>NC_140579.1:762313258-762913258 GCF_964204655.1 Triturus cristatus
CTTTTTGGCAGCTTTGCACATATCTTAGTTATTATTGATGATGTAACTTTTATTGTGTATAGGGATGAATGTTGCAATTTGTATGTACTTTTATGGATGTTTTAAATATATCCAAATAAAGATCATTTGAATTGAATATACTCGCAGGATATGTTTGCAGGGTACATACCGGTCTCTCCTCGTGAAACTGAATAAAGTGAAGGATGAGAGTATAAAGCAAGGTATATTGGCACAGTTACCTGGGAGGGTGGAAAAAGATAGGTATATATATCAGCTATCTTTACATACTAAATTTGTTCGGCGGATTTGGATTCCGAGACATCTGCAGGTGTGCTTGATGGGACATGCTGCGCTGGTGATGTGGAAGCATTCTTCTGCTTTTTCCCTCCTCCAGCCATTGACAAGGTGCTGTGGGATCTCTGTTCTTGACCAGATGAATTCACCTGCTAGTGGAGTAAAATACAAGGTCAGAACACTTTTTATCACATGTCTAGATTCTGCTGTGCACAGAACAGGTAGGAATTGTGAAGGGAATAAAGTGGCATTGTACAATTGTTTTTTATTTCAAAAAAGCAGACAAGTTTATTAAACAAAGCAGGATCTAATCTTTCGGTGAAAATGTAGACTGAGATGTGATAATGAATGCATAATAGGAAAACATCAACAAACACAGTGGTAACAGATAAGGTGCATTAAACAGGTTAATTCAGTACAGGAAACAGAGATGGAGTCATGAAACTAACAATGACCAACTGGCATGATTATGACTGTTTCAAGCATGTGTACAGGAGCACTGGTGATAGCAGTGCTGAGAATGACCAATCTGAGCAAATAAGCCTAGTAGTTACTGACAATACTATCTAATGAACCTAGAGTAGAAACCCTACACATAGTGCAGGAATGAGACTGACCAATGGGCCTGACCATGTATATAGAACATAGGAAATACTTCTAAGACTAATCAATGGTCCAGAGTCCCTAGCAAAGGGAGCGCACATATGTAATATTGTAGTGTTTATCAACACAATCTAAGACTGAATCCTTCAAGTATTCATTTGTTTATGTCATTCTCTTTCAGGACGTCAGGTAACATATTTTTATTAGTGTTAATTTCTCAGCATATGTATTGCTATATGCAGCAGCTTAAACTCTCTGAATGATTATTTTTAGTTTACCTGGGTGTTTAATTCTTCATTGACTGGCCCTGCCATTTCTTCCTCCTGCAGAGTGAGCTGTGATGTCTTGAGAGAAAGAAAGTTATATCATTTACATGTTGGATTACATTTCTAAATTTCTCCCTACTGTGATTTTCATGCACTGCACCAACAACCAAAATAAAACAGTAGCATACTATTTATTCTTTAATATTATACATAATATTACATTTCATAATATTGCATTTCAATACCAGTACAGAGCACTGAACATACACAAGTAAATATGCCAGTGTCACGACCAGCTGCCCTCTTGCTATCCTAACCCTGGAACTCAGATAGTTCTCGCAATGCTGTCAGACTCCAATAATGGGTTCACGGGGCAAGCAGAAGGTACTAGGTCTCAACTATGCTGCCAGACCCTTTTTAGGAGTTCACAGGGCAGACAGAAGCTACAGGACCTTAACCATTGAGGTTGTGGTTGTTTGCCACTGATGTCAGTGGCCTGTACTTCCACAGCTCTCTAAACCTGGGCCAAGGACAGCACATCCTGCACCCGGCTCTCAGGGTAGAGACAGCGAACGTTTATAGGCTCCTCAGGGAGATAGTGTGGGAGTACTCGAGCTCTGTACTCCAGAATCAATAAACAGACAAAACAATATTAATGTCCAGCCCAGTGCTAATCTTTAAAAGTAATAAAGTACTTTAATCACAGAATTGCACTAAATATTACATTATTCAACGATCAAACAAGTCAGGGTTTTGGAGTGTGATCCCCATGAAGGCCCAAGGCCTCCCCAACTCCTCAACTACTCTCTTCTGGGTGGTCTCCACTAACTCTGGGTTCCCTTCTCGTTGTGAAATTTGATACAGTGTGAATCAGACTCTGGCACAGTTTATATGTGACAACTAAGATACAATTCAGTCAAGTAATGATACTTTTCTAGAAACTAGAGGCATATACATGATCTTGGTGATTAATCATAAAGACAACCATTCATACTCTACTAACTTCACCCAATCATACTAATTCACATCTTTTACATACTTGAAACAACAAAATATGTATATGTGTGTATACGTGTATACATATGATACATATGTGTGTTTATTTATTTATTTATATATATATATATATATATATATATTTATATATATATTTATATATATATATATATATATATATATATATATAATTACCTACTGGCAGTCGCCAGTAGGTAGTTATAGTTAGGACCGTGTTTCCATAGGAAATCTCAAAATTCTATTTTGAATAACTTTGGCGCCGGTTGACAAATCCTCGTGAAATTTTCAAAACTAATGGGGCGCTCCGCTCCGCTCCTACCCTGAAAGTCTCGGGGTGATTCATCAAGCGGGGGCTGAGAAAAAAGGGGGGTCCCAAAACGCGTTTTTCCCATGCATTTTTCCATAGGACCTTTAGTCCGAGCTACAGCCCGAACGGCTGAACAGAATTACTTGTAATTTGGCAGAGAGGTAGTCCGCAGGTCAAGGATGTGCCTTTTGTAGGTCTGGTGTAAATCTGTTCAGTAGTTCCTGAGAATATAGCATTTAAATCAATATATATATCTGTAAGCGCGCTCCGTGAGAGTTACAGACCCCCTAACATTTGAAAGGGGGTCAAAGAAGGACACAAGTACGAAAAAAACATTTATTAATTTTTTTTAAAAATCGCGGCGTACGGTAAGCTTACCGTACGCGTACGGTAGAAAAAATAAATAAAAAAAGAAATAAAATTCAGATTTAAGTGTTTAGATATTAGGGGGCTCTAAAAAGAGCTGTTGTGTTTATGAAGTTATTTTTTTAGTGGTACCTACAAGCAAGTACCGACGCAGAGTCTAAGGTTCAAGAGGTAGACTCTGTTCCCTTCATTAGTGAAGTGTACACCATCTCCTCTATAAATGTCTTGCATGTTGTAACGCAAGTTGTTGTGGTAAATGGAACCCATACCATAGTCTCGGAGGAAAGCAGAAACAGATTTGTTGACGTGCTTTCTTGCTTTGTCAATCTGTGGACAAAAATGATTGGACCAGTTCCATTTTTGCCTTTGGCATATGTTAGAATACGCAAATGCAGTTTTAGGGAAAAGTGAAAACAGTTGTGCAAAGGTCTCCTTCATAAGCATTTCCAGACCTACCCCAGTCAAAGTGCCTAGGTCATTGCCACCACAGTGCACTATTATGAGGTCAGGGTGTTGGATTTGCATGAAGGATTTCACCAATGGCATCAATTGGTGCCACTTTAACCCTCTCTGACCAATCCATTTAATGTCTACATTTGGCAAAGCAAGGTCTCTCACCATACCTGTTTTCTCTGCATACTTTTCACTCCAGAAGACATAGCTGTGCCCTACAATCCACACTGTGAACATCTTCAAAGGAGATCTGGATGCACTCAGGAGGTGTATTTCAGTAGAATGGGAAAAAGAAATGAAAGACAGTTTGGAAATGGAGGCATACATATTTTTTTAAAATAAAAAGAACTCATTGGCTGTTTCACACCATTCTACACTAAAAACTAGGCTGTATGTGTAAATTTATAGAAGCATGTTTTGTATTGGTACAGAAAAATGTGTTACCAAAGAACATTACTATGGATTTGCTGTTAGGTTTGAAAAGTCAAGCACTCTTGCACTTTGAAAATGAAACATTGTGTGGTGAACTTCTGACCTGACTCCACACAGCAGTGTTCCATGAGCTGTTGCTATGGTAGCAGGCAGAAGTCAAGTTGGGGGAAGGGTACTTTTGGAAAAGGGTTGGTTTTCAACCAATAGAAATGTGTGATATAATTTGAAAAAAAGGGGGAAGCAATGAGATTTGTAATTAACATGTATATGTGTGGAAAAAGAGAGGGAAACATTGCCATTATCTGGTTCTGGTGAGAGGAGAGAGGTGTACAGAACAGAGATCCTGGCTCTGATAATCTGCTGTTTGAGTGCCACATTTCTTTCACAACTAACTAATTTTAAAGGTGAGTTAAGAGTTTGAGAGGGGATGTATGTGGTAAATTTAGAAATGAATAATAGAATTGGAATTCCTTTTGTTGAAGTTGTGTTTTTCAATTTGTGTTTTGGGAGAAATTTAAATGTAAGGAACATGTAAAATATTATGGACTATGTTTTCACCATGTGCAAAGAGTAATTGTTGAAAGAGATTTATTGCGTATTACTCTGGTAATTTTAGATTGGCATTAGTAGGAAAGGGGCAGCTATTTTTCTGCATAAGCAGACTCTTAGCACACACCCAGCTGCTTATCCTGTAAAATCATGCATAGTATTCACAACCGAGTGGTGTTTGAGGTTGCAGTGAGTAATGCAAATACATTCAACAACACTAAGGCTGGTTGCCTTTGCTGGAGTGTAGTCATTCACCCAGGTTACACATGTTCCTGGTCTCAAAAAGCTGTTTGGACATGTGCTGTTTTCAGAATCTGAAAAGTGGATTGAAAATGTGTCAGACTGTAAAAGTACTTATCACTTGCCAAAAAAAGAGTAGTAAGTGTGCTTTCAAATTGGCAAAGAAATTTCGTTTTCTGCCTAATATCAAACCATGACTCTGGTGCCGATTACGATCCTGTAAAAACCGGGTACGAACCGTCGGACGGAGCATATTCTCCGTCCGACGCGTACCCGGTCGTACAAAAATACAAACATGGAATTACGATTCGCACGGGAACACCATTTCCGTACGAATCGTAAAAAACCCCGACCGAACAAAATAAACCTACAAATGCGAACCGGGAAAGCGCCGACCTGACGTCGGGACGCACGCAGCCTGCCATTCACGAACCAGGAATTACGATTCGCACCGACGTCATCCCGCACGGTGAATATTTTCCGGCAGCCAAAAACTGCCGGGAAATCAGGACGACGCGAACAAGGACTACCAGTACGCGACGGACAGACAGGACGACGCGAACAAGGAGGACCAGTACGCGACGGACAGACATGGACCCGAACCTACGAGTCATCCTGGCCCTCATAGCAGTCGACCTCCTCTACAGGTTCCGACGCAGACGCCGCAGAAGGTCAGAACAACTAAGGGAGGGGGGAAAGTGGGGTGGGGTGGGGGTGGCAGGACCAGGGCAGGCCACAAACCCCCCACCAAAGTCACACAGCACACATGCCCTGGACATACCTGACTCCCATGCCCTGGTCACTACGAGGGGGTGGGGGCGTGTCCAGATAAGCCAGCGACCGCCACAACGGAAGTCCGTCACTATGCGAACAGGCAACACAACCAGACAGGTACGTCCCGTACCCACGCCTGAAGAGCGTGGGTACGAGTCGAACCGCGCCCACACCCAAGTCACTCCAACAATGGCGGGACGGCTCGTACCCACGTGGCAAAGGCCTGGGTACGGCCCGCACAAGCATCACATAGCGTGGGGACGGATATGTACGGACCCTACCCCCACCCGTATGCATGGAGCGTACCCCCACCCCAACAGTGTAAGTACGACCCGTACCCACCCGCGTACGTATGGAGCATACCCCCACCCCAACAGCGTAAGTACGACCCGTACCCACACCCGCGTACGTATGGAGCGTACCCCCACCCCAACAGCGGAAGTACGACCCGTACCCACACCCGCGTACGTATGGAGCGTACCCCCACCCCAACAGCGTAAGTACGACACGTACCCTCACCTCGAATGCATGGAGCGTACCCACATCCGTGTATGTCATGAGCGTACATATTGTGAAATTGGAGAGGTGGGTGCAGAGCCCTCCCAGCAGTGCCCTGAGACAGGAGGGGTGTGTGCAGAGTCCTCCCAGCAGTGCCCTGAGACAGGAGGGGTGTGTGCAGAGTCCTCCCAGCAGTGCCCTGAGACAGGAGGGGTGTGTGCAGAGTCCTCCCAGCAGTGCCCTGAGACAGGAGGGGTGTGTGCAGAGTCCTCCCAGCAGTGCCCTGAGACAGGAGGGGTGTGTGCAGAGTCCTCCCAGCAGTGCCCAGACACAGGAGGGGTGGGTGCAGAGTCCTCCCAGCAGTGCCCAGACACAGGAGGGGTGGGTGCAGAGTCCTCCCAGCAGTGCCCTGAGACAGGAGGGGTGTGTGCAGAGTCCTCCCAGCAGTGCCCTGAGACAGGAGGGGTGGGTGCAGGGCCCTCCCAGCAGTGCCCAGAGACAGGAGGGGTGGGTTCCTATCACTCCCAGCAGTGCCCTGAGACAGGAGGGGTGGGTGCAGAGCCCTCCCAGCAGTGCCCTGAGACAGGAGGGGTGGGTTCCTATCACTCCCAGCAGTGCACTGAGACAGGAGGGGTGTGTGCAGAGTCCTCCCAGCTGTGCCCTGAGACAGGAGGGGTGGGGGCCTATCACTCCCAGCAGTGCCCTGAGACAGGAGGGGTGTGTGCAGAGTCCTCCCAGCAGTGCCCTGAGATAGGAGGGGTGTGTGCAGAGTCCTCCCAGCAGTGCCCAGAGACAGGAGGGGTGGGTTCCTATCACTCCCAGCAGTGCCCTGAGACAGGAGGGGTGTGTGCAGAGTCCTCCCAGCAGTGCTCTGAGACAGGAGGGGTGTGTGCAGAGTCCTCCCAGCAGTGCCCAGACACAGGAGGGGTGGGTGCAGAGTCCTCCCAGCAGTGCCCTGAGACAGGAGGGGTGGGTGCCTATCACTCCCAGCAGTGCCCATGGAACGCAAAGGGTGGAGTAGTCACAGATACCATGCCCACAAATGTCAGTCAGGTGCACAAAGACCCTGCAGTACATGTACCACATGTGTTCGAGGCTGGGAGTATACGCATGCATAGCGCAGAAAAGAAAACATGTACACATGAAGTCATGTCAATAGGCCACATACACAAGTACAATGACTACCAAGGATGCCACGAATGACGCAGGTGGAGACATCGCTCAGCATGCATGTGCAAAGGTGAAGGACTACGTCACACACCCAGCTAATGGACACACAGCTCTGTGCCAAAGTCAGGGGACACCCTGCAGGGAAGAAGTCAGGGTACACAGAGGAAGGAATACACCTTGGGACAATTGCAACATGCAGTAACTGCATACATGAATGGAGAAAGGTAGCTAACACCGTGTGATGGCACACAGATCCCAGGGTCCCCCCTATGAGCAGCACACTACTACATTTCCCACACACCCAACACATGACCAACACCCACAACCATGTAGCAGCCCCACCAACAGCAAGGCCAGCAATGCAGGAGTGTTCCAAGGGCAAAAATAAATAGCTTTATTCAGCATGAGAAAAAAACTAGTATGACGTGAGTCCAATTTCAACAAAGGCCATAGGGCAGTCCAGGAGTCCCAACTGGATGGGGGACACAGTGGGATGCGTGTCCCCTAGCTTGCCTGCACAGTTACAATCCGTCGTCTTCCACAGGGGTCAGGGCATCATGTGGGGGGGAAGAAACAGGCACCGCAGGGACAGGAGGGTGAAGGGTAGGTGTCGTGGGTGCAGGGATGGAGGACTCCACCACAGGGGGTGGGGCAGGACCAAAGGCGGAGGCCAGGATCTCGCTGCACACCTTAGCAAGGTCCTCCAGGGACTCCCCTGCACCCGAAGGAACCACAGGCCCCAAGGAGGGGGGGTCAGAGGGATGGGTTGCAGCGCCACTGTGGGAGGGTGTGGACAGGGGGGGGAATCAAGCACCATGACCGGGGACCTCCTTGACCGCTTGCGGGGTGGTGTCACTGTGGGGCTCAGGGACAGATCGGCCATGAAGGAGTCTTTGGGGGAGATGTGGCCAGGAGAGCTGAGGGGATTTGGAGGGAGTGGATTGGGTGGAATGCGGACTCCCACTCTGGCTGCGTGTCACACGTTTGCCCCCCGACCCAGTGGGTGTGCCTACTGCACCCTGTGTGTGCATGTCAGGAGGTGTGCGGCGGACCTTCCCTGCTGGTGTGGTGCCTGTGTCTGTTGTGGTGGTTGCATGCTTACGTCTGGGTATATGTTGGACAGGCATCGGAGTGGGAAGTGTGGAAGGAGCAGGGGTAGGGGGTGGGACGTAGCTCTGCAGGAGACCCACTGCTGCAGTCAGTGTGGAGTCTATGGACCTCAGAAAGTTGCGTTGGTCAGCCTGCGATGAATGAATGCCCTCCAAGTATGCCTCCATGTTGAGGACCTGGCTGTGGGCATGGAGGACATTAAGGATCACAGTCTGACCAATCTGCAACTGCCGCTGGATGTCCACAGACTCAGCATTGGCGGCAGCAGTGGAGACAGGGGCAGGGGGTGCGGTGCCTGGCAGGACGGAGACATGTGGTGACCGGGCACGTTGGGAAGGTACACGAGCACGTGGGAGGCTGCTGATGCCAATGGAGGGGGCGGTGCCAGATGTAGGGCTGCTGTCAGATGGTGGTGCAGCCACCGCCCACTCGGAGTGATCATCCTCGGACCCGTCCGCTTCATAGTCTGTTGTGCCAGTCGACAGGTCCCCGGGGTCACACTCCACCGCCTCTGTCCCACTCGAAGTGCCAGCCCCGATGTCACCGCTGGCACTGGTGCTCGGTCCCTCCGCGCCGTCTGTGTCCATGTCTCCCACCATGTCCCCCGACGATGCTGTGGGCAGGGTGAAGAGACAGAAAGTAATCATACACCTGTATACATATGTCACATGAGTACAATCTACGTAGGTTACAGTGCATAGCCTGAAACAAAGGATGAGTTACAACTACAAAACAAGGTACATACGTAGGCCCTGCAAGACACAGTTGTGTGACCCACCATGGCATGGAAACACTATGGAGAGCATGACACAATAGCAAATGAGATGACATGGCATTCTGACTGAGGAGCAAGGCCCTGGGGACAATACAGCACTGCATCTGCACCACACAGCGTGGCAGGAAATTGGGATGAGCAGGGACCAAATCCAGGAACTAGAGGCACATGCAGCATAGGTAATACTGAGAACATGCCCACCCTGACTGGCACGCTGCACCTTGAGTGTATGTCCAGACAAACATCACACACTGGCCAGTCCGAGCAAGGAGATGACAGGTCTTGACATGTAGGCCATGGCCGCCCCACCCACCCCCTACATGAGACACATCTGTGGAGACACAGGAAGCACTTACATCTCTTAGTCTGGGTGAAATACACATGGGATGCAATAATTCAAGATTGCACACCAAATACCCAAGGTGCGGCTGTCCAAAGAATCATGTACAAATGGCCATCATCAGATGATTGCTACAAGACACACAGGCAATGGCCACCGTGAGTATGAACTTGGAAAATCATGTCAGGCTGGACAGTGGACACTTGTAATACATCTCACGTCAATAAACATGGTGCCAGGGGACAATGGCACAGAGCACAACCTATGCTGTAGACACAGAGATTGTCGACATTCTCGGATTACACACATGATACCTAGGAAAAGATGCCCCTGGGGACAGTAGTGGCCACACAACTCCATGCTCCTGAATGGAAATGACTGCAACACACGCTAACATCCCTGCACTATGCGTAACGCACACTCATGCACATCATGTCACAGGCCACCACATGGGACATGCCTGCTGGAAGGCCTCGCACTCAAGAGATCAACTCCCATGTCTGAAATCAGCATTAGTGCCAACTGACATGGAACCCACAAGTCCAGAACTGGACAGGGCACAGGCAAGGTCACTAAACCTCTTACACACCACCCCCACACATGACGCTGCAGGCATTGTACACTTGGAGAAGGTGTAAGGCTACATTACTTTGTGATGGAGTGACTACACAGAGACCAGGGAACACATTGCAAGGTTGGGAAGGGAGGCAGGTGAGGCCTGCAACACTGTGGGTAACAGGATATGCACAGCACCATAAACCCTGGAAGTGTATCCATGGAACAGTGCACTTACAAATGCTATTGAAACACAACAAACACACACATGTACCTACCCCCTTCCGGCTGCTGCATGGCCTGTAGACGCCTGTCCAAGTCAGGAAAGACCACCGCCAGCACACGTTTCTGGATGTGGGAGAGACGGCGGCGCCCGCGGTTCTTGTGGCTCTCCGGTGAGTCCCCCAGCAGGAGCCGTGCGATCCTCCGCGTCCAGCACCGGATATCCTGCCAGCGTTTCCTCACCTGGGACAGGTGCCGCCTCCGACCATCCGCACTCCTCACGGCGCTGACGGCGTCCAGCCATATCTGCTCCTTGGCAGAGGCGTCTACCTGTGAGGATGAACAAGTGACACTACATCAATACACCTTGCACATGTCACGGGGACACAGATTAGAACACATTTGCAGTTTACAACAAGGCATAGTATGCATCCAACGCATTGCAACTTTGTCATAGGGACATGATCCTGTGGGGGAAGGCCAAAAGCAGTACGTGCCATTGGAAGGACACGGGTGGAATGAGGGCAACTACACAATCAATGATCCAGGCTCACACTGTGCATCACACCCACCCCTCCTGTCTCAGGGCACTGCTGGGAGGACACTGCACACACCCCTCCTGTCTCAAGGCACTGCTGGGAGTGATAGGCCCCCACCCCTCCTGTCTCAGGGCACTGCTGGGAGGACTCTGCACACAACCCTCCTGTCTCAGGGCACTGCTGGGAGTGATAGGCACCCACCCCTCCTGTCTCAGGGCACTGCTGGGAGTGCTAGGCACCCACCCCTCCTGTCTCAGGGCACTGCTGGGAGGACTCTGCACCCACCCCTCCTGTCTCAGGGCACTGCTGGGAGTGATAGGCACCCACCCCTCCTGTCTCTGGGCACTGCTGGGAGTGCTAGGCACCCACCCCTCCTGTCTCAGGGCACTGCTGGGAGGATTCTGCACCCACCCCTCCTGTCTCAGGGCACTGCTGGGAGGACTCTGCACCCACCCCTCCTGTCTCAGGGCACTGCTGGGAGTGATAGGCCCCCACCCCTCCTGTCTCAGGGCACTGCTGGGAGGACTCTGCACACACCCCTCCTGTCTCAGGGCACTGCTGGGAGTGATAGGCCCCCACCCCTCCTGTCTCAGGGCACTGCTGGGAGTGCTAGGCACCCACCCCTCCTGTCTCAGGGCACTGCTGGGAGGACTCTGCACCCACCCCTCCTGTCTCAGGGCACTGCTGGGAGACATCAGGCATTCCCCCCCCCCTTGGGACCCCCCCTACAGTACATGGCATGTGTGTCACACCTGGACACAATGGCAGGAATCACAGTCACAAAAAAGGGACACAGTCTGTGGCAGTGGACACTGCACTCACCTGATAACCTGGTCGCCCATACAGCATGGGGTACCGTGGGAGGATCACATCCACCAAAGCCATGTTCTCCTCCGGGGTGAATGGCTGTGACCTCTCCACAGCCCTTGACATGGTTCCAGGGAATCAGTAGCAGCAGCTGGGTCGTGGAATACAGAGATGTGCAGGCAAGTGCTCCCTCATGGGACCTGGCTGCCTTATATCTGCCTTGCTGGCCCATCTCATGCACAGGAGTACAGAGTGATTGGTCACTCACATTTGCATCCTATGTTTCCTCCAATCCCTTCAAACCTAGCAGTCTGTGGATTCTCTATCGGTTTCATTCTCCTGCATGATGTCAGCCCCACAAACACATTGCAACAAAGTAGAAGTATTCCAACTGACATCTGCTGTGCACCTTCCAGAACAATTTCGAAATTTGAACTTGGTCTCCATGACAACCAGCATGCATGTAGGCCTTAATACTTGTCCCTCATGTGTCCCCTATGTAATTTGGAGCGTCACACACAGGTACGGTGCGTTTCGGGGCCCTAGGGCACCCCAAATGCATTGCAACGGCCCGTACACACGCATCTACGCTCACTATCACTATGGGTGTCCTCGCGTATGCGTACTCGTAGTGGTACGGGCCGTACACACGCATGTATGCTCACTATCCCTATGGGTCTCCTCGAGTATGCGTACACGTAGTGATAGTGAGCGCACATGCGTGTGTACGGCCCTTACCACTACGAGTACGCATACGCGAGGACACCCATAGTGATAGTGAGCGTAGATGCGTGTGTACGGCCCGTACCACAATGAGTACGCATACGCGAGGACACCCATAGTGATAGTGAGCGTAGATGCGTGTGTACGGCCCGTACCACAACGAGTACGCATACGCGAGGACACCCATAGTGATAGTGAGCGTAGATGCGTGTGTACGGCCCGTACCACAACGAGTACCCATACGCGAGGACATCCATAGTGATAGTGAGCGTACATGCGTGCGTACGGCCCTATCACTATGGGTGTCTTTGCGTATGTGTACTCGTTGTGGTACGGGCCGTACACACGCATGTGCGCTCACTATCACTACGTGTACGCATACGCGAGGAGACCCATAGTGATAGGGCCGTACGCACGCATGTACGCTCACTATCACTATGGGTGTCCTCGCGTATGCGTACTCGTAGTGGTACGGACCGTACAAATGCCTGTACGCTCGCCATCACGATGGGTACACATACGGCAGCACTCCCATAGTGATTTGGGAACGTACACAGGCCCTCTTAGCAGCAGTACGGCGGTTTTTACACATCACAGTGGTGATAGGCGGCACACAGGTACGAATTGGGCGGACATACCTGTCCATGGATGGACATCAAGCCATCGTCTGTGCATTACTACATGTGTGGGGCACAGGTGTGACAGGCTGTGATGTGGAACATTACTCCAGAGTGGAGAATGCACCAGATGTATGATGAGATGTGTACAGGTGTACTGTGTGACGGTGCAATGTGTGCCAGGCATGCCCTTGACTCCTTTGACATGTGTGCATGTCGTACTGCACCCTTGGGGTGAGCGTCAATGGCATGGCACGGACACCAACACACGGAAGTGTCCCCTGAAGCCCGTTACAGGGGTTACCACACCTGCCTTGTCACTACCCACGGTGCACAATGTGACTATGTCATGTATGTGTGGGGGCTTCCCATCAGGTTGATGTTGGAGCACCCTCAAAAGCAGCAGCTGTTGCAGCAACCAACATGTGTCTGTGTGTAGATTGACATTGCACACTGTTCCGCACACCATGCCACATGTGGTATCGGATGTGAGGTGCACATGTATGCATGGGACACGGAGTAGCGTGACAAGGACATGTCTGCATCCTCACAATGATTGTGTGGTGAGTCATGACATGTGCACCTTCATGGCAAGGTGTGTGGGCTGTCCTAGTGTAATGTCATGTGACCTGTGGCTCTAGTGTTCCGCTGCCAGTCTCTGCAATCGGCATCCTACTTCTGCTGATGTGTGGGCGTATGTCACTCCTGTCTTGCGTCTGGCTGTTCACTTGCACTGGGACACAGCTATTCCCATGGCATGGCATGGGGAGGTTCTCAATCTCCGTGTGTAGCTGGGTCTTGGTAGGAGTGTCACCTGGCAGCCATACGTGTCCTGGGCATGTAGCACATACCTGACTCCCTATGTAGCATATGTGTATTGACAGATTAACATGTGCTCAGTACAAATGATTTGTTGTTGTGGTGCACTCACTCTTCCTTGTCACTTCAAAATTACTGCAGAGTGCCGCCTCTACCCCGAGCAATGCCGGACTTGGCTGACATGCAGGAGAATGATCGGATCCGGTGCTACCGCTTCCCCCAACCGTTGATTCTGGAGTTGACGGCGAGACTGGCACCACACCTGCAACCGCAGCACAGGTATCCTACGGCACTGACACCCCAGCTGAAGGTAATGGCAGCCCTACATTTTCTTGCCACGGGTACCTTTCAATATACCATAGCTCAGGTTGGTGGCATGTCCCAGAGCATGTTCTGCCGTGTGCTGCATGATTTCTTAGAGGCCATGTTGATTCACCTGGATGACTTCATCAAGTTCCCAACCCCTGAACAGTTGACTGCGGTCAAGCGTGGATTCTATGCCCTGGGAGGGATGCCCCATGTCATTGGGTCCATAGATGGGACACATGTAGCTTTGGTACCACCACACGCACGGGAGGTAGCGTACCGCAATCTGAAGCACTACCACTCCATCAATGCCCTTGTGGTGTGTCAGTCCAACATGTTGATTTCACATGTCTGTGCTCGTTTTCCAGGATCAGCACACGATGCCTACATCATGAGGTGTAGCAGGATGCCTGAAATGATGATGCAGCTGCACAACGAAAGAGCATGTGTTGTTGGTGGGTACAGTCTGTCAGTCCTGTATTTTGCATAGCCTACCAGCACGACCGCTTCACCAGTTCTAACGATGTCCATGTGCTTCCCATGTAGGGGACGCTGGCTATCCCAACATGCCATGGCTGCTCACACCTCTCCGCAACCCCATCACGCCGGCCCAGCTCCGCTACAACACCGCCCATGGCCGGACAAGGCGAGTGATAGAGAGGACGTTTGGCCTGCTGAAGAGCCGCTTTCGGTGCCTCCACAAGACCGGCGGCGCCCTCCCATATGCCCCTGCAAAGGTCTGCAAAATCTTCATGGTCTGCTGTATGCTGCACAACATGGCAGTTGAGAAAGCTGTGCCACTCATCCTAGATCAACATGACGAGGACCATCCACCCGTGGAGGACGAAGGCCTTGGCAATGGGGCTAGTGATGTGGAGGATGTGGAGCCGCAGGAGGACATCCGGACTCGGCTCATACGCGACTTCTTTGCTTAGTGGTGAGTACCAGTGTCTGTGTGTCCACGCATTTGTCCCCGTGTGGCATGTGTTGTGATGTGTGTGTCCACCTGCGTGTATGGCACGTGAGTCAGAGGTGTGTGTGGGTGTGTCACTGGAGTGATGGTGCCAGTGATGGTTGTATTTCCCCAGTCATAATTGTGACCTAGCATGTTGTCATCCTAACATGTGTCGAGTACATGCACATGCAAGTGGCTGTGCTTTTTGTGGCTGACTTCTTGTGTGTCTCTCTTCCCCAGGTACTTGCGCATGCCGTCTGCTGGTTGCATTGTTGTGGCACTGCTATTCCTCATGGACACGTCATCGTGGGCTGACTCAGCGTTACAGGCACGGACACGTTTTGAAGTCTCCATAGGGTAAGGGATGCATCAGGGGTGTATTGGGTGTGGCAGTTGTTCACGATGTATGCACACTGCCCCTGTCGATGTTTGGTTCCTCTGCAGCCATGTAGCATCAGCATGGGACACGACATGCAGCTGGGTACACCTGAATAGATGGTCTGACTGATTGACAGTCATCATTGATGGGATAGTGGATTGTGATGATGGCATCAATGTGTGTGACACTGCCCTCGGACACATACGGTTAGCATTGGCTTGACATGGTGTGGGACTTCCACATCAGCGGATCTATGGTGTATGGCTGGCTCTCCGTGAGCAGCTGTGGGTGTTTAGCTGTTAGCCGATGCTTGTGTGCCATTTCCATGGCTAACATGCATTTGTGCTGCAGAAGGGGGGTGCCAGTGTTGGACCCACATGTTACTCCACAAGATGTGTTCATGTGTACTTCAAGTTGCCTCTGCACTCCCGAAAACATGACTAATAAAGGTGTCCCTATGCCTCCAAGGTGCCTCTTCTCACTCAATGCTGGTGTGTTGCCACGGTGCATCCAGCATGTCTGGCATGGTATTCCCTGATTGTGGCTATGTGTCAATGGGTCGAGTAGCAAGATGCAAGCTGTGTGTGGGGGCTGAGACTGTGTAGTGGGCATGATGTCCATGACTGTGTGGGTATTGTGACATGTGCCATCCCCATGCATCCAACGTTGGCCAGGCCCCCATTCTCTGCATCCACCGGACTCAAGCTTGCAGGACATGGTTCTGCCACCTGTCTACACATACCAGGGTGCCCCCCAGGACACTGGACAGGATCCCTGACCTCTGCGCATGTCTGTTGCTGTACTCAATGTGTCTGTCAGCACGGTTGTGCGGCCACCCCCTCAGCTGGTTGGGCCCATCACGGGTGTGTATGGTGCTCCATGTCTGTCTTGCCTAATACACTGTGACCCATGTGTCCTGTGCCAGACTCAGGCCCCAGGGTGTGGATGGTTGAAGACAAAAGATGACTCAGGCATGTTTAGACTTTACAAGACACATGTTAGGTAATAATGCAACCAGCAGGCATCTTCTCTTCATAGTGTGATTTATTATTGGGGGGGGGGGGGACAAAGTGAGGGGCTTTCCGGGAGTTTGGAATCCAAAGTTCAGTAGGGGAGTTGGTGTCCTTGCCATTGGAAATCCTCCTAGTCCATGCCACAGTCTTTGTCAACATTGGTCAGACAGTGACCAGCAGGGCCATGTGGCAGAGAATGTCTCTTGATGCTGTGATGCTGTTGCTCCAGTGGGCCAGGTGCCAGGCCAGGTGTCCTGGGAGATGGTGATGTTGCGCTGACCCTCACGGTCTTTTCCGTGGACGACCCGCCCTCCTGCGGGGACCCTCAGAAGCAGGCCGGGACGACGTCTGGGATGCTCCATCGGATGTTTCCTCCTCCTGATCCCTCCCTGTGGGTGGTGATGTTCTCCGCCTTCTGGCACAGGGAGGGTCGGCCATGTTGTCGGCCATCCGACGGAGTGTATCGTGAATCCCCTGGAACGCCGTCACTTGCTCAGCCTGTCTGTCCTCCATCCTCCGTTGGTGTTGCAGTAGACAGGCATGTAGCTCCGCATGTTGCTGGGCCTGCTGGGCCTTGATCCCCTCGAGGACGGACACAACCTGGGCCAGGCCTGTGGTGTCCTGCCGGTATGTGTCCAGGATGTTACGGACATGGGAAAATACCGGTTCCCCAGCCAACTGGTCAGGCTCGCGCCTCCGCCGTCCTCCACTCCCACCACCCCTGCCCACTTGCACCTGGCCTGCCCTTGTGGGCACATCGGTTCTCCGGGACCCCTGAGGGGTGGCATTGGCGTTGTCGCCTGCCTCCTCCTGGGTGCCCGGGACACCGTGTCCCTCCTGGCCAGCCTGGCTGCATTGTGGTGTTGGGGCAGGGATCCTGGGTGTCTCCTGGGATGTGGCAGGAGTGGGGGTGGTGGTTGGCACAGTTGTACCTGACGCAGGTGCTGCAGGTGGTTGGACACCAGAGGGGCCAGGTCGGTCGGGGTCGTCCACAGAGTGGTGAGAGTGGTTGCTGCCGGTGGGATCGGGCTCCTGCAGATCCGGGTCCTGTGAGTCTTCCCCCCCAGTGTTGGGGGGTGAACCACGACGTTGACCTGTGTGTGAGAGAGACAATGTTAATTTTGGTCCATGCAACATCCATGTTTCATCAGTTTCAAAGTTGGGACATTTCCTCTTGGAATTGGGATCTGTCTTGCATTCCACTCACAGTGCACTTGTGCATGGGTGTGTCCCTTGGGCACCACTTTGGCCCCTTTAACTATATGTGGCACGGTCTTACTTGCTGCGTCAAGTGTGACTGCAGTCAGCAGTGGAGTGGGCAGGTGTGGCGAGCCATGCATTGGCGCCTTCCGTGTAGCACTGTACATGTGCACATGGAGTGGATCCACACACTTATATGATCCATGTAGCTGTCGTTGTGCTCGTGAACAGGTTGTGACATGGCCCTGTTTTTTGCCATGGGGAAGAGGGGGGTTCTGGGACTGGCCACCCTTGTCTACATGCACGCAGTCTACCTGCTGACGAGCAGACATTCGCACACGCCACACGGCTGATTTGCTCTCCCTGTGTCTCGCTCCCTCTCTGTCCCCCTCTCCCTCCCTCCGTGTGTCAGCCTCCTCCCTCTGTCCGTGTCCCTGTGTCTCCCTCCCTCTGTGTCCCCCCCTCTCCCTCCATCTGTGTGTCAGCCTCCTCCCTCTGTCCGTCTCCCTCCCTCTCTGTCCCCCTCTCCCTCCCTCTGTGTCCCCCTCTCCCTCCCTCCGTGTGTCAGCCTCCTCCCTCTGTCCGTCTCCCTGTGTCTCCCTCCCTCTGTGTCCCCCTCTCCCTCCATCTGTGTGTCAGCCTCCTCCCTCTGTCCGTGTCCCTGTGTCTTCCTCCCTCTCTGTCCCCCTCTCCCTCCCTCTCTGTCCCCCTCTCCCTCCCTCCGTGTGTCAGCCTCCTCCCTCTGTCCGTCTCCCTCCTTCTCTGTCCCCCTCTCCCTCCCTCTGTGTGTCACCCTCTGTCACCTCAGCCCAGCTTCCTGGGCACACACTGTTAGCAGATCTTTGAGTGGCCCTTGGCTTGTTGATGTGAGTTTGTTTCTGATCTCCAGGCACCCATTGGGTGTGATGTGTGTCTGTGCGCTGCTGCTGTGGTGGTGTGTGCTGCCACTCTTTCACAATGTTGGCTGTTCATTAGCTGCTGTCATGTGCAAAACAGTGCCTTCACCCCCATGTGTTGATGCAAGGCGTCCGCCATTTGCTAGCAAGTCATTCCTGTGTTGGGACACACTGTTTGTCTGGCTGTGACCTAGGCCATATGGGCAGAGGGCATTGTTGTCTGCTTCGGAGTTGCACTATGTGATTTTTGGGGCCCAGCCTCCCGCCATCCGGGTTACCGTGTCATGTGTTGGTGTCTTCTGTGGCCTGTGACTTGACATTGTCCAGCTGGGTGCATGGGGCATGGTGGCAGCAGTGGCATGTGCGTGCTCATGGAGTGTGGTTGGGTCATGCGATAGCTTGGGGTGGTTGCGTGCCTGTTTGTGAGTTTGGTTGTGGATGGCGTTCCCCCCATGTGAGGTGCGTTGTTTGTGTACTCACCCGGGTCTCGGAGTCCTTCTAATCCTTCGACTGCCTCCACCGGCAGTATGGCCATCACCCTCTCCTCCCAGGGCTGGTAGTGTACGGGTCTGCGGGAGGGCCCTCCTCCTGTGGCGTTGGCCTGGTTGTGTTCCTCCTGCCTCTTGGCTCGGACTCTCCTCCGCAGATCGTACCACCTGTTCTGGCATTCCTGCCTGGTCCTTCTGGTGTCCGCAACAGCATTCACAGCATCGACGATGGTCTGCCACAGGGCTGTTTTTGCTGCAATGCTGGTCTGTCTGACCAATGTTCCAAAGAGCTGTGGCTCGACTCTGAGGATTTCATCGACAAGAACCTCCAACTCTCGGTTACTGAACTTTGGATTCTTGGTAGTGGGAATGGTGAGGGGTGTGGGTATGGATGGGGGGGTGTGGGTATGGATGGGGGGGGGGTGTATATGGTTGTGGGTGTGTGGGTGTGGTTGTGCAGGTGTGTGTGTGAATGTGATGAGGGTGTGTTTGTGAAGGTGGTTGTGTGGAGATGTGCAAGTGTAAGGTGTGGTGAAGCTTGTAGTAAGGTGCTGTAAGTTGTCTGTGGTGTCTGGCAGCAGTGAGTCTGTTGCAAAGGCTCATGGTTTGTGTGTGTGGGCCCTTTTTATTGGTCCATTGGTGGGTGTGGCTGTGTTTGAACTTTGGGTGGGTGTGGTATAAGGAGTGGTGGTGTTTAGGGCCTCTGTTTGTTTTTGGCAGTTGCAGGTCAGTGAATGTGTGTTTTTTGAGTGTTTGTTGGCCATGTTTAGTGGCTTTGTGCCATTCGAATAGTGTATTCTTGTGGTGTTTTGTTTTGTCCTGGTTGTGTACGTGCATTTTGAGCGTGTGTACGGTGTGTAGATGGGCCATTTGGTTGTACGGTGCTGTCCTTGTGTGTGGCTTGGCACGACTCGTACATGCGGTTGTGATGTTGGGGCATGGGGTGCGCTCCGTACTTAGGAGGTTGTGGTGGGGGTGCGACTGGAACGTACTGGGGTGTAGGTACACGGGGGTACGACACGTACAGGGATGGGGGTACAACTCGAACGTACTGGGGTGTGGGTACACGGTGGTACGACACGTACAGGGGTGGGGGTGCGACTCGAACGTACTGGGGTGTACTTAGACGGTGGTACGACACGTACAGGGGTGGGGGTACGACTCGAACGTACTGGGGTGTAGGTACACGGGGGTGTGACACGTACAGGGGTGGGGGTACGACTCGAACGTACTGGGGTGTGGGTACACGGTGGTACGACACGTACAGGGGTGGGGGTGCGACTCGAACGTACTGGGGTGTGGGTACACGGTGGTACGACACGTACAGGGGTGGGGGTACGACTTGAACGTACTGGGATGTGGGTACACGGTGGTACGACACGTACAGGGGTGGGGGTACGACTCGAACGTACTGGGGTGTAGGTACACGGGGGTATGACACGTACAGGGGTGGGGGTACGACTCGAACGTACTGGGGTGTAGGTACACGGGGGTATGACACGTACAGGGGTGGGGGTATGACTCGAACGTACTGGGGTGTGGGTACACGGTGGTACGACACGTACAGGGGTGGGGGTACGACTCGAACGTACTGGGGTGTAGGTACACGGGGGTATGACACGTACAGGGGTGGGGGTACGACTCGAACGTACTAGGGTGTACTTAGACGGTGGTATGACACGTACAGGGGTGGGGGTACGACTCGAACGTACTGGGGTGTAGGTACACGGGGGTGTGACACGTACAGGGTTGGGGGTACGACTCGAACGTACTGGGGTGTGGGTACACGGTGGTACGACACGTACAGGGATGGGGGTGCGACTCGAACGTACTGGGGTGTGGGTACACGGTGGTACGACACGTACAGGGGTGGGGGTACGACTCGAACATACTAGGGTGTACTTAGACGGTGGTACGACACGTACAGGGGTGGGGGTACGACTCGAACGTACTGGGGTGTAGGTACACGGGGGTGTGACACGTACAGGGATGGGGGTGCGACTCGAACGTACTGGGGTGTGGGTACACGGTGGTACGACACGTACAGGGGTGGGGGTACGACTCGAACGTACTGGGGTGTAGGTACACGGGGGTGTGACACGTACAGGGGTGGGGGTACGACTCGAACGTACGGGGGTGTGGGTACGCGGTGGTACGACACGTACAGGGGTGGGGGTGCGACTCGAACGTACTGGGGTGTACTTAGATGGTGGTACGACACGTACAGAGGTGGGGGTACGACTCGAACGTACTGGGGTGTACTTAGACGGTGGTACGACACGTACAGAGGTGGGGGTACGACTCGAACGTACTGGGGTGTAGGTACACGGGGGTATGACACGTACAGGGGTGGGGGTACGACTCGAACGTACTGGGGTGTAGGTACACGGGGGTATGACACGTACAGGGGTGGGGGTACGACTCGAACGTACTGGGGTGTGGGTACACGGGGGTATGACACGTACAGGGGTGGGGGTACGACTCGAACGTACCGGGGTGTGGGTACACAGTGGTACGACACGTACAGGGGTGGGGGTACGACTCGAACGTACTGGGGTGTGGGTACATGGTGGTACGACACGTACAGGGGTAGGGGTATGACTCGAACATACTGGGGTGTGGGTACACGGTGGTACGACACGTACAGGGGTGGGGGTACGACTCTAACGTACTGGGGTGTAGGTACATGGGGGTATGACACGTACAGGGGTGGGGGTACGACTCGAACGTACTGGGGTGTAGGTACACGGGGGTATGACACGTACAGGGGTGGGGGTACGACTCGAACGTACTGGGGTGTACATACACGGGTGGGGGTTCGACACGTACACGGGTGTACATACAGGGGGGGTGTACATTAACGGGGAGTACGACTCGAACGTATGGGTGCTGGGGGGGTGTTTGGCGCGTATGCGGGCACATATCTCCATGCTTGCAATGGGAGTTCGGTGCGGACGGTGTTTTTACCATACGGTTGTGAGTTCGGACGCACGGGTGGGATCGTGATTCCTCGGTCGGACTTGACTTTTCACGTTTGTACGGTAAATCGTCCGAGGACGTGTCAGACACATTTTCCGACCCGAGGACGTGTGGGGAATGATTCCAAATGCGGTTCGTATGGACTTTTTCCCATGCGAATCGTGATTGCCAGTTCGTACGGAACTTGTACGATTCGTACGGTAAAAAGACCGGATACGAGTCGCACGGGGATTTTTTTCTACCGGATCGTAATCGGCACCTCTGTGTGCAAAGCGGAATTGTTGACAGAGATTTATTGCGTATTACTCTGGTAATTTTAGATTTGCATTAGTAGGAAAGGGGCAGCTATTTTTCTGCAGAAGCAGACTCTTAGCACACACCCAGCTGCTTATCCTGTAGAATCATGCATAGTATTCACAACCGAGTAGGGTTTGAGGTTGCAGTAAGTAATGCAAATACATTCAACATCACTAAGGCTGGTTGCCTTTGCTGGAGTGTAGTCATTTACCCAGGTTACACATGTTCCTGGTCTCAAAAAGCTGTTTGGACATGTGCTGTTTTCAGAATCTGAAAAGTGGATTGAAAATGTGTCAGACTGTAAAAGTACTTATCACTTGCCAAAAAAAGAGTAGTAAGTGTGCTTTCAAATTGGCAAAGAAATTTCGTTTTCTGCTTAATATCAAACCATGACTCTGTGTGCACACAGGAATTGTTTTTAGATATTTAATTTGTGATGGTTTTATTCTGATTTTCACTTGTAGGAAAGGGGTACATAGTATTTTAAGATTTGAAAAGATCATAAAAAATATAGTAATATATTTAAATAAAATAAAGGAATTTTTTTTTAGTTTTTTTCAGGTATTGCTGAAGAGCAGTGAACAAAATTTAAGATGCCTACAAAATCCAGACTAAGGAAAAACCACAAAAAAAACTATATTTGAAGACAACTGGAGGACCTAAGTTAGTTGGAGATGCTCATGTTGGGAAAAAGAGAGTCTTCTGGTAAGCAGACAAAATATTTTTTTTTTAAATATCTTCAAAAAAAGGAAAAATGTACAAAATGTCTGTACTGGAAATAATGTTTTAAATAGAAAACAACAGGAAAAAATTGAGCATTTAGTTAATGCAAATATACCTTCAGAAACAATAAAGATTAACTTAAAAAGAAAAACAGCGTTTAAAGAGATTCGTAGAAAAATGTTTCAGAGAAGAGTTATGTCCAATTTGATAAAGGATGTGAAGAAATATAAGAAAAAAGCAAAATTTTATAAGAGAAAAAAAGAAATTGAAGCCATTGTAGCAAAGGCTTTAGAATTAAAAAGGAAACTATTCATTTTAATTTTGAACAGGATGCGTACATTAGATAAAATGGTCAATGTACTGAAATCACAAAGCAAAAGGAAAAGACTAGTGAAAAGAACAAACTTTTGTAAAGTGTTTTTAGGAGAATGGATGCATAGTTCAAGTAGTGAACCTTTTTTTAATGAAGAGAGTTATCTTCAAAGTAATAGTTTGCTGCATGCAGTTGACACCAGAGGTCGTGCTTATGAAGTGAAAAATGGTTGTATAATGGAGAAGGAGAAAATGGTTCCAAGAGATGAGGAACAAGTGATGGCGGATGAGGTTATAGGGAGACGTCCTAAAGCCCCAGTGTATACTTGGAATTGTAGTAGTATTTGCACTGTGCGTCAGGAATCTATTGATAAATTTCGTGAGTTTCTAAGAGAATATAGTAAAAAAAGTGTTAAACAGAAGATTAAGGTGCTTCAAAGTCTAGATCTATGCAGAGTGAGAGAGAATACTGGTTTGCAGGGACATTCTCTGGCTTGTCTATCTAGAAAAGTGTGTAAAAGTGTTTTTCATCATTTTAGGATGCTGGCTGTTCATCATACTGAAATGAGAAAGTTTGTGAGACGATTGTATTTTGCTAAAAGTCCAGCAATAAAGTTAGATGAATTGAATAGGGCTCTGTTCCGTGGATCGGTATCAGATGTAGAGAAGGTTACTGATGAAATTCAGTTTTGTTACTTTGGTCCAGAACAAGACCGTGCAGGTAATGACACAGTTATTGAGGAAGATGTGGAAGAGAATGTAGAACCCTCTAAGTAAGAAATTTGATGATCAAATGACAAAATTTGCAATAATCTCTAATGAAAGACCAAATATTACTTGTATTTGTTGCCGCAGAACTCATTATAGAAATCAAACCAGGAATGTTGATCTATACAGAAAAAGTGAAAATGAAGATAATTATAAGTGGAAGGATTTTGGAACATATATATTTCTTGAAAATTGTTTTGAATTGGGTGAAGATCAGCGTATTTGTAAATACTGTTATAATAAGTTAGAAGAAAATAGAATGCCGACCAGAGCTGTACATAATAATTTAGAATTGGATGCTATTCCTGCCGAACTTTCTGAATTAAATACATATGAGTCTATACTCATTCAATGTGTTCATCCGTTCCAGACCATAGTACGTATGGAGCCCAAAACTGGTAAATTACCTCCTTCAGATTTACTGAGGTTTAAAAGGTAGAGTGGTGTATTTGCCCTTGGATTTGAAAAAAAAATGGAAACTATTGATGCAGATACTTTGGAAAGTGAACCATTAGTTATTCTGGTTAATGGTGTACCTACAAAGAATAAGAAGATTTGGCAGGAGCTGGTAGATGTACGGAAAGTACAAAGAGCAAATTTGTATTTGAAAAGGAATAACAAATGGTATGAATCAATTTATATAGAAGAAGAAGATTTACAAGAAGACACAAACACCAACTGGACAAATTGAAAAAGTGGACAAGTCAAAGGAAGAAGAAATTTATGAACATTTTAGCATACATCCTCTTCATTCAAAAGAAGTTATGGGAGACACTATTGATCTGTTTCAGATGAAGAAAGCAAAAGGAACTCCCGTGAGTGTATGGGAGGAGAGCTTGGAAGCTCGATGTTTTCCCCAGCTGTTTCCTACAGGAAAAGGAGGACGATACGATGAACGTCCAGAACAGATTCCAGCTTCTGAGTATCGGACTACAAGACTATATGCAGAAGATCCAAGATTTCGACAAAGTATTCCTTATTTGTTCCATCTTTTATTTGAAAGCGACTTGTCTGCATTATCTTATGCAGTAAATCACATTTTAAAAAGTGGAGTACATTTACAAAATGTGTCTGCTAAGGATTTTATGGAGAAAGTGCAGCACCGAGATGATCATTTGGAAACACAACTGATCAATCTGATGGCTTGTCAGCGTGGGACAAATGAATATTGGTACCGACGCCATGGTGAATTAAAATGCATGTTACGGAATTTAGGAACTCCAACATGGTTCCTTACCCTAAGCTGTGCCGAGTACGCTTGGGATGATTTACTGGATTTTCTACGAGAGGCAAATTCAAACATTAAAAACATCGAAAACAAGACCGCAGGAGAACTGTGCTCATTGGATCCGGTTAATGTTTGCAGATATTTCAATCATAGATTTGAGGCCATGATGTGCTTCATCTGCAATAAAAAAAAATCCACCTCTTGGAGAAGTTGTGGATTTCTTTTGGAGAAAAGAGTACCAAGCAAGAGGTGCTCCTCATATTCATATGCTGTTGTGGATCAAGGATGCCCCAAAGTTTGGAACAGATTCTGATGAAGCAGTGTTATCTTTCATTGAAGAATATGCAACATGTGCTATACCAAAAACCACAGAAGAGAAAAAGTTAAAGGAGCAAGTTTTACGTTTCCAAAGTCATCGGTGTGGAAAATACTGTCGACGGAAATACAAGAGTAAAGATAAATACTACACTAAATGTCGATTTGGATTTCCTAGACCTGTTCTTTCAAAAGGAAGAGTAAACAGTTTTATGTCATCTGTGAGACATACTATTACAAGAAAATCACCTAAGAATACCTACAACCTTAAAAGAAAAGAAGAATCAAAAAATATAAATGACTACAACCCAGTCATTTTATCCATGTGGAATGCTAACATGGATATACAGTATGTAGCTGACAATTCCATTGCTGTTGCTCGATATGTAACGTCTTGCATTACTAAATCAGAAAAAACTGAATTGAAAGAAATGTGGGAAGAGATTTCTCACGAGAAGACTGTCAGTAAGAAGCTATACAGTTTCAGTTTGAAGATGTTATCGCATCGAGAAATTGGATCCTACGAATGTTCAGATAGGTTATCTTCTGCAAGTCTCTACTCGAAATCAAGAAGAATAATTTGGGCAAGTTTAGGCCTTGCAGCAATGAGAAATCGGGTACTGAAATCTGTTGGAGAAATTGAATATTTGGCAGAGAATGACCCAGAAAGTACAGATATTTTGAAATCAAACATGTTGGACACATATTACCCAAAGAGAAGTCATCATCTTGAGAACATGTGTCTCTATGAAGTGCTGCAGAACTACATTTATTCACGGAAAGCCACAGAAGACATCAACAATGGAAAATATAAAGTCATTGGTGAGGAAGGATGTTTGGTGAAGCAAACAAAAGGAAGTTTGATAAATCACAGGAAGCTCAGTTGCGAAACTACTGACAAAAAGGAATTTTACTACTTGGCTCTTTTACAGCTGTTTAAACCATGGCGTTCAGAGGACGAACTACTGGGAGAATTTCAAAGCTATGAAGATTCCTTTAATGCTTGCAAAGACAGCATAGAATGCAGTACTTTCATAACTTATGTCCAAATGTTAAATGAAGAAATTGAACAGGAAACTACAATTGCAGCTGAAGTAGCTAGAGACAGTTCTCAAGACAGCCAAAGTTCTGGAAGGCTCAGTCAAGATCCCCTAGGACAACCAATCGTAGAAAATGAAGCTGCAATAGCTATGACTGAAGTGGAAACGGCTATGAATCAAGCTCAAGAAGAATTAATAGACTTACCAAATTTGGAAGGACAACTGAATGAAGAGCAGCAACAAATTTATGAAGAGATCAGAAACAAAATTGATCACGGATTACTACATGAAAAAAAAGAGTGCTCATGCACATCATTTCAACCAATCAGGATGTATGTAAGCGGACAAGCTGGAACTGGAAAAAGTTTCTTAATAAAAGTCATCAGAAGCTACCTACAGCAAAAAACGGATTCAACTTAGTCTTGTGTGGTTACTGCTCCAACTGGGTTAGCAGCATATAACATAAAAGGAATCACCTTACATCATTTGCTAATGTTACCAGTGGAGCATGAGAACAAAATTCAATACCACAAGCTAACTGGAGAAGCATGCTTGGAAGTTTCAAGAGTATTGAAGAAGATGCAAGTTCTCATTATTGATGAGGTGAGCATGGTATCAAACTTAATGCTTGCCTTTGTGCATTTAAGAATGCAGCAAATGCTAAGGAGAGACTATGACGTGTTATTTGGTGGAAAACATGTCATAGTTTTTGGGGATCTTCTACAGCTTACTCCAGTTAAAGGACAACCAGTGTTTAATACTGTGACACATGAAGACACAAAGAAGTCATTGGGAAGCATTGGTAATGGAAATATTTGGTCCTTCTTTGAGTACAAGGAACTTACTACTAATATGAGGCAAGCAAACGATGAAGAATATGGAAGTATTCTGAAAGATATCAGGATTGGACTACTCACTGAAGCTGGCACGAAAGCATTACAGAGTCGGTTGCTACATAATTTATTCCCAAAGGAAGAAATAGTTGCAGAGAAAATATACAAGAACATTGCAGAAAAGAAAAGTGTAATCTGCTTAATGCCAACTCTACGTGAATGCTCAATATTCAATGAGGAACTTTTGAAATTGGAAAAGGAAGAGATTAGGAAATTGGAAGCAGTGGACAAAATTCAGCATGAAAGAATTACTATTACATTAACAGGCAAACTGAAAAATAAATTGGATTCACTAGAGAAGAACATTTCCAAAACTGCTGGATTAGAAAAAAATCTATATGTTTGCATGAACTGTAGAGTATTTTTAAGGAGAAATTTGAATGTTGAAAAAGGTTTAGTGAATGGAGCTATGGGAAGAGTTATGGGTTTTATTAATTACCAGAAAAAAGATGGAATTGGAATGTTTAAAAATAAAATTTGATCAGATAGAAGAAGTTATAGACATTTGTCGTTGTACAGTTCGTTTCATGCTTGTGAAAGACTTATATGTACGTAGGAAGCAGTTTCCGTTTTCTCTAGCATATGCTGTAACTATTCACAAGTCTCAAGGATTGACTGTAGATTGTGCTTTTGTGAACATTGGTTCAACTGTGTTCAAAGAAGGTATGGCTTATGTTGCTTTGTCACGAGTGAAAACATTATCTGGTTTATTTATGATAGACTTTGATGACTCAAGTTAGTGCTGATGCAAATTGTGTAAAGGAGTATAATAGATTAAGAAGAACCTATGCTCCTCATTTAGGTCAGTATCCTGTGTTGGAAAAACGTGTTTCTCGAAAAAGGAGAATTGAGAATATCTGTAATGAGGATGTAGAGAGGAGAAAAAAAAAGAAGAGTGATGTAATTGCAAGCAAAAAGAAAAAGGAAAATGTTGAAGAGGTTGTTGGTTGTCATTTTGAAAATAGCTCTGGTGTCAACTGCTACGCTAATGTAGTGCTGAATGTTGTATTTTATCTTGAAAGTTTGCAAGAGCAGATAATAGTAAATCAGAGAAAAAGATTCTGTTCTGAGTTGTCTCCTTTTTGAAAAGCTGAGTAATGATAAAACTAAAATAGAAAGTGCTACTGAAATTAGAAAACTTTTAGATGTATGTTCAGGATGTACACAGTTTTCTCAAAATGTACAGCAAGACGCACAGGAATTCTTGATGTATTTTCTTCAGGTACTGGAAGAAGAAGGGGTACAAATTGAAAATATGTTTGGTCTCTCTTATAAATGGGAACATAGTTGTGAAAACTGTTTCAATACATGTGGCTCTAA
Source organism: Triturus cristatus (assembly GCF_964204655.1). Taxonomy (NCBI): domain Eukaryota; kingdom Metazoa; phylum Chordata; class Amphibia; order Caudata; family Salamandridae; genus Triturus; species Triturus cristatus. The sequence goes on from NC_140579.1 coordinate 762,341,847, forward strand.
TGTTGATTCTGAAAGGTTTATTTATTTAACATTGCCAGAGACTAAAACAGTCACTTTTGCTAAATTAGTTAAAGATGCTAATCATAGCATGGAATGCGGTGAGTGTAAATCTGACATGTTTTCAACGTTAATTTTAAAGGAATACGGACAGTATGTACTTTTAATGATGCAACGATGTAGAGCTGATGGTTCAAAATTGGATACTTTAATGAAGTTTACAGGACAGCAATTATCAATTTCAGGAAAACCTTTTGTAACAGTTGCAATAATTTTCCATGATGGACCAACTGTAACTTCTGGTCATTACACAGTTTATCTAAAATGTAAAAAAGGCTGGACAATGTGTAATGATTGTCAATTGGTTTTTAAGCAAAGTTTGCCTTTTGATTTAGCAAATTCCGATCTAATCTTCCTAAAACCTAAATTTTAGAGAGAATTGGCAACATCTGTACAAAACAATTTTAGCATTTTATTGGATTATCATTGGAATTTTCAAATAAAAAGATTTTTAAAATTACCATTTGGCCTAAAGGAAAGGTAACCAATTGTATTGTGGACTTATTTAATTCCTAATTAATCTTTCGGAAACCAAAATTTTAGAGAGAATCGGTAACATCTGTACAATTTAAATTTTGGAATTTTATTGGATTACCATTGGAAATTTAATCAAAAAAGAATTTTAAAATTACCATTTGGCCTAAAGGAAAGGTAACCAGATGTATTGTGGAGTTATTTGAGATATATTATTTTTGTGATTATGCTTCTGTTACAAAATTGTCAGACGGTATTTTTTTGAAATAGTTATTGTTATTAGATGATATTTTTGTTTGTATATTTTGCATTTCTATAATGTTATGTTTAAGTGAGAAGAGATTCTGGGCTTTTTTAAAACAATCTTTGAGATTGTTATTTTTTTTTTTTGCCCGCTGTTAAGTGATGAATGCAATTGCTTTCACGATTTATAGTGAAATGCAATATATTCTGAAAACAGCAAAAAAATGGCAAAAAATTGTTTTTGGAAAATATGTAAATACGTGTACTGTATTATAAAATGTTTTATTACATATTAATACTTTTTTCTTTTTTTTCAGATTGAGAAAGAAAATTTTCGAAAAATAAAACCATTTTTTCAAGCAATTTCAATAAAATTTAAATTGATAATTAAATTTTTGGGTGGGTCAGGTAAGTCAGAAATTTGATGGTCCCTTTTTTCCACTTCTCAAACAAATTTTCAGTATTTCATTATTAATCCCTCAAGGACCTTGTAATGTGGTAATTGTTTTTTAGGGTTTTTAAAAAAAAAAAAAAAAAAAATACGCTTACCGTACGCGAACGTAAAAAAAAAAAAAAAATTGGAAAAAAAGAATCACTATGTTATACTAATATATCTCACCTGTTTGGTAAAAAAAAAAATGAGAAAAATAATATATTGCAGAATTTTTAAAATTTAAGCATAGTGTTTAAAGAGAATATAAAGTAAAAATAAAAAGATGTAAAAAACATTGCAAAAAAAAAAATCACACGTTTAATATAAGAATTTGAATTTAAAAAACCATACAAAATCACTGAAAAAACCATGGGTTTCACACACGTTATAGGTAAGAATTAGCATTTAAAAAACCATACAAATTCACTGAAAAAACCATGGGTTTCACACACGTTATAGTTAGGAATTAGCATTTAAAAAACCTTGCAAATTCAGTGAAAAAACCATGGGTTTCACACACGTTATAGTTAGGAATTAGCATTTAAAAAACCTTGCAAATTCAGTGAAAAAACCATGGGTTTCACACACGTTATAGTTAGGAATTAGCATTTAAAAAACCTTGCAAATTCAGTGAAAAAACCATAGGTTTCACACACGTTATAGTTAGCTGGACATTTCACTCGTAAAAAACCAATGAAATTCCCCCGTTATAGTTAGTTAAGCTAACTATAACTCGCGCACCCGCAATCCACTGCTGATGACGTCACATATTACATCACTCATGACATGGTCAGTGACATCACTCATGACATCACTGATGACATCTCAAATGACATCACTGATGACATCATCCTTGTGATAGAGTGGCAGACCTCCTCTCACCCTAATAAAACCTTTGAAACACACATTCAAAAATAGACTAAAATTTTCAAAAAAATGGACATACCAATACCAGTTACAACAACCTCTTGAGTAATTCTAAGATCCACATACACATCCACTCATTCACGAATAGTCCTGTACAGTCACTCATACATGTACTCACTCATCATATGTACTCATACACCTATACATCCTGCTACACAATGCCACTCATCCACAGAGTTACTGACACACATACTCACTCATGAAAATAAAGAATCAAACATAGATTTATTTGCATATACAGTTATACACACACCACCACACTTACTTCTACGGAAACTTACACATACTTAGTCTTTTAAACAATCACTTATAGAAACACATACTTATTCATACAGGAACTCTTTCAATCTCTCACTCTCACACATACTCACTTATATACACCAATAGTCGCATATACTAGTTTAAAACATATGTAGTTACTCATAAAGACACTATTGAGACAGTCATTCACTCACTAACACACCCATCCACACACACATCCACCCATACAGTCCTGCACACATGCTGTCTTCAACACATACAACCAGTGAGTCACTCATTCATGCACCTATGCACTACGTAATACCCCCCACCGAACCATACAGACACTCAGACAAAGACTGTGGCATGGACTCTGAGGATTTCCAATGGCAAGGACACCAACTCCCCTACTGAACTTTGGATTCCCTAATCCCGGAAAGCCCCTCACTTTGTCCCCCCCCCCCAATAATAAATCACACTATTAAGAGTAGATGCCTGCTGGTAGCATTATTACCTAACATGTGTCTTGTACAGTCTAAACATGCCTGAGTCATCTGTTCTCTTCAACCATCCACACCCTGGGGCCTGAGTCTGGCACAGGACACATGGGTCACAGTTTATTAGGCAAGACAGACATGGAGCACCATACACACCCGTGATGGGCACAACCAGCTGAGGGGGTGGCCGAACAACCGTGCTGACAGACACATTGAGTACAGCAACAGTCATGCGCAGAGGTCAGGGATCCTGGCCAGTGTCCTGGGGGGCACCCAGGTATGTGTAGACAGGTGGCAGAACCATGTCCTGCAAGCTTGAGTCCGGTGGATGCAGAGAATGGGGTCATGGACAACGTTGGATGCATGGGGATGGCACATGTCACAATACCCACACAGTCATGGACATCATGCCCAATACACAGTCTCAGCACACACACAGCTTGCATCTTGCCACTCGACACATTGACACATAGCCACAATCAGGGAATACCATGCCAGACATGCAGGATGCACCGTGCCAACACACCAGCATTGACGGAGAAGAGGCACCTTGGAGGCATAGGGACACCTTTATTAGTCATGTTTTTGGGATTGCAGAGGCAACTTGAAGTACACATGAACACATCATGTGGAGTAACATGTGGGTCCAACACTGGCACCCCCCTTCTGCAGCACAAATGCGTGATAGCCATGGAACTGGCACACAAGTGTCGGCTAACAGCTAAATACCCTGTGAGTGATAGGCCCCCACCCCTCCTGTCTCAGGGCACTGCTGGGAGGACTCTGCACACACCCCTCCTGTCTCAGGGCACTGCTGGGAGGACTCCACACCCACCCCTCCTGTCTCAGGGCACTGCTGGGTGGACTCTGCACACACACACCTCCGATTTCAGGATATGTACGCTTGGAACATACACGGTGGGGGTACGCTCAATGCATTCGAGGTGAGGGTACGAGTCTACTTACACTGGTGTGGTGGGGGTACGCTCCATGCATACGCGGGTGAGGGTACGGGTCGTACTTACACTGTTGGGCTGGGGGGTACGCTCCTTGCATACGCGGGTGGGGGTACGGGTCGTACTTACACTGGTGGGGGTGGGGGTACGGTCCGTAAGTCCGCGGGTGAGGGTTCGAGTCGTACTTACACTGTTGGCATGGAGGGTACGCTCCGTGCATACGTGGGTGAGGGTTCGAGTCGTACTTACACTGTTGGCATGGGGGGTACGCTCCATGCATACGCGGGTGGGGGTACGGGTCGTACTTACACTGTTGGGCTGGGGGGTACGCTCCATGCATACGCGGGTGGGGGTACGGGTCGTACTTACACTGTTGGGCTGGGGGGTACGCTCCATGCATACGCGGGTGGGGGTACGGGTCGTACTTACACTGTTGGGCTGGGGGGGTACGCTCCTTGCATACGCGGGTGAGGGTACGGGTCGTACTTACACTGTTGGGCTGGGGGTACGCTCCATGCATACGCGGGTGGGGGTACGGGTCGTACTTACACTGTTGGGCTGGGGGGTACCCTCCATGCATACGCGGGTGGGGGTACGGGTCGTACTTACACTGTTGGGGTGGGGGTACGGTCCGTGAGTCCGCGGGTGGGGGTTCGAGTCGTACTTACACTGTTGGCATGGAGGGTACGCTCCATGCATACGCGGGTGAGGGTTCGAGTCGTACTTACACTGTTGGCATGGGGGGTACGCTCCATGCATACGCGGGTGGGGGTACGGGTTGTACTTACAATGTTGGGCTGGGGGGTACGCTCCATGCATACGCGGGTGAGGGTACGGGTCGTACTTACACTGTTGGGGTGGGGGTACGCTCCATGCATACGCGGGTGGGGGTACGGGTCGTACTTTCACTGTTGGGGTGGGGGGTGCGCTCCTTGCATATGGGGTGGGGGTAGGGTCCGTACATATCCGTCCCCACGCTATGTGATGTTTGTGCGGCCCGTACCCAGGCCTTTGCCACGTGGGTGCGATCCGTCCCGCCATTGTTGGGGTGACGTGTGTGGGCGTGGTCCGACTCGTACCCACGCTCTTCAGGCGTGGGTACGGGACGTACCTGTCTGGTTGTGTTGCCGGTTCGCGTGGTGACGGACTTCCGTTGTGGCGGTCGCTGGCTTATCAGGACACGCCCCCACCCCCTCGTGGTGACCAGGGCATGGGAGTCGGGTATGTCCAGGCCATGTGTGGTGTGTGACTTATGTGGTTGTTTTGTGGCCTGCCCTGGTCCTGCCACCCCCACCCCACCCCACTTTCCCCCCTCCCTTAGTTATTCTGACCTTCTGCGGCGTCTGCGTCGTAACCTATAGAGGAGGTGGACTGCTATGAGGGCAGGGATGACTCGTAGGTTCGGGTCCATGTCTGTCCGTCGCGTACTGGTACTCCTTGATCGCGTCGTCCTGTCGCGTACGGGTCCTCCTTGATCGCGTCGTCCTGTCGCGTACGGGTCCTCCTTGGTGGCGTCGTCCTGTGTGTCCGTCACGTACTGGTCCTCCTTGTTCGCGTCGTCGTCTGTCCGTCGCGTACTGGTGGTCCTTGTTCGCGTCGTCCTGATTTCCCGGCAGTTTTTGGCTGCCGCAAAATATTCACCGTGCGGGGTGACGTCGGTGCGAATCGTGATTCCTGGGTCGTGAATGGCTGGCTGCGAGCGTCCCGACGTCAGGTCGGCGCTTTCCCGGATCGCATTGGTAGGTGTTTTTTTGTTCGGTCGGCCTTTTTTACGATTCGTACGGTAATGGTGTACCCGTGCGAATCGTAATTCCTTGTTTGTAAAAATTGACGACCGGGTACGCGTCGGGCGGAGATTGTGCTCCGTCCGACGGTTCGTACCCGGTTTTTGCCGGATCGTGATCGGCACCTAAGTATGTGTAAGTTTCTGTAGAAGTAAGTGTGGTGGTGTGTGTATTACTGTATATGCAATTAAATGGATGTTTGATTCTTTATTAGCATGAGTGACTATGTGTGTGAGTAACTCTATGGATGAGCGGTGTTGTGTAACAGGATGTATAGGTGTATGAGTACATATGATGAGTGAGTACATGTATGAGTGACTATAGGACTGTTGGTGAATGAGTGGATGTGTATGTGGATCTTAGAATTGTGAATAGGTTGTTGTAACTGGTATTGGTATGTCCATTGTTTGGAAAATTTTAGTTTCTATTTTTGAATGTGTGTATCAAAGGTTATATTAGGGTGAGAGGAGGTCTGCCACTCTATCACAAGGATGATGTCATCTGTGATGTCATGAGTGATGTCACTGACCATGTCATGAGTGATGTAATATGTGACGTCATCAGCAGTGCATTGCGGGCGCGCGAGTTATAGTTAGCTGAACTAACTATAATGGGGGAATTTCAATGGTTTTGTATGAGTGAAAAGTCCAGCTAACTAGAACGCCCCTGAAACCTATGGTTTTTTTCAGTGAATTTCTAAGGTTTTTTAAACGCTAATTCCTAACTATAACGTGCCTGAAACCTATGGGTTTTTCAGTGAATTTCAAAGGTTTTTTAAATGTTAATTCTAACTATGCCTACAGAGAAAGGACATGTAAATAAAGAAGAAATAATGCACAGAAAGAAAAAAAAGAAATGCAGAAAAAAGCAACAGAAGTCCTCAAAGACGAAGAAAAGTGCAGGAAAAAAGGATAACGTGCAGAAAGAACAAACAGAAGAGCAGAAAGAAGCCTTGTTGCAAAATCATCCTGTACCCTCAACTTTTTCAGACGGATACTGGTGGTAACTGAGTCTGACTAACCAGTCCTAAAGCCAGTGCTATGTTAAAAGACACTTAGAATATAGTGAAAACACCTACATACACTAGGGAACACTATGCGTTGGGGTCCCCCTGTGATTAGCATGACCTCCTCTGTAAGCCCCTAGTATATAATAGGGCAGGGGGATTAATACTATCTCTTAAAATGCGCCACAGGGCGTGTTTGCATACGTCACCTCAGGCCCTGTCCCCTCCCTTCCCCACTGTGTAAACACGCCCTGTGGCCGTTTTAAGTTGGGAGATAAAGTTCATTTGAATCCTGAGGGTCCCTAGGGTCCAACTAGCCCACTAGGTACGTCCAGTAAGCGCCATTGCAGAGAGGTGTAAAAAGGGGCAAGGCCTGCACCACCTCTCTGCAACGCAACGCAGTGGCGCTTACTGGAAGCACCTGGTGGGCTAGTTGGCCCCCAGGGTCCCTCAGGATTGAAGGTGAATTATTTCCCCAACTTAAAATGCGCCACAGGGCGTGTTTGCACACGTTAACTCAGGCCCCGTCCCCTCCCTTCACCACTGTGTAAATACGCCTTGTGGCCGTTTTTAGTTGGGAGATAAAGTTCATTTGAATCCTGAGGGTCCCTAGGGTCCAACTAGCCCACTAGGTACCTCCAGTAAGTGCCACAGAGCTGCGTTACAGAGGGTGTAAAAAGGGGCGTGGCCTCAGAACACCTGTCTGCAACGCAGCTCCCTGGCGCATACTGGAGATACCTGTTAGGCTAGTTGGCCCTCAGGGACCCTCAGTATTGAAGGGGAATTAATTCCCCAACTTACATCTTGCCAGGGGGCGCGTTTGCAGAGTGCCGCAAGGAGGGGGCGTGGACTGTGGCGCGATGCCGGTCTTTTATTTATTTTATTTTATAAGAAGGGGGGCTGTGTGGCCCCCTTTCTTTTTCAAATTTATTGGCCCTGGGGACCCCAACCCCCGGGGCATAGCCTTTTTAAAAAATTCTTTAGGAGGGGGGCTGCGTTGCCCCCTTCCTCAGGCCACTTATGGCCCCGGGGACCTCATTCCCCAGGGCCGGCAATTGCTTTTTAATATTTTTAAAAAAATATATATTTATAGAAATACCTAGGACATGCTTGACAAACCGTACGTACCTATCACCATGACGATTTGCAGAATATTCATTAAAAGGCGACTATGCATACAATGAATCCACGTGGAATGTATTTACACCACTAGTGAAGCTCTGACGTGTCTGACGCCCGACCACGCCTAATACTGACGCCCCTGCCGGTGGGTACTCTCCAAGTAGACACCTGTGTCGTTTATTTATACAAACATGGGTAGCTATTGACGGGCACATTTAATACACACGCACACCAAGCCATTCAAAGGGGATTCGACAAAAATTCGACCAAACTATGTAAGAAACCCCCCTCACGGTTAATAAAAAACACATCCACCGCCGGATGTGTAATACTTTTTATTTTACTCCCTGGAAAGGAGACGAACCTCACTTGAGAGTCACAGCGCGCTCCTGGCTGAGCCCAATGCTGTGTTACACCCACCAGTGCCCGCCGAGTGCCACACACCTCTGTGTTGTATTGCACCAGCTAGTGCGTATGCTATGACACTCTCTAGCCCATGTGCACTGTAACACCACCCCGTGAATATGTCATGCCACACTTGCCTTCGCACAGGTTATATTGCCCCATCTAACGTGCCTTCCTCAATGCCTATGTTATAAAGCACAGCGCTATGCCATACATATTACAATCTGTAATCCATATCTTTGTCACAGTGCATATGCAACGTTACACTTCCCAGCACATATTTTATATTACAACTTTAGAGACTAGTTAGGATACACAACACTGCCCGGTGCATATTACACTCCAAGGCGCATATCGCATAGCACGCGCTAGTGCCTGTGCTATCTCGTGCTCTCCAATGAATCTGTCATTGCGCACAATGTATTGCATATTATATTTCACGCCCGGTTTATCTTGTATCACACGTTTTGGTGCATAGTTTATACCATACACTATATCTAGTTTTCATTTCAATCGTGCTCTCAGGACTATATTCTATATAACACTGCGTTCACCTACCCTTTTCACGGGCATTGCATTTTGCGATGGGGGGTGGAGGGTCAGGGGGTGTTTCTGCCAAGTGAGCCCGGAGTCACAGTCACAAACTACCTCTTCTTCCTGAATAAAAGTAAGATTATGCTGCATACTTGTTCATATTTTAAGTAGTTCGCACAGACACACATTAAAAAAAAAAAAAAAAGTTCCTAATACCCACCTTCTCTGAACAGTTATATTGCTGCCCCATCCACCTCCTCCCTATCTTCTGTTGTCTGAATCCATGGACTAGCCTCCTCCCTCCTGCCATGCATGGTCTGATGTGCTGCCACTGCCCTCCATTTAGCATGATGTACCAGTCCACTCCTCCTGCCCTCCATTGCCCAATTCTATGCCCCATCATTGACCTCCTGCTTAGCCTCTGTGCTTAGCTTGCTGCCCCTATTCTCCTTCCCCCTGCCCTCCGATGTCTTTGTGCATGCCCCTGCTCCATACTTTTTGCCCACCATGTTCCATGGACCTGCCACTCCTATCTACTCTGAGTGTTCTGTTGAGCTGCCACTCCCCTACCACCTGCCTAGCATTGTCAGATGACTGTAACCTGTCCCTGCCACCTCCACCTTGCCTGTCCACATGCCATGCCCCATCCCCTTCCTCCTGTCCTCCATGGTCCATTTTACTGCCACAACTTTCTGCCCTCCCTGGTCTGTTATGCTGCAACTGCTCCTCCTGCCTGCCCCGCGCGGTCTGTTGTGAGGCCCCTTCCCCTGAACTCTCTTGTCTGTGCCCAGGTCCTGACTCTCCCATCTATCCTCCATGGTCCTTTGTGCATGCCCCTGCACCCTCCTTCTTGCCCATCATAGCCATTGTGCTGCCACTAACCCTCCCGCTTGCCATGCATGGTCCCCTCCCACCTTCCCTGTGTGGTCAGCTAGCTGCCCCTGACCCCCTCCCACCTTCCCTCCATGGTCTGTGTGTATGCCATCATAGTCTCACTATTGCTCTCCATGGTGTGTCTTGCTTCTAGTGCCCATCCTGTCTGACCTGGATGGTCATCTTGCTGCTCCTGCGCTGCCCCCTTGCCCCCAGCCCTCTGTTTCCATGTGCAGACCCCTATTCCCTCCCTCCTGGCTTGTCTGTTCCATTGTAATGCCCCTGATCCGTCCCTCCTGCCCTTTATTGTCTGTTATGCTGCCGCTTTCTCTCCTGTCTGTCCATTATGGTCAGCTTGCTAACATTGCCTCTTTCCCCTCTGTTGTGCATGGTCCTGTCCCCTCCCTATTGCTTTCTATGGATTGTTGTGCTGCACTCCCGTCCCGCATGCCCTGTGTGGTGTATTGTGCTGCTGCAAACCCTGATGCCTGCCCTGCAGGGTCAGTTTGGTTCACCTCTCCATGTCCCTCCTGTCGTCTTTTATCCAAGTCCATGTCCCTACCCCAATTCCTCCTGCCTTCCATGATCCAATGTACCATACTTGCAAACATTTTGAACTTGGTAAGAGGGAGATTTTGAAAAAAAACTGGGGTATTGATTTTCCCCTTTGAGTTACATTGCAAAAGAGGAGATTGTAGACAGGAGACATAACAAATAAAGCCCATTTGAGCTTAAAAACATTGGATGTTTCCTGGCTGAATCGGGTCTGTTGGCATGTATGGTTGTACTACCATTGCCTCTTCCTTCTGCCCACAATGGTCTATTACATTGCCACAGCCTCTCTTGCAAGTCCTGTATTGTTGGTTTGTTGCCCCTGCCCCCCTTTCCACTGCCCTCCATAGTCTGTTGTGCTGCCACGGCCCTTCCTGCCTGCTCAGTGTGGTTAAATTGTTGCCTTTGCACCCTCCTACCTGCCTTCAATTTTCAGAGTCCGTGCCCCTGGCCTCTGCCTCTCAACAGTATCCTAATGAACAACTAGATTGCTAACATTCTATATTTATTACAAAAGTGTGGAACGCCTGACGTCATCTTGATGTAATCAAAACTGTAATACCTAGAGCATTTCCTTTAGAAATTACATATATGAGAGGGTCTTATTTGTATCACAATCATGGTTAGTGCTCTAAAAAACTAAAATGAGGACATATTTTCAGAGTTTGCAAATAGCAACAAAGCATTTTTAAATTATTTGTTATCTTTATTTTTTTTATCCAGTTGACCACTTGATTAAATGTTGCACTTAGGGGAGAGGATGTGGTGTTACTTCCAGAGCTGCAGACTTTGCATCTGGGGAACCAGGTTGGAGTTTCTGCTTCAGCTCAACATTCTGTGATTGTGGTCAAATCACTTAATCTCCCCATGTCTACAACCAAAATGAATTTGATCTTGTGTCTTTTTACTTTGATTCCATCAAGAAGGTATTCAGATGTGTCACACATTTGCCATAAATTCAGAATGTTAGCACTCTAGTTGCTCATTAGATCACTGTAGTAAAGTTGCATATGCACTGTGACAAAGATATGGATCCCAGATTGTAATATGTATGGCATAGCGCTGTGCATTATAACATAGGCATCGAGGAAGGCATGTTAGATGGGGCACTATAACCCGTGCGAAGGCGAGTGTGGCATGACATATTCACGGGGTGGTGTTACAGTGCACATGGGCTAGAGAGTGTCATAGCATATATACTAGCTGGTGGAATACAACACAGAGGTGTGTGGCACTCGGTGGGCACTGGTGGGTGTAACACAGCATTGGGCTCAGCCAGGAGCGCGCTGTGACTCAAGTGAGGTTCGTCTCCTTTCCAAAGAGTAAAATAAAAAGTATTACACATCCGGCGGTGGATGTGTGTTTTATTAACCGGGAGGGGGGTTTCTTGCATAGTTATGGTCGAATTTTTGTCAAATCCCCTTTGAATGGCTTGGTGTGCGTGTGTATTAAATGTGCCTGTCAATAGCTACCCATGTTTGTATAAATAAACCACAAGGGTGTCTACTTGGAGAGTACCCACCGGTGGGGGCGCCGGGATTAGGCATGGTAGGGCGTCAGACACGTCAGAGCTTCACTAGCGGTGTAAATACATACCAGGTGGATTCATTGTATGCATAGTCGCCTTTTAATGAATATCTTGCAAATCGTCATGGTGATAGGTACGTATGGTTTGTCCAGCTTGTCCTAGGTGTTTCTATAAATATATATATTTTTTAAAATAATGGCTGGCCCCGGGGGATGGGGTCCCCGGGGCCATAAGTGGCCTGAGGAGGGGGGCAACGCAGCCCCCTCCTAAGGAATTTTTTAAAGAAAAGGCCATGCCCCGGGGGTTGGGGACCCTGGGGCCGATTAAGGCCTTGGGAAGGGGGCCACGAAGCCCACTTCGAAATAAAAAAAAATTAGTAGGCAATCCCTGGGGGATGGGTTTCTCGGGGCCAATAAATTAGAAAAAGAAGGGGGGCCACACAGCCCCCTTCTTAAAAAAATAAAATAATTAAGACCGGCACCACGCCCCCTCCTTGCAGCACTCTGCAAACGCGCTCCCTGGCGATTTTTAAGTTGGGGAATTAATTCCCCTTCAATACTGAGGGTCCCTGAGGGCCAACTAGCCCAACAGGTATCTCCAGTATGCGCCAGGGAGATGCGTTGCAGACAGGTGTTCTGAGGCCACGCCCCTTTTTACACCTCTCTGCAACGCAGCTCTGTGGCGCTTACTGGAGGTGCCTAGTGGGCTAGTTTGACCCTAGGGACCCTTAGGATTCAAGGGGACTTAATCTCTCAACTTAGGACGACCACAGGGCGCGTTTACACAGTGGTGAAGGGAGTAGACGGGGCCTGAGGTGATGTGTGCATGAACATGCCCTGTAGTGCATTTTAAGTTGGGGAAATTATTCCCTTTCAATCCTGAGGGACCCTGGGGGCCAACTAGCCCGCCAGGTGCTTCCAGTAAGCACCACTGCGCTGCGTTGCAGAGAGGTGGTGCAGGCCGTGCCCCTTTTTACACCTCTCTGCAATGGCGCTTACTGGACGTACCTAGTGGGCTATTTTGCCCCTAGGGACCCTCAGGATTCAAATGAACTTTATCTCCCAACTAAAAATGGCCACAGGGCGTGTTTACACAGTGATGAAGGGAGGGGACGTGGCCTGAGTTAACGTGTGCAAACACGCCCTGTGGCGCGTTTTAAGTTGGGGAAATAATTCACCTTCAATCCTGAGGGACCCTGAGGGCCAACTAGCCCACCAGGTGCTTCCAGTAAGCGCCACTGCGCTGCGTTGCAGAGAGGTGGTCTAAGCCGTGCCCCTTTTTACATCTCTCTGCAACACAGCTCTATGTTGCTTACTGGAGGCACCTAGTGGTCTAGTTGGACCCTAGGGACCCTCAGGATTCAAGGGGACTTAAACTCCCAACTTAAACTGGCCACAGGGCGTGTTTAAACAGTGAGGAAGGGAGAGGACGGGGCCTGAGGTGACGTGTGCAAACACGCCCTGTGGCGCATTTTAAGAGGTAGTTTTAATTCCCCTGCCTTATTATATACTAGGGGCTTACTGAGGCGGTCATGCTAATCACAGGGGGACCCCAACGCATAGTGTTCCCTAGTGTATGTAGGTGTTTTCACTGTATTCTAAGTGTCTTTTAACATAGCACTGGCTCTAGGACTGGTTAGTCCGACTCAGTTACCACCAGTATCCGTCTGAAAAAGTTGAGGGTACAGGATGATTTTGCAACAAGGCTTCTTTCTGTTCTTCTGTTTGTTCTTTCTGCACGTTATCCTTCTTCCTGCACTTTTCTTCGTCTTTAAGGACTTCTGTTGCTTCTTTCTGCATTTCTTTTTTTTCTTTCTGTGCATTTTTTCTTCTTTCTTCACATGTCCTATCTCTGTAGGCATAGTTTGAAATTAGCATTTAAAAATCCTTTGAAATTCACTGAAAAAACGATAGGTTTCAGGCACGTTATAGTTAGGAATTAGCATTTAAAAAACCTTAGAAATTCACTGAAAAAATCATAGGTTTCAGGGGCGTTATAGTTAGCTGGACTTTTCACTCGTACAAAACCATTGAAATTCCCCTGTTATAGTTAGTTCAGCAAACTATAACTCGCGCGCCCGCAATGCACTGCTGATGACGTCACATATTACATCACTCATGACATGGTCAGTGACATCACTGATGACATCTCAAATGACATCACTGATGACATCATCCTTGTGATAGTGGCAGACCTCCTCTCACCCTAATATAACCTTTGATACACACATTCAAAAATAGAAACTAAAATTTTCAAAACAATGGACATACCAATACCAGTTACAACAACCTATTCAGTAATTCTAAGATCCACATACTGCGCCGGCGTGGTGCAAGGAACTAGGAGCCGCTAGGTTCTGGCGGCAGATTCCCGGGAGATTGACTTTCAGGACTGGAGGATTTGGGTCTGCTGGACGGGAAGTATACCAGGCTGTCGGCATTGTCAGGTTTGTCTCCACCCCCGGTAAGCCATCTAATATAATAAGTTATCCAAGCAAAAACACGCGGTTGAAAGATAAGTTATACATCCTCTCTCCTGGTATGTTGGTTTTCAGGAGAACAAGGCAAGTAATCACGGAGGGGGCCTGAGTTTAGATCTTTATAATCCCACACAAATCAGCATAAAACAGGTCTCCTATACCCAGCACAGGTACCAGGATCAGGATTTCTGTATGGAGGAGGGAGACCACGGTGCTGCTACTGCTATTATCGGTGTACAGCCAAAAAACTGCTTGGTTAATTGTGGCTGTAAATCTGACACTTCTCCTTCCTAGGCTGGGATAACTCGCTATACATTGTGAAACCGGGTTACGAATACGCTGTAACAATACCCTCAAAACCAACAATTTCCCCACCAGTGATACAACTGAAGTCTAGAGTTAGGAGAGGCAAGATAAGCCTTGGCGGGGTGGACACCCCCCCAGGTAAGGGGAAAATTAAGAAAGTGAGAGCTGGTATAGCGGGCGGGGTATCTAGCCTTCCTAAGGTTACACCATCATTAAAATCGTACTATAAGGTCTTATCCTCTAGTGGAGTAGATCAAGGGAAAAAGATGGCAGCAACCGACACCGCAAATACCACAAGTGCTGTGACCACTACTATTATCGTGAGCACTGCAAGCAGCACCGTAAGAAATACCACAAGCAATATGTCTATGTACTATAAGTGCTAAAAACACTGAGTGACACAACAATGATAGGCAAAGCAGTGAGGGAGGGCTCTACTAGTGCCTGTTTGCTTCCTACACCCCCCATACTTAGTCCATCTAATTCAATAGACCCCATAGACCCACTGCCTCACTCTACTTCATCCCCTATACAGGACACAGTACATCCAACAATAGCACTGTCGAATAGTTTTTATCAGCTTTGGCCATTCAAGACGTGGCTCAAAATGAGCAGGCTGAGCAGGTTCAGCAGAACAGTCGGACAACTGGGGAGGATAATTTAGGTGAAGAAGACTCCTCTGTAGCCATAGTAACACCTAAGGAGGATATACTTGCAGTGACTCACACAGATAATATCCCCATAATTCCAGTTGCAATGCCTGTTCCTGGTACATTGGCGGACTTATTGCTAGGGCTAAAAGAGGACATTGGAAAACGTTTCACTCTTTCGGAAACAAATCAGAATGCGATCCAGGCTTCCTGTGAGATACTTGCCCGGAAGGTGGAGGAGGTTGCATCAAGGACGGATGCATTAGAAGTGGAGTTGCCAAAAATTAAGGAGGCTCTAGGCGCTACTACAGTGGCTTATGATAAACTTGCCCAGCAGAACCGGGAGATGCGGGATGACATGGAGAGATTGGAAAACCACACGAGAAAGAACAACTTAAAATTTCTGAATGTCCCTGAGGACATTGAAGGAAGCAACATTAAGGCATTTATAGTAGCCCTCCTTAAAACAACAGTGCTAAAGGAATCCCCGGAAGTGGACTTGGATTTATTAGTGGATATTCAGCGGGTTCATCGTGATCCATATAGGAGGAAACCAGGCAAAGAACACCCAAGGAAGATATTGGTGAACTTTTTAACTTATGCAATTAAAGAAAAGATTCTATCACTGGCTCTCAAAACCAGGTCACATAAAATCATCTTCCTTCACCAGTCCGTTTACATATATGATTCGCTCGGATATTTAATCTATAACAGCTACTAAGCAATGGGAGCTGGGCAAGAGGGCGGTAATACTTAATTCACTGGAGGCGCGTGCTCAGCTGAAATTTCCTGCTTCACTCCGTGTGATGTGGAGGAATCACATGCACATTATACGTCAGGTGGAGGAAGCAGATACTCTGATAGTGAAAATAAGGGCTGGTAGTGAAGGGGGGGGAAGTAGAGCATTGGTAGTAGCCGGATAGGTGTAAGATACAGGGAGCAGGTTAAGAGCTTTATCGAAATACTCTGTAAGAACTATACTATAGGCCACATATCTGTTATATTCTATTTTCCTCTTAGTATGTATTCTACATCAAACGCACACATTTTAGAGCACAATCACCAAGGTAAGAAAAAGAATAAAAATAAATAAAGTTTAATTAGCATGTATTTTTTTTTTCTCTCTTTTTCAACTTTTTCAACTATGCACGGGGGGGCGCTGTCAAAGGGCATATGCCCAGGAAGAAAGGGAGGGTCCTCCAGGGAAGGAAGGGGGTTTTGGGGGCTTTGGGGGTTTTGGGGAGCTGTTGGGCGAGGGTGGGGGGGTTGGGAGGGTCAAAAAAACGAAAATTAAGTCCTCATCACATTCACCACGTTCTACCCTGGCGGAGTTCCCCATTAACTATACAGGGCTTTGGGCGTAGGGTAAGGGGAGTATTTAATGACTAGCAACAAAATCTCTTATATTTCTTGGAATGTTAACGGGCTCCGCTGTCCGAGAAGAAGAAGGCTAGTCTTGAAGTATATAGAACAATCCCAGGCCAAAATAGTTCTTCTTCAAGAAACCCATTTAAGTTTTAGTGAGGGCAACGAGCTCTTTGGTAAGCTAAGATGGGTAGAGGCCTTTTGTTGTTCTGGACAGTCTGCTGTAAGCAAGGGGGTAGCAATCTTGATAAAGACTGGGATAGGTGGTATCATTAGATCAACATCAACGGATCACACAGGAAGATGGGTTATGGCTCAGTTAGATTTTAGCGGAAAACTGCAGACTATTATTTCATATTATGGGCCTAACATAGACAATCCTACCCACCTACTTAAAGTACAATCTAATTTGGTTGAGGTAAGATCACCTATTATCCTGGTGGGGGACTTTAATGTCCTCCTCGACCCCAGGCAGGATCGCTCTAACTATTGCCAGCATGTGACCGCACCGTGTTCTAGGCGCCCCATGGTTAATTTGATGAACGAGATTGGGCTTATTGACGCTTGGAAGGTCAAAGGAGGGTCAGCCCCAGGATATACCTATTTCAGTAAAAAGCAGGGTCACGCATCGAGATTGGATTACATCTTATTAGATAGGTAATGTTTAGAGATCTTGGAGGATATAAGAATTCTACCCACTATTATATCGGATCATGCACCCATTATGTTCTCGGTTTTTATTAATAGTGTTTTAACCACGGCATCACCTAGATGGACTTTAAAAAGGTCTGCACTACATAGTCAAGATATAGTTACATCTGTTAGAATATCTATAGACAATTACTTTACTGACAATGTTGGCTCTACTCTCCCCGAGTATGTATGGGACGCCTGGAAAGCACACATAAGAGGTCATCTTCATAGTCTCATTTGTTCGGAAAATAGGGAGGAGGCGAGGAAGTTTAAAACTCTAGAGAATAAAATAATCTCGCTAGAGAACGCACAACTGGGTACTCAACAATTAAATCTAACACGGTTACTAGACGAGTTGGAACTCCTCAGATTAGAATATAGAGGGCTATTAGATCAAAAAATTAAGGCTCAATGGGACGTTCATGCTATGGATAATTATGAGTACGGTGAGAGAGCCGGTGCATTTCTGGCAAGTAAGATTAGAGCGGACCGGGTGCGGAACAACATAGACAGGTTAACGCTCGATGATCGGGGGAATATATCCTGCAAACAGAAAGATATGGAAGATTTGCTTTCTTTGTTTTCTAAACTTTACGAGTGAGAACCATCCTCCACACAGGAGAACTCTTTACGATGGTTGGAGAGTAAGGCCCTCCCCAGATTGACAGATGAAGGCAGAACCATTCTTAATAGTCCTTTCACCGAGGAAGAGGTCAGGAATCATATTAAAAAATTAATAACAAAGCAGCAGGGCCTGATGCTCTCCCGGGTGAAATATATAAAATCTTCCAGGAGAGTCTGGTTCCAAGACTATGTGAACTATTTAACTATGTATATATTACAAAGGGTAGGATACCAGCATCCTGTAGGAAGTCTATCATTGTACTCATCTTAAAGCCAGGGAAGGACCCCCTTAATGCAGACTCATACAGACCCATCTCCCTGCTAAACGCTGACTATAAAATCTTTACCAGTGTTTTGGCAAGGAGATTGGCTAAATTGGTTCCACAACTCATTAGTATGGACCAGAAAGGCTTTGTTCCCGGTAGATACATTCATGAGTTGAATCTGCAGTTGATAGGAAGCATAGATCTAGCGGTGACGCGGTCGGAGCCCTTGGCGGTAGCCGCATACGATGCGGCGAAGGCCTTCGACCGCGTCAACTGGGGATTCCTGTGGAATGTACTAGGGGTAATGGGTTTTGGCGAGACCTTTATCCAAACTATGAGAGGGTGTTATGAGGGTGCCTCGGCGGAAATTCTATTGAATGGTCTCCTAACATCAAGCTTCAATATAGGGAGGGGCACCAGGCAGGGGTGCTCCATCTACCCTCTTCTTTTTGACATCTATATTGAGCCGTTGGCACAAGCACTTAGGACTGACGAGACAATTACACCCTTTAAATATAAGGATTACAGCTGTAAGCTAGCTTTATATGCTGATGATATTTTGATTTATACCAGCAACGCCGCGGAAGTACTCCCTAGGGTAGAGATGATAATGGTGGATTTCGGCCTCCACTCGGGATATCAAATAAACAATTTGAAAACAGAAATCATGTGTTGGGGGATTGATAATTGGGAAGGTCCTTGCAGCAGCCAGTTTAGATATCTGGGAATTATTATCACTCCAGATATTAATAACATAGTTCAAATCAACACAAAGAAATTATGTAAGGATATTGATCAGCTCTTTTCCAGATGGCAGAATCTTCCCCTTACAATTTATGGCCGAGTCAACTTGGTTAAAATGGTCATTCTGCCTAAGTTGACTTATCTGTTTAACTCAATACCCCTTTTTTTTCCAGATAAAATTTTGGCGAATATTCAGGGAAAGATTGGCAGCTTTATTTGGGCTAAAAAAAACTCCAGGTTATCTTGGAAAAAGCTAAAAAGAAGACTATTAAAAGGGGGGCTAGCACTCCCAGATATAAATTGGTATGCTCTATCTTTCCAGCTGAAAAATATCAGGTGTCTTCTGTCATGCCCCGATGATTCTAACTGGGGGAGAATCTTGAACATAAGGGTAGGTCAAGAGGGAGGCGAGTCCGGGTTTTTATATAAATTTGGAGCAGTAACATTTTACAAAAAGTATGTTTAAAGGTTTTAAAATCGGCTCTCATAGTTTGGAACAAAGTTAAAGGAAGATGGGGGATCAAATATTATTCTGAGTGTGCCCCAATTAGGGAATCTCCAGGTTTGCCCCCATGTCTAAGGGATAGCCTTGCCTTTCCTATTTGGAGAGCAGGAATCAACATATGGTCTGATTTGATCACATCTGAGGGGGTCCTTCCATGGGAGGTACTGAGATCTAGGATAGGGGATTCCCTCTCTAGATTTAAATACATCCAACTCTGCTCCTGGTTTAAGGCCGAGAAAGAGAACATCGGAGGTAACTGGGAAATTGAGTTTGCTCTCCTATTTCCAGGGCCTAGGAAGAAGGAAGTTGGGCTCTGGTATAGGAAAATGTTGGAAGCAGAGGAAGTGCAGTCCCCTCCACTAAATCGGGTTTGGAACTCTACGAGGCTGGAGGCAGATTCAGCTACCTTGTACGATCATTCTTTCAAAGTACTCTATAAATATGTTAGGACTGTTTCTCTTAAAAATAATCATTTTTATACTATAAACCAGCTGTATTACACACCAAAAAAACTAGCGAAGTTTGTAAACCCGTCCCCTCTTTGCCCAAGATGTGGGCTCATAGAAGCGGATGATATTCATATTTTCTATGATTGTGCGGCAGTTGGCCCCTTCTGGGGTAGAGTGGAGAGGGCTATTGAGAGCATTTTTAAAATAAAGCTATGTTTGAACTTAGCTAGAGTTATGTTTGCCCTGGATGCAGAACTCATTGCTGAATTGAGGGAGACACAAGTTGCATTATTTTTTTGTTTTATTTTGATTGCTCGAAGAGAAATATGTAAGATCTGGAAGGATGCCAGCCCTCCACTATATGAAAATTGGCTTTGAGCTACACTTAGAATTGCACGTTTAGAATCACTTAACTCACAATGTAAATAGCACTGTGTGGAAACCCATTATTGAATGGGGAATAGCAATGAGGCTGTAATAAAATACGCAAGGTCCAATGATTACACCATGCCTTGGTATAAAAAGGCAGGCCGGGCTGGCCCCAGGCGAAAGCAAGAACTCCGGCCCGGGGCGCCCAGGACAAGATCGGGCCATAGGAGATCATTTGCACTCGTTAGTGGTGAGATGAGGACTTAATAAAAAGAAAGAAAAAAAAAGATCCACATACACATACTCATTCACCAACAGTCCTGTACAGTCACTCATACATGTACTCACTCATCATATGTACTAATACACCTATACATGCTGTTACACAACGCCACTCATCCATAGAGTTACTCACATACATAGTCACTCATGCTAATAAAGAATCAAACATGCATTTACATGCATATACAGTTATACACACACCACCAAACTTACTTCTACAGAAACTTACACATACTTAGTCTTTTAAACAATCACTTATAGAAACACATACTTATTCATACAGGAACTCTTCCAATCTCTCACTCTCACATATACTCACTTATATACACCAATAGTCACATATACTAGTTTAAAACATATGTAGTTACTCATAAAGACACTATTGAGACAGTCATTCACTCACACCCATACACACACTCATCCACCCATACAGTCCTGCACACATGCTGTCTTCAACACATACAAACAGTGAGTCACTCATTCATGCACCTATGCACTACATAATACCCCCCACCGAACCATACAGACACTCAGACACTCATACTGATACTCAAAAAACCAACTAATAACCTATATAGACACTCATGTAGCTACTCACCAACCCATGCAGCCACTTATACACAAAGTGAAAGACTGATACAGATATTTACATATTTAAACATTACTCACTAAGCCATGTATTCACCAAGATACACTTAATCAGTCAGTTATAGAAGCAATTTTTCAAAAACAAATCATCCATTTAGACACTTATGTACCCATTTATTCTTCCATCGACCTTGAGATATACATATATAAAACATATTTCATTTTCTGAAAAACACACATTCACTGGATGATGTCATCCGTGATGTCATTTGAGATGTCATCAGTGACGTCATCAACAGTGCATTGCGGGGGTGCGAGTTATAGTTAGCTCAACTAGCTATAACAGGGGAATTTCTATGGTTTTCTATGAGTGAAATGGTTTTTTAAATGCTAAATTCGAACTATAACGTGCCTGAAACCTATGTTTTTTTCTGTGAATTTCAAAGGTTTTTTAAACGCTAATTTCTGACTATAACGTGCCTGAAACCTATGGTTTTTTCTGTGAATTTCTAATTATAATGTTCATTAAACCTATCTCTTTTTCTGTGTTTTTTAATTATCAACCCATTCTCAACTTGTTGAAAACTGCAAATCTCACCACTCTTCCATCGATACCTTACGCCAACAAAATCGCCACAAACGAGAGCCACAACTAACGCTAATGAAATGCAAAGTAGGCGTTCCTGTGCAAAAAAAACACAAACACCACTTCCCCATATTTTCAACGACCAGTCAAATCTGCAATGCGATCCAAAAAGCAGGCGATAAGCCGAGTTAGCAGTAACAAATTAACATCAACCTTTAACTGGTGTAAAGAGGTCGACTATCTACTCCATGAATTGGACCCAACTCACAGCCACATCTTAAGACCAACACATGATAGAGCTACTGATCATGCAGGTCCGACACGAAAAAAGACCACAACACCCAGCGCCACCACCACCAGAACCTCCCCCCCGCACCACCCCCCTACTACACCAAGGCAGCGCAAAACAGGACAACGGACCTTCCCAAAACACCATGCCCCTCCGCCACACAATAGCTGAATGTTGGGAGATGTGGCAACCAACTATATATGAAGGAGGCAATCACCCTCCAACAATAAAGCACACAATGCCAAGTGTAACGCTGATGTGCTGCACAGACCTCACTATGCAAAGCACAAACCTCTCCATGTGGAGATATACTGTTGATACTTGTAGTGTAGTGCACAGTGGACGCAACCATATTACCTCAGGCAGTGGGGAAGATCTCGGTCATGTAGCTGTGTTGTCCCTCCCTGGAAGCGGAAGCGGAGTGGGCTGCTCGAACGTACGCCACTCCAGCGTAGCAGTATGAATAAATAGGCCAGGCCCTAGGCGTGGTTCACTTGAGGGAAGACCAACGAGTCTGTCACAGCGGCAGCCCTCACCCTGGCACGTGGCTGCCGCCATAACCGCGGGCCTCTTTGACACAGGCCCCCTGTGAACCCAGCGGCACAACACCGCAGACTTATGTCTGTACCGACTACTGCCTTCGATCTACACTGCGGACAGCAGCGCTCACAATTCATATTCAGTGGTGATTGCAGATGTCGCAGTCCAGTTCGCAAGACACTTTGCTTCCAGTGCGGCCCGCCCAGACCACGCATCAACGCACGGTGCGCACATGCTGTGTGCTTCAGGTGCTACTAACTCACTGCACCATAAATCATCGCCACGTAGCCGTGCGCCCATCCTGACTGCCCTACACTGGGGTTACACGGTTCACAATTCAAGATTAGTAGTGACGCAAATTGTATAAGACAGTATAATGGGTTAAGAAGACCACATGCTCCCAATCTGTGCAGCTCAAGTCAACGCCACCTGCCTGTGGGCCTTTGCTGACCGCTGCCTCTGGCCTACACTGTGGAAGACCGGCGACAGATGGTGCCAACTAACCCTGTTCAACACAAGCCAATCCCACATGTGTAACTGAGTCCTCAATCGCAGTGACCACAGCACCACACTCCTTTCGATCACCGAGGGGTATTTCCACATGGAAGACCGGCGACACGTGGTGCCACTGAACCTGTACTACCCAAGGTTTGTTTGGGTCACCAACGTAGGCACGTGGCTGTGGACCCTAGCTCACCGCTACCTCTGCCCTACACTGGGCGACCGGCGACAAATGGTACCACTAACCATCTTCAACACAAGCCGATCCCACATGTGTAAGTGTGTCCTGAGTCTTGAATTGCAGCGACCACAGCACCAGACTCCCTTCGATCAGTGAGGGATATTTCCATATGGAAGGCCGGTGACACGTGGTGCCACTGAACCTGCACTACGCAGGCGGGTGGGGCCACCAACGTATGCACGTGGCTGTGGCCCCTTGCTCACCGCTACCTCTGGCCTACACTGTGGAAGACCGGCGACAAATGGTGCCACGAACTGTCTTCAACACAAGCTGATACCACATGTGGAACTGTGTTCTAAGTCCTGAATGGTAGTGACCCTAACTCTGTGGACCTTCGATCAGTGAGGCATATTTCCATATGCAAAGGCGGCGGCACGTGGTGTCAATAACTTTGTTCAACAAAAGCCGAACAATCTCACATGTGGAACTGTGTCCTGAGTCCTGAATGGCAGTGACCCCAAGTCCATGGCAGCGACCACAGCAGCATATTCCCTCTGATTAGTTAGGCATATTTCCATATGCAACGGCGGCGACACGTGGTGCCAATAACTCTGTTCAACACAAGCCGATCCCACATGTGTAACTGTGTCCTGAGTCCTAAATGACAGTCACCCCAAGTCCGTGGCAGTGACCACAGCACCAGACTCCCTTCGATCAGTGAGGCATATTTTGATATGCAAGGCCGGCAACACGTAGTCCCACTAACCCTCTTTAACACAAGCCGATCCCACATGTGTAACTGTGTCCTGAGTCCTGAATAGCAGTCACTCCAAGTCTGTGGCAGCGACCACAGCACCACACTCCCTTTGATCAATGAGGGGTATTTCCATATGCAACTACAGACTCCAGTAGGCAACTAACTATCACAGTCCTACACCCTACATATTATCCTTTTAGTGTCCTCGCTTCAAGAATTTCTTTTTTTATATCAGTTATAGCTTTACTACAATGACCAAATTCATCTTCAAATGTAAAGTAACATGGAATATCAGTCTACACTACAGGCAGTACAGCTCGCGATTCCAATTTTAAATGCTAATTTCTAACAAGATTGTACTCAGAAAATACAACACTTCGTCAATGTATTCTATACTTATTTCATCTTTTCATCATACGCCTACACTGCACTCAGTAGGGCTCACAATGAAAATTATTTCTTCATTCGTTAACTACAGAGTCCACTAGGCAAGTAACTATTACAGGCCTCAAATCTACATAATATCCTTTTAGTATCCTTTCTTCTTGAACATTTTTTATATCAGTTATAGCTTTAGTACAATGACCAAATTAATTTTCAAGTACAAATGAACACTCAGCAGTCTACACTGCAGGCAGCAGACCTCACAATTTGAATTTTGGACACGTGGTGCCAACTAACACTGTCCAACACAAGCCGATCCCACATGTGTAACTGTGTACTGAGTCCTGAATATCAGTGAACCCAAGTCAATGAAAGCGACCACAGCACCAGACTCCCTTCGATCAGTGAGGCATATTTCGATATGCAAGGCCGGCGACACGTAGTCCCACTAACCCTCTTTAACACAAGCCGATCCCACATGTGTAACTGTGTCCTGAGTCCTGAATGGCAGTGACCCCAAGTCCGTGACAGTGACCACAGCACCAGACTCCCTCTCATCAGTGAGCCATACTTCCATATGCAAGGACAACAGCACCTGATGACAATAACCCTGTTCAACACAAACCGATCCCACATGTGTAACTGTGTCCTGAGTCCTGAACGTCAGTGACCCGAACTTTGTAACAGCGACCACAGCACCACACTCCCTTCGATTAGTGAGGGGTATTTGCATATGGAAGGCCGGCGACACGTGGTGCCATTGAACCTCCACTACGCAGGCCGGTGGGCCACCAACGTATGCATGTGGCTGTGGGCCCTTGCTCACCGCTACCTCTGGCCTACACTACGGTCAGCACGCCTCACAATTCAGATAGAGTCCTGATTCCACATGACGCAGTCCAGTAGCCAAGACACATTGCTCCCAGTGCGGCCTGTCCACACCAAGCATCATCACAGGCTCATACAGTCTCAATACTTCTGCTGCCTCAAACCCTCTTTAACACAAGCCGATCTCACATGTGTAACTGTGTCCTGAGTCCTGAATGGCAGTGACCCCAAGTCCGTGGCACTGACCACAGCACCACACTCCCTTCAATCAGTGACGCATATTTCGATATGCAAGGCCGGCGACACGTAGTCCCACTAACCCTCTTTAACACAAGCCGATCCCACATGTGTAACTGTGTCCTGAGTCCTGAATGGCAGTGACCCCAACTTTGTGGCAGCGACCACAGCACCAGACTCCCTTCAGTCTTATTTGTTGTTCTTTTCTTTAAATAATTTTTTTTAAATGTAAATCTATACATGACTAAGATTCTTCTTTGTCCAACCGCACAGGGACACTCCCAGGCCCAAGAAGGTTGTTATGGGTATGATGATAATGTGGGTAGAGGGCGCGTTACCTGCTGATGTGGGAAGAGGCAGCGTCAAAGGGGTATCTATCACAGAAAGAACTCCGATATGTTTTCACAAATGCCTTGGACAAATGCCAGCTGACGGACTGAATCACAAAATGGTTTTTCAATGCTTATGTAGTGTGAGTTATAAACATTTCGCACCCAGGCTCGCAGAGGGCCAGCTGCGGCCCGTCCGCTCGACTCACAGATGCAGTACTACGAGCCGTCCGTGTTATTGTAGCTATCCCTGCCCTGTTCCGTCATACGCCACGCCACTGCGATTACGTTCCGACGTTGGTCCCACATAGCTACCTGTCGCAGGTGTACTCGCTGTTGGTGTGCAGGTCAGTGGTCTAGTTCTCAACATCTCATGGCCACTCCCTCAAGGCAGTTTGCACACACACCACACCCATCCGGCACATGTGTCACAGGCCATGTGACCACGCAAATATAATAGATCGACAACGTCACATCCTTTATTGCCGGTGCTGACTAGATGGTAGACGCTCCACGTGTCTCAACCATAAAGAGTCTTTGAAAAGTTGCGCAGAAGGTTAGTCGCACCCTGATCTGTAAAGCCATCAGGGGCCTACCACCCCCTTGGTACGAACTTAACTTCCACAGGCTTAGCGGCCCCAAAAGCTGATGTGGTCTCCGCCATTGATGACTCAGGACTCAGCGACATGTGTGAGATCTGCCGGGCCGTGGAGAAGATGATGTGGTCTCCGCCATTCATGACTCAGGACTCCGCAACATCTGTGCAATCCGCCAAGCACCTGATGTGGTCTCTGCCGTTCATTACTCAGGAATCAGAGACATATCTGGGATGACTTTTGACGGGCATGTGGAGTGCCCACTGCTGCACACTCCGGTGGCACCAGGTAATCATTTGCTCATGGATGCGCAGAGGCGGCAGTGTCTGAGTCTCTCTCTATCTCTATCTCTATCTCTATCTCTCTCTCTCTCTCTCTCTCTCTCTCTCTCTCTCTCTCTCTCTCTCTCTCTCTCTCTCTCTCTCTCTCTCTCTCTCTCTTCTCTTTCTCTTTCTCTTTCTCTTTCTCTTTCTCTTTCTCTTTCTCTTTCTCTTTCTCTTTCTCTTTCTCTTTCTCTTTCTCTTTCTCTTTCTCTTTTTCTCTTTTTCTCTCTCTTTTTCTCTTTTTCTCTCTCTTTTTCTCTCTCTTTTTCTCTTTTTCTCTCTCTTTTTCTCTCTCTTTTTCTCTCTCTTTTTCTCTCTTTCTCTCTCTTTTTCTCTCTCTTTTTCTCTCTTTCTCTCTCTTTTTCTCTTTTTCTCTTTTTCTCTCTCTTTTTCTCTCTCTTTTTCTCTCTTTCTCTTTTTCTCTCTTTCTCTCTTCTCTCTTTCTCTCTCTTTTTCTCTCTCTTTTTCTCTTTTTCTCTCTCTTTTTCTCTTTTTCTCTCTCTTTTTCTCTTTTTCTCTCTCTTTTTCTCTTTTTCTCTCTCTTTTTCTCTTTTTCTCTCTCTTTTTCTCTTTCTCTCTCTCTCTTTTTCTCTTTCTCTCTCTCTCTTTTTCTCTTTTTCTCTCTCTTTTTCTCTTTTTCTCTCTCTTTTTCTCTTTTTCTCTCTCTTTTTCTCTTTTTCTCTCTCTTTTTCTCTTTTTCTCTCTCTTTTTCTCTCTCTTTTTCTCTCTCTTTTTCTCTCTCTTTTTCTCTTTTTCTCTCTCTTTTTCTCTTTTCTCTCTCTCTTTTTCTCTTTTTCTCTCGCTTTTTCTCTTTTTCTCTTTTTCTCTCGCTTTTTCTCTTTTTCTCTCTCTTTTTCTCTCGCTTTTTCTCTTTTTCTCTCTCTTTTTCTCTTTTTCTCTCTCTTTTTCTCTTTTTCTCCTTTGATATGCCTATTACACACGTCCTTATTTTGTGCTTTATTTTCCAGGCACTGTCGTCTACATCCATGGTCCCCACAGGAGTGTTCCGCCTTCTTGTTTTCTATTATTTTTGTTACATTTTGTTTATTAGTTTATCATTTATATATATGTTAATAAAAATAAAAAATGCAAATAGTTTTTCGTTTATCATTATATAAATATTTATAAAAAAATAAAGTAAAAAAAAAAATTCACGTTTTTGGTTTTTCTCTTCACTGCTGTGTGACTCTTTCTTGTTCTTATTACTGTTATTTGATGGAGTCCACCATGGTGTTAAATTTTGGGGCACTTATCGTGGGAATACTGGTGATGTCTGCAGTTTACACCAACTTCTGAATAGTGTGTTAGATTTATCTCAACTTTACTTCCATTAAAGTGCTGATAATGAGATGCAGACTAGCCGTTCCCGTACAAAAAGACACGAGGTGCACCTTTGCGATTTATTCTAAATACTAAAATCCTGTATTGAAACGCGCTGAGGTAGTGGCTGCACTTACAGTGTACACACAAAATCAATTAAGAACTCTCATTGTATTTATATTGATTGGGAATAGTGCGTCAAGTGCTGGATATTGACGAGATACACTGCTCAGTTCGTATATTGTTCTGCACACGAATAAAATCACATCACAATTTTCACACCAACTGCAATGCGAAACAAATTCCGGCGATAAGCCACGTTAGCACTAGGTATTTTACACCTGCTTTCTGCTGGTGTTAAGCAGGACGACTACCTGCACCATGAAACGGAACACAGCTAAGAGCCACAGAGGTGCCATAGAATCAAGGAGCATGATGCAGGGATACCCATGAGGGCCACAAGACTCATCGCATCAACTCCAGGACCGCAAACTCCCCCCCCCAAACCCGCATCTGAGCAAGTGTGTCCCTGTGGTCATTGTCTTAACATGATAGGCACGAGCCCTGCAACATCACAGTGTGCTGTCACCTCAGCGTTGGCAATGAGCCTGGACATGTAGCTACGCACGCATCCTCCTGCATGCACAACCGGCATGTGCTGGTCCGGAGTACACAGGTCAGCGCAGGGGTATGCCTATCCGGCAAGGGGAACAGGGTGTCTCGTACATGTCTGTGTACAGGAAGTGTAAGTGTGTCTGTGTTCTGGTGTGGCCTGCCACAAAGGCCGCAGCACTCGATGTTGTAAAGTGCCATGCACCACCTCCAAACGGCACTGATGGTGTAGTTTGAATGTAGCAGGACATGCGCGAATAGGCATTACAATGGTGTGCCGTACGAGTGCATGAGATACAACAGCACACCGTAGAAAAGTGTGGGGGCTCGTGGGAGGGAGAAGCAGCTGTTTGGCACTGTAACACACAGTGAACTCGCCCCTGTGCCACGTGCTCGGAATCTCATCCATGATAACCACGGTCGCAGACATCCCACAACACCAACGACAGGCCTTTGTACACATCCTGTATGAATGCAGCGTGGTTTTCACTTCTATGCTCGTTCAGTGGTGTGATGTTGGCGGGTTGTGTGACATGTACTCCTTGTTGGTGTGTTTCATTTTGGCCATTGTTTGTCTATACTTGTGCTGTACTTAATTGTGCATGTGTGCCATTCTGCCCATCTCCCCCCGTCCCCCCACTTCCTGCTTCTTCCTCTTCCTGGTGCTGTTGTGTCTATAATTTTGTTGCTCCACACATAAACACATGTAAAGAACCAATTTGAATAGTTCCTTGATTCTTTTAGGTTTCAAAACTTCTCTCTTGGTTTCTTTTTAATTTTCCATATAAACCGTTTTTTTAATATTCACCAACACATAGAAGCCAAAAGTGCAACATATTCTATCAACACACTTTCTAGAACATTCTACAACACGTGCAGGTTAAAAGTTCATCAATTTTTTTTAACGTAACGATTTTTTTTTACAACATTTTCGCAAACATTTAACGGCACGTGCAGATTAAAAGTTCATGATGGTTTTAAGTTCGAACAGTGCCTTCCAAATGCAAGTAGCAGCTGTGTTTCAGTTGAGTAAATGTTATCCTATGATATGTAGTCCACGTTGAAACTGCTTTTTCTTAACCAATCACAAAGATGCTTTTCCACAAAACGAATGTGCACCCTAATTTTAAAAATGAATGCTTTTCAACTCCCAATCACGTATCGATTTGTATGGCAATAAAAAGTACTTCCCCATCTTTAAACCTATCTCTTATTCTACCAAGGAACTGCATGAGCTACAGACATCTTTCCATACCTTCCAACCATACCTTCAAAATGCTAGTGTGGATCGTAGGACATAGCTATATTTTCAGGTGCAAGAGGTATGCAGAAGACAGACGTATTGACTTAGGCCTAGGTTTACAAAATGTGGACATTAAATGGTTTACACAGAGAAGATTGAAGTTGCACCAATTGCTACCTTTGGTTAAAACCTCTTTGCATCTTCGACACCCTGACCTCATGATTGTGCATTGTGGTGGAAATGACCTAGGCACATTGACTGGGGTAGATTTGGAAATGCTTATGAAGGACACCTTTGCACACCTCAGCTCAGCATCATGTGATTCTGGGCAATAGCTCACTTAATAGCTCACATAATTTCCACGCCGGCCTTGAAAACCTTCAGACCCATAGGGGGGAGTAGTTTGCGCTTTACAAATACCGTATTGATTTGATAAGCGCAAATTTACCTTCACACTCCCTGTATAACACCCCCTAAGCACCATACACAAGTTACAATGTTCAAAACAAAAGTTCCTCCGAGTAGGTATAGCTATATGCTGACACTACTTGACAGATGTGGCACAGCGGCCAGAGCACATGACTTCACAGCATATGACACACAGTTTGGACTCATGGTTTCATCCCCGACTCCGGCAGCAACTCAGCTTAGTGCCATGAGACTCTAGACAATACCTCACATATTTTCTGTACCCCAGGACTTTCAAACCAGTAGTAGTCAGTAGTTTGTCCTAGTAGGTATAAACACATGCTGACACTACTTCCACAGGTGTGCTGCAGCGGCCAGGGCACATGACTTCACACCATAAGACACACAGTTTAGGCTCACGCTTTCATCCCCGACTTCCGCAGCAGCTCACCTTAGCAACATCAGACTACGCAATACCTCACTTAATTTCCGTACCCAGCACTTTCAGACCGGTAGTTATGAGTAGTTCGCTTCGCACCCCCTCTATAGCACACCCTAAACACCCCACAGAGGTTACAGTGCTTCTACCCTCCTCTTCACCACATTTTTCACCCTTTTTCCCCCCCTTACTCGCTTCAACGGAATCACAAAATGGAGGCTAACACTTCCTCCTTCTATGAGACTCTAGACAATACCTCACATATTTTCCGTACCCAGGACTTTCACACCACTACGGGTCAGTAAATCATCCTAGTAGGTATAAACACATGCTGACACTACTTCCACAACTGTACTGCAGCGGCCAGGGCACATGACTTCACACCATAAGACACACAGTTTAGGCTCACGCTTTCATCCCCAACTCCCGCAGCAGCTCACCTGAGCAGCATCAGACTACGCAATACCTCACTTAATTTCCATACCCAGCACTTTCAGACCGGTAGGTATGAGTAGTTCGCTTTGCACCCCCTCTATAGCACACCCTAAACACCCCACAGAGGTTACAGTGCTCATACCCTCCTCTTTTCCACATTTTTTGCCCTTTTTCCCCCCTTACTCGCTTCAATGGAATCACAAAATGGCGGCCAACACTTCCTAGTTGCAAACGCTCGCAGCGCTCGCAGCCAATCAGCAGCAAGCTCGTGCTCGTAACGCCTCAGCCAATCAGATGGCAGAATTCCCAAATATCGATATCTGTAAATTTCGATATTTCTCAAACTACTGAACGGATTTACACCAAATAAACAAAAGCGTGCTTTCTAGACCAAGACCCTTCTCCCTGCCAAATTTGGGGTAATTCCGTTCACCCGTTCGACCTGTAGCCTTGTCTAAATTTTCCTATGGAAATTAACATTGAAAAAACACGTTTTGGGACCCCCCTTTTTTCTCGGCCCCCCCCTTGACGAATCACCCCCAAACTTTCAACATAGGAGCTGATCTCAACTGAGAATTAGTTTTGAAAATTTCACGAAAATTCATCAATCGGCGCCAAAGTTATTGCGAATAGAATGTTGCCATTTTCCTATAGTAACTAGGTCCTAACTATAACTACCTACTGGCGACCGCCAGTAGATAATATAAATTAATATATTTATATTATCTACTGGCGGTCGCCAGTAGATAGTTATAGTTAGGACCGAGTTCCCATAGGAAATCTGAAAATTCTATTTTGAATAACTTTGGCGCCGGTTGACTTATGTTCGTGACATTTTCAAAACTAATGGGGCGCTACGCTCAGCTCCTACCCTGAAAGTCTCGGGGTGATTCGTCAAGCGGGGGCTGAGAAAAAAGGGGAGTCCCAAAACGCATTTTCCCCATGCATTTTCCAATAGGACCTTTAGTCGAAGGTGCAGCCCGAACGGCTGAACAGAATTACTTGAAATTTGGCAAAGAGGTAGTCCTCAGATCAGGCATGTGCCTTTTGCATATATGGTGTAAATCCGTTCAGTAGTTCCTGAGAAAATCAAAAGTAAAATCATATACATATCTGGGCGGAGCCTAACCACACATCTCATTGTGAGATCTGATTGGCTGTCAGCACTTCATCCAAGAAGTGTTGGCAGCCATCTTGGGACCAATATACATGATAGCACCTCGTTAAAAAGCATTGCAGTTAATAGAAGGTTTTAAGACTTTAGTTACATTATAAATCATTTGTTGATGGTACCATACTCATTTTAGGAATTGTGGTATGTTCTAAGGTGATTTTACCATGTGAAAAAGCCTTCTGCTGGGATATCATGAATCCTCTTTGAGAGAACTATTTTCACATGCTTTTCCCACAGAGGTTTGGAAGGTGATCTATAAGCTAAACTGAGAGCATATTTTCTGTAAATTCACATTATCTTTCTCAGTCATGTGAGAATGAAGTCTGACATTCTCAGTGAAACATCTACATCCAACAAGGGCAGAGACTGTCAGTTGATTCCTTTGTGTTCTACTGCAGCTTCCCAGAGTGTTCCAAAGAACAGCTAGAGCGCTAACAGTCTTACTTATGACAAAGGTATGGCACACCTGAAGCCATCTTGATTGGAATAAAGTGGTAACATTTAAAACATTTAATTTAAAAGGAACACAATGAGGAGGTTCATTTTGCCATAGGAATTATGATTAGTGCTGCAGAAAGAAAAATTAGGGCACATTTTGAGTGACTTCTCAAATCCTCTTCTATTTCATTAAAAAATTCTGCCATGCAGACTGAAACATGCACTTTCAATACCAGCAGCAGACTTCCCTGGTGAGCAGTAGCTTTACTACAGTGATCTAATGAGCAACTAGAGTGCTACCATACAGAATTTATGGAAAATGTGTGACACATCTGAATGCCTTCTTGATGGAATCAAAGTAAACAAGCATTGAAAATGCAATAGGTCTCGCCCTCTTAAGTTAAAGCAATTCTGTTTGTAATAGGTGGCTTTTTAGCTTTGCTTGTATTAGAGTTTTTCAAACTTTCATATACATACCATGCATATGTATGCATATATGTATATGTTTGCATGGATTTATATTTATATAGATATGCAGATTATATTT
Organism: Triturus cristatus; assembly: GCF_964204655.1. Taxonomy (NCBI): domain Eukaryota; kingdom Metazoa; phylum Chordata; class Amphibia; order Caudata; family Salamandridae; genus Triturus; species Triturus cristatus. Next base: position 762,374,965 of record NC_140579.1, read on the forward strand.
ATATGTTTATATATGTATATATATATATATACACATACATATATATAAATGCATATATATGTGTGCATATGTGTGCATGTACAGAGAGGTAGAGAGGTAGAGGTGTAGAGGTAGAGGTGTAGAGGTAGAGGGGTAGAGGTAGAGAGGTAGAGAGTAGTAGAGAGAGAGGTAGAGAGGTAGAGAGTAGAGAGCGAGTAGTAGAGAGTAGAGAGTGAGTAGTAGAGAGTAGTAGAGAAAGTATCAGAGTGAGTAGTAGAGAGTGAGTAGTAGAGTGTAGTGGAAAGTAGTAGAGAGAAGTAGAGAGTGAGTAGTAGAGAGTGAGTAGTAGAGAGTGAGTAGTAGAGAGTGAGTAGCAGAGTGAGTAGAGTAGTAGAGAGAGAGTAGTAGAGAGAGAGTAGTAGAGAGTGAGTAGTAGAGTGAGTAGTAGAGAGAAGTAGAGTGAGTAGTAGAGAGTGAGTAGTAGTGAGTAGAGAGTGAGTAGCAGAGTGAGTAGAGTAGTAGAGAGTGAGTAGTAGAGAGTGAGTAGTAGGGAGTGAGTAGTAGAGAGAGAGTAGTAGAGAGTAGTAGAGCGTGAGTAGTAGAGAGTGAGTAGTAGAGAGTAGTGGAGTAGTAGAGAGTGAGTAGTAGAGAGTGAGTATTAGAGAGAGAGTAGTTGAGAGCGAGAAGTAGAGAATCAGTAGTGGAGAGTGAGTAGTAGAGAGTGAGTAGTAGAGAGTGAGTAGTAGAGAGTGAGTAGTAGAGAGAGAGTAGTAGAGAGTGAGTAGTAGAGTAGTAGAGAGTGAGTGGTAGAGAGTGAGTAGTAGAGAGTGAGTAGTAGAGAGTGAGTAGTAGAGAGAGAGCAGTTGAGAGCGAGTAGTAGAGAATCAGTAGTGGAGAGTGAGTAGTAGAGAGTGAGTAGTAGAGAGTGAGTAGTAGAGAGAGAGTAGTAGAGAGTGAGTAGTAGAGTAGTAGAGAGTGAGTAGTAGAGAGTAAGAGTGAGTAGTAGAGAATAGTAGAGAGCGAGTAGTAGAGCGAGTAGTAGAGAGTGAGTAGTAGAGAGTGAGTAGTGGAGAGTGAGTAGTGGAGAGTGAGTAGTAGAGAGTGAGTAGTAGAGAGAGAGTAGTAGAGAGAGTAGTAGAGAGTGAGTGCTAGAGAGCAGCAGAGTAGTAGAGTGAGTAGTAGAGAGTAGTAGAGAGTGAGTAGTAGAGAGTGAGTAGTAGAGAGAGAGTAGTAGAGAGTAGTAGAGCGTGAGTAGTAGAGAGTGAGTAGTAGAGAGTAGTGGAGTAGTAGAGTGAGTAGTAGAGAGTGAGTATTAGAGAGAGAGTAGTTGAGAGCGAGTAGTAGAGAATCAGTAGTGGAGAGTGAGTAGTAGAGAGTGAGTAGTAGGGAGTGAGTAGTAGGGAGTGAGTAGTAGGGAGTGAGTAGTAGAGAGTGAGTAGTAGAGAGTGAGTAGTAGAGAGTGAGTAGTAGAGAGTGAGTAGTAGAGTAGTAGAGAGTGAGTGGTAGAGAGTGAGTGGTAGAGAGTGAGTGGTAGAGAGTGAGTAGTTGAGAGCGAGTAGTAGAGAATCAGTAGTGGAGATTGAGTAGTAGAGAGTGAGTAGTAGAGAGTGAGTAGTAGAGAGTGAGTAGTAGAGAGTGAGTAGTAGAGAGTGAGTAGTAGAGAGAGAGTAGTAGAGAGTGAGTAGTAGAGTAGTAGAGAGTGAGTGGTAGAGAGTAAGAGTGAGTAGTAGAGAATAGTAGGGAGCGAGTAGTAGAGCGAGTAGTAGAGAGTGAGTAGTGGAGAGTGAGTAGTGGAGAGTGAGTAGTGGAGAGTGAGTAGTAGAGAGAGAGTAGTAGAGAGTAGTAGAGAGAGTAGTAGAGTGAGTGCTAGAGAGCAGCAGAGTAGTAGAGTGAGTAGTAGAGAGTAGTAGAGAGTGAGTAGTAGAGAGTAGTAGCGAGTGAGTAGTAGAGAGTGAGTAGTAGAGTAGTAGAGAGTGAGTGGCAGAGAGTAGTAGAAAGTAGTAGTGAGTAGTAGAGAGTGAGTAGTAGAGAGTGAGTAGTAGAGAGTAGTAGAGCGTGAGTAGTAGAGCGTGAGTAGTAGAGAGTTGTAGCGAGTGAGTAGTAGAGAGTGAGTAGTAGAGTGAGTAGTTGAGAGTGAGTAGTAGAGTAGTAGAGAGTGAGTAGTAGAGAGTGAGTAGTAGAGTAGTAGAGAGTCAGTAGTAGAGAGTAGTCAGTCCGTGTCGGTCAATGTCAGTCAGTCAGTGTCAGTCTGTCAGTGTCAGTCAGTCAGTGTCAGTCAGTCCGTGTCAGTCAGTCCGTGTCAGTAAGTCAGTGTCAGCTAGAGCAGCTCTGCTGACCTGGTTCTCTGGCTCTAAAGCAGCTCTGCTGACCTGGATCTCTCTCTCTCTAAAGCAGCTCTGCTGACCTGGTTTCTCTGGCTCTACAGCAGGTCTGCTGACCTGGTTCTCTGGCTCTAGAGCAGCTCTGCTGACCTAGTTCTTATGCTACAGAGCAGCTCTGTTGATCTAGTTCTCTGGCTCTACAACAGCTCTGCAGACCTGGTTCTCTGGCTCTAAAGCAGCTCCGTTGACCCAGTTCTATGGCTCTGAAGCAGTTCTGCTGACATGGTTCACTGGCTCTATAGAAGCTCTGCTGACCTGGTTCTCTCCCTCTAAAGCAGCTCTACTGACCTGGTTTCTCTGGCTCTGCAGCAGCTCTGCTGACCTGGTTCTCTGGCTCTAGAGCAGCTCTGTTGACCTGGTTCTTAGGCTCTAGACCAGCTCTACTGACCTGGTTCTCTGGCTCTAAAGCAGCTCTGCTGACCAGGTTCTATGGCTCTAAAGCAGCTTTGCTGACCTGGTTCTCTCCCTCTAAAGCAGCTCTACTGACCAGATTTCTCTGGCTCTGCAGCAGCTCTGCTGACCTGGTTCTCTGGCTCTAGAGCAGCTCTGTTGACCTGGTTCTTAGGCTCTAGACCAGCTCTACTGACCTGGTTCTGTGGCTCTAAAGCAGCTCTGCTGACCTGGTTCTATGGCTCTAAAGCAGCTCTGCTGATTTGGTTCTCTGGCTCTAGAGTAGCTCTGCTGACCTGGTTCTCTGGCTCTAAAGCAGCTCTGCTAACCTGGTTCTCTGGCTCTAAAGCAGCTCTGCTGGCCTGGTTCTCTGGCTCTAAAGCAGCTCTGCTGACCTGGTTCTCTCCCTCTAAAGCAGCTCTGCTGACCTGGTTTCTCTGGCTCTACAGCAGCTCTGCTGAACTGGTTCTCTGACTCTAGAGCAGCTCTGCTGACCTAGTTCTTAGGCTCTAGAGCAGCTCTGCTGACCTGGTTCTCTGGCTCTACAGCAGCTCTGCTGACCTGGTTTTCTGCACTCACGACGTACGCACCCGACTTCGCGAAAATATATTTAAAAATAATATAAGTTTCTTATAAGTACAAATATATTATTTTGATGAATATCTTACATAATCTCTTGCCTTAATATGTATATTAAAGACACATACATATCATTTTGGAACATCATTTTTTTTTGCAGGAGTCGCGCACCCAGCGCGCCCCAGCACGTATATGATGTCACGTGGGACCCGCAAGTGTGCAAACATCTCGTACCGTAATGCGCATGTGTCACGAATGCGCGGGAGCAGGAGTCGCAGACTGGTCGCATACCAATCGCGCATATCACGTGATATTAAATGTATATGATGTAACTGAAAAACACGCAGCCGTCGCACACCATACACGGATCCTTCATGACTTTTCTAAAATGGCGGCTAGAATGCACGCACCCACCGTGATGTGTACACTTTGAGTGCGCGACTGCGAAAAAAATTTGATTTTTTTTTTAAAGAAAATGATATAAATATATTAAAATAAAAAATGAAAACAAGAAAATTAATCAATATTTCAGTTTGAATTAAAAGTTTTTTTGCAATTTTCAGAAAAATGTTATTTAATGAATAAAATATTTATAAATAAACAGTTAAACTGTAGAAAATCAGTACAAAAAATAGATATAACTATCACACTTAAAAGTTAGCATTTAAAAAACCTTTGAAATTCACTGAAAAAAAACATAGGTTTCAGAGACTTTATAGTTAGAAATTAGCATCTAAAAAACCTTAGAAATTCACAGAAAAAACCATAGGTTTCAGGGGTGTTATAGTTAGCTGCCCATTTCACTCGTACAAAAATTCCTCCGTTATAGTTAGTTCTGCTAACTATAACTCACGCGCCCGCAATGCACTGCTGATGATGTCACATATTGCATCATTCATGACATGGTCAGTGACATCACTGATGACATCACTGATGACATCTCAAATGACATCACTGATGACATCATCCACTTGACAATCCGATACACCACATCATACACTAGTATAACCTTTCATCACTCACTGTAAAATACAGAGTACCATATTTGAAACCATTGACACACCAATACCAGTTACTACATACCCACTCACTGATTCCTAAGTCTAAACACACAACTACCCATTCAACAACAGAATCATCTATACATGCAGTCATTAATTAATAGAACACTATCAAATGCACTTATACACATATATAGACATTGACACATCAGCAGTCATCTTAGTTGGTTATGCAGTCATCCTACTCACTCATGAAAAAAATGTAGAGAGTGAGTGGTAGAGAGTGAGTAGTTGAGAGCGAGTAGTAGAGAATCAGTAGTGGAGATTGAGTAGTAGAGAGTGAGTAGTAGAGAGTGAGTAGTAGAGAGTGAGTAGTAGAGAGTGAGTAGTAGAGAGAGAGTAGTAGAGAGTGAGTAGTAGAGTAGTAGAGAGTGAGTGGTAGAGAGTAAGAGTGAGTAGTAGAGAATAGTAGGGAGCGAGTAGTAGAGCGAGTAGTAGAGAGTGAGTAGTGGAGAGTGAGTAGTGGAGAGTGAGTAGTGGAGAGTGAGTAGTAGAGAGAGAGTAGTAGAGAGTAGTAGAGAGAGTAGTAGAGTGAGTGCTAGAGAGCAGCAGAGTAGTAGAGTGAGTAGTAGAGAGTAGTAGAGAGTGAGTAGTAGAGAGTAGTAGCGAGTGAGTAGTAGAGAGTGAGTAGTAGAGTAGTAGAGAGTGAGTGGCAGAGAGTAGTAGAAAGTAGTAGTGAGTAGTAGAGAGTGAGTAGTAGAGAGTGAGTAGTAGAGAGTAGTAGAGCGTGAGTAGTAGAGCGTGAGTAGTAGAGAGTTGTAGCGAGTGAGTAGTAGAGAGTGAGTAGTAGAGTGAGTAGTTGAGAGTGAGTAGTAGAGTAGTAGAGAGTGAGTAGTAGAGTAGTAGAGAGTCAGTAGTAGAGAGTAGTCAGTCCGTGTCGGTCAATGTCAGTCAGTCAGTGTCAGTCTGTCAGTGTCAGTCAGTCAGTGTCAGTCAGTCCGTGTCAGTCAGTCCGTGTCAGTAAGTCAGTGTCAGCTAGAGCAGCTCTGCTGACCTGGTTCTCTGGCTCTAAAGCAGCTCTGCTGACCTGGATCTCTCTCTCTCTAAAGCAGCTCTGCTGACCTGGTTTCTCTGGCTCTACAGCAGGTCTGCTGACCTGGTTCTCTGGCTCTAGAGCAGCTCTGCTGACCTAGTTCTTATGCTACAGAGCAGCTCTGTTGATCTAGTTCTCTGGCTCTACAACAGCTCTGCAGACCTGGTTCTCTGGCTCTAAAGCAGCTCCGTTGACCCAGTTCTATGGCTCTGAAGCAGTTCTGCTGACATGGTTCACTGGCTCTATAGAAGCTCTGCTGACCTGGTTCTCTCCCTCTAAAGCAGCTCTACTGACCTGGTTTCTCTGGCTCTGCAGCAGCTCTGCTGACCTGGTTCTCTGGCTCTAGAGCAGCTCTGTTGACCTGGTTCTTAGGCTCTAGACCAGCTCTACTGACCTGGTTCTCTGGCTCTAAAGCAGCTCTGCTGACCAGGTTCTATGGCTCTAAAGCAGCTTTGCTGACCTGGTTCTCTCCCTCTAAAGCAGCTCTACTGACCAGATTTCTCTGGCTCTGCAGCAGCTCTGCTGACCTGGTTCTCTGGCTCTAGAGCAGCTCTGTTGACCTGGTTCTTAGGCTCTAGACCAGCTCTACTGACCTGGTTCTGTGGCTCTAAAGCAGCTCTGCTGACCTGGTTCTATGGCTCTAAAGCAGCTCTGCTGATTTGGTTCTCTGGCTCTAGAGTAGCTCTGCTGACCTGGTTCTCTGGCTCTAAAGCAGCTCTGCTAACCTGGTTCTCTGGCTCTAAAGCAGCTCTGCTGGCCTGGTTCTCTGGCTCTAAAGCAGCTCTGCTGACCTGGTTCTCTCCCTCTAAAGCAGCTCTGCTGACCTGGTTTCTCTGGCTCTACAGCAGCTCTGCTGAACTGGTTCTCTGACTCTAGAGCAGCTCTGCTGACCTAGTTCTTAGGCTCTAGAGCAGCTCTGCTGACCTGGTTCTCTGGCTCTACAGCAGCTCTGCTGACCTGGTTTTCTGCACTCACGACGTACGCACCCGACTTCGCGAAAATATATTTAAAAATAATATAAGTTTCTTATAAGTACAAATATATTATTTTGATGAATATCTTACATAATCTCTTGCCTTAATATGTATATTAAAGACACATACATATCATTTTGGAACATCATTTTTTTTTGCAGGAGTCGCGCACCCAGCGCGCCCCAGCACGTATATGATGTCACGTGGGACCCGCAAGTGTGCAAACATCTCGTACCGTAATGCGCATGTGTCACGAATGCGCGGGAGCAGGAGTCGCAGACTGGTCGCATACCAATCGCGCATATCACGTGATATTAAATGTATATGATGTAACTGAAAAACACGCAGCCGTCGCACACCATACACGGATCCTTCATGACTTTTCTAAAATGGCGGCTAGAATGCACGCACCCACCGTGATGTGTACACTTTGAGTGCGCGACTGCGAAAAAAATTGGATTTTTTTTTTAAAGAAAATGATATAAATATATTAAAATAAAAAATGAAAACAAGAAAATTAATCAATATTTCAGTTTGAATTAAAAGTTTTTTTGCAATTTTCAGAAAAATGTTATTTAATGAATAAAATATTTATAAATAAACAGTTAAACTGTAGAAAATCAGTACAAAAAATAGATATAACTATCACACTTAAAAGTTAGCATTTAAAAAACCTTTGAAATTCACTGAAAAAAAACATAGGTTTCAGAGACTTTATAGTTAGAAATTAGCATCTAAAAAACCTTAGAAATTCACAGAAAAAACCATAGGTTTCAGGGGTGTTATAGTTAGCTGCCCATTTCACTCGTACAAAAATTCCTCCGTTATAGTTAGTTCTGCTAACTATAACTCACGCGCCCGCAATGCACTGCTGATGATGTCACATATTGCATCATTCATGACATGGTCAGTGACATCACTGATGACATCACTGATGACATCTCAAATGACATCACTGATGACATCATCCACTTGACAATCCGATACACCACATCATACACTAGTATAACCTTTCATCACTCACTGTAAAATACAGAGTACCATATTTGAAACCATTGACACACCAATACCAGTTACTACATACCCACTCACTGATTCCTAAGTCTAAACACACAACTACCCATTCAACAACAGAATCATCTATACATGCAGTCATTAATTAATAGAACACTATCAAATGCACTTATACACATATATAGACATTGACACATCAGCAGTCATCTTAGTTGGTTATGCAGTCATCCTACTCACTCATGAAAAAAATGTATCGCACTTAAATTTACTCACTTACACAATTATCCAACGACACCTCATTTATTCAAACACATAGTAACTCATCGTTAATATGTTAAAAAAGCACCATTACAATTATACACTCATTCATATATTTACTTTCACAATCACTGACTCTTACACAAACTTATTTATATACACCAACTCTCACATACAATGCCTTTTATTTTTTTACTTTGTTGAAGATGTACAACTAAAACATATATTCGCTCACCAACACACAAATAAATACACTCAGTCACCCAAACAACTGTTTCCACATGCACTCTTAAACCCATACACCTAGTCAATCAACCATTCACACATCTATGCATAGGGTTACACACACCCCATCCAACCACACACAAACTCAGTGTCCCATACAAATACTCACCCAACTAATCAATAACTAATATACACACTCATGTAGTTAGTGACCAACTGAGGCAGCATGTTATACAACAACAGAGACAGTGCTGCACACATTCACATAGTTTAGTTACTAATCCATGTATTAAGTGAGACACTTTTAATTACTCACTTAAAAAGTCCGACAGCTACTAAATCCTCCATCCAGACAGTTATATATCCACTCAATCTTCAATACAGATTGGTATATATATAATACATATTTAAATTTCAAACTAAACCACATTCAGTGGATGATGTCATCAGTGATGTCATCAGTGATGTCATTTGAGATGTCATCAGTGATGTCACTGACCATGTCATGAATGATGCAATATGTGACATCAACAGCAGTGCATTGCGGGCGCGTGAGTTATAGTTAGCAGAACTAACTATAACGGAGGAATTTTTGTACGAGTGAAATGGGCAGCTAACTATAACACCCCTGAAACCTATGGTTTTTTCTGTGAATATATATATATTATCTACTGGCGGTCGCCAGTAGATAGTTATAGTTAGGACCGTGTTTCCATAGGAAATCCGCAACATTCTATTTGGAATAACTTTGGCGCCGGTTGACGAATCCTCGCAAAATTTTCAAAATAGGTGGGGCGCTCCGCTCCGCTCCTACCCTGAAAGTCTCAGGGTGATTCGTCAAGCGGGGGTCGAGAAACAAGGGGGGTCCCAAAACACGTTGTCCCCATGCATTTTTCCATAGGGACCTTTAGCCCAAGGTACAGCCCGAACGGCTGAACAGAATTACTTGAAATTTGGCAGAGAGGTAGTCCTCAGGTCAGGGAAGTGCCTTTCGCAGGTCTGGTGTCAATCTGTTCAGTAGTTCCTGAGAAAATCAAAAGTTAAATCACATATATATGTGGGCGGAGCCTAACCACACATCTCCTCCTGAGATCTGATTGGCTGTCAGCACTTCATCCAAGAAGTGTTGGCAGCCATCTTGGGGACAATATACATGATAGCACCTCATTAAAAAGCATTGCAGTTAATAGAAGGTTTTAAGACTTTAGTTACATTATAAATCATTTGTTGATGGTACCATACTCATTTTAGGAATTGTGGTATGTTCTAAGGTGATTTCACCATGTGAAAAAGCCTTCTGCTGGGATATCATGATTGAGAGAAAAATATTTTCTCATGCTTTTCCCACAGAGGTTTGGAAGGTGATCTATAAGCTAAACTGAGAGCATATTTTCTGTAAATTCACATTATCTTTCTCAGTCATGTGAGCATGAAGTCTGACATTCTCAGTAAAACATGTACATCCAACAAGGGCAGAGACTGTCAGTTGATTCCTTTGTGTTCTACTGCAGCTTCCCAGAGTGTTCCAAAGAACAACTAGAGCGGTAACAGTCCTACTTATGATAAACGTATGGCACACCTGAAGCCATCTTGATTGGAATAAACTGGTAACACTTAAAACATTTAATTTAAAAAGGAACACAATGAGGGGGTTCGTTTTGCCATAGAAATTATGATTAATGCTGAAGAAAGAAAATGAGGGCACATTTTGAGTGACTTCTCAAATCCTCTTCTATTTCATTAAAAAACTTCTGACATGCAGACTGAAACATGCACTTTTAATACCAGGAGCAGACTTCCATGGTGAACAGTAGTTTTACTACAGTGGTCTAATGAGCAACTAAAGTGCTAACACTCAGAATTGGCAAATGTGTGACATAACTGAATACCTTCATGATGGAATCAAAGTAAAAAACTAAAAGCATTTCCTACTGAGGAGACTGCAGTACATGAGGAAATTAGGAAACTTCATAACAAATAAATCTCCCAAAATGGCCACCGGAGACAAAAGAGCCCAAATGTAGCCCAAAATCACCCAGATGTAGCCCAAATATAGCCCAATGACAGAAGTGTGCAAAACACTTATTATTTTGTGTTTTTGCAGTGTTATATAGTGCAGACTTGTCAGGTATTGGAGTGCTTTACATGAGCATTGGTAACATCACACAAGAACAAATTCATTTTGGTTGTAGACATGGGGAGACTAAGTGATTTGACCAGAATCACAGAATGTCGAGCTGAAGCAGAAACTCCAACCTGGTTCCCCAGTTGCAAAGTCTGCAGTTCTGGAAGTAACACCACATCCTCTCCCCTAAGTGCAACATTTAATCAAGTGGTCAACTGGATAAAAAAACATAAAGATAACAAATAATTTAAAAGTGCTTTGTCGCTATTTGAAAACTCAGAAAATATGTCCTTATTTTAGTCTTTTAGAGTACTACCCATAATTTTGATGCCAATAAGACCCTCTCATATATGTAATTTCTAAAGGAAATGCTCTAGGTATTACAGTTTTGATTACATCAAGATGACGTCAGGCGTTCCACACTTTTGTAATAAATATAGAATGTTAGCAATCTAGTTGTTCATTAGGATACTGTTGAGAGACAGAGGCCAGGGGCACGGACTCTGAAAATTGAAGGCAGGTAGGAGGGTGCAAAGGCAACAATTTAACCACACTGAGCAGGCAGGAAGGGCCGTGGCAGCACAACAGACTATGGAGGGCAGTGGAAAGGGGGGCAGGGGCAACAAACCAACAATACAGGACTTGCAAGAGAGGCTGTGGCAATGTAATAGACCATTGTGGGCAGAAGGAAGAGGCAATGGTAGTACAACCATACATGCCAACAGACCCGATTCAGCCAGGAAACGTCCAATGCTTTTAAGCTCAAATGGGCTTTATTTGATCTGTCTCCTGTCTACAATCTCCTCTTTTTCAATGTAACTCACAAGGGGAAAATCAATACCCCAGTTTTTTTTCAAAATCTCCCTCTTACCAAGTTCAAAATGTTCGCAAGTATGGTACATTGGATCATGGAAGGAAATGGGGTAGGGACATGGACTTGGATAACAGAGGACAGGAGGGACATGGAGAGGTGCACCAAACTGACCCTGCAGGGTAGGCATCAGGGTTTGCAGCAGCACAATACACCACACAGGGCATGCGGGACGGGAGTGCAGCACAACAATCCATAGAAAGCAAGAGGGAGGGGACAGGACCATGCACATGAACAACAGAGAACAGAGGGGCAAGAGGCAATGGTAGCTAGCTGACCATAATGGACAGACAGGAGAGAAAGCTGCAGCATAACAGACCATAAAGGGCAGGAGGGACGGATCAGGGGCATTACAATGGAACAGACAAGCCAGGAGGGAGGGAGTAGGGGCCTGCACATGTAAACAGAGGGCTGGGGGCAAGGGGGCAGGGCAGGAGCAGCAAGATAGCCATGGAGGTCAGGCAGGATCGGCACTAGAAGCAAGACACACCATGAAGAGCAACAGTGAGACTGTGATGGCATACACACAGACCATGGAGGGAAGGTGGAAGGGGGTCAGGGGCAGCTAACTGACCACACAGGGAAGGTGGGAGGGGCCATGGCAGCACAGAACACCATGCATGGCAAGTGGGAGGGTTAGTGGCAGCACAATGGCTATGATGGGCAAGAAGGAGGGTGCAGGGGCATGCACAAAGGACGATGGAGGATAGAAGGGAGGGTCAGGACCTGTGCACAGACAAGAAAGTTCAGGGGAAGGGGCCTCACAACAGACCGCACGGGGCAGGCAGGAGGAGCAGTTGCAGCACAACAGACCAGGGAGGGCAGAAGGGTGTGGCAGTATAATGACCATGTGGACAGGAGGAAGAGGATAGGGGCATGGCATGTGGACAGGCAGGGTGGAGGTGGCAGGGACAGGTTACAGTCATCTGACAATGTTAGGCAGGTGGGAGGGGAGTGGCAGCTCAACAGAACACTCAGAGTAGATAGGAGTGGCAGATCCATGGAACATGGTGGGCAAACAGGATGGAGCAGGGGCATGCACAAAGACATCGGGGGGCAGGGGGAAGGAGAATAGGGGCAGCAAGCTAAGCCCAGAGTTTAAGTAGGAGGTCAGTGATGGGACATAGAATTGGGCAATGGAGGGCAGGAGGAGTGGACTGGTACATCATACTAAATTGAGGGCAGTGGCAGCACATCAGACCATGCATGGCAGGAGGGAGGAGGCTAGTCCATGGATTCACACAACAGAGGATAGGGAGGAGGGGGATGGGGCAGCAAGCTAACTGTTCAGAGAAGGCGGGTATTAGGAACTTTATTGTTTTTAAAACGTGTGTCTGTGCGAACTACTTAAAATATGAACAAGTATGCAGCATAATCTCACTTTTATTCAGGAAGAAGAGGACGTTTGTGACTGTGACTCCGGGCTCACTTGGCAGAAACACCCCCTGACCCTCCACCCCCTATCGCAAAATGTAATGCCCGTGAAAAGGGTAGGTGAACGCAGTGTTGTATAGAACATAGTCCTGAGAGCACGATTGAAAATGAAAACTAGATATAGTGTATGGTATAAACTATGCACCAAAAAGTTTGATATAAGATGAACCGGGCGTGAAATATAATATGCAATACATTGTGCGCAATGACAGATTCATTGGAGAGCGTGAGATAGCACAGGCACTAGCGCGTGCTATGCGATATGCGCCTTGGAGTGTAATATGCACAGGGCAGTGTTGTGTAACCTAACTAGTCTCTAAAGTTGTAATATAAAATATGTGCTGGGGAGTGTAACGTTGCATATGCACTGTGACAAAGATATGGATCCCAGATTGTAATATGTATGGCATAGCACTGTGCGTTATAACATAGGCATCGAGGAAGGCACGTTAGATGGGGCAATATAACCTGTGCGAAGACAAGTGTGGCATGACATATTCACGGGGTGGTGTTACAGTGCACATGGGCTAGAGAGTGTCATAGCATATGCACTAGCTAGTGGAATACAACACAGAGGTGTGTGGCACTCAGCAGGCAATGGTGGGTGTAACACAGCATTGGGCTCTGCCAGGAGCGCGCTGTGACTCTCAAGTGATGTTCGTCCCCTTTCCAGAGAGTAAAATAAAAAGTATTACACATACGGCAGTGGATGTGTGTTTTATTAATCGTGAGAGGGGTTTCTTGGATAGTTTTGGTCGAATTTTTGTCGAATCCCCTTTGAATGGCTTGGTGTGCATGTGTATTAAATGTGCCCGTCAATAGCTACCCATGTTTGTATAAATAAACGACAAGGGTGTCTACCGGGATTAGGCACGGTAGGGCATCAGACATGTCAGAGCTTCACTAGTGGTGTAAATACATTCCACGTGGGTTCATTGTATGCATAGTCGCCTTTTAATGAATATCACGCAAATCGTCATGGTGATAGGTACGTACGGTTTGTCCAGCATGTCCTAGGTTTGTCTATAAATATATATTTTTTAAAAATAATAAAAAACAGTGGCCGGCCCTGGGGATTGGGGTCAAAAAAATATAATTAGGAGACAGGCCCTGGGGGATGGGGTCATCAGGGCCAATAAATTAGAATAAGAAGGGGAACCACACAGCCCCCCTTCTTAAAAAATTAAAATAAATAAAGGACTGGCATTGTGCCGGAGGCGACGCCCCCTCCTTGCAGCACTCTGCAAACGCGCCCCCTGGCGAGTTGTAAGTTGGGGAATTAATTCCTCTTCAATACTGAGGGTCCCTGAGGGCCAACTAGCCCAACAGGCATCTCCAGAATGCGCCAGGGAGCTGCGCTGCAGACAGGTGTTCTGAGGCCAAGCCCCTTTTTACACCTCTCTGCAACACAGCTCTGTTGCGCTTACTGGAGGTACCTAGTGGTCTAGTTTGACCCTAGTGACCCTTAGGATTCAAGGGGACTTAATCTCTCAACTTAGAACAGCCACAGGGCGCGTTTACACAGTGGTGAATGGAGGGGACGGGGCCTGAGGTGACGTGTGCAAACACGCACTATGGCACGTTTTAAATTGGGGACATAATTTCCCTTCAATACTGAGGGCCCCTGGGGGCTAACTAGCCCACCAAGTGCTTCCAGTAAGCGCCACTGAGTTGCATTGCAGAGAGGTGGTCAAGGCCGTGCCACTTTTTACATCTCTCTGCAATGCAGCTCTGTGGCACTTACTGAAGGTACCTAGTGGGCTAGTTGGACCCTAGGGACCCTCAGGATTCAAATGAACTTAATCTCCCAACTAAAAACGGACACAGGGCGTGTTTACACAGTGGTGAAGGGAGGGGACGGGGCCTGAGTTAACGTGTGCAAAAACGCCCTGTGGCCTGTTTTAAGAGGTAGTTTTAATCCCCCTGCCCTATTATATACTAGGGGTTTACAGAGGAGGTCATGCTAATCACAGGGGGACCCCAACGTATAATGTTCCCTAGTGTATGTAGGTGTTTTCACTGTATTCTAAGTGTCTTTTAACATAGCACTGGCTCTAGGACTGGTTAGTCAGACTCAGTTACCACCAGTATCCGTCTGAAAAAGTTGAGGGTACAGGATGATTTTGCAACAAGGCTTTTTTCTGCTCTTCTTTTTGTTCTTTCTGCACGTTATCCTTCTTCCTGCACTTTTCTTCGTCTTTGAGGACTTCTGTTGCTTCTTTCTGCACTTCTTTTTTTTCTTTCTGTGCATTTTTTCTTCTTTCTTCACATGTCCTATCTCTGTAGGCATAGTTAGAAATTAGCATTTAAAAAACCTTTGAAATACACAGAAAAAACCATAGGTTTCAGGCACGTTATAGTTAGGAATTAGCATTTAAAAAACCTCAGAAATTCACTGAAAAAACCATAGGTTTCAGGGGTGTTATAGTTAGCTGGACTTTTCACTTGTGCAAAACCATTGAAATTCCCCCGTTATAGTTAGTTCAGCTAACTATAACTCGTGCGCCCGCAATGCACTGCTGATGACGTCACATATTACATCACTCATGACATGGTCAGTGACATCACTCATGACATCACTGATGACATCTCAAATGACATCACTGATGACATCACTGATGACATCATCCTTGTGATAGAGTGGCAGACCTCCTCTCACCCTAATATAACCTTTGATACACACATTCAAAAATAGAGACTACAATTTTCAATACAATGGACATACCAATACCAGTTACAACAACCTCTTCAGTAATTCTAAGATCCACATACACATCCACTCATTCACCAACAGTCCTATATAGTCACTCATACATGTACTCACTCATCATATGTACTCATACACCTATACATCCTGTTACATAATGCCACTCATCCATAGTTACTCACACACAGTCACTCATGCTAATAAAGAATCAAACATACATTTACTTGCATATACAGTTATACACACACCACCACACTTACTTTTACGGAAACTTACACATACTTAGTCTTTTAAACAATCACTTATAGAAACACATACTTATTCATACAGGAACTCTTTCAATCTCTCACTCTCACATATACTCACTGATATACACCAATAGTCACATATACTAGTTTAAAACATATGTAGTTACTCATAAAGACACTATTGGGACAGTCATTCACTCACTAACACACCCATACACACACTCATCCACCCATACAGTCCTGCACACATGCTGTCTTCAACACATACAAACAGTGAGTCACTCATTCATGCAACTATGCACTACGTAATACCCCCCACCGAACCATGCAGACACTCAGACTGATACTCAAAAAACCAACTAATAACCTATATAGACACCCATGTAGCTACTCACCAACCCATGCAGCCACTTATACACAAAGTGAGAGACTGATACAGATATTTACATATTTAAACATTACTCACTAAGCCATGTATTCACTATGATACACTTAATCAGTCAGTTACACAATCAATTTTTCAAAAACAAATCATCCATTTAGACACTTATATACCCATTTATTCTTCCATCGACCTTGAGATATACATATATAAAACATATTTAATTTTCAGAAAAACACACATTCACTGGATGATGTCATCAGTGATGTCATCAGTGATGTCATTTGAGATGTCATCAGTGATGTCATGAGCGATGTCACTGACCATGTCATGAGTGATGTAATATGTGACGTCATCAGCAGTGCATTGCGTGTGCGCGAGTTATAGTTAGCTGAACTAACTATAACGGGGGAATTTCAATGGTTTTGTACAAGTGAAAAGTCCAGCTAACAATAACACCCCTGAAACCTATGGTTTTTTCAGTGAATTTCTGAGGTTTTTTAAATGCTAATTCCTAACTATACCATGCCTGAAACCTATGTTTTTTTCTGTGAATACATATATATATATATATATATATATATATATTACCTACTGGCGGTCGCCAGTAGGTAGTTATAGTTAGGACCCCTTTTCCATAGGAAATCCGCAACATTCTATTTTGAATAACTTTGGCGCCGGTTTACGAATCCTCGCGAATTTCTCAAAATAGGTGGGGCGCTACGCTCCGCTCCTACCCTGAAAGTCTCGGGGGGATCCGTCAAGCGGGGGCTGAGATAAAAGGGGGGTCCCAAAACGCGTTTTTCCCATGCATTTTTCCATAGGACCTTTAGAACGAGCTACAGCCCGAACGGCTGAACAGAATTACTCGAAATTTGGCAGAGAGGTAGTCCCTAGGTCAAGGAAGTGCCTTTTGTAGGTTTGGTGTAAATCTGTTCAGTAGATTCTGAGAAAATAGCCTTTAAATCAATATATATATCTGAGCCCGCTTACGGTACGCTTACCGTACGCTTACCGTAAGCGTACGGTGGCGTGCGCGAGCGCGATTCTGATTGGCTCTTAGATCTTAGTAAACATTCGAATCGGCCGAAACCAGGAAGCGGCGGCCGCCATTTTGTGTATTTCACTCTGAAAAAAAAGAGTGAAAACAAGAAAAGGGGGCAATGAGGAGAGTTACAGACCCCCTAACATTTGTAAGGGGGTCAAAGAAGGACAGAAAAGTACAAAAAAACCATTTATTGATTTTTAAAAAAATCACGGGGTACGCGTACGGTAAGCTTACGGTAAGCGTACGGTAAAAAAAATAAAAATAAATAAATGAAA
The DNA here is from genome assembly GCF_964204655.1 of Triturus cristatus. Taxonomy (NCBI): domain Eukaryota; kingdom Metazoa; phylum Chordata; class Amphibia; order Caudata; family Salamandridae; genus Triturus; species Triturus cristatus. Next base: position 762,391,949 of record NC_140579.1, read on the forward strand.
AGCAGATTTAAGAGTTTAGATATTAGGGAGCTCTAAAAAGAGCTGTTGTGTTTATGAAGTCATTTTTTTAGTGGTACCTACAAGTAAGTACCGATGCAGAGTCTAAGGTTCAAAAGGAAGACTCTGTTCCCTTCATCATTGAAGTGCACACCATCTCCTCTATAAATGTCTTGCATGTCATAATGCAAGTTGTTGTGGTAAATGGCACCCATACCATAGTCACGGAGGAAAGCAGAAACAGATTTGTTGACGTGCTTTCTTGCTTTGTCAATCTGTGGACAGAAATGATTGGACCAGTTCCATTTTTGCCTTTGGCATATGTTGGAAAACACAAAGGCAGTTTTAGGGAAAAGAGAAAACAGTTGTGCAAAGGTGTCCTTCATAAGCATTTCCAGACCTACCCCAGTCAAAGTGCCTAGGTCATTGCCACCACAGTGCACTATTATGAGGTCAGGGTGTTGGATTTGCATGAAGGATTTCACCAATGGCATCAATTGGTGCCACTTTAACCCTCTCTGACCAATCCATTTAATGTCTACATTTGGCAAAGCAAGGTCTCTCACCATATCTGTTTTCTCTGCAAACTTTTCACTCCAGAAGACATAGCTGTGCCCTACAATCCACACTGTGAACATCTTCAAAGGAGATCTGGATGCACTCAGGAGGTGTCTTTCAGTAGAATGGCAATATGAAAAGAAAGACAGTTTGGAAATGGAGGCATACATATTTTTTTCAAAACAAAAAGAACTGATTGGCTGTTGCATACCATTCTAGAATAAAAACTAGGCTGTATGTGTAAATTAATAGAAGCATGTTTTGTATTGGTACAAAAAAATGTGTAACCAAAGAACAGTACTATGGATTAGCTGTTAGGTTTGAAAAGTCAAGCACTCTTGCTCTGTGGAATTGAAACATTGTTTGGCGAACTTCTGACCTAACTCAACACAGCAGTGTTCCATGAGCTGTTGCTATGGTAGCAGGCAGAAGTCAAGTTGGGGGAAGGGTACTAGGCAGAAGTCAAGTTGGGGGAAGGGTACTTTTGGAAAAGGGTTGGTTTTCAACCAATAGAAATGTGTGATTACATTTGAAAAAAAGGGGGAAGCACTGAGATTTGAAACTTACATGTATATGTGTGGAAAAATAGAGGGAAAGTTTGCCATTATCTGGTTCTGCTGAGAGGAGAGAGGTGAACACAACAGAGATCCTGGCTCTGATAATCTGCTGTTTGAGTGTCACATTTCTTTCACAACTAACTAATTTTAAAGGTGAGTTTACAGTTTGAGAGGGGATGTATGTGGTAACTTAAGAAATGAATAATAGAAATGGAAATTGTTTTTGTTGTAGTTGCGTTTATCATTTTCTGTTTTGGGAGAAATTTAAATGTGAGGAACATGTAAAATAATATGGAGTATGTTTTCACAATAAATTAAGGTGTACTGGAAAAAAAAAGAATAGTTTAAGGGTTTGAGGTTGGACTCAGTAATGCAAATACATTCAGCATCACTAAGGCTGGTTGCCCTTGCTGGAGTGTAGGCAGTCACCGAGAATACACATGGTGGTGGTCTGAAAAAACAGTTTGGACATGTGCATTTAAATAAATCAAAAAAAGTGGTTTCACAATGTGTCAGTCTGTAAAAGTGATTTTCACTTGCCCCGAAAAAAAAAAGAGCAGTAAGTGTGCTTTCAAATTGGCAAAGAAATTTCGTTTTGGGACTAATGTGAAAACATGACTCTGTGTGCAGAGAGGAATTATAGGCAGAGATTTATTGCGTATTGCTCTGGTGATTTCACAGTTGCATTAGATGGAAAGGGGGAGCGAATTTTTGGGGGAAGAAGCAGACTCTTAGCACACACCCATGTGCTTGCCATGTATAATCATGCACAGTATTTACAAGCGAGTGGGGTTTTCAGGTTTCAGTCTGTAATGCAAATACATTCAGCATCACTAAGGCTGGTTGCCCTTGCTGGAGTGTAGGCAGTCACCGAGAATACACATGGTGGTGGTCTGAAAAAACAGTTTGGACATGTGCATTTAAATAAATCAAAAAAAGTGGTTTCATAATGTGTCAGTCTGTAAAAGTGATTTTCACTTGCCCCGAAAAAAAAAAAGAGCAGTAAGTGTGCTTTCAAATTGGCAAAGAAATTTCGTTTTGGGACTAATGTGAAAACATGACTCTGTGTGCAGAGAGGAATTATAGGCAGAGATTTATTGCGTATTGCTCTGGTGATTTCACAGTTGCATTAGATGGAAAGGGGGAGCGAATTTTTGGGGGAAGAAGCAGACTCTTAGCACACACCCATGTGCTTGCCATGTATAATCATGCACAGTATTTACAAGCGAGTGGGGTTTTCAGGTTACAGTCTGTAATGCAAATACATTCAGCATCACTAAGGCTGGTTGCCCTTGCTGGAGTGTAGGCAGTCACCGAGAATACACATGGTGGTGGTCTGAAAAAACAGTTTGGACATGTGCATTTAAATAAATCAAAAAAAGTGGTTTCATAATGTGTCAGTCTGTAAAAGTGATTTTCACTTGCCCCGAAAAAAAAAGAGCAGTAAGTGTGCTTTCAAATTGGCAAAGAAATTTCGTTTTGGGACTAATGTGAAAACATGACTATGTGTGCAGAGAGGAATTATAGGCAGAGATTTATTGCGTATTGCTCTGGTGATTTCACAGTTGCATTAGATGGAAAGGGGGAGCGAATTTTTGGGGGAAGAAGCAGACTCTTAGCACACACCCATGTGCTTGCCATGTATAATCATGCACAGTATTTACAAGCGAGTGGGGTTTTCAGGTTACAGTCTGTAATGCAAATACATTCAGCATCACTAAGGCTGGTTGCCCTTGCTGGAGTGTAGGCAGTCACCGAGAATACACATGGTGGTGGTCTGAAAAAACAGTTTGGACATGTGCATTTAAATAAATCAAAAAAAGTGGTTTCATAATGTGTCAGTCTGTAAAAGTGATTTTCACTTGCCCCGAAAAAAAAAGAGCAGTAAGTGTGCTTTCAAATTGGCAAAGAAATTTCGTTTTGGGACTAATGTGAAAACATGACTCTGTGTGCAGAGAGGAATTATAGGCAGAGATTTATTGCGTATTGCTCTGGTGATTTCACAGTTGCATTAGATGGAAAGGGGGAGCGAATTTTTGGGGGAAGAAGCAGACTCTTAGCACACACCCATGTGCTTGCCATGTATAATCATGCACAGTATTTACAAGCGAGTGGGGTTTTCAGGTTTCAGTCTGTAATGCAAATACATTCAGCATCACTAAGGCTGGTTGCCCTTGCTGTAGTGTAGCAGTCTGGACATGGGCTTTTTAAAAAATCTGAAAAGTGGTTTCATAATGTGACAGTTTGTAAAAGTGATTTTCACTTGCCCAAAAAAAAGAGCAGTTAGTGTGCATTCAAATTGGCATAGAAATTTCGTTTTGTGACTATTGTGAAAAGAAATGTAGTAATATATTTAAATACAATAAAGGAATTTTTTTTTAGTTTTTTTCAGGTATTGCTGAAGAGCAGTGAACAAAATTTAAGATGCCTACAAAATACAGAGTTCAAAAAACGCTAAAAAAAAACTATATTTGAAGACAACTGGAGGACCAAAGTTAGTAGAAGATGCTCATGTTGGGAAAAAGAAAAAATCTTCTGGTAAGCAGAAAAAACAATTTCTTAAAAATATATTCAAAACAAGGAAAAATGTACAAAATGTCTGTACTGGAAAGAATGTTACGAAACGAACAGAACAGGAAAAAATTGAGAATTTAGTTAATGCAAATATACCTTCTGCAACTGAAAAGATTTACATAAACAGAAAAACAGCGTTTAAAGAGATACGTAGAAAAATGTTTCAGAGAAGAGTTATGTCCAATTTGATAAAGGATGTGAAGAAATATAAGCAAAAGGCAAAATATTACAAGAGAAAAAAAGAAATTGAAGCCATTGCAGCAAAGGCATTAGAATTAAAAAGGAAACTATTCATATTAATTTTGAATAGGATGCGTACATTAGACAAAATGGTTAATGTACTGAAATCACATAGCAAAAGGAAAAGAGTAGTGAACAGAACAAACTTTTGTAAAGTGTTTTTAGGAAAGTGGATGCATAGTTCAAGTAGTGAACCTTTTTTTAATGAAGAGAGCTATTTTCAAAGTAATAGTTTGCTGCATGCAGTTGACACCAGAGGTCGTTCATACGAAGTAACAAATGGTTGCATAATGGAGAAGGAGATAATGGTTCCAAGAGATGAGGTACAAGTGATGGCAGATGAGGCAATGGGGAGACGTCCTAAAGCCCCAGTGTACACTTGGAATTGTAGTAGTATTTGCACTGTGCGTCAGGAATCTATTGACAAATTTCGAGAGTTTCTAAGAGAATATAGTAAAAAAAGTGTAAAACAGAAGATTAAGGTGCTTCAAAGTCTGGATCCATGCAGAGTGAGAGAGAATACTGGTTTGCAGGGTCATTCTCTGGCTTGTCTATCTAGAAAAGTGTGCAATAGTGTTTTCCATCATTTTAGGATGCTGGCTGTTCATCATACTGAAATGAGAAAGTTTGTGAGACGGTTGTATTTTGCCAAAAGTCCAGCAATAAAGTTAAATGAATTGAATAGGGCTCTGTTCCGAGGAACAGTATCAGATGTAGAGAAGGTTGTTGATGAAATTCAGTTTTGTTACTTTGGTCCTGAACAAAACAGTGCAGAGAAGGACACAGTAAATGAGGAAGAAGTGGAAGAGAATGTAGAACCCTCTGTAAGTAACACATTTAATGATCACATAACAAAATTTGCAATAGTCTCTAATGAAAGACCAAATTTTACTTGTATTTGTTGCCGCAGAACTCATTATAGAAAACAAACTAGGAATGTTGATCTCTACAGAAAGAGTGAAAATGAAGATAATTATAAGTGGAAGGATTTTGCCACATATATATTTCTAGAAAATTGTTTTGAATTGGGTGAAGATCAGCGTATTTGTAAATACTGTTACAACAAGTTAGAGGAAAATAGAATGCCGACCAGAGCTGTACATAATAATTTAGAATTGGATGCTATTCCTGCTGAACTTTCTGAATTAAATACATATGAGTCTATACTCATTCAATGTGTTCATCCGTTCCAGACCATAGTACGTATGGAGCACAAAACTGGTAAATTACCTCCTTCAGATTTACTGAGAGGTTTAAAAGGTAGAGTGGGGTATTTGCCCTTGGATTTGAAAAAAAATATGGAAACTATTGATGCGGATACTTTGGAAACTGAACCATTAATTATTCTGGTAAATGGTGTACCTACAAAGAATAAGAAGATTTGGCAGGAGTTGGTAGATGTGCGGAAAGTACAAAGAGCAAATTTGTATTTGAAAAAAAATAACAAATGGTATGAATCAATTTATATAGAAGAAGAAGAAGAAGAAGAAGAAGATTTACAAGAAGACACAGAAATACCAACTGGACAAATTGAAAAAGTGGACAAGTCAAAGGAAGAAGAAATTTATGAACATTTTAGCATACATCCTCTTCATTCGAAAGAAGTTATGGGAGACAATATTGATCTCTTTCAGATGAAGAAAGCAAAAGGAACTCCCGTGAGTGTATGGGAGGAGAGCTTGGAAGCTCGATGTTTTCCCCAGCTGTTTCCTAAAGGAAAAGGAGGACGATACGATGAACGTCCAGAACAGATTCCAGCTTCTGAGTATCGGACTACAAGACTATATGCTGAAGATCCCAGATTTCGACAAAGTATTCCTTATTTGTTCCATCTTTTATTTGAAAGCGACTTGTCTGCACTGTCTTATGCAGTAAATCACATTTTAAAAAGTGGAGTACATTTACAAAATGTGTCTGCTAAGGATTTTATGGAGAAAGTGCAGCACCGAGATGATCATTTGGAAACACAACTGATCAATCTGATGGCTTGTCAGCGTGGGACAAATGAATATTGGTACCGACGCCATGGTGAACTAAAATGCATGTTACGGAATTTAGGAACACCAACATGGTTCCTTACCCTAAGCTGTGCCGAGTACGCTTGGGATGATTTACTGGATTTTCTACGAGAGGCCAATTCAAACATTAAAAACATCGAATACAAGACAGCAGGAGAACTGTGCTCATTGGATCCGGTTAATGTTTGCAGATATTTCAATCATAGATTTGAGGCTATGATGTCCTTCATCTGCAATAAAAAAAATCCACCCCTTGGAGAAGTAGTGGATTTCTTTTGGAGAAAAGAGTACCAGGCAAGAGGTGCTCCTCATATTCATATGCTGTTGTGGATCAAGGATGCCCCAAAGTTTGGAACAGATGCTGATGAAGCAGTGTTATCTTACATTGAAGAATATGCAACATGTGCTATACCAAAAAGCACAGAAGAGAACAAGTTAAAGGAGCAAGTTTTACGTTTCCAAAGTCATCGGTGTGGAAAATACTGTCGACGGAAATACAAGAGCAAAGAAAAATACTACACTAAATGTCGATTTGGATTTCCAAGACCTGTTCTTTCAAATGGAAGAGTCAACAGTTTTATGTCAGCTGTGAGACATACTATCACAAGAAAATCACCTAAGAATACCTACAACCTAAAAAGAAAAGAAGAATCAAAAAATATAAATGACTACAACCCAGTCATTTTATCCATGTGGAACGCTAACATGGATATACAGTATGTAGCTGACAATTCCATTGCTGTTGCTCGATATGTAACGTCTTACATTACGAAATCAGAAAAAACAGAATTGAAAGAAATGTGGGAAGAGATTTCTCACGAGAAGACTGTCAGTAAGAAGCTGTACAGTTTCAGTTTGAAGATGTTATCGCATCGAGAAATTGGATCCTACGAATGTTCAGATAGGTTATCTTCTGCAAGTCTCTACTCGAAGTCAAGAAGAATAATTTGGGCAAGTTTAGGCCTTGCAGCAATGAGAAATCGGGTACTGAAATCTGTAGGAGAAATTGAATATTTGGCCGAGAATGACCCTGAAAGTACAGATATTTTGAAAACAAACATGTTGGACACATATTATCCCAAGAGAAGTCAACATTTGGAGAACATGTGTCTCTATGAAGTGCTGCAGAACTACATTTATTCACGGAAAGCCACAGAAGACATCAACAATGGAAAATATAAAGTCGTTGGTGAGGAAGGATGTTTGGTGAAGCAAACAAAAGGAAGTTTGATAAATCACCGGAAGCTGAGTTGCGACACTACTGACAAGAAGGAATTTTACTACTTGGCTCTTTTACAGCTGTTTAAACCATGGCGTACAGAGGATGAACTACTGGGAGAATTTCAAAGCTATGAAGATTCTTTTAATGCTTGCAAAGACAGCATACAATGCAATACATTCACAACTTAGCTGCAAATGTTAAATGAAGAAATTGAACAGGAAACTACAATTGCAGCAGAAATAGCTAGAGACAGTTCTCAGGACAGCCAAAGTTCAGGAACACTCAGTCAAGATCCCCTAGGACAACCAATCGTTGAAAATGAAGCATCAATAGCCATGAATGAAGTGGAAACGGCTATGAATCAAGCTCAAGGAGAATTTATAGACTTACAAAATTTGGAAAGACAACTGAATCAAGAGCAGCAACAAATTTATGAAGAGATCAAAAACAAAATTGATCACGGATTTCTACATGAAAAAAAAGAGTGCTCATGCACATCATTTCATCCAATCAGGATGTATGTAAGCGGACAAGCTGGAACTGGAAAAAGTTTCCTAATAAAAGTCATCAGAAGCTACCTACAGCAAAAAACGGATTCTACTTTGTCTTGTGTGGTTACTGCTCCAACTGGGTTAGCAGCATATAACATAAAAGGAATCACTTTACATCGTTTGCTAATGTTACCAGTGGAGCATGAGAACAAAATACAATACAACAAGCTAACTGGAGAAGCATCCTTGGAAGTTTCAAGAGTATTGAAGAAGATGCAAGTTCTCATTATTGATGAGGTGAGCATGGTATCAAACTTAATGCTTGCCTTTGTGCATTTAAGAATGCAGCAAATTTTGAAGACAGACTATGACATGTTATTTGGTGGAAAACACGTCATAGTTTTTGGAGATCTTCTGCAGCTTACTCCAGTTAAAGGACAACCAGTATTTAATACTGTCACACATGAAGACACGAAGAAGTCATTGGGAAGCATCGGAAATACAAATATTTGGTCCTTCTTTGAGTACAAGGAACTTACTACTAATATGAGGCAAGCAAGCGATGAAGAATATGGAAGTATTCTGAAAGATATCAGAATTGGACTACTCACAGAAGTTGGCAAAAAAGCATTACAGAGTCGGCTGCTACATAATTTATTTCCAAAGGAAGAAATAGTTGCAGAGAAAATATACAAGAATATTGCAGAAAACAAAAGTGTCATCTGCTTAATGCCAACTCTACGTGAATGCTCAATATTTAATGAGGAGCTTTTGAAATTGGAAAAGGAAGAGATCAGGAAATTGGAAGCAGTGGACAAAATTGAGGATGGAAGAATTACTGTCACAGTAACAGGCAAACTGAAAAATAAATTGGACTCACTAGAGAAGAACATCTCCAAAACAGCTGGATTAGAAAAAAATCTATATGTTTGCATGAACTGTAGAGTATTTTTAAGAAGAAATTTGGATGTTGAAAAAGGTTTAGTTAATGGAGCTATGGGAAGAGTTGTGGGTTTTATTAATTATCAGAAAAAAGAAGGAATTGAATGTTTAAAAATAAAATTTGATCAGATAGAAGAAGTTAAAGATATTTGTCGTTGTACAGTTCGTTTCATGCTTGTGAAAGACTTATATGTACGTAGGAAGCAGTTTCCGTTTTCTCTAGCATATGCTGTAACTATTCACAAGTCTCAAGGATTGACTGTAGATTGTGCTTTTGTGAACATTGGTTCAACTGTGTTCAAAGAAGGTATGGCATATGTTGCTTTGTCACGAGTGAAAACATTATCAGGTTTATTCATGATAGACTTTGATGATTCAAAAGTTAGTGCTGATACAAACTGTGTAAAGGAGTATAATAGATTAAGAAGAAGCTATGCTCCTCATTTAGGTCAGTATCCTGTGTTGGAGAAACGTGTAGTTTCTCGTAAAAGAAAAAATGAGAATATCTGTAATGAAGATGTAGAGAAGAGGAAAAAAAAGAGGAGTGATGTAATTGCAAGCAAAAAGAAAAAGGAAAATGAAGAACAGGTTGTAGGATGTCATTTTGAAAATAGCTCTGGTGTCAACTGCTACGCAAATGTAGTGCTGAATGTTGCATTTTATCTGGAAAGTTTGCAAGAGCAGATAATAGTAAATCAGGGAAAAAGATTCTGTTCAGAGCTGAGTCTCCTTTTTCAAAAGCTGAGTAAAGATAAAACTCAAATAGAAAGTGCTACTGAAATTAGAAAACTTTTAGATATATGTTCAGGACGAACACAGTTTTCTCAAAATGAACAGCAAGATGCACACGAATTTTTGATGTATTTTCTTCAGGTAGTGGAAGAAGAAGGAGTTCCCATTGAAATTTTTTTTGGTCTCTCTTATAAATGGGAACATAGTTGTGAAAATTGTTATAATATATGTGGCTCTAATGTTGATAATGAAAGGTTTATTTATTTGACATTGCCAGAGAGTAAAACAGTCACTTTTGCAAAATTAGTTAAAGATGCTAATCATAGCATGAAATGTGGTGAGTGTAAATCTGACATGTTTTCAACGTTAATTTTAAAGGAATACGGACAGTATGTAATTTTAATGATGCAACGATGTAGAGCTGATGGTTCAAAATTGGATACTTTAATAAAGAAGTTTACAGGACAGCAATTATCAATTTCAGGAAAAACTTTTGTAACTGTTGCAATAATTTTCCATGATGGACCTACTGTTACTTCTGGACATTACACAGTTTATCTAAAATGTGAAAAAGGCTGGACACTGTGTAATGATTCCCAATTGATTTTCAAGCAACGTTTGCCTTTTGATTTAGCAAATTCCTATCTAATCTTCCTGAAACCTAAATTTTAGAGAGATTTGGCAAGATCTGGACGAAATAATTTTACCATTTTACTGGATTACCATTGCAATTTTGTAAAAAAAAGATTTTTTAAATTATCATTTGGCCTAATGGAAAGATAACCAATTGTAATGTGGACTTTTTTAATTTTTAATGAAACTTTCAAAAACCAATAATTTAGAGATAATCGGTAACATCTGCACAATTTAAATTTTGGAATGTTATTGGACTGCCATTGGAAATTTTTTCAAAAATGATTTAAAAAATTACTATTTGGCCATGTGGAAAAGTAACCAATTCTATTGTGGACTTAATAAATTATTCAAAAAATTTTCGTGAACCAAAATGTTACAGAGAATCAGTGAGATCTGAACAAATTAAACTTTAGAATTTTATTGGATTACCGTTGGAAATTTATTCCCCAAAAAAATTTAAAATTACTATTTGGCCTAAAGGAAATGGAATCAGATGTATTGTGGAGTTATTTGAGATATAATATTGTGATTATACTTCTGAAACAAAAATATCAGACGGTATTTTAAAGAAATAAGTATTGGTATTAGATGATATTTTTTTAAATAATTATGCATTTCTATAATGTTAAGTTTAAGTAAAAAGAGATTCTGGGCTTTTTTAATACAATCTTTGTGATTGTTATTTTTTTTTGCCCGCTGTAAAATGATGAATGCAATTGCTTTCACAATTTATAGTGAAATGCAATATATTCTGAAAACAGCAAAAATAAGGCAAAAATATTTTTTGAAAAATATGTAAATATGTGTACTGTATTATAAAATGTTTTAAAAATATTAATACTTTTTTCTTTTTTTTCAGATTGATATAGAAAAATTTCGAAAACTAGAACCATTTTTAAAGCTATTTTTTTAAAAAACAAATGAATAAATATTTTTTTGAGTGGGTATGGTAAGTCAATAATAATAATTGTAGTCTCTCAAGGACCTTGTAATGTGAATATTGATTTTTAGTGTTTTTTTAAAAAAAAAAAAAAAAGTACGCGCACCGTACGCGTACGGTAAAAAAAAAAAAAAAAAAGTTTTTAAAAACATATGTAAAAAAAAGATGAAAGATAAGGTTGGCTCTTAAAAGAACCGTTGTGTTCATGCAGGGACAGAGGAAAGAAAGAATGGGAAAATTATTCAAAGCGACAAGTGTGCTGATCTATTTTGTTGTTCACTAGGGAAACACTGGTCTCCCTATGGCAAATTAGATCTTGACAAAAGGCGCATCGAATATCAACCCTCCGAAATCGAGGGTTCATTTCCAGAGGGCCAGCAAAAGGAGATGCTCCCCCCACAGATGAAGGGCTCACCTGACCTGCAGAAGAAGGAGTCAGCTCTGCAGATGATGGTCCAGGCTGAGCTGCTGTGGATGTACTTGCTTGTCTTTCTGAAGAGTTACCTCCAAAAAGATGACCATGTGTCCTTCTGTGTACATCCTTGAGGTGTCTCTTCATGGTATGATTCCCAAAGGAATACTTCCTGTCAGGATTACCTCTTGAAAGTACACGCTGACACAGCTTGCAAGTTACTAAGGGTGCATTCACCTTTTGCTGGCCTTCAGGAAAAGTAAAATAATCCCATACATAAGAGGGCTTTTGTTTCCTCGCTCTCTGCCTCAAAACAGTGCTGCTAGTGCTAGCCTCACTCTCAGAAGAGCTCTGCTGTTCTGCCATCGTATCACAAAGACAACCCAGCTCCTTCTCCTAAGGGATCACAAGCAGAAATGAGGGGAATGGGTGTGGTGTAGGAGAGTTCTAGAACTGAAAGTAGTTTCAACCAATCAAAAGTTGTGTTTCATGATCACATGACCTACCGTACGCTTACGGTGCGCTTACGGTACGCTTACGTCAAAAGTGCGCATGCGCGTAAAAAAGACACGCGCTTGCGCGCATGCGCATAACAGACACTACCCGACACTTCCGCTTAACGTGCGCGTGTAGCGTACGCGCGCACGCGTCCCACGCGGAGTACGCGCGGCTACGCAAATTGCGTAACTATACGCAAGCAGCGTAGAAAAATTATGAGCGTTGCGTAAACCGTACGCTTACCGTAAGCTTACGGTACGCGTACTAAAAAAATAATAAAAAAAAATAAAAAAAGTACTGCAAATAAATTTTACGTTTATTTTAAAAACTATATTAAAAAAAAACATATTAAAGAATTTTAAAAATTTAGCCATAGTCTTTATAAAAGGTAAGAAAAATAAAATAAAAATAAGTTAAAAAAAATAGAAGAAAAAAAAAACAATTAGCATTTAAAAAACCTTGCAAATTCACTGAAAAAACCATGGGTTTCACACACGTTATAGTTAGGAATTAGCTTTTAAAAAAACTTAGAAATTCAGTGAAAAAACCATAGGTTTCACACACGTTATAGTTAGGAATTAGCATTTAAAAAACCTTAGAAATTCAGTGAAAAAACCATAGGTTTCACACATGTTATAGTTAGCTGGACATTTTACTCGTAAAAAACCAATGAAATTCCCCCGTTATAGTTAGTTCAGCTAACTATAACTCGCGCGCCCGCAATGCACTGCTGATGACGTCACATATTACATCACTCATGACATGGTCAGTGACATCACTCATGACATCACTGATGACATCTCAAATGACATCACTGATGACATCACTGATGACATCATCCTTGTGATAGAGTGGCAGACCTCCTCTCACCCTAATAAAACCTTTGATACACGCATTCAAAAATAGAGACTAAAATTTTCAAAACAAAGGACATACCAATAACAGTTACAACAACCTCTTCAGTAATTCTAAGATCCACATACACATCCACTCATTCACCAACAGTCCTATACAGTCACTCATACATGTACTCACTTATCATATGTACTCATACACCTATACATCCTGTTACACAATGCCACTCATCCATAGAGCTACTCACAAACATAGTCACTCATGCTAATAAAGAATCAAACATACATTTACTTGCATATACAGTTATACACACACCACCACACTTACTTCTACGGAAACTTACACATACTTAGTCTTTTAAACAATCACTTATAGAAATACATACTTATTCATACAGGAACTCTTTCAATCTCTCACTCTCACATATACTCACATATATAAACCAATAGTCACATATACTAGTTTTAAACATATGTAGTTACTCATAAAGACACTATTGAGACAGTCATTCACTCACTAACACACCCATCCACACACTCATCCACACATACAGTCCTGCACACATGCTCTGTTCAACACATACAAACAGTGAGTCACTCATTCATGCACCTATGCACTACGTCATACCCCCACCGAACCATGCAGACACTCAGACTAATACTCAAAAAACCAACTAATAACCTATATAGACACCCATGTAGCTACTCACCAACCCATGCAGCCACTTATACACAAAGTGAAAAAATGATACAGATATTTACATATTTAAATATTACTCACTAAGCCATGTATTCACTATGATACACTTAATCAGTCAGTTACACAATCAATTTTTCAAAAAGAAATCATCCATTTAGACAGTAATATACCCATTTATTCTTCTATCAACCTTGAGATATACATATATAAAACATATTTAATTTTCAGAAAAACACACATTCACTGGATGATGTCATCAGTGATGTCATCAGTGATGTCATTTGAGATGTCATCAGTGATGTCATGAGTGATGTCACTGACCATGTCATGAGTGATGTAATATGTGACGTCATCAGCAGTGCATTGCGGGCGCGCGAGTTATAGTTAGCTGAACTAACTATAACGGGGGAATTTCATTGGTTTTTTACGAGTAAAATGTCCAGCTAACTATAACATGTGTGAAACCTATGGTTTTTTCACTGAATTTCTAAGGTTTTTTAAATGCTAATTCCTAACTATAACGTGTGTGAAACCTATGGTTTTTTCACTGAATTTCTAAGGTTTTTTAAAAGCTAATTCCTAACTATAACGTGTGTGAAACCCATGGTTTTTTCAGTGAATATATATATATATACATATATATATATATCTCAGCACACACTGATTACAAAGTAGTGGCCTGATTGTTCATCATTGTTTGAATGATGAACAATCAGGACACTACTTTGTAATGAATGATGAATAATATATAAATTAGGCAACTACTTTGTAAACAGTCTGCTGATATATATCTATATATTTTTTTAATAATGAATGTTGTTGTTAATCACCAAGATCATATATCTGCACATTATAGATATATTGTTACATCCATCTTCCATATTATAATAAAAAAGAATATATTTTTCTATTTATTGGATTTGCTTGTCTCTCTTATTATCCTAGTATATGACTCTACTTTCTAGATAAGTATCATTAGTTGCCTGAGTTTTTTCTTTGTTGTTACTTTATACCTGCCTTGTGCAAATATTGTTGTAGCAGGGGACCCTTTTACTTTACAACGGTTTATATGTGCCCATAGGCACATGATCTCCATTTACATTTTGTCTTACCCCTCTTTGGGATGGATGACAGTTTATGAATCCTTGCTCGCTGCCTTATCCCATGAGCGGTCATCCTGTGGACCCAGCAGGGGTCGTGGTGAGTCTGCAAGGCTGCTAGAGCGCTGGAGCTGTGCGCAGGCTGCATCTAGAAGCATGGCCGCCTAGCCTTCATCTGTGAAGTTGCTGTGCTAGGACCTATGCAGGTGCAGGCACCGGCCTGGCTACAGTGGTCTTCATCTGATGCTCTGAGGCTGGGCTGGAGCAGGTTCTTTCAAAGGGTGCAAATTAACTATAGATTGAGATGCGGCCTGCATAATTACCAGCGGCTGAGATCAATTCAAGCATTCGATACATTTTTTTTTGGTATACTTTGTTATGTCGCACTAAGTGGGACAGGTATACTCAGATGTGGGCCCGTTGCATACTGGGTCACTGGAACCCTGCTGATGAACCCATAACTAGGACACAACCGGTCCTGGGTTGCTTGTGTTCCAGTTCAGGGACAACCTGGCTTGACAGTTCGGGCTGGACAGTTCCCATCGGAGCAGGGTCAAGAATGATTTGCATAAAGCAGGGTCCAAACTGAGGTGGCATGGTGTGCAAAATAATAGTGAATTGATATGCAGCCCGAGTAATTACGAGTGGCTGAGATTATTTCAAGCAGTCAATCCATCACTTGTTTGTATACTTTGATGTGTCGCTCTAAGTGGGATGGGTTTACCCAGACATGGGTCCTGT
Source organism: Triturus cristatus (assembly GCF_964204655.1). Classification (NCBI taxonomy): domain Eukaryota; kingdom Metazoa; phylum Chordata; class Amphibia; order Caudata; family Salamandridae; genus Triturus; species Triturus cristatus. Next base: position 762,407,161 of record NC_140579.1, read on the forward strand.
GCACACTGTCACTGGAACCAATCTGTACCCGGCTGATGAGCCCATAACTAGGGCGAAACTGACCCTGGGTTGCTTGTGTTCCGCTTAAGGCAGGACCAGGTTTGGCAGTTCGGGCTGGACTGTTCCCATTAAAGCAGGGTCAAGACTGATTTGCATATATCTGAGTCCAAACTGAGTTGGCCTGGTGTGCAAAATAACAATGGACTGGGAAGTGGCCCAAGTAATTACAAGTGGCTGAGATTAACTCAAGCATTCCATCCATCACTGTATACGTTGATGTATACCATGGACAGCACATTCCCAGCCCAAGTACACAGACCCACATTACTGTAATTCAATGCAGGTCTACAGCACTGTGTCCTACTGTACTGGATTCAACACAGCTCTTCCAACCTACTTCAATCCAGACCTGTAGAACCTTCAGCTACAGTGATGGTACTCACATGGCTCTTCCAAAGCACCTCAATATCAACCTGCAGTACATCCTGCTGTAGTACAGAGACCCATACAGCACATCAGATTTTTCAATTCACCTTTAACCAGATATGCTGCAATCCCTAATACCTTAGAACACACTTTATTTTTTAAACATGCCTACTTCCAGAACCTGACAAAGTAATATGACCCACCCTGCTCTTCACATGCACCTCCATAGAAACCAGCAGAACATCCGGGCAAATAGCTAGAGCCACACAATTCCTCTGATGTACTTCAACCAAGTACCACTGCTGCAAGGATTCAGGAGGAACAGCAGGTGTAAGGAGGCTGGACAGGTTGAAGGATGAGTCAGTGGAACTTACAAAGGGCTGGAATATCTAACTTCAGTATGGCAGTAGTTGCTCACTTCCTGGTTTTGCGTCAGATCTGGGGGAATAGAGGTAGCACTATTTACAAATGTGTAGATTTTTAAGCTTCACCTGGCAACGTGTTGAATAGTTGCATTGGCTTTCGCTCATTTACAAGTTCACTCACTTCACTTAGTAACCTCCATGTTTGTTTCCTTCCCTTTTTGGTTCCCATGGATTTGATCTTGTTTCAACTTGCCATGTATAGTTCTGTCTTACACCATGTTCAGTAGAGTCTTCCTGGTGTGTTGCTGCAGTGTCCTGGAGCATTCAGCTTGTATACTGGTCAGATTCAGGCTTGTAGCAACACTACCGACTGCAATGTTTCCGGATATACCCATTCTGTAACATCAAGACAGAGTGGTACTGTGCCTTGAAACTGTTGAACTTTGAAGGCCTGTGGACACCAGGTCAGGATTCCTTTCTCACTCTCTGTAGGAAGGTAGGATCCTTCTGCATGGTTACCCCCACTTTTTGGCTGATGCTAAGCTGTTTTTGTGACTTGTCTGACTGAGATCCCGTGAATCAGGACCCTAGTCTCTCTGCTTTCTCCCTTAAGCTGTTATGACAAGTACTTAGGTACATCCCAGATTGGATACTGGGGTACCCTTATCAGTCCCTATGTTCATATGACACTAAGGTACCCAGGGCAAAGGTAACCCAGAGGTCCCCCATGGGCTGAAGCATGCATTATGCCACCCATGGGAGACCATGCAAAATGGAACTACAGGCCTGCCATTGCAGCCTGTGTAAGATGGTGCTAGCACCTCTTACTAAAGATATGGGTTTACTATATCTAAGGTCACGGCACTTAAAACCTATAAGTCACCCCTATAGCAGGCCTTTGCAATCTTGAAGGCAGGCTGCTTGAGTGTGACGGTGGCCCCGCATGAGCAGGACACCCCTACAGCCTACGTAGTTCATTCTCCTGGGTTGTAAGCGAACCAGGCATTTTCAATATAGAGAAGCACTGCTTATTTATGTGATGACCATCTCGAAACTGGCTGCAACGAATCCTATCATAGTCGGTATCAAACATGTTGGAATCATACCACGGTGTGGGAGGTATGATTCCAAGCACTGGAAGAGCCCTCTCCTAGGCTTTCCATGTCCCCGGTGCTAGTCTTCCAGACCTGGACAGCACAAAATGGTTGCCGCCGACCAGAGACACGATTCTGTCCTCCTGCTACTGAGCCAAGCTCGAACAGGGGAAGGCAGAACAATAGGCATCCTGCCACAGGAAGGTGTGACCACCTCCTAGACAGAATTTAGTGTATTGGGGCAAGGTGGGTGCGCTTGCCAGCGCCACTCAGTCTGCATGAGGGGCACATTTAGAGCCCCATGCACAGTCCAGTTCGAACCAGTCCTGGGAGCCGCTGACTCCGGCTCTGACACGAAATTGGACAAAGGACATGGGAGAAGCCTCCCCCCTGTCCAGACCCTCCCCTGGGAGGGTCCTCTGAACCGTCCCAACCCTTTCCTAAGGGTAATTAAGGGCTTGCCAGTGGGGGGTGGGTCCCTAAATCCATCGTGGGATAAGATTCAGATCAGACACCACTTCTTCTTCTACCGTCTGGGCTTCGCTGGAATTCATTTGGGCTCCTCTTCGTCTCCCTTCCAGTCTGCTGCATCCTCTGTGCCTGTGCACCATACAGGAACCTTCCAAGGCCTGTGGGCATTAAAGAGACCTGAAGGAAACTCCCTTGGAGTGAAGCAAAGTCACTCCCCTGCATTTGCAGGCACCGCAACTAAATCGACTGGTCTGCTGATCCTGAGCTCCTCCGGACTCCGAAAGGTTCTGCAACACAGGTAGTAGTTTTCACAGCCCCGAGGCCTGTACTGCTCTCTCACCAAGTTTGAGGTCAGTATCCCTCTTGGGGGCTACAATAACTGAACCCCTGTGCACTGCATCAACTTGCAGTTGCAAACACTTGTTGGCTTCCTTCCAAGAAGATCTTCAGGCTCCAAGTAGCCCAAACCTCGTGCATCTCCAGTGACCTTAATCTTTGGCCACACCGCATCGTGTTTATCATGGCCTGCATCTTTTGGTGAGCTGCTTGAGGTCGTCTCGCGACTCCAGTGCACCCGGCTTGTGGGTTCATTTGAGGGTCTCCTTTACTTCTGTTGGGCTCCCCTGATTGCTCGGGGCCAGCACTGACTCCCATGCTTGTGGTGAGTCCCTTGGACCTTGCTGGTCCCGACATTGCACCTTCTTCAACCTCTGCGTGGTTTGCATTTGCCAAGGCTTGTTGATGCTTCCGCCAGACACCGACCCCTCAGCAATCGACATCTGACTTGGGACAGCTCATGCACGGCTCCTGGTCTTCCTCAGTGTCGCCTGGTCCTCACAGCTGCAGAGTCAAGGTCCTCGTCAACTCTCCTGCAACTCCTGACATTGGTACGCATTCATCTTCCAGATCTCCTGATCACTCCTGAGTGACAGACTCTGTCCCCTCTGCTTGCAGGTACCTCTCAAATAGAATCCACCTTCGGGTTCCAATGGACACTTTCTCCTCCTTCAGCAGCAGCACTTTCCTGAAGTCCTCCATTGGGTTCGACGGCGGTTTCCGACACCACTTCACACCTATGCACCTGGCTTCCCTGGTGTAGCTAACATGCGTACTAGGGTATGCACGGGTGGGGTGGCCCTCCAACCTTCTGTCTTCCACTGGGTTTCTTCAGGGTCCACTGGGAAGGATCCTAAATCTTTAAAAATCCAACCACAACTTACACGTAGACTTGTATGGAGCACATGGTCGTGTTCGCACACTACACACGCTCTCCGTGGGGTTCCTAGTCACTCACCTCTGGTAGTTCCTTGGGTCCCCAGCTCTTCTACATCCTCTCGACACTGTCTTGACTCGAGTCGTGGTTCTTAAACCACTTTCTTATTAAATGGTTGATCCCCCCGGGTCCACTGTGTATCTCGTGCTATTTTCTGTGATTCTATGCAAAGTATTGTGTGCATTGTGCAAATCTCTGGGTGGGAGATTTCTAAGCGTATTAGAGATTATATAATAAATATACATTTTTATAAATACCTTGTGTGGTTCTTTTTCACTTAATCAATACATATAAGATTGTGCTCTGGTCAAACAAGCTGCGTTGCACTCCTTCTGGACTAGGCTTGAAGGCTGCTCTCCAGAGCTACCACTTAGAGAGCTTTCTATGGTTGTCTAAGACCTCATAAATCACCATAAGGTTGTCTGGACTGGTGCTGGGTGTCCACTTACATAAGTGTACATCACATGAAATGAAATGAAACAGATTTGATATAGCGCACAGCTACTCAAGCTAGAGTGTCCTGGCGTTGAGGGTAGTCAAAGTATCAGATCACTGAAGTGTAACTAATTCTTGAAAAGCCAGGTTTTGAGATGTTTCCTGAACGTTGGCAGGTCGGCGGAGGCTCTCAACATAGCAGGTAGGCTATTCCATGCTTGTGCACTCAAAAACCTGAAGGATCTGCCCCCCATGCGTGCTAAGCGTATTTTGGGACACGTGCAAGATCTGCAGTAGAGGATCTTAAGGTCCTAGTCGGAATGTAGTGGTTAACACGCTTCTTAAGGTACTTGGCACCTATGCCGTGGAGTGCTTTAAAAAATATCACCATGGCTTTGAACTTGATTCTTTCTTTCATTCATAGCCAGTGCAGAGATTTAAGGATGAGAGTCATATGAGAACTGGGCTTCGGTCTAAGGATCGGTCTAGCCGATGCATTCTGCACTACTTATAGGCGCTGGATAATGTAGTCAGGCAGGCCTAGGTACAGGCTATTAGCGTAGTCCAATTTTGACGTCACCAAGACTTGAACCATGATCTTCCTACTGTCCAATCACAGCAAAGAGAGGAATTTATTTAGCATACTAAGTATACCAAAACAGGACCCAATCAGTGTTTGAACCTCAGGGCCCATGAAAACGGCTTTGTCGATGACAATGCCCTGGTGTTTAACCCTTAATTTGGGATAACTGAGGGGGACAACTCCACTGGCCGCCATTCAATCCAGTTACTCACTGCCGGTTGACCGAAGAAGACAATCTCTGATTTGTCCGGGTTGCATTTTAACTGTTTATTTTGAGCCAGTTGAACACCTTTGTGAGGCAAGATCTAATGCTGTCTCTGACAAAGTCGGCAACTTTTTTGCACATAAAAATCATTTGTGTGTCCTCAGCGTGGGAGATGATCTTAATTCCATCTTCCTCTACCAAAGATGCTAGAGGTGACATATATATTAAAGAGGGTGGGGCTAAGAATAAAGCCCTGTGGTACTCCTGCATTTGTTTTTGGCATGGGAGATGAAAAAGGGGGTGTCCAGATGACCTGTGATCTATCGTTCAGAAAAGAAGTCATCCAGGCCAATGCGGTCCCACCCATTCCCACAATCTGCAAACTCTCAAGAAATCTCTCATGTGGGGCCGTGTCGAATGCGGCTGACCAGTCGAGCAGTATGAGAACTGCCCTACCTCCCTGATCAAGTTTCTCCTTAATGTCATCTGTTACTTCCAACAGGGCAGACTGTGCTATAATGTGACCTGAAGCCAGATTGGGAACTATGCAACAGGTTTCTATCTTTGATGTACTCTGAGAGTACTCTGTTTACGTGCTTCCCTAAAACCTTAGAGAAAACTGGGAGGAGAGATAGGCCTGTAGATGGAGAGCTTCTCACACTCTCTCCCTATTTGTACCCCGATCCCTTCGTCCGGTGAGAGTCTGTCTTTGTTCAGTGGCGTAGGCATTCAGGATGACAGGGGCTTTCAACAGGTCTACAAATCTGAAAACCGATACAGCTGTATCTCCTGCCATAGATGTGGGGACCACACACCCCTTTCTTTAGTTACCTGCATCTGCTGGCGCTCCTGTCACAGTACAGGGACCCACACAGCTTTTCACATTCACTTTGACCCTGACTGGTCGCACATTTTGCGCTATAATACTGGACCCACCTTTCCTAGTATGCACCTAATTACTGACGTACTTATTGCTCAAAGACTTTTCTGCTTGCTTTGCATCACAAAGGTTTAGCAAGTTGAGGTTTTGTTTCAAAGTATGAAATTGGAATGGAACAACTGGAACTTCTTTTTCATCCTCTCAAGTTTTTGCCCACACAGAAAATCTCTTGATCCAAGGGGCTTTTAATTTATTATTAGCAAAATGATGATGCAGATTACTAGTCTGCGCCTATAATGTTCCCTAAAAAGTGAAGTGATGCTTGTAGGGCCAAATTTTGAGAAGCAGAGAGACAATTCAAGGGAAAATATTTGCATTGAAACCGAGTTACAAAGACTCAAACCTGTTTTTAACAAGCATGTCAATATAGGTTTGACACTTTGTAACAGCCTTTTGGCTTTGTCAACACCTGTAATAGGCAGAATCAAATGATTACCTACAGAATATTGCAGGGACAACCGGATGAACCTTGAGAAAATCGTACTGGAGTTTTATAGTTTAGAACTCCCCTCAACTGCAAATTTTGAATTTAATCCAACCTAATTGTCAGACGTTCTGACGTATTTTTCACCAATTATTTTATCAACAGTATTGTCTAAGAATCCTGGTGAAAGTAAACTCTGCTTCCCATATACAAGAAAAGCCTTAGGTCAGACACAGCAAATTACAGGTAGCTAGGACTTCTAGATGCGGACTGCAAATATTATTCTACCCTACTGTCAGAAGACCTATACACTGATCAGAATAAAACAGCCTGTGTTCAGACTGGTTTCATACCAGAATGTGAAACAATCAACGTATGTTATTAACTTACTGAAGTCAGAAAAAAGTGCTACTCCATTTGCACATTTTATTGGGTGAATGACGAAAATATTGTTTTAAAAATATCGTCAAGTCAAAAATATCAAGGGACAGAATATTCAGAAGTTAAGAAAAATTAAGAATTATGGGGCTCATTAAGATGGCGGACGGACTTCAGTCTGTCCGTCATTGCTTCGGGGAGTGGGGCCACCCGCCTACAAGGCGGCGGTCCCACAGAGGGTATTAGGATGCAACCGCCACCATGGCGGTTGCACTTGTCCTACTTTGCATTGCGGCGGGTGCTGCTGGCTGCAGCACCCGCGCAATGCAAAAAAGGCACTCCTTACATTTCCCTGCACTACGTGTGCCTGCCACATGGTGCAGGGAAATGTAGGGAGCACCATAGGTGCCCCCCAACCCCCAAACAAAAGTGCCCGTAAAGAAGGGATGCCCGCTATTGGCCCCCAAAGTCCATCCCTGCCAGCCTTTCCATGGCGGGTGAACCGCCATTGAAAGGCTGGCGAGGATGGACCATCATAATCCTGGTAGGCACCGCCACTATGTATGGGATTGTGAGGCCCTCCGCAGCACAGGCGGGCTCAAGGAGCCCTTCGGATTCGTGATGGTTAGAGTTTGTGACCGCCATGGACCCGCCTGCCATTATAATATGGCGGGCGGGAAATGGCCTCACGATGGCGGTGACCCCGCCACCGACAGCCTGTCAGTGGCGGGTTCACCGTGATCGTCATCAGCCCTATTGTTTTCTATGTATATAAGATATTTATTTAAATGTTGCATATGATATTGTTTACTTTAATATAGTTGCATTAAATATTGTTTTGAATCAATTTGATATATATTAGTTACTATATCATTTGTAGTGTTATTATAACTCTTTTATATGTTTGTGGTATAGTTTGGAATTTGTAATGTGTAATTAAAATGTTTTACATTTAATTAGTAATTTATAATTTAGGAGCAGGTTGTAGGGTTTGTAGGGGAATATGGTGGAAAATTATTGAAATTTTACTTTTTTACCTAAAATTACATTTTGTTGTATGTTAAACTTTAATTGGTGATTAGTTATGCAACCACTCACTTGATTGTTATTTAAAGTGTGTTTTGTGATTTTTAATGTGTAGTTAAATGTTTCAAAAGTGCAGTTACTAATTCGTGAGTTGTCAGATTTGGAGAATAATAAGGCTGGAAGTTATTTATATTATAAACAATTGTTTTTTTTAATTCACTTTTTATGTTAACAAGTCATTTAACCGTGTAAAATATTTAATTAATGAATAATGATTTAAGTTTTCAGTTTTATTTGAATTAGCTATTGATTTGTTAATAAGTGTATGTAATAATAATAATAGTAACAATAAATAATGATAAACATTTTTAAATTATTTGTGTTTTCTGTATTAATTTTATTTGTTTTATTTCATTATTATTTTAATGCTAGTAATGTATATTTATAATTTATTTTAACTTATTTTTGATGTTTTGTGGGGTAGGAGGGAGGGATGTGAATTCAGTTCCAATGTATATATTTTTTTATTTGTTTTTTTTTGGTATAGGTAATGGTAAGTTTTATATTAAATTATATTTAATTTAGTTAATATGTATATTTTTTATATTTATAATAATATGTTGTTGGGTATTTAAATGCACAGACACTCCAGTCTCTATTAAAATATCTCTGCTAACATCCCGATGTAACAGGGTATACCTAGTCCACCCATATCTAACATCAAATTATGTGATAACAATGTGATATTTTATTGTTACTCTCTGGAGTTGGTCCATAAATTGCCAACTTTCATGCAGGAAATTCTGTTCCTCGTTACAGAATAGGAGGAACCTACATTACCATATGCTGCTGGCCACCACAAGTGGGGATTCTGGGTAATGTAGTCTGGAGTCCATTGAGTTCATTAATCATGTATTGTTTCTAATCACCATACATCAATATGAGTGATGCTGCTCATGACAAATGTTGTGCCTGTAAAAAATGACTATCATGTTTACGTACTGTACATTTTTAGGTTCCGCCTGCACAGCGCTTGCGCTATGCTCGTGAAATCTCTTGTATTTAATATAACTTAAGAGGGGGCTCTTATCAGTTCCCATCACCAAATTACTATGTCCATCTGTTGTGTGGAACTTTTCTTTTTGTTTACTTTCCCTGGCTGCACGCATTGAAACAACTGTGTTACATTCCTAATCTTTTGATCGTGACGCCACCGTGGAGTATTAATTTGATCTCACTTATGACTTTGTTTTCGGCAGTTATATTAGTGTGCCTGCATGAGCCGTGTGAAAATCTCATGTCACTCTCTCCCGATATCGGAAGATCAGTACAACACTAACATCTACTGGTCATTTTTTTAATGAATATAAAAGTTTCTCTTGTTTCTAACTGACATTTCCTTGCCTCTTGTCAATCGTCATCTTGCATTATCCGTATATACTCTCCATCATGTGATTCAACAGACGATTTTCGAGCATGGCGTAGTCGTGCAATTAGAGCCACCCAAAGAATTCTGCTGTAAGCATCTCTAATTATGTAGCAGGGAAAAGGACTGGACAGCATTTAGTTGCCATTTGTCTCTTATGTTGACCATTCCAATAGTGTCCTTGTCCTGGTTTTTGAAAGCTAGGTTGTTGACCTCCTTCATACATATTTCTATCTATAATGGAGTATTATGCATTGCTTTCTTTTCCATCCTGTGCCACTGGTGGTCCTGCCTATCTTATTACCACCTTCGTTGGAGAGAGTAAGGGATGTGAGTTCACTTCCCCTGAATCGATAGTGCCGGTATACCTTCTGGCCCATTGCAAATCTGGCTATTTTAAGAGGTGTTTTTCTCTGATCTGTAAAAACCCACTTGTAGATTATTCCCAAATAATAATAGTGCGCATTAGTCAGGGAGATTCCTCCATTATAAACCCCTTAAAGAGGATCTGCAATGAGATTGTTGGTGCCTCACCCTGCCATGAGAAATCCCGAAAATGTAAAGTGCGTTTTAAAAAAAAGTTTGGGATCCAGAAGGGCACTTTGCAAATCCACAAGAGCACTTTCCAAAATATAAAGAGGTCAAGAGCATTCTATCATTTTATAACACTACCCTGCCCAGTAGAGGAGTCCACCCGCCGGCTTTCTTTCTATGCCGGCAACGATAAAGCAGCGGTTCTTAACTTAGCTCAAAAAACCTCTCCAGTTTTTGTTGCAGATATCCTCAGATATTTGAAGCCTTCTGCATTTGTAAAGTGGGGAAGTAGTGTTGGTTGTGGGCTGCCACTCGCATGCAGGGTAGAGTATTAACTTTCCTCAGTTACTTCACAAACCCAAGAACCAGCTAAACACCTGAAATATTATTAAAAATTGATTTATTGTTTTGTAAGTGTTAGAAATGGGATTTCTGGTTGGCTAGGGCTTGCGCCAAAGCCAGACAGAAACCACCACTCTAGTCAGGGCTGGGGAGTTACACGCCAAAGATAACCCCTGCTCACCCCCTTGGTAGCTTGGCACGAGCAGACAGGCTTATCCCTGAGGTGATGTGTAAAGCGTTTGCGCGCGCACCCAGCAACAACACCCAAGGCCCACCACAAAGGAAACTCCACACAAGGTATTCTATAAAAATAGCCTTTGTATTATACACAACACATTAGATAAAAACACACACTCTACAATGTGCCAACAGGCACGGGCAGAATTTACAAGGGATTATATATACAGGGGACAGGGCCACCTGGACCACTGTCCGGAATTAGCACTCGTAGAACATAACACAAATTACCAAGTGTACATGTAGAACATAACCAGTATCTACTGGCGCAATAATGACCTCAGCGTCATCACACTAGCATCAGGTATAAAACCTATCCTGTATCTATCACAGGGGCATAAATACATTATGCACATTCTCAGTAGTCTAACGCATTAGACCTAACCACCTAAGTATCACTACTCTAGTGGCGTACATAACACAGGGAAGTACATTCTCCCTACCATCAACCTGAAAAGGTAAAACAACCTCCTAGGCAGAACTAACCACATTTAGAGGTATGAAATACAGGGAGCGCAAAATATACTATACACAGTACATTTCCTAACCCCATAAGCATGAACACAAGGTGCGCAAAACATACTACACCGTACATTTCCTAGCACCAAAATCACATTATAGTCCAGGTCGCACCAGAACCTAAACGTAGCAGCTGCCCACTACTTGCTGGGCAGCTGGGGACAGGGCAGGGCCTAAACGCTGCAGCTGGCACTAAGTGCTGCGCAGCTGGGGGAAGGCAAATGAAGCAGGGGCTCTCAATCGCCCCTGAAACAATATCCACAACGTTGGAGCCACCTAGGCTCGACACACACCATGTCCCCAAGTTGGAGCCTCTCTGGGCTCTAGAATAATCATGTTCCCACACGAGGAACTGGCACCCGTCGTTGGAGCGCAGGAGCGCTCTAAAACAAATCAGTCCCCCACGTTGGAGCCTTTCCTGGCTCTAAAAATAAATATACCCCCGTTGGAGCGCACCAGTGCTCTAAAGCACACCTGCCCAGCGTTGGAGCCTCGGGGCTCAGAGAAAACAATTAGGCTTGTGGGAGCAAGGTAGGCTCGAGAAACAATCGTGCCCAAGCGTTGGAGCCCCGCAGGCTCTGGAACCAACTTGCACCCAGGTGGGAGCCACTCCGGGCTCTGAAATAACCTTGCCCCCGCTGGAGCCACGCTCGGGCTCAAAGGCGACGTCTGGGGGCGTGGGAGCCATCTGGCTTTGAAAACGCTGTGCCTTCACTGGCACTCTCAACCTGTGCCACGACATGCCCCTCAAAGAATAGAAGCCGGGGCCCCTCTGGGCCCTGACACACAATTAGGCAGCATCGGTGGAGCGGCCCGCTCTCCTGGCGGGACCGCTCAGACCCCCGGACCAGCCCCTACTCACCGGAGCTTCTTCACCGGGACTTCTGCGGGCACGACAGGCGGCGGGCGGGGCTCTCTCTCGTCATGGGAGCCTCGCGCTGCTCCCGCACTTTACCCGGGCCCCCTCCTGGGACCCGGGACTTCTCAATGGAGCCTGCGAGGCTCCGGGACCTCGGGTTGCTGGAGAAATGGCCGCACTTCCGCTTCCGCTTCTGTCCAGCGGCCCCGCCCACAACCAGGCGGGCCGCGGACTCAGCGGTGATTTTTAAATGCGGCTCGGGCCGCGGCGGCGATTTTGGTTCCCAGCAATAGAACCTCGGGGTGGCACCCGCAAAGTAAATAATGATGAAGCGGGGTGGGCACCCGCTCCGGCAGCATTTCGGGGGAATCCTTACGAAGGGGATTCCCTCCACACGGACGGCAGCGCCTTGCTGCGGAGCTCCATCGCTCCTACGGGGCAAAATAAAGCAATATAGCGCTCCCAGGGCGCTAGAAGCAGCCAGGTCTTGGACAGAGCCAGGAAACAGCAATCAACGGTTCCACAAGGTCCATCAGGCATCCAGGGGCTGGGCAGGGCCCAGGGAGGCAAACCTTCCCCTGGGCCCCAGCAGCAGCACGCCCCTGGTAGATTCAAGTGCAGAACAAGAACATTTTGTAAGGGGACACAGCCCCTTTTTATACACCAAATCCCTTTGTTCTGGGTTCAGGGTGAGGGGGAAAACCAGTCGCAGCTGGTTGGGGAGCACCCTTGATGTGCTCAGCCCCTCACTCTATTCACTGGCAGGGCTAGGGTCGTCAGTCGCACCACAGGGGGCGGGGCCAGCATTGTGTGTGGAAAACCCTGTCCTATTCAGGACCCAGGTGTACTCCTCCCACCCATCTAGCTGCTGATCTCCCCATTCACCACTGGGTGACTCATCCTGACTCTGGGGAATCCCTAGCCCGTCACATGACATGACCAGCCAATCACGCGACAGACACACTGCACACAGAAGTGCCCACTTCTAGAAGTGGCACTTCCACACTAGGTACATACACGCCGCACACATCATCGCGCAGCATTCACTCCCACGAGTCCGCACGTACCAAACTCGGGCCTGCACACCCCACGCATCAGGAACTACTAGGGACACATACATTCCCCATGCATTCCTATGGGAGGGCAGGCCTATCTCACCACATGCACTCAGAGCACGCACGCACTTTACCCTGGGACACAGGGAAAGTGCGCAGAAACCAAACAATCACCACACCAAGTCACCAGTAAAAATCAAAAAGTTCAGGGGTGAACCTGCCAGAAGGGCCAAGTCCAACAGTAAGGTCTTGTTGTATGCAACAATATATTGTCTCCCTGCAACTTGGTTCTGTCTTTCCCACTCCAGGCCCCATCTCACTCCCCTATTTAGGGATCTTTTCGTATCCCACATGCAAATGCCTTGAGCGCCACAGCACAAGGAATTGGTGATGCGGGAAAAACCTGCCTGGTGTCTCTCTTCAATAAGGGTTGAGACAACCTTCAGTTTAAGCTAACCCTAGCATCGCTGACCTATAAAGCCGCGTATACCATGCCACTTGCCTTGTGCCCAATCCCATTTTCTAAAATACCCATAACATTAAGAACAAGTCCACAGAATGAAATGTCTTTTTGGCATCCAATGACAGAATTAACAGTGTTTGTTTGGCCCTTTTGTCATAGCAGCAGTTATGTAACCTGATATTCGCCATGATGGCTGATTTTGCATAAAGCTGGATGCTCAGAGTGCATTATGGACCCCCCATACCTATCAGTGGGTTGTCATTATCTCTGCTAGAAGTTTCTTAACATTATGATGTGAGTTTGGGTTGTATGACGGATGAAGGAAAGCCTTTATAATGAAGGCTTTTACAACAAAAGCAGAATAATGAGCCCTAAATCCTCAACCGGTTGGAACCCTTCCTACACCCTTATCCCTAAAACCATACCTTCCTTAAGCCTGCTCACGTGAGTACTAGATTTCGTTGTATTGGCGTGGGTAGTAGTGCCATTCGCCGTAATAACACTTTTGTTGTAATAATTGGCAATGTAATGACACAGTCGTGATTCAAGTTTCGTTGTAAAGGCTTTTCATTCTTAAGCCTTCGTTGTTAAGTATGTTTTCCATGAGTTTGATCCATATTAATGACATTTGTCTCTCAGAGTGCCCTTTGGCTTGCTTGCAAGGGCACATAAAGACTGCTTTTCTTTTGATTTCTTGGCCAGTGCCTAAAATCTTCTCAATGTAGTGCGATAAAATTCACAACTTCCTATGGGCGTCTAATCCCCTTTATGTTCCAGACAGTGGATAAATCTGGCTTTCACATCATCACTGGAAGGTACAGGAACGCGTCCTCAAAAAACAAAACATAACACTTTTACAGACTTTCTTTAACTTATATTGCACAACTGCTCACCAAGCTGAAACTTACCCCCAAAAATATATTATTAATCACATTAGGCGAAACCTAATCCATTTAACAATGCTTCTTACTACTTTTGATCTATTTTTCTTGTTAGTTAGTAGTATATTTTCTACGCCTATGTAATGGCGAATATATCTTTGTTTGGTGAACGGAGCACTTCACTCTACAAAGGCTCGTCTGAGCCGAAACATTGTCTGTTTGAGCTCAGAATATTACAAATTGTTTGCTTCAAAGACTGAGTTTCCATATCGAGAATAATCAATGATTATATTTCCAAACTCACAATGCACCAGCACATAAACTGCACCCTATATTAATGTGTTTTCCCCATCGAATTAGGTGTGTGTCCTTGTAGTATGCAAATTAAACGTATTAGTTTAGCAGCCTAGCAACCCCTATACTTTCACACCACAAGTGAGGTGGGTGGCACATATTAATCTAAAATAAAACAAGCTATATACAACTGCTTACAGATTGAGGTGAAAGGTGACGCTACCTTTAGGAGAAGGTATGGATAGGTATGTAAAGCTACTTTTTTTGGTGAACCTGAATGGAAGGTTTATTGGCTAATAGCTCTTGTAGTTCATAAGTAAGTAATTGCGACCAGAAAGGTAACTTTTAAGTTAAATCTTCTAGTGAGCATGAATGTAGTGGTTCAAACAGCAGAACAATTAATCTCGTTAAGACAATATTAAGATCCCATTTCGGCACACTGGGTGCTCTTAATAGAATATATCATAGAGTAATGGATTGTCTGTTTTTCAAATAGAAAACATTTGCCAACAAATGTATATGAATGTAAGAACAGGCTAGGCCTATTTCTATAAGAGAACAAAGATACAACGGTTTCCACTTTGGTGCACAGGTCTGTGTCGCCAAGAGACATGCCTCCATAAAAATTTTCATACACTGATGGTAAGCTAAGGTAACAAAATTCCATGACTTCAGAAATTAAATCGATCGATAGATCTATTGTGGAATCAGATACTAAATTTGTGCAATGTTAGCAAGACTGGCATACACTAAACTTGCAATCCATCTGTAGCAACATTTTGAGCAACTGTGAGTACCATACTTCTCTAGCCCATGTAGGAGCATCTAAAAGTATTATCACAGACCACTGATGTATTTTGTGCGATGCTGCTATCAGTGGCAGAGATGTAAATTTGTCTAGTTTATTCACGGAACATTTCCTTTGGGTTGGGCATTGTAAGTAAAACATGACCATTTTTAGGTCTCGCCTGACCCAGCGCATGCGCTGGACTGGCGAGACATTTAGTAGGTGGGTTTCGAAAGTGCTACCCACCTTTTTGTGCTGGCAACAAGCTACAGCGCACGATGGCGCGCACGCGCACAGCTGCTCCCCGCATTCCCCCCTCCCTTCTCGCCCAGCCATCTCCTGCGCCAGCTTTCTCCTGCACCATACCCCTCCCCCCGCTGCTGCGCGCGCATCCCTAGCGTGCGTCATCGCGATCGCGATCACTTTCGCTTTGAGAGTGATCGCGATCGTGATGAGGGATTGTCAGTGTGTAAGGAGTAAGGGGATCGGGTGCATTGCCCTACATTGCTTTCGGCCCCTCCTTAAACCTTAAAGCATGATTTGAGAATTCTTGGATTTGTGTGTGTTTTCACTGTGCCTGCTCAGCAGGTCTGCAAAATTTCAATTTATGTCGAATGTACTCTGCAAGATGGTGAATCTTGTGGCTGAGTGCCAGGTGCCACAATTTTAGAGACATTTGACAACAAGCATTGAAAATGCAACAGGTCTCGCCTTTGTTTAAGTTTAAGCATTTTGGTTTGTGAATGGTGTTGTTTTTTTTCCGCAAATATGCATTTATATATATATGTATTTTTGCTATGTGCAAAATTTTGAAACATACATATATGTATGTATATGGCTGTGCTAATGCATTTATATATAAATGGTTTGATATATATGTATATGCATATAATTTAGTGTATTTTTATACATTTAAATACATATATATATGTAAATGCATATATAAATGTATATATTTATATATGGTTTGATATATGTATATATATATATATCTATGTATATTTATATACATATTTATGTATATATATATATATTAACTGAAAAAACCATAGGTTTCAGGAACGTTATAGTTAGTTGGACATTTCACTCGTACAAAACCATAGAAATTCTGGTGTTATAGTTAGTTCAGCTAACTATAACTCGCGCCCCCGCAATGTACTGCTGATGACGTCACATATTACATCATTCATGACATGGTCAGTGACATCACTGATGACATTTCAAATGACATCACTGATGACATAATCAACATATACATGTCTGTAGGGAGGATTTAGTAGGTACGTGACTGACTGTATAAGTGAGTGATTAAATGTGTCTTACTGAATGCATGTGTTAGTGACTAAACTGTGTGAAAGTCTGTATCAGTCTGTCTGTTGTGTAAGCTGCTGCATGGGTTGGTGAGTAGCTGTAAGAGTGTCTATATGGGTTATTGATTGCTGCCTGAGTATTTGTATGGCTGCCTGAGTGTGTGTGTGGGTGGGTGGGAGGTGTGTGACTGTGCATAGATGTGTGAGTGGTTGATTCACTGGGTGTATGGGTTCAAGAGTGCATCTGGATACAGCTGTATGGGTGGGTGAGTGTGTGTATGGGTGTGTTGGTGAGTGAATGGATGTCTCAGTGGTACATTCGCAAGTAACTACATATGTAAAAGGCAGTATATGTGAGTGATGGTGTATATAAATAACTATAAGTGAGAGTCAGTAATTGTGAGATTGGCTGCATGGATAAGTGTGTTTTTGTATCAGTGATTCTATAAGAGAGTAATTATGTGTTAGTATCTTAGTTAGAATGAATAAGTGAGGTTGTGTCTGTATAACTGCATAGGTGAGTAAATGGAAGTATGATTGATTCTTTGCTTGACTGACTAGGTGTGTGAGTAACTCTGGATATGTGGCAGTGTGTGAGTGTCTGTATAGGTGTATGAGTGCATATGATAGTGTTGTATTGATGAGTGACTGCATGTATGAGTGACTGTATGGGTGAATGAGTGGATGTGTGTGTAGACCTAGGAATCAGTCAGTGCGTATTTAGTAACTGGTTTTGATGTGTCTATTTTTTCGAAAATGGTAGTCTGTATTTTAGAGTGGGTGTATCAAAGGTTATATTCAGGTGTGAGGAGGTGCATCAGTTTTCACGTGGATGATGTCATCAGTGATGTCATCAGTGATGTCGTTTAAGATGTCATCAGTGATGTCATCAGTGATGTCACTGACCATGTCATGAATGATGTAATATGTGACGTCATCAGCAGTGCATTGCGGGGGCGCGAGTTATAGTTAGCTGAACTATCTATAACGCCGGAATTTTTATGGTTTTGTACGAGTGAAATGTCCAACTAACTATAACGTTCCTATATATATTTATAGAAACACCTAGGACATGCTGGACAAACCGTATGTACCTATCACCATGACGATTTGCGTGAAGGCGACTATGCATACAATGAATCCACGTAGAATGTATTCACACCGCTAGTGAAGCTCTGACATATCTGACACCCTACCCTGCCTAATCCCGGCACCCCCGCTGGTGGGTACTCTCCAAGTAGACACCCTTGTCGTTTATTTATACAAACATGGGTAGCTATTGACGGGTACATTTAATACACACGCACACTAAGCCATTCAAAGGAGATTCGATAAAAAATCGACCAAACTATGCAAGAAACCTCCTCACGGTTAATAAAACACACATCCACTGCCGGATGTGTAATACTTTTTATTTTACTCTCTGGAAATGAGACAAACCTCACTTGAGAGTCACAGCGTGCTCCTGGCTGAGCCCAATGCTGTGTTACACCCACCAGTGCCCGCCGAGTGCCACACACCTCTGTGTTGTATTCCACTAGCTAGTGCATATGCTATGACACTCTCTAGCCCATGTGCACTGTAACACCACCCCGTGAATATGTCATACCACACTTGTCTTCGCACAGGTTATATTGCCCCATCTAACGTGCCTTCCTCGATGCCTATGTTATAAAGCACAGCGCTATGCCATACATATTACAATCTGGGATCCATATCTTTGTCACAGTGCATATGCAATGTTACACTACCCAGCACATATTTTATATTACAACTTTAGAGACTACTTAGGTTACACAACACTGCCCTGTGCATATTACACTCCAAGGCGCATATCACATAGCAAGCGCTAGTGCATGTGCTATCTCGCGCTCTCCAATGAATCTGTAATTGCGCACAATGTATTGCATATTATATTTCACGCCCGGTTCATCTTATATCACACTTTTTGGTGCATAGTTTATACCATACACTATATCTAGTTTTTATTTTCAATCGTGCTCTCAGGACTATGTTCTATATAACACTGTGTTCACCTACCCTTTTCACGGGCATTACATTTTGCGATGGGGGGTGGAGGGTCAGGGGATGTTCCTGCCAAGTGAGCCCGGAGTCACAGTCCAACACGTCCTCTTCTTCCTGAATAAAAGTGAGATTATGCTGCATACTTGTTCATATTTTAAGTAGTTCGCACAGACACACATTTTAAAAACAATAAAGTTCCTAATACCCACCTTCTATGAACAGTTAGCTTGCTGCCCCATCCACCTCCTCCCTATCCTCTGTTGTCTGAATCCATGGACTAGCCTCCTCCCTCCTGCCATGCATGGTCTGATGTGCTGCCACTGCCCTCAATTTAGTATGATGTACCAGTCCACTCCTCTTGCCCTCCATTGCCCAATTCTATGCCCCATCATTGACCTCCTGCTTAAACTCTGTGCTTAGCTTGCTGCCCCTATTCTCCTTCCCCCTGCCCTCCGATGTCTTTGTGCATGCCCCTGCTCCATCCTTTTTGCCCACCATGTTCCATGGACCTGCCACTCCTATCTACTCTGAGTGTTCTGTTGAGCTGCCACTCCCCTCCCACCTGCCTAGCATTGTCAGATGACTGTAACCTGTCCCTGCCACCTCCACCCTGCATGTCCACATGCCATGCCCCTATCCTCTTCCTCCTGTCCTACATGGTCCATTGTACTGCCACACCCTTCTGCCCTCCCTGGTCTGTTGTGCTGCAACTGCTCCTCCTGCCTGCCCGTGCGGTCTGTTGTGAGGCCCCTTCCCCTGAACTTTCTTGTCTGTGCACAGGTCCTGACCCTCCCTTCTATCCTCCATCGTCCTTTGTGCATGCCCCTGCACCCTCCTTCTTGCCCATCTTAGCCATTGTGCTGCCACTAACCCTCCCACTTGCCATGCATGGTCTTCTGTGCTGCCATGGCCCCTCCCACCTTCCCTGTGTGGTCAGTTAGCTGCCCCTGACCCCCTCCCACCTTCCCTCCATGGTCTGTGTGTATGCCATCACAGTCTCACTGTTGCTCTTCATGGTGTATCTTGCTTCTAGTGCCCATCCTGCCTGACCTCCATGGCTATCTTGCTGCTCCTGCCCTGCCCCCTTGCCCCCAGCCCTCTGTTTACATGTGCAGACCCCTACTCCCTCCCTCCTGGCTTGTCTGTTCCATTGTAATGCCCCTGATCCGTCCCTCCTGCCCTTTATGGTCTGTTATGCTGCAGCTTTCTCTTCTGTCTGTCCATTATGGTCAGCTAGCTACCATTGCCTCTTGCCCCTCTGTTCTCTGTTGTCCATGTGCATGGTCCTGTCCCCTCCCTCTTGCTTTCTATGGATTGTTGTGCTGCACTCCCGTCCCGCATGCCCTGTGTCGTGTATTGTGCTGCTGCAAACCCTCATGCCTGCCCTGCAGGGTCAGTTTGGTGCACCTCTCCATGTCCCTCCTGTCCTCTGTTATCCAAGTCCATGTCCCTACCCCATTTCCTTCCATGATCCAATGTACCATACTTGCGAACATTTTGAACTTGGTAAGAGGGAGATTTTGAAAAAAAAACTGGGGTATTTATTTTCCCCTTTGAGTTACATTGAAAAAGAGGAGATTGTAGATAGGAGACAGATCAAATAAAGCCCATTTGAGCTTAAAAACATTGGACGTTTCCTGGC
This sequence comes from Triturus cristatus, assembly GCF_964204655.1. Lineage (NCBI taxonomy): Eukaryota > Metazoa > Chordata > Amphibia > Caudata > Salamandridae > Triturus > Triturus cristatus. The sequence continues at coordinate 762,427,155 of NC_140579.1, forward strand.
TGAATTGGGTCTGTTGGCATGTATGGTTGTACTACCATTGCCTCTTCCTTCTGCCCACAATGGTCTATTACATTGCCATAGCCTCTCTTGCAAGTCCTGTATTGTTGGTTTGTTGCCCCTGCCCCCCTTTCCACTGCCCTCCATAGTCTGTTGTGCTGCCACGGCCCTTCCTGCCTGCTCAGTGTGGTTAAATTGTTGCCTTTGCACCCTCCTACCTGCCTTCAATTTTCAGAGTCCGTGCCCCTGGCCTCTGCCTCTCAACAGTATCCTAATGAACAACTAGATTGCTAACATTCTATATTTATTACAAAAGTGTGGAACGCCTGACGTCATCTTGATGTAATCAAAACTGTAATACCTAGAGCATTTCCTTTAGAAATTACATATATGAGAGGGTCTTATTGGCATCAAAATGATGGTTAGTGCTCTAAAAGACTAAAATAAGGACATATTTTCTGAGTTTTCAAATAGCGACAAAGCACTTTTAAATTATTTGTTATCTTTATGTTTTTTTATCCTGTTGACCACTTGATTAAATGTTGCACTTAGGGGAGAGGATGTGGTGTTACTTCCAGAACTGCAGACTTTGCAACTGGGGAACCAGGTTGGAGTTTCTGCTTCAGCTCGACATTCTGTGATTCTGGTCAAATCACTTAGTCTCCCCATGTCTACAACCAAAATGAATTTGTTCTTGTGTGATGTAACCAATGCTCATGTAAAGCACTCCAATACCTGACAAGTCTGCACTATATAACACTGCAAAAACACAAAATAATAAGTGTTTTGCACACTTCTGTCATTGGGCTATATTTGGGCTACATTTGGGTTCTTTTGTCCCCGGTGGTCATCTTGGGAGATTTATTTGTTATGAAGTTTCCTAATTTCCTCATGTACTGCAGACTCCTCAGTAGGAAATGCTTTCAGTTTTTTTACTTTGATTCCATCATGAAGGTATTCAGATATGTCACACATTTGCCATAAATTCTGAATGTTAGCACTCTAGTTGCTCATTAGATCACTGTAGTAAAACTACTGTTCACCATGGAAGTCTGCTCCTGGTATTAAAAGTGCATGTTTCAGTCTGCATGTCAGAATATTTTAATGAAATAGAAGAGGATTTGAGAAGTCACTCAAAATGTGCCCTCATTTTCTTTCTTCAGCATTAATCATAATTTCTATGGCAAAATGAACCCCCTCATTGTGTTCCTTTTTAAATTAAATGTTTTAAGTGTTACCAGTTTATTCCAATCAAGATGGCTTCAGGTGTGCCATACTTTTGTCATAATGAAGACAGTAAGCGCTCTAGTTGTTTTTAAGAACACTCTGGGACATTCTGTCATTGGGCTATACTTGGGCTACATCTGGGTGATATTTGGGCTACATTTGGGCTCTTTTGTCTCTGGTGGGCATCTTGGGAGACTTATTTGTTATGAAGTTTCCTAATTTCCTCATTTACTGCAGTCTCCTCAGTAGGAAATACTTTCAGTTTTTTACTTTGATTCCATCAAGAAGGCATTCAGATGTGTCACACATTTGCCAGAAATTCAGAATGTTAGCACTCTTTTTGCTCATTAGATCACTGTAGTAAAGCTACTGCTCACCAGGGAAAACTGGTATTGAAAGTGCATGTTTCCGTCTGCATGTCAGAATTTTTTAATGAAATAGAAGAGGATTTGAGAAGTCACTCAAAATGTGCCCTAATTTTTCTGTAGGACTGTTAGCGCTCTAGTTGTTATTTGGAACACTCTGGGAAGCTGCAGTAGAACACAAAGGAATCAACTGACAGTCTCTGCCCTTGTTGGATGTACATGTTTTACTGAGAATGTCAGACTTCATGCTCACATGACTGAGAAAGATAATGTGAATTTACAGAAAATAAGCTCTCAGTTTAGCTTATAGATCACCTTCCAAACCTCTGTGGGAAAAGCATGAGAAAATATTTTTCTCTCAATCATGATATCCCAGCAGAAGGCTTTTTCACATGGTGAAATCACCTTAGAACCTACCACAATTCCTAAAATGAGTATGGTACCGTCAACAAATGATTTATAATGTAACTAAAGTCTTAAAACCTTCTATTAACTGCAATGCTTTTTAATGAGGTGCTATCATGTATATTGGTCCCAAGATGGCTGCCAACACTTCTTGGATGAAGTGCTGACAGCCAATCAGATCTCAGGATGAGATGTGTGGTTACGCTCCGCCCACATATGTATATGATTTTACTTTTGACTTTCTCAGGAACTACTGAACAGATTGACACCAGACCTGCAAAAGGCACTTCCCTGACCTGAGACTACCTCTCTGCCAAATTTCAAGTAATTCTGTTCAGCAGTTCGGGCTGTACCTTCGACTAAAAGTCCCATGGAAAAATGCATGGGGAAAATGCTTTTTGGGACCCCCCTTTTTTCTCGGCCCCCGCTTGACGAATCACCCCGAGACTTTCAGGGTAGGAGCGGAGCGGAGCGCCCCACCTATTTTGAAAATTTTGCGAGGATTCGTCAACCGGCGCCAAAGTTATTCCAAATAGAATGTTGCGGATTTCTTATGGAAACACGGTCCTGACTATAACTATCTACTGGCGACCGCCAGTATATAATATATATATATATATATATATATATATATATATATATATATATATATATATATATATATAAAAAATTGTGAATAACTTTTAGTAAGGAAAACTATATTCATTTTTTCTTTTTTAAAATATTATACAGAAGTCGCGCACCCTACACGTGCATTCCGGTAGCCATTTTGAAAAGTCGCGCTGGGGTCGCGACTTCGGTGTAATTTGTAAACTATGAAATATCTTTAAATTAATTATAAATAAAAGTTTTCCTTTAAGTGTTTGTTTAAATTTATTAATAAAAGTATTTTTAAAGTATTATTTTCAATATAATTTCGACTAAAAATTATTCGATTATTGGATTCGGAGGTTAGGAGGGATGGCCATTTTGCTCGATCTGTTTTGCAAGATTTTTTGGTCTAGTCAGGTGGACACCCTCCTCCGGGTGAGGTACGGCTTGAGGATTCTATTCAAAAGGTGAGGAATCAACAGGCAGAAGTATCCATCAGAAGAGCAAGTTACTTACATTCGGTAACGCTTTTTCTGGTGGATACAGTATCTGCCTGTGGATTCCTTTACTGTCCCATCCGCCTCCCCGTTGTCCACCTGTTTCTACCAAAAAGATGCTTTTACTGTTTGGCATGAATGTTATTAATATGTCTTAATCATGCTTATGTTTTAATAGTGAGAAATGCTTGATCTGTTGCTATTTCTTTATGCCTTTATTGGTTACGCATTTGTGTGTATATATATATATATATATATATATATATATATAGTGTACTATGTATACATGTGAAAATGTGTCGGTCCACCTGTTTACCTCGGTGGCATAGAAAAAATGGGTGGAACTGATGTCAGCACGCAGGCAAGGTCCTCTCATGGCTCCTATGACGTCGTACGGTGTCGCAAGCGTAGCCGTGCTATTATGACATCGTCATCGACGTGGGAGAGCTAGGAAATAATTTCTGTGGAATGCTGGCGCAGGGGATATTCACCTAAGTGTTCAGGCTAGGCCTTTGGGAGCAACTGTTTGTTACCACTCCAGAAACCGAAACCAGTGATCCGAGGGCAGAATCCCTGCAGATAGCACACAAGGTGGGGAGCCCAGTTGTGTGCACCGATGGAGCAGCGAAGTGACAAGCACCACTACCCACAGAAAAGGTAACAAGAGCACTGAATAACACAGGATCTTCTCTTTGTATTTGTCAGGAACAACAAGGTTAAAATGCCCCAGTTCCAAAATGTAGAATTAGTGCTACAACGGTCTTCAAGAGGACCTGCGATGGATGCCGCTTCTGCCTTCCGTACACTGGAGGTGGCACATGGGTCACGCGGTATGGTCATACTGCAGTGGGACGCACACTCGGCCTCTCATGGCACTGCTCCACACGTCGGGGACAACGCCTTCCATTAGCTGTGTTTTCTGATGACGTGTCGCGCCGGCCCCGTCCAACAGCAAAACCCCTTCAGATCCAAACAGACTCTTCCACTCTCTCACCGGAAGTGAAACCAGGCCACGGGGACACTTTCACAATAAAACAGCTGGGAATGCACTTTTCGGTAAAAAAAACACATTCCTTCCTCCTAATTTATCAAAAAAATGACTCACTGAAGAACAGGGGCCAGCTTCGATCGGTAAATAGCCGTTACAACAAATTTTTTACTTCGCGATACCATTACAATGCATGCATTACCACGCATGCGTAGTACATCGCAAAGTCATTACTACGCATTTTTTTAGAACGCATGGTCATTTACCACTCATGCCTTTACAATGAATTTTGTTGTAAAGGTATGTATGGTAAATAAGCATGAGTTCTAAAAAAAATGTAGACGATACACGTCGTTGTAAGGAACAGAGGCTGTTCTGTTTCCTCACAACGATGTGCACCGCCCCTCAGAGACGACATGAAGCAGGAACCATGAGGGTAAGGGGGATTGGGGATGGGATGGTGGTTACTTTTCTAGGGTTTAGGGTACTGCAGTGGTGTTTGAGTAGTGTAGGGGGTCTTGCTGGGGGTAGTATTTTAGGGTTTAGGGTAGTGCAGTGGTGTTTGGGTAGTGTAGGGGGTCGTGCTGGGGTAGTGTTTTAGGGTTTAGGATAGTGCAGTGGTGTTTGGGTAGTGTAGGGGTCGTGCTGAGTGTAGATTTAGGGTTTAGGGTAGTGCAGTGGTGTTTGGGTGGTGTAGGGGGTCGTGCTGGGGTAGTATTTTAGGGTTTAGGGTAGTGCAGTGGTGTTTGGGTAGTGTAGGGGGTCATGCTGGGGTAGTATTTTAGGGTTTAGGGTAGTGCAGTGGTGTTTGGGTAGTGTAGGGGTCGTGCTGCGGTAGTGTTTTAGGGTTTAGGATTGTGCAGTGGTGTTTGGGTAGTGTAGGGGGTCATGCTGGGGTAGTGTTTTAGGGTTTAGGGTAGTGCAGTAGTGTTGGTGTAGTGTAGGGGGTCGTGCTGGGGGTAGTGTTTAAGCGTTTAGGGCACTGCAGTGATGTTTGGGTAGTGTAGGGGTCGTGCTGAGTGTAGATTTAGGGTTTAGGGTAGTGCAGTGGTGTTTGGGTAGTGTAGAGGGTTGTGTTGGGGGTAGATTTAGGGTTTAGGGTAGTGCAGTGGTGTTTGGGTAGTGTAGGGGGTCGTGCTGGGGTAGATTTAGGGTTTAGGGTAGTGCAGTGGTGATTGGGTAGTGTAGGGTTCGTGCTGGGGGTGGTGTTTTAGGGTTTAGGGCAGTGCAGTGGTGCTCGGGTAGTGTAGGGGGTCGTGCTGGGAGTGGTGTTTAGGGTTTAGGGCAGTGCAGTGGTGTTCGGGCAGTGTAGGGGGTCTTGCTGGGTGTGGTGTTTCAGGATTTAGGGCAGTGGTGTTCGGGCAATGTAGGGGGTCCTGCTGGGGGTGGTGTTTCTGGGTTTAGGGCAGTGTAGTGGTTTTCGGGCAGTGTAGGGGGTCATGCAGGGGGGTGATGTTTCAGGGGTGATGTTTCAGGGTTTAGGGCAGTGCAGTGGTGTTCAGGCAGTGCTGGGGGTGGTGTTACAGGGTTTAGAGCAGTGCAGTAGTGTTTGGGCAGTGTGAGGGGTCATGCTGGGGCTGGTGTTTTAGGGTGTAGGGCAGTGCAGTGGTGTTCGGGCAGTGTAGGGGGTCGTGCTGGGGCTGGTGTTTAATGGTTTAGGGTAGTGCAGTGGTGTTCGGGTAGTGTAGGGGGCGTGCTGGGGGTGCTGTTTCAGGGTTTAGGGTAGTGGTGTTCGGGCAGTGTAGAGGGTCTTGCTGGTGGTGGTGTTTCAGGGTTTAGGGCAGTGCAGTGGTGTTCGGGCAGTGTAGGGGGTGTTGCTGAGGGTGGTGTTTCAGGGTTTAGGGCGGTGGTGTTCGGGCAGTGTAGGGGGTCTTGCTGGGGGTGGTGTTTCAGGGTTTAGGGCAGTACAGTAGTGTTTGGTCAGTGCTGGGCGTGGTGTGTCAGAAGTTTAGGGCAGTGCAGTGGTGTTCGGGCAGTGTAGAGGTGGTGCTGGGTGTGCTGTTTCAGGGTTTAGGGCAGTGCAGTGGTGTTCGGGCAGTGTGAGGGGTCGTGCTGGGGCTGGTGTTTTAGGGTTTAGGGCAGTGCAGTGGTGTTCGGCCAGTGTAGGGGGTCGTGCTGGGGCTGGTTGTAGGAGAGTAGGGTCTGCTATCCTATGGTCACCCCAAATTTTTGCTTTTTGCTTCACTGGTTTTTGACATATTGAGGCTGTGGGCCTGCTAATCAGACCCCCAGCCTGCTGTTCTCTCTAACTAAATTGACACTATGCACCCTAGGTGCATAACCAATTGGAATTGGATCACCCTGTGAGCCCCTGTACCAGTGTACACTAGGTACCCAGGGCATTGGTGTATCTAAGGCCTGCCAGGGGCTGAAGCATGTATTATGCCACCCCTGGCTTGGCCTAACAAATTTGACACAACTGGCTGATCACTCAGCTGGGGTAAGTTGGTGTAACCACCTCTTACTTAGGTGTAGTATACCTATACCTAACCTTAAATGGGACACCTGGTAACCTATAAGTCACTCCTATGGCAGGCCTTGACAATCCTGAAGGCAGAGTGCTTGGTTCCATGTGAGATGGTGCTCTGGCATGAGCTGAGCCTGTCTGCAGTGGTTGGAACAACTTCCTTCTACCGTTTCCAGATATCGTCATACCATATACTCTTAAGTGCATTATGAACCTCGCGGTTAAATGCTATCTTTGGTTTGGCTTTATCAAAACATGTCGAGTAAGGTGTCATACGAATTGGAATACTAACCCCTCGCCAATTCTGGCAACGGGGTTAGCATTCCACCCTTCTAGAGGGACACGACATGTACAGTACCTGAAACCTGGGTAAAATCAGACATAGCCTCAGCTCCACAAAATGGATGCTGCCACCCCAGACACAAGTCTGCCCTCCTACTGCTGGGAGTCCTTCCAGCTTGGGAGACATGGACAAAGGGTATCCTGCCAGGGGAGGTGCGAGCACCACCCCAGACAGGATTTTGTGTATTGGTCAGGTAGGGCTTCAAAGAAACCAGACATGCCTGAGGCTCACAAGGAGCCTCGGTGCATATGCCAGTTCAATCCGATCCGGTCCTGGGGCACACCAGCCCCGGACCTGGGGCGAGCTGGACAAAGGATTGGGGGTGTAACCACCCCCCTTCCTGGTCCCACCCTTAGGGAGGGACCTAGCAGGTAGTCCGGCCCCTAGAATCCGCTTAAAGGTAGGAGCTGTGTCCTAAGACTTCAGACATCCTGGAATCAACTTAACCACAAGAAGAAGACGGGAACTTCGACGCTCTGCTGCACAGAGGACGGAAGGAAATCTCCCCTATGGTCAGGGAGTGACCATCTTGCTAACGCAAGCACCAACCAGCTATTCAACGTCTGCTTTGCCGCCGCCTCCTGCTGGAGCCCGAGCCCAGAGCCCGACAAGACCTGGACCTCCAGACCTCTCACCGCCCGATCCACAGTCCCTGAAAAGAAGGAACCCATGGAGGCACCGAGACACGTGGAGCCAGCCATCTTGGAAGACCGACGACAAGCTGCAAGCGCAACGACAGAGGCTCCCTCCAAGTTGTGCTTTGGGTCCTGAGAAGCCCAACCACCGAGCAGCATCTGCACCAAAGGTGAGCCCTCCAGCATCTCCACGATCTGCGTGGGGCCCCTCTGCACTTTGCATCTCGACGCGCCTGCCCGGTCCCTGGCCCGTTGGCTAGTGGCCATTTTGACGACCTATTTTGAAATCAACGATGCTGGTCTGGTTGCTCCAGACTGGCCCTAGCTGCTCTCCAAAAGAGCAGCCCCTCTGACCTTGCTGGTCAGAACAATCAGCTTTCCTCTCTTTCCACGACTCCTGCCTTTGCCAAGGCTTGTTTGCTTCTTTCGAGTCGCCTACACCGCCGACTGCGAGAGCCTGCGTGGGACAGCTCGTGACCCGACTCCTGGACGTCGTCGACCTTCAGGGACCACGTGGCTGCAGAGACAAGCTACACCTAACCACCTGTTTGCACCCGACATTGCCTGGTACCTACCTGGTGCCACGCCGGTCACTGGCTAGTGACTGTGAACACTGTCCCCTCTGCATTCAGGTCTTCTACAACTCCGATCCACCCTTGGATCCACCGCATCTCTTCTGGACCGACCGCCTGCAGCATCTTTGTCACCAGGCTCCATTGAATCAATAGAAGAAACCCGACGCACTTCGAGACCTATGCACCCGCTTCCTGTGGGTGAGGTAAAGCTGGCACTCCGGTGCCCAAGTGTAGAGAAACATCTCTAGTGTTTGTGTTTTGAATCTTAAGATCGTAGTTCATCCAGAAGACCCTTTCTGCAGTAACTTTTTAACTTTTACGCACCCATTGAAAACCTATGGGAGCCCGCGTGTAACTTTCCTCACTGCACACGCGACCCGTGGACCTCCTGGTCACTAACTGAAGTTAGCTCCTTGTAGGCCCAGCGATTCTAGAGGCCCTAGGCCTTTTCCCTTTCCTGTTCGTGGTACTTATACCACTATTTTAGTATATGGTTTGAGTGGCCACCAGGGCCCATCCATATAAAGTGCAACTTCTGTACATTATAACGTTGTCTTGTTTAACGATTTGTGCTCCTGTGCTCATAAAGAGTCTAGGGGATACTTTGAGAAATAAATACATATATATTTTGAATATATATCTGTGTGGTGTCCTTTCATTGGTATAAAGGGGGGTTGCAATTGGTAAAACAGCCTGCTTAACACGCTTTAACGAGTTTAGCCTCAAAGAATGCTCAGCCTACGCTACCACTAGGGCAGCTAGTCCGAAAAGGTTGACTTACAACCACACCATAAGGGTTGCTTGGCATGGTACAAGGTGGTCACTTTAACTAGTGAACATCATATACCAGGCCAACTTCTCACACTGGTGTTTTATTGTTTAGGGCAGTGCAGTGGTGTCCGAGCAGTGTGGGGGGGGCGTGTTGGGGGTGGTGTTATAGGGTTTAGGGTAGTGCAGTGGTGTTCGGGCAGTGCTGGGGTGGTGTTTCAGGGTTTAGGGCAGTGCAGCAGTGTTCGAGCAGTGTAGGGGTCGTGCTGGGTGTGGTGTTTTAGGGTTTAGGGTAGTGCAGTGGTGTTCAGGTAGTTTAGGGGGTCGTGCTGGGGGGGTGTTTTAGGGGTTATGGCAGTGCAGTGGTGTTCAGGCAGTGTAGGGGGTCGTGCTGGGGTGGTGTTTTAGGGTTTAGGGCAGGGCAGTGGTGTTCGGGCAGTGTAGGCAGTCGTGCTGGGGGTGGTGTTTTAGGGTTTAGGGCAGTGGTGTTCAGGCAGTGTAGGGGGTCATGCTGGGGGTGGAGTTTTACGGTTTAGGGCAGTGCAGTGGTGTTCGGGCAGTGTAGGTGGTCGTGCTGGGGGTGGTGTTTCAGGGTTTAGGGCAGTGTTGCAGTTCTGTTCGGTCAGTGTACGGGGTCTTGCAGGAGGTGGTGTTTCAGTGTTTAGGGCAGTGGTATTTGGGCAATGTAGGGTGTTTTGCTGGGGGTGGTGTTTCAGGGTTTAGGGCAGTGCAGTGGTGTTCGGGCAGTGTAAGGGTCGTGCCGGGGGTGGTGTTTCAGGGTTTAGGGCAGTGCATTGGTGTTCGGGCAGTGTAGGGGGTCGTGCTGGGGTTGGTGTTTCAGGGTTTAGGGCAGGGCAGTGGTGTTCGAGCAGTGTAGGGGGTCTTGGTTGGAGTAGTGTTTCAGGGTTTAGGGCAGTGCAATGGTGTTCAGACAGTGTAGGGGGATGTGCTGGGGGTGGTGTTTTAGTGTTTAGGGCAGTGCAGTGGTGTTGGGGCAGTGCAGGGTTCATGCTGGGGTGGTGTTTTAGGGTTTAGGGCAGTACAGTGGTGTTCGGCAGTGTAGGGGGTCGTGCTGGGGGTGGTGTTTCAGGGTTTAGGGCAGTGCAATGGTGTTCAGACAGTGTAGGGGGATGTGCTGGGGGTGGTGTTTTAGGGTTTAGGGCAGTGGTGTTCAGGCAGTGAAGGTGGTCTTGCTGGGGGTGGTGTTTCAGGGTTTAGGGCAGTGCAGTGGTATTCGGGCAGTGTAGGGGGTCATGCAGGGGGGTGGTGTTTCAGGGTTCAGGGCAGTGCAGTGGTGTTTGGGCAGTGCTGGGGGTGGTGTTTCAAGGTTTAGGGCAGTGCAGTGGTGTTCGAGCAGTGTAGGGGTCGTGCTGGATGTGGTGTTTCAGGGTTTAGGGCAGTGCAGTGGTGTTCAGGCAGTGTTAGGGGTCGTGCTGTGGCTGGTGCTTTAGGGTTTAGGGCAGTGCAGTGGTGTTCGAGCAGTGTAGGGGGTCGTGCTGGGGGTGGTGTTTTAGGGTTTAGGGCAGTGCAATGGTGTTCAGACAGTGTAGGGGGATGTGCTGGGGTGGTGTTTTAGGGTTTAGGGCAGTGGTGTTCAGGCAGTGTAGGTGGTCTTGCTGGGGGTGGTTTTTCAGGGTTTAGGGCAGTGCAGTGGCATTCGGGCAGTGTAGGGGGTCATGCAGGGGGGTGGTGTTTCAGGGTTTAGGGCAGTGCAGTGGTGTTCGGGCAGTGCTGGGGGTAGTGTTTCAGGGTTTAGGGCAGTGCAGTGGTGTTCGAGCAGTGTAGGGGTCGTGCTGTGTGTGGTGTTTTAGGGTTTAGGGTAGTGCAGTGGTGTTCATTTAGTTTAGGGGTCGTGCTGGGGGGGTGTTTTAGGGGTTGTGGCAGTGCAGTGGTGTTCAGGCAGTGTAGGGGGTCATGCTGGGGTGGTGTTTTAGGGTTTAGGGCAGGGCAGTGGTGTTCGGGCAGTGTAGGCAGTCGTGCTGGGGGTGGTGTTTTAGGGTTTAGGGCAGTGGTGTTCAGGCAGTGTAGGGTGTCATGCTGGGGGTGGTGTTCTACGGTTTAGAGCAGTGCAGTGGTGTTCGGGCAGTGTAGGTGGTCGTGCTGGGGGTGGTGTTTCAGGGTTTATGGCAGTGTTGCAGTGCTGTTCGGTCAGTGTACGGGGTCTTGCAGGGGGTGGTGTTTCAGTGTTTACGGCAGTGGTATTCGGGCAATGTAGGGGGTTTTGCTGGGGGTGGTGTTTCAGGGTTTAGGGCAGTGCAGTGGTGTTCAGGCAGTGTAAGGGTCGTGCTGGGGGTGGTGTTTCAGGGTTTAGGGCAGTGCAGTGGTGTTTGGGCAGTGTAGGGGGTCGTGCTGGGGTTGGTGTTTCAGGGTTTAGGGCAGTGGTGTTCGGGCAGTGTAGGGGGTCTTGATGGGGATGGTGTTTCAGGGTTTAGGGCAGTGCAGTGGTGTTCGGGCAGTGTAGGGGGTCTTGGTTGGAGTAGTGTTTCAGGGTTTTGGGCAGTGGTGTTTGGGCAGTGTAGGGTTTGTGCCGGGGTGGTGTTTTATGGTTTAGAGCAGTGCAGTGGTGTTCGGACAGTGTAGGGGGTCATGCTGGGGGTGTTTTTTTATGGTTTAGTGCAGTGGTGTTCGAGCAGTGTAGGGGGTCATGCTGGGGCTGGTGTTTTAGGGTTTAGGGCAGTGCAGTGGCGTTGGGGCAGTGTAGGGTTCATGCTGGGGTGGTGTTTTAGGGTTTAGGGCAGTGCAGTGGTGTTCGGCAGTGTAGGGCGACGTACTGGGGGTGGTGTTTCAGGGTTTAGGGCAGAGCAGTGGTGTTTGGGCAGTGTAGGGGGTCATGCTGGGGGTGGTGTTTCAGGGTTTAGGGCAGTGCAATGGTGTTCAGACAGTGTAGGGGGATGTGCTGGGGGTGGTGTTTTAGGGTTTAGGGCAGTGGTGTTCAGGCAGTGTAAGTGGTCTTGCTGGGGGTGGTGTTTCAGGGTTTAGGGCAGTGCAGTGGTGTTCGAGCAGTGTAGGGGTCGTGCTGGATGTGGTGCTTCAGGGTTTAGGGCAGTGCAGTGGTGTTCGGGCAGTGTTAGGGGTCGTGCTGTGGCTGGTGCTTTAGGGTTTAGGGCAGTGCAGTGGTGTTCGGGCAGTGTAGGGGTCGTGCTGGGGCTGGTGTTTTATGGTTTAGGGCAGTGCAGTGGTGTTCGAGCAGTGTAGGGGTCGTGCTGGATGTGGTGTTTCAGGGTTTAGGGCAGTGCAGTGGTGTTCGGCAAGTGTAGGGGGTCATGCTGGGCGTGGTGTTTTAGGGTTTAGGGCAGTGTAGTGGTGTTGTTGGGAAGTGTTGGGGTCGTGCTGGGGCTGGTGTTTCAGGATGTAGGCCAGAGCAGTGGTGTTCGGGCAGTGTAGGGGGATGTTCTGGGGGTGTTTTAGGGTTTAGGGCAGAGCAGTGGTATTCGGGCAGTGTATGGGGTTCGAGCTGGGGGTGGTGTTTCAGGCTTTAGGGCATTGCAGTGGTGTTCGGGCAGTGTAGGGGGATGTGCTGGGTGTGGTGTTTCAGGGTTTAGGGCTGTGCAGTGGTATTCGGGCCGTGTAGGGGGATGTGCTGGGGGTGTGTTTTAAGTTTTAGGGCAGAGCAGTGGTGTTTGAGAAGTGTAGTGGGTCATGCTTGGGGTGGTGTTTTAGGGTTTAGGGCAGTGCAGTGGTGTTCGGGCAGTGTAGGGGGCCGTGCAGGGGGTGGTGTTTCGAGGTTTAGGGCAGTGAAGTGGTGTTCAGGCAGTGTAGGGTGTCGTTCACGGGTGGTGTTTCATGGTTTAGGGCAGTGCAGTGGTTCTTGGGCTGTGTAGGGGTTCTTGCTGGGGTGGTGTTTCAGGGTTCAGGGCAGTGGTGTTTGGGCAGTGTAGGGGGTCATGCGGGGGGTGTTTTGGGGTTTAGGGCAGTGCAGTGGTCTTCGGGCAGTGTAGGGGGTTGTGCTGAGGGTTGTGTTTCAAGGTTTAGGGCAGTGCAGTGGTCTTCGGGCAGTGTAGGGGGTCGTGCTGGGGCTGGTGTTTCAGAGTTTAGGGAAGTGCAGTGGTGTTCGGGCAGTGTAGAGGGTCGTGCTGGGGGTGGTGTTTAAGGATGTAGGCCAGAGCAGTGGTGTTCGGGCAGTGTAGGGGGTTGTGCTGTCGGTGGAGTTTCAAGGTTTGGGGCTGTGAAGTGGTGTTCGGGCAGTGTAGGGGGACGTGCTGGGGGTGGTGTTTCAGGGTTTAGGGCAGAGCAGTGGTGTTCGGGCAGTGTAGGGGGTCATAATGGGGGTGGTATTTCAGGGTTTAGGGCAGTGCAGTGGTGTTCGGGCAGTGTAGGGGGCCTTCCAGGGGGTGGTGTTTCAGGGTTTAGGTCAGTGGTGTTCTGGCAGTGTAGGGGGTCATGTGGGGGGGGTTTCAGGGTTTAGGACAGTGTAGTGGTCTTCGGGCAGTGTAGGGGGTTGTGCAGAGGGTGGTATTTCAGGGTTTAGGGGAGTGCAGTGGTGCTTGGGCAGTGTAGGTGGCCTTCCAGGGGGTGGTGTTTCAGGGTTTAGGTCAGTGGTGTTCCGGAAATGTAGGGGGTCATGCGGGGGGGGGTTTCAGGGTTTAGGGCAGTGCAGTGGTCTTCGGGCAGTGTAGGGAGTTGTGCTGGGGGTTGTGTTTCAGGGTTTATTGCAGTGCAGTGGTGTTCGGGCATTGTAGGGATTCGTGCTGGGGGTGGTGTTTCAGGGTTTAGGGCAGAGCAGTGGTGTTTGGGCAGTGTAGGGGGTCATGCTGGGGATGGTGTTTCAGGGTTTAAGACAGTGCAGTGCTGTTCGGGCAGTGTAGAGGGTCGTGCTGGGGGTGGTGTTTCTGGGTTTAGGGCAGAGCAGTGGTGTTTGGGAAGTGTTGGGGTCGTGCTGGGGCTGGTGTTTCAGGATGTAGGCCAGAGCAGTGGTGTTCGGGCAGTGTAGGGGGTTGTGCTGTCGGTGGAGTTTCAAGGTTTAGGGCAGTGCAGTGGTGTTCGGGCAGTGTAGGGGGACGTGCTGGGGGTGGTGAGTCAGGGTTTAGGGCAGTGCAGTGGTGTTCGGGCAGTGTAGGGAGATGTGCTGGGGGTGGTGTTTTAGGGCTTAGGGCAGAGCAGTGGTGTTCGGGCAGTGTAGGGGTTCGAGCTGGGGTGGTGTTTCAGGCTTTAGGGCATTGCAGTGGTGTTCGGGCAGTGTAGGGGGATGTGCTGAGTGTGGTGTTTCAGGGTTTAGGGCTGTGCAGTGGTGTTCGGGCAGTGTAGGGGGATGTGCTGGGGGTGTTTTAGGGTTTAGGGCAGAGCAGTGGTGTTTGGGAAGTGTAGGGGGTCATGCTTGGGGTGGTGTTTCAGGGTTTAGGGCAGTGCAGTGGTGTTAGGGCAGTGTAGGGGGTCATGCAGGGGGTGATGTTTTGGGGTTTAGGGCAGTGAAGTGGTGTTCAGGCAGTGTAGGGTGTCGTTCATGGGTGGTGTTTCAGGGTTTAGGGCAGTGCAGTAGTTCTTGGGCTGTGTAGGGGTTCTTGCTGGGGTGGTGTTTCAGGGTTCAGGGCAGTGGTGTTTGGGCAGTGTAGGGGGTCATGCGGGGGGTGTTTTGGGGTTTAGGGCAGTGCAGTGGTCTTCGGGCAGTGTAGGGGGTTGTGCTGAGGGTTGTGTTTCAAGGTTTAGGGCAGTGCAGTGGTCTTCGGGCAGTGTAGGGGGTCGTGCTGGGGCTGGTGTTTCAGAGATTAGGGAAGTGCAGTGGTGTTCGGGCAGTGTAGAGGGTCGTGCTGGGGGTGGTGTTTCTGGGTTTAGGTCAGAGCAGTGGTGTTTGGGAAGTGTTGGGGTCGTGCTGGGGCTGGTGTTTAAGGATGTAGGCCAGAGCAGTGGTGTTCGGGCAGTGTAGGGGGTTGTGCTGTCGGTGGAGTTTCAAGGTTTGGGGCTGTGAAGTGGTGTTCGGGCAGTGTAGGGGGACGTGCTGGGGGTGGTGTTTCAGGGTTTAGGGCGGAGCAGTGGTGTTCGGGCAGTGTAGGGGGTCATAATGGGGTGATATTTCAGGTTTTAGGGCAGTGCAGTGGTGTTCGGGCAGTGTAGGGGGCCTTCCAGGGGGTGGTGTTTCAGGGTTTAGGTCAGTGGTGTTCTGGCAGTGTAGGGGGTCATGTGGGGGGGGTTTCAGGGTTTAGGACAGTGCAGTGGTCTTCGGGCAGTGTAGGGGGTCGTGCAGAGGGTGGTATTTCAGGGTTTAGGGGAGTGCAGTGGTGCTTGGGCAGTGTAGGGGGTGGTGTTTCAGGGTTTAGGTCAGTGGTGTTCCGGAAATGTAGGGGGTCATGCGGGGGGGGGGGGTTTCAGGGTTTAGGGCAGTGCAGTGGTCTTCGGGCAGTGTAGGGAGTTGTGCTGGGGGTTGTGTTTCAGGGTTTATTGCAGTGCAGTGGTGTTCGGGCATTGTAGGGATTCGTGCTGGGGGTGGTGTTTCAGGGTTTAGGGCAGAGCAGTGGTGTTTGGGCAGTGTAGGGGGTCATGCTGGGGATGGTGTTTCAGGGTTTAGGACAGTGCAGTGCTGTTCGGGCAGTGTAGAGGGTCGTGCTGGGGGTGGTGTTTCTGGGTTTAGGGCAGAGCAGTGGTGTTTGGGAAGTGTTGGGGTCGTGCTGGGGCTGGTGTTTCAGGATGTAGGCCAGAGCAGTGGTGTTCGGGCAGTGTAGGGGGTTGTGCTGTCGGTGGAGTTTCAAGGTTTAGGGCAGTGCAGTGGTGTTCGGGCAGTGTAGGGGGACGTGCTGGGGGTGGTGAGTCAGGGTTTAGGGCAGTGCAGTGGTGTTCGGGCAGTGTAGGGAGATGTGCTGGGGGTGGTGTTTTAGGGCTTAGGGCAGAGCAGTGGTGTTCGGGCAGTGTAGGGGTTCGAGCTGGGGTGGTGTTTCAGGCTTTAGGGCATTGCAGTGGTGTTCGGGCAGTGTAGGGGGATGTGCTGGGTGTGGTGTTTCAGGGTTTAGGGCTGTGCAGTGGTGTTCGGGCAGTGTAGGGGGATGTGCTGGGGGGTGTTTTAGGGTTTAGGGCAGAGCAGTGGTGTTTGGGAAGTGTAGGGGGTCATGCTTGGGGTGGTGTTTCAGGGTTTAGGGCAGTGCAGTGGTGTTAGGGCAGTGTAGGGGGTCATGCAGGGGGTGATGTTTTGGGGTTTAGGGCAGTGAAGTGGTGTTCAGGCAGTGTAGGGCGTCGTTCACGGGCGGTGTTTCAGGGTTTAGGGCAGTGCAGTGGTTTTCGGGCTGTGTAGGGGTTCTTGCTGGGGGTGGTGTTTCAGGGTTCAGGGCAGTGGTGTTTGGGCAGTGTAGGGGGTCTTGCTGGGTGTAATGTTTCGGGGTTTAGGGCAGTGGTGTTTGGGCAGTGTAAGGGCTCTTGCTGGGGGTGGTGTTTCATGGTTTAGGGCAGTGGTGCAGTGCTGTTCGGGCAGTGTAGGGGGTCTTGCAGGGGGTGGTGTTTTAGGGTTTAGGGCAGTGGTGTTCGGGCAGTGTAGGGGGTCGTGCTCGGGCTGGTGTTTGAGGGTTTAGGGCAGTGCACTGGTGTTTGGGCAGTGTAGGTGTCGTGTTGGGGCTGGTGTTTCAGGGTTAAGTGCAGTGGTGTTTGGGCAGTGTAGGGGGACGTGCTGCGGAGGAGTTTCAGGGTTCAGGGCAGTACAGTAGTGTTCGGGAAGTGTAGGGGGTCATGCAGGGGGTAGTGTTTCAGGGTTTAGGGCAGTGCCTTGGTTTTCAGGCAGTGTAGGGGGTCTTGCTGTTGGTGGTATTTTAGGGTTTAGGGCAGTGGTGTTGGGGCAGTGTAGGGGATCTTGCTGAGGGTGGTGTTTCAGGGTTTAGGGCAGTGCAGTGGTATTCGGGCAGTGTAGGGGGTGGTGTTTCAGGGTTTAGGGCAGAGCAGTGGTGTTCGGGCAGTGTAGGGGGATGTGCTGGGGGTGGTGTTTTAGGGTTTAGGGCAGAGCAGTGGTGTTCGGGCAGTGTAGGGGTTCGAGCTGGGGGTGGTGTTTCAGGCTTTAGGGCATTGCAGTGGTGTTTAAGCAGTGTAGGGGGTCGTGCTTGGGATGGTGTTTTAGGGTTTAGGGCAGTGGTGTTCGGGCAGTGTAGGGGGTCATGCTGGGGCTGGTGTTTTAGGGTGTAGGGCAGTGCAGTAGTGTTCGGGCAGTGTAGGGGGTCGTGCTGGGGTGGTGTTTTAGGGTTTAGGGAAGTGCAGTGGTGTTAGGGCAATGTAGGGGGACATACTGGGGGTGGTGTTTCAGGGTTTATGGCAGAGCAGTGGTGTTGGGGCAGTGTAGAGGGTCATGCTGGGGGTGATGTTTTAGGGTTTAGGGCAGTGCAGTGGTGTTCAGGCAGTGTAGGGGGAGGTGCTGGGGGTGTGTTTTAGGGTTTAGGGCAGTGGAGTGGTGTTCGGGCAGTGTATGGGGTCATGCAGGGGATGGTGTTTCAAGATTTAGGGGAGTGCAGTGGTGTTCAGGCAGTGTAGGGGGTCGTGCAGGGGTGGTGTTTCAGGGTTTAGGGCAGTGCAGCGGTTTTCTTGCAGTGTAGGGGTTCTTGCTGGGGTGGTGTTTCAGGGTTTAGGGCAGTGGTGTTCGGGCAGTGTATTAGGTCTTGCTGAGGGTGGTGTTTCAGGGTTTAGGGCAGGCCAGTGGTATTCAGGCAGTATAGGGGGTCATGCAGGGGGTGGTGTTTCAGGGTTTAGGGTAGTGCAGTGGTGTTCGGGCAGTGTAGGGGGTCATGCTGGGGGTGGTGTTTTAGGGTTTAGGGCAGTGGTGTTCGGGCAGTGTAGGGGGTTGTGCTGGGGCTGGTGTTTCAGGGTTTAGGGCAGTGCAGTGGTGTTCAGGCAGTGTAGGGAGTCGTGCTGGGGCTGGTGTTTCAGGGTTTAGGACAGTGGTGTTGGGGCAGTGCAGTGGATCTTGCTGAGGGTGGTGTTTCAGGGTTTAGGGCAGTGCAGTGGTATTCGGGCAGTGTAGGGGGTGGTACAGGGGGTGGTGTTTCAGGGTTTAAGGCAGAGGAGTGGTTTTTGGGCAGTGTAGGGGGTATTGCTGGGGGTGGTGTTTCAGTGTTTTGGGCAGTGCTGTTCGGGCAGTGTAGGGGGTCTTGCTGGGGGTGGTGTTTCAGGGTTTAGGGTAATGCAGTGGTGTTCGGGCACTGTAGGGGGTCTTTCTGGGGGTGGTGTTTCAGGGTTTAGGGCAGTGGTGTTCGGGCAGTGTAGGGGGTCTTTCTGGGGTTGGTGTTTCAGGGTTTAGGGCAGTGCAGTGGTCTTTGGGCTGTGTAGGGGGTTGTGCAGGGGGGTGGTTATTCAGGGTTTAGGGCAGTGCAGTGGTGTTCTGGCAGTGCTGGCGGTGGTGTTTCAGGGTTTATGGCAGTGCAGTGGTGTTTGGGCAGTGTAGGGGTCATGCTGGGTGTGGTGTTTCAGGGTGTAGGGCAGTGCAGTGGTGTTCGGGCAGTGAAGGGGGTTGTGCTGGGGCTGGTGTTTTATGGTTTTGGGTAGTGCAGTGGTGTTCAGGCAGTGTAGGGGGTTTGCTGGTGGTGGTGTTTTAGGGTTTAGGGCAGTGGTGTTTGGGCAATGTATGGGGTCGTGCTGGTGGTGGTGTTTTAGGGTTTAGGGCAGTGTCGTGGTGTTCGGGCAGTGTAGGGGCTCGTGCTGGGGGTTGTGCTTCAGGGTTTAGGGCAGTGCAGCGGTGTTCGGGCAGTGTAGGTGGTCGTGCTGGGGTGATGTTTTAGGGTTTAGGGCAGTGCAGTGGTGTTCGGGCAGTGTAGGGGGTCGTGCTGTGGCTGGTGTTTTAGGGTTTAGGGCAGTGGTGTTCGGGCAGTGTAGGGGGTCGTGCTGGGGGTGGTGTTTTAGGGTTTAGGGCAGTGCAGTGGTGTTCGGGCAGTGTAGGGGGTTGTGCTGGTGGTGGTGTTTTAGGGTTTAGGGCAGTGGTGTTTGGGCAGTGTATGGGGTCGTGCTGGTGGTGGTGTTTTAGGGTTTAGGGCAGTGTCGTGGTGTTCGGGCAGTGTAGGGGCTCGTGCTGGGGGTTGTGCTTCAGGGTTTAGGGCAGTGCAGCGGTGTTCGGGCAGTGTAGGTGATCGTGCTGGGGTGGTGTTTTAGGGTTTAGGGCAGTGCAGTGGTGTTCGGGCAGTGTAGGGGGTCGTGCTGTGGCTGGTGTTTAAGGCTTTAGGGCAGTGGTGTTCGGGCAGTGTAGGGGGTCATGCTGGGGGTGGTGTTTTAGGGTTTAGGGCAGTGAAGTGGTGTTCGGGCAGTGTAAGGGGTTGTGCTGGCGGTGGTGTTTTAGGGTTTAGGGCAGTGCAGTGGTATTAGTTCAGTGTAGGGGGACATACTGGGGGTGGTGTTTCAGGATTTAGGGCAGAGCAGTGGTGTTCGGGCAGTGTAGTGGGTCGTGCTGGGGCTGGTGTTTCAGAGTTTAGGGAAGTGCAGTGGTGTTTGGGCAGTGTAGAGGGTCGTGCTGGGGGTGGTGTTTCTGGGTTTAGGGCAGAGCAGTGGTGTTCGGGCAGTGTAGGGGGTTGTGCTGTCGGTGGAGTTTCAAGGTTTAGGGCAGTGCAGTGGTGTTCGGGCAGTGTAGGGGGATGTGCTGGGGGTGGTGTTTCAGGGTTTAGGGCAGAGCAGTGGTGTTCGGGCAGAGTAGGGGGTCGTAATGGGGGTGGTGATTCAGTGTTTAGGGCAGTGCAGTGGTGTTCGGGCAGTGTAGGGGGATGTGCTGGGTGTGGTGTTTCAGGGTTTAGGGCTGTGCAGTGGTGTTCAGGCAGTGTAGGGGGATGTGCTGGGGGTGTTTTAGGGTTTAGGGCAGAGCAGTGGTGTTTGATAATTGTAGGGGGTCATGCTTGGGGTGGTGTTTCAGGGTTTAGGGCAGTGCAGTGGTGTTCGGTCAGTGTAGGGGGTCGTGCAGGGGGTGGTGTTTTGGGGTTTAGGGTAGTGAAGTGGTGTTCAGGCAGTGTAGGGCGTCGCTCACAGGTGGTGTTTCAGGGTTTAGGGCAGTGCAGTGGTTTTCGGGCTGTGTAGGGGTTCTTGCTGGTGGTGGTGTTTCAGGGTTCAGGGCAGTGGTGTTTGGGCAGTGTAGGGGGCCTTGCTGGGTGTAGTGTTTCGGGGTTTAGGGCAGTGGTGTTCGGGCAGTGTAAGGGCTCTTGCTCGGGGTGGTGTTTCATGGTTTAGAGCAGTGGTGCAGTGCTGTTCGGGCAGTGTAGGGGGTCTTGCAGGGGGTGGGGTTTTAGGGTTTAGGGCAGTGGTGTTCGGACAGTGTAGGGGGTCATGCTGGGGCTGGTGTTTCAGGGTTAAGTGCAGTGCAGTGGTGTTTGGGCAGTGTAGGGGGACGTGCTGCGGTAGAGTTTCAGGGTTTAGGGCAGTGCAGTAGTGTTCGGGCAGTGTAGGGGGTCGTGCAGGGGGTGGTGTTTTAGGGTTTAGGGCAGTGCAGTGGTTTTCAGGCAGTGTAGGGGGTCTTGCTGGTGGTGGTGTTTAGGGTTTAGGGCAGTGTCGTGGTGTTCAGGCAGTGTAGGGGCTCGTGCTGGGGGTTGTGCTTCAGGGTTTAGGGCAGTGCAGCGGTGTTCGGGCAGTGTAGGTGGTCGTGCTGGGGTGGTGTTTTAGGGTTTAGGGCAGTGCAGTGGTGTTCGGGCAGTGTAGGGGGTCGTGCTGTGGCTGGTGTTTAAGGCTTTAGGGCAGTGGTGTTCGGGCAGTGTAGGGGGTCATGCTGGGGGTGGTGTTTTAGGGTTTAGGGCAGTGCAGTGGTGTTCGGGCAGTGTAAGGGGTTGTGCTGGCGGTGGTGTTTTAGGGTTTAGGGCAGTGCAGTGGTATTAGTTCAGTGTAGGGGGACATACTGGGGGTGGTGTTTCAGGATTTAGGGCAGAGCAGTGGTGTTCGGGCAGTGTAGTGGGTCGTGCTGGGGCTGGTGTTTCAGAGTTTAGGGAAGTGCAGTGGTGTTCGGGCAGTGTAGAGGGTCGTGCTGGGGGTGGTGTTTCTGGGTTTAGGGCAGAGCAGTGGTTTTTGGGAAGTGTTGGGGTCGTGCTGGGGCTGGTGTTTCAGGATGTAGGCCAGAGCAGTGGTGTTCGGGCAGTGTAGGGGGTTGTGCTGTCGGTGGAGTTTCAAGGTTTAGGGCAGTGCAGTGGTGTTCGGGCAGTGTAGGGGGATGTGCTGGGGGTGGTGTTTCAGGGTTTAGGGCAGAGCAGTGGTGTTCGGGCAGAGTAGGGGGTCGTAATGGGGGTGGTGATTCAGTGTTTAGGGCAGTGCAGTGGTGTTCGGGCAGTGTAGGGGGATGTGCTGGGTGTGGTGTTTCAGGGTTTAGGGCTGTGCAGTGGTGTTCAGGCAGTGTAGGGGGATGTGCTGGGGGTGTTTTAGGGTTTAGGGCAGAGCAGTGGTGTTTGATAATTGTAGGGGGTCATGCTTGGGGTGGTGTTTCAGGGTTTAGGGCAGTGCAGTGGTGTTCGGTCAGTGTAGGGGGTCGTGCAGGGGGTGGTGTTTTGGGGTTTAGGGTAGTGAAGTGGTGTTCAGGCAG
This sequence comes from Triturus cristatus, assembly GCF_964204655.1. Taxonomy (NCBI): domain Eukaryota; kingdom Metazoa; phylum Chordata; class Amphibia; order Caudata; family Salamandridae; genus Triturus; species Triturus cristatus. The sequence continues at coordinate 762,448,446 of NC_140579.1, forward strand.
TGTAGGGCGTCGCTCACAGGTGGTGTTTCAGGGTTTAGGGCAGTGCAGTGGTTTTCGGGCTGTGTAGGGGTTCTTGCTGGTGGTGGTGTTTCAGGGTTCAGGGCAGTGGTGTTTGGGCAGTGTAGGGGGCCTTGCTGGGTGTAGTGTTTCGGGGTTTAGGGCAGTGGTGTTCGGGCAGTGTAAGGGCTCTTGCTCGGGGTGGTGTTTCATGGTTTAGAGCAGTGGTGCAGTGCTGTTCGGGCAGTGTAGGGGGTCTTGCAGGGGGTGGGGTTTTAGGGTTTAGGGCAGTGGTGTTCGGACAGTGTAGGGGGTCATGCTGGGGCTGGTGTTTCAGGGTTAAGTGCAGTGCAGTGGTGTTTGGGCAGTGTAGGGGGACGTGCTGCGGTAGAGTTTCAGGGTTTAGGGCAGTGCAGTAGTGTTCGGGCAGTGTAGGGGGTCGTGCAGGGGGTGGTGTTTTAGGGTTTAGGGCAGTGCAGTGGTTTTCAGGCAGTGTAGGGGGTCTTGCTGTGGCTGGTATTTTAGGGTTTAGGGCAGTGGTGTTGGGGCAGTGTAGGGGATCTTGCTGAGGGTGGTGTTTCAGGGTTTAGGGCAGTGTAGTGGTGTTCGGACAGTGTAGGGGTTCATGCTGGGGGTTGTGTTTCAGGGTTTAGGGCAGTGCAGTGGTGTTCGTGCACTGTAGGGGGTCATGCTGGTGTGGTGTTTTAGGGTTTAGGGCAGTGCAGTGGTGTTCGGGCAGTGTAAGGGGTCGTGCTGGGGATGGGGTTTTAGGGTTTAGGGCAGTGGTGTTCGAGCAGTGTAGGGGGTCATGCTGGGGGTGGTTTTTTAGGGTTTAGGGCAGTGCAGTGGTGTTCGGGCAGTGTAGGGGGTCGTGCTGGGGGCGGTGTTTTACGGTTTAGGGAAGTGCAGTGTTGTTCAGGCAGTGTAGGGGGTCGTGCAGGGGGTGGTGTTTCAGGGTTTAGGGCAGTGCAGTGGTTTTCTTGCAGTGTAGGGGTTCTTGCTGGGGTGGTGTTTCAGGGTTTAGGGCATTGGTGTTCGGGCAGTGTATTGGGTCTTGCTGGGGGTGGTGTTTCAGGGTTTAGGGCAGTGCAGTGGTGTTCGGGCAGTACAGGGGGTCTTGCTAAGGTGGTGTTTAAGGGTTTAGGGCAGTGGTGTTCGGGCAGTGTAGGGGGTCTTGCTGGGGGTGGTGTTTCAGGGTGTAGGGCAGAGCAGTGGTGTTCGGGCAGTGTAGAGGATCGTGCTGGGGGTGATGTTTCAGGGTTTAGGGCAGTGCAGTGGTGTTCAGGCAGTGTAGGGGGTCATGCATGGGGTGGTGTTTCAGGGTTTAGGGCAGTGCAGTGGTGTTCGGGCAGTGTATTCGGTCTTGCTGGGGGTGGTGTTTCAGGGTTTAGGGCAGTGCAGTGGTGTTCGGGCAGTACAGGGGGTCTTGCTAAGGTGGTGTTTAAGGGTTTAGGGCAGTGGTGTTCAGGCAGTGTAGGGGGTCTTGCTGGGGGTGGTGTTTCAGGGTGTAGGGCAATCTAGTGGTATTCAGGCTGTATAGGGGGTCTTGCAGGGGGTGGTGTTTCAGGGTTTAGGGTAGTGCAGTGGTGTTCGGGCAGTGTAGGGGGTCATGCTGGGGGTTGTGTTTTAGGGTTTAGGGCAGTGCAGTGGTGTTCGGGCAGTGTAGGGGGTTGTGCTGGGGCTGGTGTTTCAGGGTTTAGGGCAGTGCAGTGATGTTCAGGCAGTGTAGGGGGTCGTGCTGGGGCTGGTGTTTCAGAGTTTAGGGCAGTGGTGTTGGGGCAGTGCAGTGGATCTTGCTGAGGGTGGTGTTTCAGGGTTTAGGGCAGTACAGTGGTATTCGGGCAGTGGAGGGGGTGGTACAGGGGGTGGTGTTTCAGGGTTTAGGGCAGTGCAGTGGTCTTTGGGCTGTGTAGGGGGTTGTGCAGGGGGGTGGTGTTAGAGGGTTTAGGGCAGTGCAGTGGTGTTCTGGCAGTGTCGGGGGTGGTGTTTCAGGGTTTATGGCAGTGCAGTGGTTTTGGGCAGTGTAGGGGTTATCCTGGGTGTGGTGTTTTAGGGTGTAGGGCAGTGCAGTGGTGTTCGGGCAGTGTAGGGGGTTGTGCTGGAGCTGGTGTTTTATGGTTTTGGGTAGTGCAGTGGTGTTCATGCAGTGTAGGGGGTTTGCTGGTGGTGGTTTTTTAGGGTTTAAGGCAGTGCAGTGCTGTTCGGGTCGTGTAGGGGGTCGTGCTGGGGTGGTGTTTTAGGGTTTAGGGTAGTGGTGTTAGGGCAGTGTAGGGGGTCATGCTGGGGGTGGTGTTTTACGGTTTAGGGCAGTGTCGTGGTGTTCGGGCAGTGTAGGGGGTCATGCTGGGGGTTGTGTTTCAGGGTTTAGGGCAGTGCAGCGGTGTTCGGGCAGTGTAGGTGGTCGTGCTGGGGAGGTGTTTTAGGGTTTAGGGCAGTGCAGTGGTGTTCGGGCAGTGTAGAGGGTCATGCTGTGGCTGGTGTTTTAGGGTTTAGGGCAGTGGTGTTCGGGCAGTGTAGGGGGTCGTGCTGGGGGTGATGTTTTAGGGTTTAGGGCAGTGCAGTGGTGCTCGGGCAGTGTAGGGGGTTGTGCTGGGGGTGGTGTTTTAGGGTTTAGGGCAGTGCAGTGGTATTAGTTCAGTGTAGGGGGACATACTGGGGATGGTGTTTCAGGGTTTAGGGTAGAGCAGTGGTGTTCGGGCAGTGTAGGGCGTCGTGCTGGGGCTGGTGTTTCAGAGTTTAGGGAAGTGCAGTGGTGTTCGGGCAGTGTAGAGGGTCGTGCTGGGGGTGGTGTTTCTGGGTTTAGGGCAGAGCAGTGGTGTTTGGGAAGTGTTGGGGCCGTGCTGGGGCTGGTGTTTCAGGATGTAGGCCAGAGCAGTGGTGTTCGGGCAGTGTAGGGGGTTGTGCTGTCGGTGGAGTTTCAAGGTTTAGGGCAGTGCAGTGGTGTTCAGGCAGTGTAGGGGGACGTGCTGGGGGTGGTGTTTCAGGGTTTAGGGCAGAGCAGTGGTGTTCGGGCAGTGTAGGGGGTCGTAATGGGGTGGTGATTCAGGGTTTAGGGCAGTGCAGTGGTGTTCGGGCAGTGTAGGGGGATGTGCTGGGGGTGGTGTTTTAGGGTTTAGGGCAGAGCAGTGGTGTTCGGGCAGTGTAGGGGTTCGAGCTGGGGGTGGTGTTTTAGGCTTTAGGGCATTGCAGTGGTGTTCGGGCAGTGTAGGGGTATGTGCTGGGTGTGGTGTTTCAGGGTTTAGGGCTGTGCAGTGGTGTTCGGGCAGTGTAGAGGGATGTGCTGGGGGGTGTTTTAGGGTTTAGGGCAGAGCAGTGGGTTTCGGGCAGTGTAGGGTTCGAGCTGGGGGTGGTGTTTTAGGCTTTAGGGCATTGCAGTGGTGTTCGGGCAGTGTAGGGGTATGTGCTGGGTGTGGTGTTTCAGGGTTCAGGGCAGTGGTGTTTGGGCAGTGTAGGGGGTCTTGCTGGGTGTGGTGTTTCAGGGTTTAGGGCTGTGCAGTGGTGTTCGGGCAGTGTAGGGGGATGTGCTGGGGGGTGTTTTAGGGTTTAGGGCAGAGCAGTGGTGTTTGGGAAATGTAGGGGGTCATGCTTGGGGTGGTGTTTCAGGGTTTAGGGCAGTGCAGTGGTGTTCGGGCAGTGTAGGGGATCGTGCAGGGGGTGGTGTTTTGGGGTTTAGGGCAGTGAAGTGGTGTTCACGCACTGTAGGGCGTCGTTCCCGGGTGGTGTTTCAGGGTTTAGGGCAGTGCAGTGGTTTTCGGGCTGTGTAGGGGTTCTTGCTGGGGGTGGTGTTTCAGGGTTCAGGGCAGTGGTGTTTGGGCAGTGTAGGGGGTCTTGCTGGGTGTAATGTTTCGGGGTTTAGGGCAGTGGTGTTCAGGCAGTGTAAGTGCTCTTGCTGGGGGAGGTTTTTCATGGTTTAGGGCAGTGGTGCAGTGCTGTTCGGGCAGTGTATGTGGTCTTGCAGGGGGTGGTGTTTTAGGGTTTAGGGCAGTGGTGTTCGGGCACTGTAGGGGGTCGTGCTGGGGCTGGTGTTTGAGGGTTTAGGGCAGTGCACTGGTGTTTGGGCAGTGTAGGTGTCATGATGGGGCTGGTGTTTCAGGGTTAAGTGCAGTGCAGTGGTCTTTGGGCAGTGTAGGGGGACGTGCTGCGGTGGAGTTTCAGGGTTTAAGGCAGTGCAGTAGTGTTCGGGCAGTGTAGGGGGTCGTGCAGGGGGTGGTGTTTCAGGGTTTAGGGCAGTGCAGTGGTTTTCAGGCAGTGTAGGGGGTCTTGCTGTGGGTGGTATTTTAGGGTTTAGGGCAGTGGTGTCGGGGCAGTGTAGGGGATCTTGCTGAGGGTGGTGTTTCAGGGTTTAGGGCAGTGCAGTGGTATTCGGACAGTGTAGGGGGTGGTGTTTCAGGGTTTAGGGCAGTGCAGTGGTTTTCGGGCAGTCTAGGGGGTCTTGCCGGGGGTGGTGTTTCAGGGTTTTGGGCAGTGGTGTTGGGGCAGTGCAGTGGATCTTGCTGAGGGTGGTGTTTCAGGGTTTAGGGCAGTGCAGTGGTATTCGGGCAGTGGAGGGGGTGGTACAGGGGGTGGTGTTTCAGGGTTTAGGGCAGTGCAGTGGTCTTTGGGCTGTGTAGGGGGTTGTGCAGGGGGGTGGTGTTTCAGGGTTTAGGGCAGTGCAGTGGTGTTCTGGCAGTGCCGGGGGTGGTGTTTCAGGGTTTATGGCAGTGCAGTGGTTTTGGGCAGTGTAGGGGTCATGCTGGGTGTGGTGTTTTAGGGTGTAGGGCAGTGCAGTGGTGTTCGGGCAGTGTAGGGGGTTGTGCTGGGGCTGGTGTTTTATGGTTTTGGGTAGTGCAGTGGTGTTCAGGCAGTGTAGGGGGTTTGCTGGTGGTGGTTCTTTAGGGTTTAAGGCAGTGCAGTGCTGTTCGGGCAGTGTAGGGGGTCGTGCTGGGGTGGTGTTTTAGGGTTTAGGGTAGTGGTGTTCGGGAAGTGTAGGGGGTCATGCTGGGGGTGGTGTTTTACGGTTTAGGGCAGTGTCGTGGTGTTCGGGCAGTGTAGGGGGTCATGCTGGGGGTTGTGTTTCAGGGTTTAGGGCAGTGCAGTGGTGCTCGGGCAGTGTAGGGGTCATGCTGGGTGTGGTGTTTTAGGGTGTAGGGCAGTGCAGTGGTGTTCGGGCAGTGTAGGGGGTTGTGCTGGGGCTGGTGTTTTATGGTTTTGGGTAGTGCAGTGGTGTTCAGGCAGTGTAGGGGGTTTGCTGGTGGTGGTTCTTTAGGGTTTAAGGCAGTGCAGTGCTGTTCGGGCAGTGTAGGGGGTCGTGCTGGGGTGGTGTTTTAGGGTTTAGGGTAGTGGTGTTCGGGAAGTGTAGGGGGTCATGCTGGGGGTGGTGTTTTACGGTTTAGGGCAGTGTCGTGGTGTTCGGGCAGTGTAGGGGGTCATGCTGGGGGTTGTGTTTCAGGGTTTAGGGCAGTGCAGCGGTGTTCGGGCAGTGTAGGTGGTCGTGCTGGGGAGGTGTTTTAGGGTTTAGGGCAGTGCAGTGGTGTTCGGGCAGTGTAGGGGGTCATGCTGTGGCTGGTGTTTTAGGGTTTAGGGCAGTGGTGTTCGGGCAGTGTAGGGGGTTGTGCTGGGGGTGGTGTTTTAGGGTTTAGGGCAGTGCAGTGGTGCTCGGGCAGTGTAGGGGGTTGTGCTGGGGGTGGTGTTTTAGGGTTTAGGGCAGTGCAGTGGTATTAGTTCAGTGTAGGGGGACATACTGGGGATGGTGTTTCAGGGTTTAGGGTAGAGCAGTGGTGTTCGGGCAGTGTAGGGCGTCGTGCTGGGGCTGGTGTTTCAGAGTTTAGGGAAGTGCAGTGGTGTTCGGGCAGTGTAGAGGGTCGTGCTGGGGGTGGTGTTTCTGGGTTTAGGGCAGAGCAGTGGTGTTTGGGAAGTGTTGGGGCCGTGCTGGGGCTGGTGTTTCAGGATGTAGGCCAGAGCAGTGGTGTTCGGGCAGTGTAGGGGGTTGTGCTGTCGGTGGAGTTTCAAGGTTTAGGGCAGTGCAGTGGTGTTCAGGCAGTGTAGGGGGACGTGCTGGGGGTGGTGTTTCAGGGTTTAGGGCAGAGCAGTGGTGTTCGGGCAGTGTAGGGGGTCGTAATGGGGTGGTGATTCAGGGTTTAGGGCAGTGCAGTGGTGTTCGGGCAGTGTAGGGGGATGTGCTGGGGGTGGTGTTTTAGGGTTTAGGGCAGAGCAGTGGTGTTCGGGCAGTGTAGGGGTTCGAGCTGGGGGTGGTGTTTTAGGCTTTAGGGCATTGCAGTGGTGTTCGGGCATTGTAGGGGTATGTGCTGGGTGTGGTGTTTCAGGGTTTAGGGCTGTGCAGTGGTGTTCGGGCAGTGTAGAGGGATGTGCTGGGGGGTGTTTTAGAGTTTAGGGCAGAGCAGTGGGTTTCGGGCAGTGTAGGGTTCGAGCTGGGGGTGGTGTTTTAGGCTTTAGGGCATTGCAGTGGTGTTCGGGCAGTGTAGGGGTATGTGCTGGGTGTGGTGTTTCAGGGTTCAGGGCAGTGGTGTTTGGGCAGTGTAGGGGGTCTTGCTGGGTGTGGTGTTTCAGGGTTTAGGGCTGTGCAGTGGTGTTCGGGCAGTGTAGGGGGATGTGCTGGGGGGTGTTTTAGGGTTTAGGGCAGAGCAGTGGTGTTTGGGAAATGTAGGGGGTCATGCTTGGGGTGGTGTTTCAGGGTTTAGGGCAGTGCAGTGGTGTTCGGGCAGTGTAGGGGATCGTGCAGGGGGTGGTGTTTTGGGGTTTAGGGCAGTGAAGTGGTGTTCACGCACTGTAGGGCGTCGTTCACGGGTGGTGTTTCAGGGTTTAGGGCAGTGCAGTGGTTTTCGGGCTGTGTAGGGGTTCTTGCTGGGGGTGGTGTTTCAGGGTTCAGGGCAGTGGTGTTTGGGCAGTGTAGGGGGTCTTGCTGGGTGTAATGTTTCGGGGTTTAGGGCAGTGGTGTTCAGGCAGTGTAAGTGCTCTTGCTGGGGGAGGTTTTTCATGGTTTAGGGCAGTGGTGCAGTGCTGTTCGGGCAGTGTATGTGGTCTTGCAGGGGGTGGTGTTTTAGGGTTTAGGGCAGTGGTGTTCGGGCACTGTAGGGGGTCGTGCTGGGGCTGGTGTTTGAGGGTTTAGGGCAGTGCACTGGTGTTTGGGCAGTGTAGGTGTCATGATGGGGCTGGTGTTTCAGGGTTAAGTGCAGTGCAGTGGTCTTTGGGCAGTGTAGGGGGACGTGCTGCGGTGGAGTTTCAGGGTTTAAGGCAGTGCAGTAGTGTTCGGGCAGTGTAGGGGGTCGTGCAGGGGGTGGTGTTTCAGGGTTTAGGGCAGTGCAGTGGTTTTCAGGCAGTGTAGGGGGTCTTGCTGTGGGTGGTATTTTAGGGTTTAGGGCAGTGGTGTCGGGGCAGTGTAGGGGATCTTGCTGAGGGTGGTGTTTCAGGGTTTAGGGCAGTGCAGTGGTATTCGGACAGTGTAGGGGGTGGTGTTTCAGGGTTTAGGGCAGTGCAGTGGTTTTCGGGCAGTCTAGGGGGTCTTGCCGGGGGTGGTGTTTCAGGGTTTTGGGCAGTGGTGTTGGGGCAGTGCAGTGGATCTTGCTGAGGGTGGTGTTTCAGGGTTTAGGGCAGTGCAGTGGTATTCGGGCAGTGGAGGGGGTGGTACAGGGGGTGGTGTTTCAGGGTTTAGGGCAGTGCAGTGGTCTTTGGGCTGTGTAGGGGGTTGTGCAGGGGGGTGGTGTTTCAGGGTTTAGGGCAGTGCAGTGGTGTTCTGGCAGTGCCGGGGGTGGTGTTTCAGGGTTTATGGCAGTGCAGTGGTTTTGGGCAGTGTAGGGGTCATGCTGGGTGTGGTGTTTTAGGGTGTAGGGCAGTGCAGTGGTGTTCGGGCAGTGTAGGGGGTTGTGCTGGGGCTGGTGTTTTATGGTTTTGGGTAGTGCAGTGGTGTTCAGGCAGTGTAGGGGGTTTGCTGGTGGTGGTTCTTTAGGGTTTAAGGCAGTGCAGTGCTGTTCGGGCAGTGTAGGGGGTCGTGCTGGGGTGGTGTTTTAGGGTTTAGGGTAGTGGTGTTCGGGAAGTGTAGGGGGTCATGCTGGGGGTGGTGTTTTACGGTTTAGGGCAGTGTCGTGGTGTTCGGGCAGTGTAGGGGGTCATGCTGGGGGTTGTGTTTCAGGGTTTAGGGCAGTGCAGTGGTGCTCGGGCAGTGTAGGGGTCATGCTGGGTGTGGTGTTTTAGGGTGTAGGGCAGTGCAGTGGTGTTCGGGCAGTGTAGGGGGTTGTGCTGGGGCTGGTGTTTTATGGTTTTGGGTAGTGCAGTGGTGTTCAGGCAGTGTAGGGGGTTTGCTGGTGGTGGTTCTTTAGGGTTTAAGGCAGTGCAGTGCTGTTCGGGCAGTGTAGGGGGTCGTGCTGGGGTGGTGTTTTAGGGTTTAGGGTAGTGGTGTTCGGGAAGTGTAGGGGGTCATGCTGGGGGTGGTGTTTTACGGTTTAGGGCAGTGTCGTGGTGTTCGGGCAGTGTAGGGGGTCATGCTGGGGGTTGTGTTTCAGGGTTTAGGGCAGTGCAGCGGTGTTCGGGCAGTGTAGGTGGTCGTGCTGGGGAGGTGTTTTAGGGTTTAGGGCAGTGCAGTGGTGTTCGGGCAGTGTAGGGGGTCATGCTGTGGCTGGTGTTTTAGGGTTTAGGGCAGTGGTGTTCGGGCAGTGTAGGGGGTTGTGCTGGGGGTGGTGTTTTAGGGTTTAGGGCAGTGCAGTGGTGCTCGGGCAGTGTAGGGGGTTGTGCTGGGGGTGGTGTTTTAGGGTTTAGGGCAGTGCAGTGGTATTAGTTCAGTGTAGGGGGACATACTGGGGATGGTGTTTCAGGGTTTAGGGTAGAGCAGTGGTGTTCGGGCAGTGTAGGGCGTCGTGCTGGGGCTGGTGTTTCAGAGTTTAGGGAAGTGCAGTGGTGTTCGGGCAGTGTAGAGGGTCGTGCTGGGGGTGGTGTTTCTGGGTTTAGGGCAGAGCAGGGGTGTTTGGGAAGTGTTGGGGCCGTGCTGGGGCTGGTGTTTCAGGATGTAGGCCAGAGCAGTGGTGTTCGGGCAGTGTAGGGGGTTGTGCTGTCGGTGGAATTTCAAGGTTTAGGGCAGTGCAGTGGTGTTCAGGCAGTGTAGGGGGACGTGCTGGGGGTGGTGTTTCAGGGTTTAGGGCAGAGCAGTGGTGTTCGGGCAGTGTAGGGGGTCATAATGGGTTTGGTGATTCAGGGTTTAGGGCAGTGCAGTGGTGTTCGGGCAGTGTAGGGGGATGTGCTGGGGGTGGTGTTTTAGGGTTTAGGGCAGAGCAGTGGTGTTCGGGCAGTGTAGGGGTTCGAGCTGGGGGTGGTGTTTTAGGCTTTAGGGCATTGCAGTGGTGTTCGGGCAGTGTAGGGGTATGTGCTGGGTGTGGTGTTTCAGGGTTTAGGGCTGTGCAGTGGTGTTTGGGCAGTGTAGGGGGATGTGCTGGGTGGTGTTTTAGGGTTTAGGGCAGAGCAGTGGTGTTTGGGAAATGTAGGGGGTCATGCTTGGGGTGGTGTTTCAGGGTTTAGGGCAGTGCAGTGGTGTTCGGGCAGTGTAGGGGATCGTGCAGGGGGTGGTGTTTTGGGGTTTAGGGCAGTGAAGTGGTGTTCACGCACTGTAGGGCGTCGTTCACGGGTGGTGTTTCAGGGTTTAGGGCAGTGCAGTGGTTTTCGGGCTGTGTAGGGGTTCTTGCTGGGGGTGGTGTTTCAGGGTTCAGGGCAGTCGTGTTTGGGCAGTGTAGGGGGTCTTGCTGGGTGTAATGTTTCGGGGTTTAGGGCAGTGGTGTTCAGGCAGTGTAAGGGCTCTTGCTGGGGGAGGTTTGTCATGGTTTAGGGCAGTGGTGCAGTGCTGTTCGGGCAGTGTATGGGGTCTTGCAGGGGGTGGTGTTTTAGGGTTTAGGGCAGTGGTGTTCTGGCACTGTAGGGGGTCGTGCTGGGGCTGGTGTTTGAGGGTTTAGGGCAGTGCACTGGTGTTTGGGCAGTGTAGGTGTCATGATGGGGCTGGTGTTTCAGAGTTAAGTGCAGTGCAGTGGTCTTTGGGCAGTGTAGGGGGACGTGCTGCGGTGGAGTTTCAGGGTTTAAGGCAGTGCAGTAGTGTTCGGGCAGTGTAGGGGGTCGTGCAGGGGGTGGTGTTTCAGGGTTTAGGGCAGTGCAGTGGTTTTCAGGCAGTGTAGGGGGTCTTGCTGTGGGTGGTATTTTAGGGTTTAGGGCAGTGGTGTTGGGGCAGTGTAGGGGATCTTGCTGAGGGTGGTGTTTCAGGGTTTAGGGCAGTGCAGTGGTATTCGGACAGTGTAGGGGGTGGTGTTTCAGGGTTTAGGGCAGTGCAGTGGTTTTCGGGCAGTCTAGGGGGTCTTGCCAGGGGTGGTGTTTCAGGGTTTTGGGCAGTGGTGTCCGGGCAGTGCAGGGGGTCTTGTTGGGGGTGGTGTTTCAGGGTTTAGGGCAGTGCAGTGGTGTTCGGCAGTGTAGGGGTCATGCTGGGCGTGGTGTTTCAGGGTTTAGGGCAGTGCAGTGGTATTTGGGCTGTGAAGGGGGTTGTGCAGGGGGGTGGTGTTTCAGGGTTTAGGGGTGGTGTTTCAGGGTTTAGGGCAGTACAGTGGTGTTCTTGCAGTGCCGGGGATGGTGTTTCAGGGTTTAGGGCAGTGCAGTGGTGTTTGGGCAGTGTAGGGGTCATGCTGGGTGTGGTGTTTCAGGGTTTAGGGCAGTGCAGTGGTGTTCGAGCAGTGTAAGGGTCGTGCTGGGGCTGGTGTTTTAGTGTTTATTGCAGTGCAGTGGTGTTCGGGCAGTGTAGGGGGTTGTGCTGGGGCTGGTGTTTTATGGTTTAGGGTAGTGCAGTGGTGTTCAGGCAGTGTAGGGGCTTGCTGGTGGTGGTGTTTTAGGGTTTAGGGCAGTGCAGTGCAGTTCGGGCAGTGTAGGGGGTCGTGCTGGGGGTGGTGTTTTAGGGTTTAGGGCAGTGGGGTTCGGGCAGTGTAGGGGGTCATGCTGGGGGTGGTGTTTTAGGGTTTAGGGCAGTGTAGTGGTGTTCGTGCAGTGTAGGGGGTCGTGCTGGGGATGGTGTTTTAGGGTTTAGGGCAGTGGTGTTCGGGCAGTGTAGGGGTTCGTGCTGGGGGTGGTGTTTTAGGGTTTAGGGCAGTGCAGTGGTGTTCGGGCAGTGTAGTGGGTTGTGCTGGGGGTGGTGTTTTAGGGTTTAGGGCAGTGCAGTGGTATAAGTTCAGTATAGGGGGACATACAGGGGGTGGTGTTTCAGGGTTTAGGGCAGAGCAGTGGTGTTCGGGCAGTGTGGGGGGTCGTGCTGGGGGTGGTGTTTCAGGGTTTAGGGCAGTGCAGTGGTGTTAGGGCAGTGTAGGGGGTCATGCAGGGGATGGTGTTTCAAGGTTTAGGGGAGTGCAGTGGTGTTCAGGCAGTGTAGGGGGTCGTGCAGGGGGTGGTGTTTCAGGGTTTAGGGCAGTGCAGTGGTTTTCTTGCAGTGTAGGGGTTCTTGCTGGGGTGGTGTTTCAGGGTTTAGGGCAGTGGTGTTCGGGCAGTGTAAGGGTTCTTGCTGGGGTGGTGTTTCAGGGTTTAGGGCAGTGGTGTTCGGGCAGTGTATTGTGCCTTGCTGGGGGTGGTATTTTAGGGTTTAGGGCAGTGCAGTGGTTTTCGGGCAGTATAGGGGGTCATGCTGGGGGTGGTGTTTTAGGGTTTAGGGCAGTGGTGTTCGGGCAGTGTAGGGGGTCTTGCTGGGGGTGGTGTTACAGGGTGTAGGGCAGTGCAGTGGTATTCAGGCAGTGTAGGGGGTCATGCAGGGGGTGGTGTTTCAGGGTTTAGGGTAGTGCAGTGGTGTTCGGGCAGTGTAGGGGGTCGTGCTGGGGGTGGTGTTTTAGGGTTTAGGGCGGTGCAGTGGTGTTTGGGCAGTGTAGGGGGTTGTGCTGGGGCTGGTGTTTCAGGGTTTAGGGCAGTGGTGTTCGGGCAGTGTAGGGTGTCTTGATGGGGGTGGTGTTTCAGGGTTTAGGGCAGTGCAGTGGTGTTCGGGCAGTGTAGGGTGTCGTGCTGGGGTGGTGTTTTATGGTTTAGAGCAGTGCAGTAGTGTTCGGGTAGTGTAGGGGGTCGTGCTGAGGGAGGTGTTTTAGGGTTTATGGCAGTGGTGTTCGGGCAGTGTAGGGGGTCATGCTGGGGGTGGTGTTATAGGGTTTAGGGTAGTGCAGTGGTGTTCGGGCAGTGTAGGGGGTCATGCTGGGGGTGGTGTTTTAGGGTTTAGGGCGGTGCAGTGGTGTTTGGGCAGTGTAGGGGGTTGTGCTGGGGCTGGTGTTTCAGGGTTTAGGGCAGTGGTGTTCGGGCAGTGTAGGGTGTCTTGATGGGGGTGGTGTTTCAGGGTTTAGGGCAGTGCAGTGGTGTTCGGGCAGTGTAGGGTGTCTTGCTTGGTGTTGTGTTTCAGGGTTTAGGGCAGTGGTGTTTGGGCAGTGTAGGGGGTCGTGCTGGGGTGGTGTTTTATGGTTTAGAGCAGTGCAGTAGTGTTCGGGTAGTGTAGGGGGTCGTGCTGAGGGAGGTGTTTTAGGGTTTATGGCAGTGGTGTTCGGGCAGTGTAGGGGGTCATGCCAGGGGTGGTGTTTCAGGGTTTTGGGCAGTGGTGTCCGGGCAGTGCAGGGGGTCTTGTTGGGGGTGGTGTTTCAGGGTTTAGGGCAGTGCAGTGGTGTTCGGCAGTGTAGGGGTCATGCTGGGTGTGGTGTTGCAGGGTTTAGGGCAGTGCAGTGGTATTTGGGCTGTGAAGGGGGTTGTGCAGGGGGGTGGTGTTTCAGGGTTTAGGGGTGGTGTTTCAGGGTTTAGGGCAGTACAGTGGTGTTCTGGCAGTGCCGGGGATGGTGTTTCAGGGTTTAGGGCAGTGCAGTGGTGTTTGGGCAGTGTAGGGGTCATGCTGGGTGTGGTGTTTCATGGTTTAGGGCAGTGCAGTGGTGTTCGAGCAGTGTAAGGGTCGTGCTGGGGCTGGTGTTTTAGTGTTTATTGCAGTGCAGTGGTGTTCGGGCAGTGTAGGGGGTTGTGCTGGGGCTGGTGTTTTATGGTTTAGGGTAGTGCAGTGGTGTTCAGGCAGTGTAGGGGCTTGCTGGTGGTGGTGTTTTAGGGTTTAGGGCAGTGCAGTGCGGTTCGGGCAGTGTAGGGGGTCGTGCTGGGGGTGGTGTTTTAGGGTTTAGGGCAGTGGGGTTCGGGCAGTGTAGGGGGTCATGCTGGGGGTGGTGTTTTAGGGTTTAGGGCAGTGTAGTGGTGTTCGTGCAGTGTAGGGGGTCGTGCTGGGGATGGTGTTTTAGGGTTTAGGGCAGTGGTGTTCGGGCAGTGTAGGGGTTCGTGCTGGGGGTGGTGTTTTAGGGTTTAGGGCAGTGCAGTGGTGTTCGGGCAGTGTAGTGGGTTGTGCTGGGGGTGGTGTTTTAGGGTTTAGGGCAGTGCAGTGGTATAAGTTCAGTATAGGGGGACATACAGGGGGTGGTGTTTCAGGGTTTAGGGCAGAGCAGTGGTGTTCGGGCAGTGTGGGGGGTCGTGCTGGGGGTGGTGTTTCAGGGTTTAGGGCAGTGCAGTGGTGTTCGGGCAGTGTGGGGGGTCGTGCTGGGGGTGGTGTTTCAGGGTTTAGGGCAGTGCAGTGGTGTTCAGGCAGTGTAGGGGGTCGTGCAGGGGGTGGTGTTTCAGGGTTAAGGGCAGAGCAGTGGTTTTCTTGCAGTGTAGGGGTTCTTGCTGGGGTGGTGTTTCAGGGTTTAGGGCAGTGGTGTTGGGGCAGTGTAGGGGATCTTGCTGGGGTGGTGTTTCAGGGTCTAGGGCAGTGGTGTTCGGGCAGTGTATTGTGTCTTGCTGGGGGTGGTGTTTCAGGGTTTAGGGCAGTGCAGTGGTGTTCGGGCAGTGCAGGGTGTCTTGCTGCGGTGGTGTTTCAGGGTTTAGGGCAGTGGTGTTCGGGCAGTGTAGGGGGTCTTGCTGGGGGTGGTGTTACAGGGTGTAGGGCAGTGCAGTGGTATTCAGGCAGTGTAGGGGGTCATGCAGGGGGTGGTGTTTCAGGGTTTAGGGTAGTGCAGTGGTGTTCGGGCAGTGTAGGGGGTCGTGCTTGGGGTGGTGTTTTAGGGTTTAGGGCAGTGCATTGGTGATTGGGCAGTGTAGGGGGTTGTGCTGGGGCTGGTGTTTCAGGGTTTAGGGCAGTGCAGTGGTGTTCGGGCTGTGTAGGGGGTAGTGCTGAGGCTAGTGTTTCAGGGTTTAGGGCAGTGGTGTTCGGGTAGTGTAGGGGTTCGTGCTGGGGGTTGTGTTTCAGGGTTTAGGGCAGTGCAGTGGTGTTCGGGCAGTGTAGGGGGTCGTGCTGGGGATGATGTTTTAGGGTTTAGGGCAGTGGTGTTCGGGCAGTGTAGGGGTTCGTGCTGGGGGTGGTGTTTTAGGGTTTAGGGCAGTGCAGTGGTGTTCGGGCAGTGTAGTGGGTTGTGCTGGGGGTGGTGTTTTAGGGTTTAGGGCAGTGCAGTGGTATTAGATCAGTGTAGGGGGACATACTGGGGGTGGTGTTTCAGGGTTTAGGGCAGAGCAATGGTGTTCGGGCACTGTAGGGGGTCATGCTGGGGGTGGTGTTTCAGGGTTTAGGGCAGTGCAGTGGTGTTCGGGCAGTGTAGGGGGACGTGCTGGGGGTGTGTTTTAGGGTTTAGGGCAGTGCAGTGGTGTTAGGGCAATGTAGGGGGTCATGCAGGGGGTGGTGTTTCAAGGTTTAGGGGAGTGCAGTGGTGTTCAGGCAGTGTAGGGGGTCGTGCAGTGGGTGGTGTTTCAGGGTTTAGGGCAGTGCAGTGGTTTTCTTGCAGTGTAGGGGTTCTTGCTGGGGTGGTGTTTCAGGGTTTAGGGCAGTGGTGTTTGGGCAGTGTAGGGGTTCTTGCTGGGGTGGTGTTCCAGGGTTTAGGGCAGTGGTGTTTGGGCAGTGTAGGGGGTCTTGCTGGGGGTGGTGTTACAGGGTGTAGGGCAGTGCAGTGGTATTCAGGCAGTGTAGGGGGTCATGCAGGGGGTGGTGTTTCAGGGTTTAGGGTAGTGCAGTGGTGTTCGGGCAGTGTAGGGGGTCGTGCTGGGGGTGGTGTTTCAGGGTTCAGGGCAGTGCAGTGGTGTTCGGGCAGTGTAGGGGGTAGTGCTGGGGCTGGTGTTTCAGGGTTTAGGGCAGTGGTGTTCGGGCAGTGTAGGGTGTCTTGATGGGGGTGGTGTTTCAGGGTTTAGGGCAGTGCAGTGGTGTTCGGGCAGTGTAGGGTGTCTTGATGGGGGTGGTGTTTCAGGGTGTAGGGCAGTGGTGTTCGGGCAGTGTAGGGGGTCGTGCTGGGCTGGTGTTTTATGGTTTAGAGCAGTGCAGTAGTGTTCGGGTAGTGTAGGGGGTCCTACTGGGGGAGGTGTTTTAGGGTTTATGGCAGTGGTGTTCAGGCAGTGTAGGGGGTCATGCTGGGGGTGGTGTTATAGGGTTTAGGGCAGGGCAGTGGTGTTCGGGCAGTGTAGGGTTGATGCTGGGGGTGGTGTTTTAGGGTTAAGGGCAGTGCAGTGGTGTTCGGCAGTATAGGACGACGTACTGGGGGTGGTGTATCAGGGTTAATGGCAGAGCAGTGGTGTTCGGGCAGTGAAGTGGGTCATGCTGTTGGTGGTGTTTCAGGGTTTAGGGCAGTGCAGTGGTGTTCAGGCAGTGTAGGGGAATGTGCTGTGGGTGGTGTTTTAGGGTTTAGGGCAGTGGTGTTCAGGCAGTGTAGGGGGTCTTGCTGGGGGTGGTGTTTCAGGGTTTAAGGCAGTGCAGTGGTGTTCGAGCAGTGTAGGGGTCATGCTGGGTGTGGTGTTTCAGGGTTTAGGGCAGTGCAGTGGTTTTCGGGCAGTGTTAGGGGTCGTGCTGTGGCTGGTGTTTTAGGGGTTAGGGCAGTGCAGTGGTGTTCGGGCAGTGTAGGGGTCATGCTGGGGCTGGTGTCTTATGGTTTAGGGCAGTGCAGTGGTGTTCGAGCAGTGTAGGGGTTGTGCTGGGTGTGGTGTTTCATGGTTTAGGGTAGTGGTGTTCAGGCAGTGTAGGGGGTCATGCTGGGGGTGGTGTTTTAGGGTTTAGGGCAGTGCAGTGGTGTTCGGGCAGTGTAGGGCGACATACTGGGTTTGGTGTTTCGGGGTTTAGGGCAGAGCAGTGGTGTTCGAGCAGTGTAGGGGGTCGTGCTTGGGGTGGTGTTTCAGGGTTTAGGGCAGTGCATTGGTGTTCGGGCAGTTCTGGGGGTAGTGTTTCAGGGTTTAGGGCAGTGCAGTGGTGTTCGAGCAGTGTAGGGTTTATGCTGGGGGTGGTGTTTTAGGGTTAAGGGCAGTGCAGTGGTGTTCGGGCAGTATAGGGCGACATACTGGGGGTGGTGTTTCAGGGTTAAGGACAGAGCAGTGGTGTTCGGGCAGTGAAGGGGGTCATGCTGTGGGTGGTGTTTCAGGGTTTAGGGCTGTGCAGTGGTGTTCAGGCAGTGTAGGGGGATGTGCTGTGGGTGGTGTTTTAGGGTTTAGGGCAGTGGTGTTCAGGCAGTGTAGGGGGTCTTGCTGGGGGTGGTGTTTCAGGGTTTAAGGCAGTGCAGTGGTATTCGGGCAGTGTAGGGGGTCATGCAGGGGGTGGTGTTTCAGGGTTTAGGGCAGTGCAGTGGTGTTCGAGCAGTGTAGGGGTTATGCTGGGTGTGGTGTTTCAGGGTTTAGGGCAGTGCAGTGGTGTTCGGGCAGTGTTAGGGGTCGTGCTGTGGCTGGTGTTTTAGGGGTTAGGGCAGTGCAGTGGTATTAGTTCAGTGTAGGGGGACATACTGGGGGTGGTGTTTCAGGGTTTAGGGCAGAGCAGTGGTGTTTGGGCAGTGTAGGGGGACATGCTGGGGGTGTGTTTTAGGGTTTAGGGCAGTGCAGTGGTGTTAGGGCAGTGTAGGGGGTCATGCAGGGGGTGGTGCTTCAAGGTTTAGGGGAGTGCAGTGGTGTTCAGGCAGTGTAGGGCGTCGTGCAGGGGGTGGTGTTTCAGGGTTTAGGGCAGTGCAGTGGTTTTCTTGCAGTGTAGGGGTTCTTGCTGGGGTGGTGTTTCAGGGTTTAGGGCAGTGGTGTTCGGGCAGTGTAGGGGTTCTTGCTGGGGTGGTGTATCAGGGTTTAGGGCAGTGGTGTTCGGGCAGTGTATTGTGTCTTGCTGGGGGTGGTGTTTCAGGGTTTAGGGCAGTGCAGTGGTGTTCGGGCAGTGCAGGGTGTCTTGCTGCGGTGGTGTTTTAGGGTTTAGGGCAGTGGTGTTCGGGCAGTGTAGGGGGTCATGCTGGGGGTGGTGTTCTATGGTTTAGGGCAGGGCAGTGGTTTTCGGGCAGTGTAGGGTTTATGCTGGGGGTGGTGTTTTAGGGTTAAGGGCAGTGCAGTGGTGTTCGGCAGTATAGGGCGACGTACTGGGGGTGGTGTTTCAGGGTTAAGGGCAGAGCAGTGGTGTTCGGGCAGTGAAGGGGGTCATGCTGTGGGTGGTGTTTCAGGGTTTAGGGCAGTGCAGTGGTGTTCAGGCATTGTAGGGGGATGTGCTGTGTGTGGTGTTTTAGGGTTTAGGGCAGTGGTGTTCAGGCAGTGTAGGGGTCGTGCTGGGGGTGGTGTTTCAGGGTTTAAGGCAGTGCAATGGTATTTGGGCAGTGTAGGGGGTCATGCAGGGGGGTGGTGTTTCAGGGTTTAGGGCAGTGCAGTGGTGTTCAAGAAGTGTAGGGGTCATGCTGGGTTGGATGTTTCAGGGTTTAGGGCAGTGCAGTGGTGTTCGGGCAGTGTTAGGAGTCGCGCTGTGGCTGGTGTTTTAGGGGTTAGGGCAGTGCAGTGGTGTTCGGGCAGTGTAGGGTTCGTGCTGAGGCTGGTGTTTTATGGTTTAGGGCAGTGCAGTGTTGTTCGAGCAGTGTAGGGGTTGTGCTGGGTGTGGTGTTTCATGGTTTAGGGTAGTGGTGTTCGGGCAGTGTAGGGGGTCATGCTGGGACTGGTGTTCTAGGGTTTAGGGCAGTGCAGTGGTGTTCGGGCAGTGTGGGGTTCATGATGGGGGTGGTGTTTTAGGGTTTAGGGCAGTGCAGTGGTGTTCGGGCAGTGTAGGATGACGTACTGGGGTGGTGTTTCAGGGTTTAACGCACTGCAGTGGTATTCGGGCAGTGTAGGGGGTCATGCAGGGGGGTGGTGTTTCAGGGTTTAGGGCAGTGCAGTGGTGTTCGAGCAGTGTTGGGGTCATGCTGGGTGTGGTGTTTCAGGGTTTAGAGCAGTGCAGTGGTGTTCGGGCAGTGTTAGGGGTCGTGCTGTGGCTGGTATTTTAGGGGTTAGGGCTGTACAGTGGTATTAGTTCAGTGTAGGGGGACATACTGGGGGTGGTGTTTCAGGGTTTAGGGCAGAGCAGTGGTGTTCGGGTAGTGTAGGGGGTCGTGCTGGGGAAGGTGTTTTAGGGTTTATGGCAGTGGTGTTCGGGCAGTGTAGGGGGTCATGCTGGGGGTGGTGTTATGGGGTTTAGGGAAGGGCAGTGGTGTTCGGGCAGTGTAGGGTTTATGCTGGGGGTGGTGTTTCAGGGTTAAGGGCAGAGCAGTGGTGTTCGGGCAGTGAAGTGTGTCATGCTGTTGGTGGTGTTTCAGGGTTTAGGGCAGTGCAGTGGTGTTCAGGCAGTGTAGGGGAATGTGCTGTGGGTGGTGTTTTAGGGTTTAGGGCAGTGGTGTTCAGGCAGTGTAGGGGGTCTTGCTGGGGGTGGTGTTTCAGGGTTTAAGGCAGTGCAGTGGTATTCAAGCAGTGTAGGGGTCATGCTGGGTGTGGTGTTTCAGGGTTTAGGGCAGTGCAGTGGTTTTCGGGCAGTGTTAGGGGTCGTGCTGTGGCTGGTGTTTTAGGGGTTAGGGCAGTGCAGTGGTATTCAGGCAGTGTAGGGGTCGTGCTGGGGCTGGTGTTTTATGGTTTAGGGCAGTGCAGTGGTGTTCGAGCAGTGTAGGGGTTGTGCTGGGTGTGGTGTTTCATGGTTTAGGGTAGTGGTGTTCGGGCAGTGTAGGGGGTCATGCTGGGGGTGGTGTTTTAGGGTTTAGGGCAGTGCAGTGGTGTTCGGGCAGTGTAGGGCGATGTACTGGGGGTGGTGTTTTTTCTTGGTTTAGGGCAGAGCAGTGTGTTCGAGCAGTGTAGGGGGTCGTGCTTGGGGTGGTGTTTCAGGGTTTAGGGCAGTGCATTGGTGTTCGGGCAGTTCTGGGGGTAGTGTTTCAGGGTTTAGGGCAGTGCAGTGATGTTCGAGCAGTGTAGGATTTATGCTGGGTTTAGGGTTAAGGGCAGTGCAGTGGTGTTCGGGCAGTATAGGGCGACATACTGGGGGTGGTGTTTCAGGGTTAAGGGCAGAGCAGTGGTGTTCGGGCAGTGAAGGGGGTCATGCTGTGAGTGGTGTTAAAGGGTTTAGGGCTGTGCAGTGGTGTTCAGGCAGTGTAGGGGGATGTGCTGTGGGTGGTGTTTTAGGGTTTAGGGCAGTGGTGTTCAGGCAGTGTAGGGGGTCTTGCTGGGGGTGGTGTTTCAGGGTTTAAGGCAGTGCAGTGGTATTCGGGCAGTGTAGGGGGTCATGCAGGGGGGGTGTTTCAGGGTTTAGGGCAGTGCAGTGGTGTTCGAGCAGTGTAGGGGTCATGCTGGGTGTGGTGTTTCAGGGTTTAGGGCAGTGCAGTGGTGTTCGGGCAGTGTTAGGGGTCGTGCTGTGGCTGGTGTTTTAGGGGTTAGGGCAGTGCAGTGGTATTAGTTCAGTGTAGGGGGACATACTGGGGGTGGTGTTTCAGGGTTTAGGGCAGAGCAGTGGTGTTTGGGCAGTGTAGGGGGACATGCTGGGGGTGTGTTTTAGGGTTTAGGGCAGTGCAGTGGTGTTAGGGCAGTGTAGGGGGTCATGCAGGGGGTGGTGCTTCAAGGTTTAGGGGAGTGCAGTGGTGTTCAGGCAGCGTAGGGCGTCGTGCAGGGGTTGGTGTTTCAGGGTTTAGGGCAGTGCAGTGGTTTTCTTGCAGTGTAGGGGTTCTTGCTGGGGTGGTGTTTCAGGGTTTAAGGCAGTGGTGTTCGGGCAGTGTAGGGGTTCTTGCTGGGGTGGTGTTTCAGGGTTTAGGGCAGTGGTGTTCGGGCAGTGTATTGTGTCTTGCTGGGGGTGGTGTTTCAGGGTTTAGGGCAGATCAGTGGTGTTCGGGCAGTGCAGGGTGTCTTGCTGCAGTGGTGTTTTAGGGTTTAGGGCAGTGGTGTTCGGGCAGTGTAGGGGGTCATGCTGGGGGTGGTGTTATATGGTTTAGGGCAGGGCAGTGGTGTTCGGGCAGTGTAGGGTTTATGCTGGGGGTGGTGTTTTAGGGTTAAGGGCAGTGCAGTGGTGTTCGGCAGTATAGGGCGACGTACTGGGGGTGGTGTTTCAGGGTTAAGGGCAGAGCAGTGGTGTTGGGGCAGTGAAGGGGGTCATGCTGTGGGTGGTGCTTCAGGGTTTAGGGCAGTGCAGTGGTGTTCAGGCATTGTAGGGGGATGTGCTGTGTGTGGTGTTTTAGGGTTTAGGGCAGTGGTGTTCAGGCAGTGTAGGGGTCGTGCTGGGGGTGGTGTTTCAGGGTTTAAGGCAGTGCAGTGGTATTTGGGCAGTGTAGGGGGTCATGCAGGGGGGTGTTGTTTCAGGGTTTAGGGCAGTGCAGTGGTGTTCAAGTAGTGTAGGGGTCATGCTGGGTGTGATGTTTCAGGGTTTAGGGCAGTGCAGTGGTGTTCGGGCAGTGTTAGGAGTCGTGCTGTGGCTGGTGTTTTAGGGGTTAGGGCAGTGCAGTGGTGTTCGGGCAGTGTAGGGGTCGTGCTGGGGCTGGTGTTTTATGGTTTAGGGCAGTGCAGTGTTGTTCGAGCAGTGTAGGGGTTGTGCTGGGTGTGGTGTTTCATTGTTTAGGGTAGTGGTGTTCGGGCAGTGTAGGGGGTCATGCTGGGACTGGTGTTCTAGGGTTTAGGGCAGTGCAGTGGTGTTCGGGCAGTGTGGGGTTCATGCTGGGGGTGGTATTTTAGGGTTTAGGGCAGTGCAGTGGTGTTCGGGCAGTGTAGGACGACGTACTGGGGGTGGTGTTTCAGGGTTTAACGCACTGCAGTGGTATTCGGGCAGTGTAGGGGGTCATGCAGGGGGGTGGTGTTTCAGGGTTTAGGGCAGTGCAGTGGTGTTCGAGCAGTGTAGGGGTCATGCTGGGTGTGGTGTTTCAGGGTTTAGAGCAGTGCAGTGGTGTTCGGGCAGTGTTAGGGGTTGTGCTGTGGCTGGTATTTTAGGGGTTAGGGCAGTGCAGTGGTGTTCGGGCAGTGTAGGGGGACGTGCTGGGGGTGTGTTTTAGGGTTTAGGGCAGTGCAGTGGTGTTAGGGTAGTGTAGGGGGTCATGCAGGGGGTGGTGTTTCAAGGTTTAGGGGAGTGCAGTGCTGTTCAGGCAGTGTAGGAGGTCATGCAGGGGGTGGTGTTTCAGGGTTTAGGGCAGTGCAGTGGTGTTCCTGCAGTGCAGGGTGTCTTGCTGCGGTGGTGTTTAAGGGTTTAGGGCAGTGGTGTTCGGGCAGTGTAGGGGGTCTTGATGGGGGTGGTGTTTCAGGGTTTAGGGCAGTGCAGTGGTGTTCGGGCAGTGTAGGGTGTCTAGCTTGGTGTGGTGTTTCAGGGTTTAGGGCAGTGGTGTTCAGGCAGTGTAGGGGGTCATCCTGGGGTGGTGTTTCAGGGTTTAGAGCAGTGCAGTGGTGTTCGGGCAGTGTTAGGGGTCGTGCTGGGGCTGGTGTTTTATGGTTTAGGGCAGTGCAGTGGTGTTCGGGCAGTGTAGGGGGACGTGCTGGGGGTGTGTTTTAGGGTTTAGGGCAGTGCAGTGGTGTTAGGGTAGTGTAGGGGGTCATGCAGGGGGTGGTGTTTCAAGGTTTAGGGGAGTGCAGTGCTGTTCAGGCAGTGTAGGAGGTCATGCAGGGGGTGGTGTTTCAGGGTTTAGGGCAGTGCAGTGGTGTTCCTGCAGTGCAGGGTGTCTTGCTGCGGTGGTGTTTAAGGGTTTAGGGCAGTGGTGTTCGGGCAGTGTAGGGGGTCTTGATGGGGGTGGTGTTTCAGGGTTTAGGGCAGTGCAGTGGTGTTCGGGCAGTGTAGGGTGTCTTGCTTGGTGTGGTGTTTCAGGGTTTAGGGCAGTGGTGTTCAGGCAGTGTAGGGGGTCATCCTGGGGTGGTGTTTTATGGTTTAGAGCAGTGCAGTAGTGTTCGGGTAGTGTAGAGGGTCGTGCTGGGGGAGGTGTTTTAGGGTGTAGGGCCGTGGTGTTCGGGCAGTGTAGGGGGTCTTGCTGGGGGTGGTGTTACAGGATGTAGGGCAGTGCAGTGGTATTCAGGCAGTGTAGGGGGTCATGCAGGGGGTGGTGTTTCAGGGTTTAGGGTAGTGCAGTGGTGTTCGGGCAGTGTAGGGCGACGTACTGGGGGTGGTGTTTCGGGGTTTAGGGCAGAGCAGTGGTGTTCGAACAGTGTAGGGGGTCGTGCTTGGGGTGGTGTTTCAATGTTTAGGGCAGAGCACTGGCGTTCGAGCAGTGTTGGGGGGTCTTGCTGGGGGTGGTATTTCAGGGTTTAGGGCAGTGCAGTGGTATTCGTGCAGTGTAGGGGGTCATGCAGGGGGGTGGTGTTTCAGGGTTTAGGGCAGTGCATTGGTGTTCGGGCAGTTCTGGGGGTAGTGTTTCAGGGTTTAGGGCAGTGCAGTGGTTTTCGAGCAGTGTAGGGTTTATGCTGGGGGTGGTGTTTTAGGGTTAAGGGCAGTGCAGTGGTGTTTGGGCAGTATAGGGCGACATACTGGGGGTGGTGTTTCAGGGTTAAGGGCAGAGCAGTGGTGTTCGGGCAGTGAAGGGGGTCATGCTGTGTGTATTGTTTCAGGGTTTAGGGCTGTGCAGTGGTGTTTAGGCAGTGTAGGGGGATGTGCTGTGGGTGGTGTTTTAGGGTTTAGGGCAGTGGTGTTCAGGCAGTGTAGGGGGTATTGCTGGGGGTGGTGTTTCAGGGTTTAAGGCAGTGCAGTGGTATTCGGGCAGTGTAGGGGGTCATGCAGGGGGTGGTGTTTAGGGGTTTAGGGCAGTGCAGTGGTGTTCGAGCAGTGTAGGGGTCATGCTGGGTGTGGTGTTTCAGGGTTTAGGGCAGTGCAGTGGTGTTCGGGCAGTGTTAGGGGTCGTGCTGTGGCTGATGTTTTAGGGGTTAGGGCAGTGCAGTGGTATTAGTTCAGTGTAGGGGGACATACTGGGGTGGTGTTTCAGGGTTTAGGGCAGAGCAGTGGTGTTCGGGTAGTGTAGGGGGTCGTGCTGGGGGTGGAGTTTCAGGGTTTAGGGCAGTGCAGTGGTGTTCGGGCAGTGTAGGGGGACGTGCTGGGGGTGTGTTTTAGGGTTTAGGGCAGTGCAGTGGTGTTAGGGCAGTGTAGGGGGTCATGCAGGGGGTGGTGTTTCAAGGTTTAGGGGGGTGCAGTGGTGTTCAGGCAGTGTAGGGGGTCGTGCAGGGGATGGTGTTTCAGGGTTTAGGGCAGTGCAATGGTTTTCTTGCAGTGTAGGGGTTCTTGCTGGGGTGGTGTTTCAGGGATTAGGGCAGTGGTGTTCGGGCAGTGTAGGGGTTCTTGCTGGGGTGGTGTTTCAGGGTTTAGGGTAGTGGTGTTCGGGCAGTGTATTGTGTCTTGCTGGGGGTGGTGTTTCAGGGTTTAGGGCAGTGCAGTGGTATTCGGGCAGTGCAGGGTGTCTTGCTGCGGTGGTGTTTAAGGGTTTAGGGCAGTGGTGTTCGGGCAGTGTAGGGGGTCTTGCTGGGGGTGGTGTTACAGGGTGTAGGGCAGTGCAGTGGTATTCAGGCAGTGTAGGGGGTCATGCAGGGGGTGGTGTTTCAGGGTTTAGGGTAGTGCAGTGGTGTTCGGGCAGTGTAGGGGGTCGTGCTTGGGGTGGTGTTTTAGGGTTTAGGGCAGTGCATTTGTGTTTGGGCAGTGTAGGGGGTTGTGCTGGGGCTGGTGTTTCAGGGTTTAGGGCAGTGCAGTGGTGTTCGGGCTGTGTAGGGGTAGTGCTGGGGCTGGTGTTTCAGGGTTTAGGGCAGTGGTGTTCGGGCAGTGTAGGGGGTCTTGATGGGGGTAGTGTTTCAGGGTTTAGGGCAGTTCACTGGTGTTCAGGCAGTGTAGGGGGTCATGCTGGGGTGGTGTTTTATGGTTTAGAGCAGTGCATTAGTGTTCGGGTAGTGTAGGGGGTCGTGCTGGGGGAGGTGTTTTAGGGTTTAGGGCAGTGGTGTTCGAGCAGTGTAGGGGGTCATGCTGGGGTTGGTGTTATAGGGTTTAGGGCAGGGCAGTGGTGTTCGGGCAGTGTAGGGTTTATGCTGGGGGTGGTGTTTTAGGGTTAAGGGCAGTGCAGTGGTGTTCGGCAGTATAGGGCGACGTACTGGGGGTGGTGTTTCAGGGTTAAGGGCAGAGCAGTGGTGTTCGGGCAGTGAAAGGGGTCATGCTGTGGGTGGTGTTTCAGGGTTTAGGGCAGTGCAGTGGTGTTCAGGCAGTGTAGGGGGATGTGCTGTGTGTGGTGTTTTAGGGTTTAGGGCAGTGGTGTTCAGGCAGTGTAGGGGTCGTGCTGGGGCTGGTGTTTTATGGTTTAGGGCAGTGCAGTGTTGTTCGAGCAGTGTAGGGGTTGGGCTGGGTGTGGTGTGGTGTTTCATGGTTTAGGGTAGTGGTGTTCGGGCAGTGTAGGGGTCATGCTGGGACTGGTGTTCTAGGGTTTAGGGCAGTGCAGTGGTGTTCGGGCAGTGTGGGGTTCAAGCTGGGGGTGGTGTTTTAGGGTTTAGGGCAGTGCAGTGTTCGGGCAGTGTAGGGCGACGTACTGGGGGTGGTGTTTCAGGGTTTAAGGCACTGCAGTGGTATTCGGGCAGTGTAGGGGGTCATGCAGGGGGGTGGTGTTTCAGGGTTTAGGGCAGTGCAGTGGTGTTCGAGCAGTGTAGGGGTCATGCTGGGTGTGGTGTTTCAGGGTTTAGAGCAGTGCAGTGGTGTTCGGGCAGTGTTAGGGGTCGTGCTGTGGCTGGTATTTTAGGGGTTAGGGCAGTGCAGTGGTATTAGTTCAGTGTAGGGGGACATACTGGGGGTGGTGTTTCAGGGTTTAGGGCAGAGCAGTGGTGTTCTGGTAGTGTAGGGGGTCGTGCTGGGGGTGGAGTTTCAGGGTTTAAGGCAGTGCAGTGGTATTCGGGCAGTGTAGGGGGTCATGCAGGGGGTGGTGTTTCAGGGTTTAGGGCAGTGCAGTGGTGTTCGAGCAGTGTAGGGGTCATGCTGGGTGTGGTGTTTCAGGGTTTAGGGCAGTGCAGTGGTGTTCGGGCAGTGTTAGGGGTCGTGCTGTGGCTGGTGTTTTAGGGGTTAGGGCAGTGCAGTGGTATTAGTTCAGTGTAGGGGACATACTGGGGGTGGTGTTTCAGGATTTAGGGCAGAACAGTGGTGTTTGGGCAGTGTAGGGGGACATGCTGGGGGTGTGTTTTAGCGTTTAGGGCAGTGCAGTGGTGTTAGGGCAGTGTAGGGGGTCATGTAGGGGGTGGTGTTTCAAGGTTTAGGGGAGTGCAGTGGTGTTCAGGCAGTGTAGGGCGTCGTGCAGGGGGTGGTGTTTCAGGGTTTAGGGCAGTGCAGTGGTTTTCTTGCAGTGTAGGGGTTCTTGCTGGGGTGGTGTTTCAGGGTTTAGGGCAGTGGTGTTCGGGCAGTGTAGGGGTTCTTGCTGGGGTGGTGTTTCAGGGTTTAGGGCAGTGGTGTTCGGGCAGTGTATTGTGTCTTGCTGGGGGTGGTGTTTCAGGGTTTAGGGCAGTGCAGTGGTGTTCGGGCAGTGCAGGGTGTCTTGCTTGGTGTTGTGTTTCAGGGTTTAGGGCAGTGGTGTTCGGGCAGTGTAGGGGGTCTTGCTGGGGGTGGTGTTACAGGGTGTAGGGCAGTGCAGTGGTATTCAGGCAGTGTAGGGTGTCATGCAGGGGGTGGTGTTTCAGGGTTTAGGGTAGTGCAGTGGTGTTCGGGCAGTGTAGGGGGTCGTGCTTGGGTTGGTGTTTTAGGGTTTAGGGCAGTGCATTGGTGTTTGGGCAGTGTAGGGGGTTGTGCTGGGGCTGGTGTTTCAGGGTTTAGGGCAGTGCAGTGGTGTTCGGGCTGTGTAGGGCGTAGTGCTGGGGCTGGTGTTTCAGGGTTTAGGGCAGTGGTGTTCGGGCAGTGTAGGGGTTCGTGCTCGGGGTTGTGTTTCAGGGTTTAGGGCAGTGCAGTGGTGTTCGGGCAGTGTAGGGGGTCGTGCTGGGGATGGTGTTTTAGGGTTTAGGGCAGTGGTGTTCGGGCAGTGTAGGGGTTTGTGCTGGGGGTGTTGTTTTAGGGTTTAGGGCAGTGCAGTGGTGTTCGGGCAGTGTAGTGGGTTGTGCTGGGGGTGGTGTTTTAGGGTTTAGGGCAGTGCAGTGGTATTAGTTCAGTGTAGGGGGACATACTGGGGGTGGTGTTTCAGGGTTTAGGGCAGAGCAATGGTGTTCGGGCACTGTAGGGGGTCATGCTGGGGGTGGTGTTTCAGGGTTTAGGGCAGTGCAGTGGTGTTCGGGCAGTGTAGGGGGACGTGCTGGGGGTGTGTTTTAGGGTTTAGGGCAGTGCAGTGGTGTTAGGGCACTGTAGGGGGTCATGCAGGGGGTGGTGTTTCAAGGTTTAGGGGAGTGCAGTGGTGTTCAGGCAGTGTAGGGGGTCGTGCAGTGGGTGGTGTTTCAGGGTTTAGGGCAGTGCAGTGGTTTTCTTGCAGTGTAGGGGTTCTTGCTGGGGTGGTGTTTCAGGGTTTAGGGCAGTGGTGTTTGGGCAGTGTAGGGGTTCTTGCTGGGGTGGTGTTTCAGGGTTTAGGGCAGTGGTGTTCGGGCAGTGTAGGGGGTCTTGCTGGGGGTGGTGTTACAGGGTGTAGGGCAGTGCAGTGGTATTCAGGCAGTGTAGGGGGTCATGCAGGGGGTGGTGTTTCAGGGTTTAGGGTAGTGCAGTGGTGTTCGGGCAGTGTAGGGGGTCGTGCTGGGGGTGGTGTTTTAGGGTTTAGGGCAGTGCAGTGGTGTTTGGGCAGTGTAGGGGGTTGTGCTGGGGATGGTGTTTCAGGGTTCAGGGCAGTGCAGTGGTGTTCGGGCAGTGTAGGGGGTAGTGCTGGGGCTGGTGTTTCAGGGTTTAGGACAGTGGTGTTCGGGCAGTGTAGGGTGTCTTGATGGGGGTGGTGTTTCAGGGTTTTGGGCAGTGCGGTGGTGTTCGGGCAGTGTAGGGTGTCTTGCTTGGTGTTGTGTTTCAGGGTTTAGGGCAGTGGTGTTCGGGCAGTGTAGGGGGTCGTGCTGGGGTGGTGTTTTATGGTTTAGAGCAGTGCAGTAGTGTTCGGGTAGTGTAGGGGGTCGTGCTGGGGGAGGTGTTTTAGGGTTTATGGCAGTGGTGTTCGGGCAGTGTAGGGGGCCATGCTGGGGGTGGTGTTATAGGGTTTAGGGCAGGGCAGTGGTGTTCGGGCAGTGTAGGGTTTATGCTGGGGGTGGTGTTTTAGGGTTAAGGGCAGTGCAGTGGTGTTCGGCAGTATAGGAAGACGTACTGGGGGTGGTGTTTCAGGGTTAATGGCAGAGCAGTGGTGTTCGGGCAGTGAAGTGGGTCATGCTGTTGGTGGTGTTTCAGGGTTTAGGGCAGTGCAGTGGTGTTCAGGCAGTGTAGGGGAATGTGCTGTGGGTGGTGTTTTAGGGTTTAGGGCAGTGTTGTTCAGGCAGTGTAGGGGGGTCTTGCTGGGGGTGGTGTTTCAGGGTTTAAGGCAGTGCAGTGGTATTCGGGCAGTGTAGGGGGTCATGCAGGGGGGTGGTGTTTCAGGGTTTAGGGCAGTGCAGTGGTGTTCGAGCAGTGTAGGGGTGATGTTGGGTGTGGTGTTTCAGGGTTTAGGGCAGTGCAGTGGTGTTCGAGCAGTGTAGGGGTTGTGCTGGGTGTGGTGTTTTATGGTTTAGGGCAGTGCAGTGGTGTTCGGGCAGTGTAGGGCGACGTACTGTGGGTGGTGTTTCGGGGTTTAGGGCAGAGCAGTGGTGTTCGAGCAGTGTAGGGGGTCGTGCTTGGGGTGGTGTTTCAGGGTTTTGGGCAGTGCATTGGTGTTCGGGCAGTTCTGGGGGTAGTGTTTCAGGATTTAGGGCAGTGCAGTGGTGTTCGAGCAGTGTAGGGTTTATGCTGGGGGTGGTGTTTTAGGGTTAAGGGCAGTGCAGTGGTGTTCGGGCAGTATAGGTCGACATACTGGGGGTGGTGTTTCAGGGTTAAGGGCAGAGCAGTGGTGTTCGGGCAGTGAAGGGGGTCATGCTGTGGGTGGTGTTTCAGGGTTTAGGGCTGTGCAGTGGTGTTCAGGCAGTGTAGGGGGATGTGCTGTGGGTGGTGTTTTAGGGTTCAGGGCAGTGGTGTTCAGGCAGTGTAGGGGGTTTTGCTGGGGGTGGTGTTTCAGGGTTTAAGGCAGTGCAGTGGTATTCGGGCAGTGTAGGGGGTCATGCAGGGGGTGGTGTTTCAGGGTTTAGGGCAGTGCAGTGGTGTTCGAGCAGTGTAGGGGTCATGCTGGGTGTGGTGTTTCAGGGTTTAGGGCAGTGCAGTGGTGTTCGGGCAGTGTTAGGGGTCGTGCTGTGGCTGGTGTTTTAGGGGTTAGGGCAGTGTAGTGGTATTAGTTCAGTGTAGGGGGACATACTGGGGGTGGTGTTTCAGGGTTTAGGGCAGAGCAGTGGAGTTTGGGCAGTGTAGGGGGACATGCTGGGGGTGTGTTTTAGGGTTTAGGGCAGTGCAGTGGTGTTAGGGCAGTGTAGGGGGTCATGCAGGGGGGGGTGCTTCAAGGTTTAGGGGAGTGCAGTGGTGTTCAGGCAGTGTAGGGCGTCGTGCAGGGTGTGGTGTTTCAGGGTTTAGGGCAGTGCAGTGGTTTTCTTGCAGTGTAGGGGTTCTTGCTGGGGTGGTGTTTCAGGGTTTAGGGCAGTGGTGTTCGGGCAGTGTAGGGGTTCTTGCTGGGGTGGTGTTTCAGGGTTTAGGGCAGTGGTGTTCGGGCAGTGTATTGTGTCTTGCTGGGGGTGGTGTTTCAGGGTTTAGGGCAGATCAGTGGTGTTCGGGCAGTGCAGGGTGTCTTGCTGCGGTGGTGTTTTAGGGTTTAGGGCAGTGGTGTTCGGGCAGTGTAGGGGGTCATGCTGGGGGTGATGTTATATGGTTTAGGGCAGGGCAGTGGTGTTCGGGCAGTGTAGGGTTTATTCTGGGGGTGGTGTTTTAGGGTTAAGGCCAGTGCAGTGGTGTTCGGCAGTATAGGGCGACATACTGGGGGTGGTGTTTCAGGGTTAAGGGCAGAGCAGTGGTGTTCGGGCAGTGAAGGGGGTCATGCTGTGGGTGGTGCTTCAGGGTTTAGGGCAGTGCAGTGGTGTTCAGGCATTGTAGGGGGATGTGCTGTGTGTGGTGTTTTAGGGTTTAGGGCAGTGGTGTTCAGGCAGTGTAGGGGTCGTGCTGGGGGTGGTGTTTCAGGGTTTAAGGCAGTGCAGTGGTATTTGGGCAGTGTAGGGGGTCATGCAGGGGGGTGGTGTTTCAGGGTTTAGGGCAGTGCAGTGGTGTTCAAGCAGTGTAGGGGTCATGCTGGGTGTGATGTTTCAGGGTTTAGGGCAGTGCAGTGGTGTTCGGGCAGTGTAGGAGTCGTGCTGTGGCTGGTGTTTTAGGGGTTAGGGCAGTGCAGTGGTGTTCGGGCAGTGTAGGGGTCGTGCTGGGGCTGGTGTTTTATGGTTTAGGGCAGTGCAGTGGTGTTCGGGCAGTGTAGGATGACGTACTGGGGGTGGTTTTTCATGGTTTAGGGTAGTGGTGTTCGGGCAGTTTAGGGGGTCATGCTGGGACTGGTGTTCTAGGGTTTAGGGCAGTGCAGTGGTGTTCGGGCAGTGTGGGGTTCATGCTGGGGTGGTGTTTTAGGGTTTAGGGCAGTGCAGTGGTGTTCGGGCAGTGTAGGATGACGTACTGGGGGTGGGTTTTCAGGGTTTAACGCACTGCAGTGGTATTCGGGCAGTGTAGGGGGTCATGCAGGGGGGTGGTGTTTCAGGGTTTAGGGCAGTGCAGTGGTGTTCGAGCAGTGTAGGGGTCATGCTGGGTGTGGTGTTTCAGGGTTTAGAGCAGTGCAGTGGTGTTCGGGCAGTGTTAGGGGTCGTGCTGTGGCTGGTATTTTAGGGGTTAGGGCAGTGCAGTGGTATTAGTTCAGTGTAGGGGGACATACTGGGGGTGGTGTTTCAGGGTTTAGGGCAGAGCAGTGGTGTTCGGGTAGTGTAGGGGGTCGTGCTGGGGGTGGAGTTTCAGGGTTTAGGGCAGTGCAGTGGTGTTCGGGCAGTGTAGGGGGACGTGCTGGGGGTGTGTTTTAGGGTTTAGGGCAGTGCAGTGGTGTTAGGGTAGTGTAGGGGGTCATGCAGGGGGTGGTGTTTCAAGGTTTAGGGGAGTGCAGTGCTGTTCAGGCAGTGTAGGAGGTCATGCAGGGGGGTGGTGTTTCAGGGTTTAGGGCAGTGCAGTGGTGTTCGGGCAGTGTAGGGTGTCTTGCTTGGTGTGGTGTTTCAGGGTTTAGGGCAGTGGTGTTCAGGCAGTGTAGGGGGTCATCCTGGGGTGGTGTTTTATAGTTTAGAGCAGTGCAGTAGTGTTCGGGTAGTGTAGAGGGTCGTGCTGGGGGAGGTGTTTTAGGGTGTAGGGCCGTGGTGTTCGGGCAGTGTAGGGGGTCTTGCTGGGGGTGGTGTTACAGGGTGTAGGGCAGTGCAGTGGTATTCAGGCAGTGTAGGGAGTCATGCAGGGGGTGGTGTTTCAGGGTTTAGTGTAGTGCAGTGGTGTTCGGGCAGTGTAGGGCGACGTACTGGGGGTGGTGTTTCGGGGTTTAGGGCAGAGCAGTGGTGTTCGAGCAGTGTAGGGGGTCGTGCTTGGGGTGGTGTTTCAGGGTTTAGGGCAGAGCAGTGGCGTTCGAGCAGTTTTGGGGGGTCTTGCTGGGGGTGGTATTTCAGGGTTTAGGGCAGTGCAGTGGTATTCGGGCAGTGTAGGGGGTCATGTAGGGGGGTGGTGTTTCAGGGTTTAGGGCAGTGCATTGGTGTTCGGGCAGTTCTGGGGGTAGTGTTTCAGGGTTTAGGGCAGTGCAGTGGTTTTCGAGCAGTGTAGGGTTTATGCTGGGGGTGGTGTTTTAGGGTTAAGGGCAGTGCAGTGGTGTTCGGGCAGTATAGGGCGACATACTGGGGGTGGTGTTTCAGGGTTAAGGGCAGAGCAGTGGTGTTCTGGCAGTGAAGGGGGTCATGCTGTGGGTATTGTTTCAGGGTTTAGGGCTGTGCAGTGGTGTTTAGGCAGTGTAGGGGGATGTGCTGTGGGTGTTGTTTTAGGGTTTAGGGGAGTGGTGTTCAGGCAGTGTAGGGGGTATTGCTGGGGGTGGTGTTTCAGGGTTTAAGGCAGTGCAGTGGTATTCGGGCAGTGTAGGGGGTCATGCAGGGGGTGGTGTTTCAGGGTTTAGGGCAGTGCAGTGGTGTTCGAGCAGTGTAGGGGTCATGCTGGGTGTGGTGTTTCAGGGTTTAGGGCAGTGCAGTGGTGTTCGGGCAGTGTTAGGGGTCGTGCTGTGGCTGGTGTTTTAGGGGTTAGGGCAGTGCAGTGGTATTAGTTCAGTGTAGGGGGACATACTGGGGTGGTGTTTCAGGGTTTAGGGCAGAGCAGTGGTGTTCGGGTAGTGTAGGGGGTCGTGCTGGGGGTGGAGTTTCAGGGTTTAGGGCAGTGCAGTGGTGTTAGGGCAGTGTAGGGGGTCATGCAGGGGGTGGTGTTTCAAGGTTTAGGGGGGTGCAGTGGTGTTCAGGCAGTGTAGGGGGTCGTGCAGGGGGTGGTGTTTCAGGGTTTAGGGCAGTGCAGTGGTTTTCTTGCAGTGTAGGGGTTCTTGCTGGGGTGGTGTTTCAGGGTTTAGGGCAGTGGTGTTCGGGCAGTGTAGGGGTTCTTGCTGGGGTGGTGTTTCAGGGTTTAGGGTAGTGGTGTTCGGGCAGTGTATTGTGTCTTGCTGGGGGTGGTGTTTCAGGGTTTAGGGCACTGCAGTGGTGTTCGGGCAGTGCAGGGTGTCTTGCTGCGGTGGTGTTTAAGGGTTTAGGGCAGTGGTGTTCGGGCAGTGTAGGGGGTCGTGCTGTGGGTGGTGTTACAGGGTGTAGGGCAGTGCAGTGGTATTCAGGCAGTGCAGGGGGTCATGCAGGGGGTGGTGTTTCAGGGTTTAGGGTAGTGCAGTGGTGTTCGGGCAGTGTAGGGGGTCGTGCTTGGGGTGGTGTTTTAGGGTTTAGGGCAGTGCATTTGTGTTTGGGCAGTGTAGGGGGTTGTGCTGGGGCTGGTGTTTCAGGGTTTAGGGCAGTGCAGTGGTGTTCGGGCTGTGTAGGGGGTAGTGCTGGGGCTGGTGTTTCAGGGTTTAGGGCAGTGGTGTTCGGGCAGTGTAGGGGGTCTTGATGGGGGTAGTGTTTCAGGGTTTAGGGCAGTGCACTGGTGTTCAGGCAGTGTAGGGGGTCATGCTGGGGTGGTGTTTTATGGTTTAGAGCAGTGCAGTAGTGTTCGGGTAGTGTAGGGGGTCGTGCTGGGGGAGGTGTTTTAGGGTTTAGGGCAGTGGTGTTCGGGCAGTGTAGGGGGTCATGCTGGGGTTGGTGTTATAGGGTTTAGGGCAGGGCAGTGGTGTTCGGGCAGTGTAGGGTTTATGCTGGGGGTGGTGTTTTAGGGTTAAGGGCAGTGCAGTGGTGTTCGGCAGTATAGGGCGACATACTGGGGGTGGTGTTTCAGGGTTAAGGGCAGAGCAGTGGTGTTCGGGCAGTGAAGGGGGTCATGCTGTGGGTGGTGTTTCAGGGTTTAGGGCAGTGCAGTGGTGTTCAGGCAGTGTAGGGTGATGTGCTGTGTGTGGTGTTTTAGGGTTTAGGGCAGTGGTGTTCAGGCAGTGTAGGGGTCGTGCTGGGGCTGGTGTTTTATGGTTTAGGGCAGTGCAGTGTTGTTCGAGCAGTGTAGGGGTTGTGCTGGGTGTGGTGTTTCATGGTTTAGGGTAGTGGTGTTCGGGCAGTGTAGGGGGTCATGCTGGGACTGGTGTTCTAGGGTTTAGGGCAGTGCAGTGGTGTTCGGGCAGTGTGGGGTTCATGCTGGGGGTGGTGTTTTAGGGTTTAGGGCAGTGCAGTGGTGTTCGGGCAGTGTAGGGCGACGTACTGGGGGTGGCGTTTCAGGGTTTAAGGCACTGCAGTGGTATTCGGGCAGTGTAGGGGGTCATGCAGGGGGGTGGTGTTTCAGGGTTTAGGGCAGTGCAGTGGTGTTCGAGCAGTGTAGGGGTCATGCTGGGTGTGGTGTTTCAGGGTTTAGAGCAGTGCAGTGGTGTTCGGGCAGTGTTAGGGGTCGTGCTGTGGCTGGTATTTTAGGGGTTAGGGCAGTGCAGTGGTATTAGTTCAGTGTAGGGGGACATACTGGGGGTGGTGTTTCAGGGTTTAGGGCAGTGCAGTGTTGTTAGGGTAGTGTAGGGGGCCATGCAGGGGGTGGTGTTTCAAGGTTTAGGGGAGTGCAGTGGTGTTCAGGCAGTGTAGGGGTCATGCAGGGGGTGGTGTTTCAGGGTTTAGGGCAGTGCAGTGGTGTTTGGGCAGTGCAGGGTGTCTTGCTGCGGTGGTGTTTAAGGGTTTAGGGCAGTGGTGTTCGGGCAGTGTAGGGGGTCTTGATGGGGGTGGTGTTTCAGGGTTTAGGGCAGTGCAGTGGTGTTCGGGCAGTGTAGGGTTTCTTGCTTGGTGTGGTGTTTCAGGGTTTAGGGCAGTGGTGTTCTGGCAGTGTAGGGGTTCGTCCTGGGGTGGTGTTTTATGGTTTAGAGCAGTGCAGTAGTGTTCGGGTAGTGTAGGGGGTCATGCTGGGGTAGGTGTTTTAGGGTGTAGGGCAGTGGTGTTCGGGTAGTGTAGGGGGTCATGCTGGGGGTGGTGTTATAGGATTTAGGGCAGTGCAGTGGTGTTCGAGCAGTGTAGGGGTCATGCTGGGGCTGGTGTTTTATGGTTTAGGGCAGTGCAGTGGTGTTCGAGCAGTGTAGGGGTTGTGCTGGGTGTGGTATTTCATGGTTTAGGGTAGTGGTGGTCGGGCAGTGTAGGGGGTCATGCTGGGACTGGTGTTCTAGGGTTTAGGGCAGTGCAGTGGTGTTCGGGCAGTGTGGGTTCATGCTGGGGGTGGTGTTTTAGGGTTTAGGGCAGTGCAGTGGTGTTCGGGCAGTGTAGGGCGACGTACTGGGGGTGGTGTTTCAGGGTTTAGGGCAGAGCAGTGGTGTTCGAGCAGTGTAGGGGGTCGTGCTCGGGGTGGTGTTTCAGGGTTTAGGGCAGAGCAGTGGTGTTCGAGCAGTGTAGGGGGACGTGCTGGGGGTGGTGTTTTAGGGTTTAGGGCAGTGGTGTTCAGGCAGTGTAGGGGGTCTTGCTGGGGGTGGTATTTCAGGGTTTAGGGCAGTGCAGTGGTATTCGGGCAGTGTAGGGGGTCATGCAGGGGGGTGGTGTTTCAGGGTTTAGGGCAGTGCATTGGTGTTCGGGCAGTTCTGGGGGTAGTGTTTCAGGGTTTAGGGCAGTGCAGTGGTGTTCGAGCAGTGTAGGGTTTATGCTGGGGGTGGTGTTTTAGGGTTAAGGGCAGTGCAGTGGTGTTCGGCCAGTATAGGGCGACGTACTGGGGGTGGTGTTTCAGGGTTAAGGGCAGAGCAGTGGTGTTCGGGCAGTGAAGGGGTCATGCTGTGGGTGGTGTTTCAGGGTTTAGGGCAGTGCAGTGGTGTTCAGGCAGTGTAGGGGGATGTGCTGGGGGTGGTGTTTCAGGGTTTAAGGCAGTGCAGTGGTATTCGGGCAGTTTAGGGGGTCATGCAGGGGGGGTGGTGTTTCAGGGTTTAGGGCAGTGCAGTGCAGTGGTGTTCGAGCAGTGTAGGGGTCATGCTGGGTGTGGTGTTTCAGGGTTTAGGGCAGTGCAGTGGTGTTCGGGCACTGTTAGGGGTCGTGCTGTGGCGGGTGTTTTAGGGGTTAGGGCAGTGCAGTGGTGTTCGGGCAGTGAAGGGGTCATGCTGGGGCTGGTGTTTTATGGTTTAGGGCAGTGCAGTGGTGTTCGAGCAGTGTAGGGGTTGTGCTGGGTGTGGTGTTTCATGGTTTAGGGTAGTGGTGTTCGGGCAGTGTAGGGGGTCATGCTGGGACTGGTGTTCTAGGGTTTAGGGCAGTGCAGTGGTGTTCGGGCAGTGTGGGGTTCATGCTGGGGGTGGTGTTTTAGGATTTAGGGCAGTGCAGTGGTGTTCGGGCAGTGTAGGGCGACGTACTGGGGGTGGTGTTTCAGGGTTTAGGGCAGAGCAGATGTTTTCGGGCAGTGTAGGGGGTCGTGCTTGGGGTGGTGTTTCAGGGTTTAGGGCAGTGCAGTGGTGTTCGGGCAGTGCAGGGTGTCTTGCTGCGGTGGTGTTTAATGGTTTAGGGCAGTGGTGTTCGGGCAGTGTAGGGGGTCTTGATGGGGTGGTGTTTCAGGGTTTAGGGCAGTGCAGTGGTGTTAGGGCAGTGTAGGGTGTCTTGCTTGGTGTGGTGTTTCAGGGTTTAGGGCAGTGGTGTTCTGGCAGTTTAGGGGTTCGTCCTGGGGTGGTGTTTTATGGTTTAGAGCAGTGCAGTAGTGTTCGGGTAGTGTAGGGGGTCGTGCTGGGGGAGGTGTTTTAGGGTGTAGGACAGTGGTGTTCGGGCAGTGTAGGGGGTCATGCTGGGGGTGGTGTCATAGGGTTTAGGGCAGGGCCGTGGTGTTCGGGCAGTGTAGGGTTTATGCTGGGGGTGTTGTTTTAGGGTTAAGGGCAGTGCAGTGGTGTTCGGCAGTATAGGGCGACGTACTGGGGATGGTGTTTCAAGGTTAAGGGCAGAGCAGTGGTGTTCGGGCAGTGAATGGGGTCATGCTGTGGGTGGTGTTTCAGGGTTTAGGGCAGTGCAGTGGTGTTCAGGCAGTGTAGGGGGATGTGCTGTGGGTGGTGTGTTAGGGTTTAGGGCAGTGGTGTTCAGGCAGTGTAGGGGGTCTTGCTGGGGGTGGTGTTTCAGGGTTTAAGGCAGTGCAGTGGTATTCGGGCAGTGTAGGGGGTCATGCAGGGGGGTGGTGTTTCAGGGTTTAGGGCAGTGCAGTGGTGTTCGAGCAGTGTAGGGGTCATGCTGGGGCTGGTGTTTTATGGTTTAGGGCAGTGCAGTGGTGTTCGAGCAGTGTAGGGGTTGTGCTGGGTGTGGTATTTCATGGTTTAGGGTAGTGGTGGTCGGGCAGTGTAGGGGGTCATGCTGGGACTGGTGTTCTAGGGTTTAGGGCAGTGCAGTGGTGTTCGGGCAGTGTGGGGTTCATGCTGGGGGTGGTGTTTTAGGGTTTAGGGCAGTGCAGTGGTGTTCGAGCAGTGTAGGGGTTGTGCTGGGTGTGGTGTTTAATGGTTTAGGGCAGTGCAGTGGTGTTCGGGCAGTGTAGGGCGACGTACTGTGGGTGGTGTTTCGGGGTTTAGGGCAGAGCAGTGGTGTTCGGGCAGTGTGGGGTTCATGCTGGGGTGGTGTTTTAGGGTTTAGGGCAGTGCAGTGGTGTTCGGGCAGTGTAGGGCGACGTACTGGGGGTGGTGTTTCAGGGTTTAGGTCAGAGCAGTGGTGTTCGAGCAGTGTAGGGGGTCGTGCTTGGGGTGGTGTTTCAGGGTTTAGGGCAGAGCAGTGGTGTTCGAGCAGTGTAGGGGGATGTGCTGGGGGTGGTGTTTTAGGGTTTAGGGCAGTGGTGTTCAGGCAGTGTAGGGGGTCTTGCTGGGGATGGTGTTTCAGGGTTTAGGGCAGTGCAGTGGTATTCGGGCAGTGTAGGGGGTCATGCAGGGGGGTGGTGTTTCAGGGTTTAGGGCAGTGCATTGGTGTTCGGGCAGCTCTGGGGGTAGTGTTTCAGGGTTTAGGGCAGTGCAGTGGTGTTCGAGCAGTGTAGGGTTTATGCTGGGGGTGGTGTTTTAGGGTTAAGGGCAGTGCAGTGGTGTTCGGCCATTATAGGGCGACGTACTGGGGGTGGTGTTTCAGGGTTAAGGGCAGAGCTGTGGTGTTCGGGCAGTGAATGGGGTCATGCTGTGGGTGGTGTTTCAGGGTTTAGGGCAGTGCAGTGGTGTTCAGGCAGTGTAGGGGGATGTGCTGTGGGTGGTGTTTTAGGGTTTAGGGCAGTGGTGTTCAGGCAGTGTAGGCGGTCTTGCTGGGGGTGGTGTTTCAGGGTTTAAGGCAGTGCAGTGGTATTCGGGCAGTGTAGGGGGTCATGCAGGGGGGTGGTGTTTCAGGGTTTAGGGCAGTGCAGTGGTGTTCGAGCAGTGTAGGGGTCATGCTGGGTGTGGTGTTTCAGGGTTTAGGGCAGTGCAGTGGTGTTCGGGCAGTGTTAGGGGTCGTGCCGTGGCGGGTGTTTTAGGGGTTAGGGCAGTGGAGTGGTGTTCGGGCAGTGAAGGGGTCGTGCTGGGGCTGGTGTTTTATGGTTTAGGGCAGTGCAGTGGTTTTCGAGCAGTGTAGGGGTTGTGCTGGGTGTGGTGTTTCATGGTTTAGGGTAGTGGTGTTCGGGCAGTGTAGGGGGTCATGCTGGGACTGGTGTTCTAGGGTTTAGGGCAGTGCAGTGGTGTTCGGGCAGTGTGAGGTTCATGCTGGGGGTGGTGTTTTAGGATTTAGGGCAGTGCAGTGGTGTTCGGGCAGTGTAGGGCGACGTACTGGTGGTGGTGTTTCAGGGTTTAGGGCAGTGCAGTGGTGTTCGGGCAGTGTTAGGGGTCGTGCCGTGGCGGGTGTTTTAGGGGTTAGGGCAGTGGAGTGGTGTTCGGGCAGTGAAGGGGTCGTGCTGGGGCTGGTGTTTTATGGTTTAGGGCAGTGCAGTGGTGTTCAAGCAGTGTTGGGGTTGTGCTGGGTGTGGTGTTACATGGTTTATGGTAGTGGTGTTCGGGCAGTGTAGGGGGTCATGCTGGGACTGGTGTTCTAGGGTTTAGGGCAGTGCAGTGGTGTTCGGGCAGTGTGGGGTTCATGCTGGGGGTGGTGTTTTAGGATTATGGGCAGTGGTGTTCGGGCAGTGTAGGGCGACGTACTGGGGGTGGTGTTTCAGGGTTTAGGGCAGAGCAGTGGTGTTCGGGCAGTGTAGGGGGTCATGCTTGGGGTGGTGTTTCAGGGTTTAGGGCAGTGCAGTGGTGTTTGAGCAGTGTAGGGGTCATGCTGGGTGTTGTGTTTCAGGGTTTAGGGC
Source organism: Triturus cristatus (assembly GCF_964204655.1). Classification (NCBI taxonomy): domain Eukaryota; kingdom Metazoa; phylum Chordata; class Amphibia; order Caudata; family Salamandridae; genus Triturus; species Triturus cristatus. The sequence continues at coordinate 762,486,460 of NC_140579.1, forward strand.
AGTGTAGTGGTGTTCGGGCAGTGTAGGGGGATGTGCTTGGGGTGGTGTTTCAGGGTTTAGGGCAGAGTAGTAGTGTTCGGGCAGTGTAGGGGGATGTGCTGGGGGTGGTGTTTTAGGGTTTAGGGCAGAGCAGTGGTGTTCGGGCAGTGTAGGGGTTCGAGCTGGGGGTGGTGTTTCAGGGTTTAGGGCAGTGTAGTGGTGTTCGGGCAGTGTAGGGTGTCATGCATGGGGTGGTGTTTCAGGGTTTAGGGCAGTGCAGTGGTTTTCAGGCAGTGTAGGGGTCTTGCTGTGGGTGGTGTTTCAGGGTTTAGGGCAGTGGTGTTCGGGCAGTGTATTGTGTCTTGCTGGGGGTGGTGTTTCAGGGTTTAGGGCAGCGCAGTGGTGTTCGGGCAGTGTAGGGGGTCTTGCTGGGGGTGGTGTTACAGGGTGTGGGTCAGTGCAGTGGTATTCAGGCAGTGTAGGGGGTCATGCAGGGGGTGGTGTTTCAGGGTTTAGGGTAGTGCAGTGGTGTTCGGGCAGTGTAGGGGGTCATGCTGGGGGTGGTGTTTTAGGGTTTAGGGCAGTGCAGTGGTGATTGGGCAATGTAGGGGGTAGTGCTGGGGCTGGTGTTTCAGGGTTTAGGGCAGTGGTGTTCGGGCAGTGTAGGGTGTCTTGCTTGGTGTGGTGTTTCAGGGTTTAGGGCAGTGGTGTTCGGGCAGTGTAGGGGGCCGTGCTGGGGTGGTGTTTTATGGTTTAGAGCAGTGCAGTAGTGTTCGGGCAGTGAAGGAGGTCGTGCTGGGGGTGGTGTTATAGGGTTTAGGGCAGGGCAGTGGTGTTCGGGCAGTGTAGGGTTTATGCTGGGGGTGGTGTTTTAGGGTTAAGGGTAGTGCAGTCGTGTTCGGGCAGTGAAGGGAGTCATGCTGTGGGTGGTGTTTCAGGGTAGTGCAGTGGTGTTCAGGCAGTGTAGGGGGTCTTGCTGGGGGTGGTGTTTCAGGGTTTAAGGCAGTGCAGTGGTATTCGGGCAGTGTAGGGGGTCATGCAGGGGGGTGGTGTTTCAGGGTTTCGGGCAGTGCAGTGGTGTTTGAGCAGTGTAGGGGTTGTGCTGGGTGTGGTGTTTCATGGTTAAGGGTAGTGGTGTTCGGGCAGTGTAGGGGGTCATGCTGGGACTGGTGTTCTAGGATTTAGGGCAGTGCAGTGGTGTTCGGGCAGTGTGGGGTTCATGCTGGGGGTGGCGTTTTAGGGTTTAGGGCAGTGCAGTGGTGTTCGGGCAGTGTAGGGCGACGTACTGGGGGTGGTGTTTCAGGGTTTAGGGCAGAGCAGTGGTGTTCGAGCAGTGTAGGAGGTCGTGCTTGGGGTGGTGTTTCAGGGTTTAGGGCAGTGCAGTGGTGTTCAGACAATGTAGGGGGACGTGCTGGGGGTGTGGTTTTAGGGTGTAGGGCAGTGGTGTTCAGGCAGTTTAGGGGGTCTTGCTGGGGTTGGTATTTCAGGGTTTAGGGCAGTGCAGTGGTATTCGGGCAGTGTAGGGGGTCATGCAGTGGGGTGGTGTTTCAGGGTTTAGGGCAGTGCATTGGTGTTCGGGCAGTTCTGGGGGTAGTGTTTCAGGGTTTAGGGCAGTGCAGTGGTGTTCGGGCAGTATAGGGCGACGTACTGGGGGTGGTGTTTCAGGGTTAAGGGCATAGCAGTGGTGTTTGGGCAGTGATGGGGGCCATGCTGTGGGTGTTGTTTCAGGGTTTAGGGCAGTGCAGTGGTGTTTGGGCAGTGTAGGGTGTCTTGCTTGGTGTGGTGTTTCAGGGTTTAGGGCAGTGGTGTTCAGGCAGTGTAGGGGGTCGTGCTGGGGTGGTGTTTTATGGTTTAGAGCAGTGCAGTAGTGTTCGGGCAGTGAAGGGGTCGTGCTGGGGGTGGTGTTATAGGGTTTAGGGCAGGGCAGTGGTGTTCGGTCAGTGTAGGGTTTATGCTGGGGGTGGTGTTTTAGGGTTAAGGGTAGTGCAGTGGTGTTCGGCAGTATAGGGCGGCATACTGGGGTGGTGTTTCAGGGTTAAGGGCAGAGCAGTGGTGTTCGGGCAGTGAAGGGGGTAATGCTGTGGGTGGTGTTTCAGGGTTTAGGGCAGTGCAGTGGTGTTCAGGCAGTGTAGGGGATGTGCTGTGGGTGGTGTTTTAGGGTTTAGGGCAGTGGTGTTCAGGCAGTGTAGGGGATGTGCTGTGGGTGGTGTTTTAGGGTTTAGGGCAGTGGTGTTCAGGCAGTGCAGGGGGTCTTGCTGGGGGTGGTGTTTCAGGGTTTAAGGCAGTGCAGTAGTATTGGGGCAGTGTAGGGGGTCATGCAGGGGCGTGGTGTTTCAGGGTTTCGGGCAGTGCAGTGGTGTTCGAGCAGTGTAGGGGTCATGCTGGGTGTGGTGTTTCAGGGTTTAGGGCAGTGCAGTGGTGTTCGGGCAGTGTGGGGCTCATGCTGGGGGTGGCGTTTTAGGGTTTAGGGCAGTGCAGTGGTGTTCGGGCAGTGTAGGGCGACATACTGAGGGTGGTGTTTCAGGGTTTAGGGCAGAGCAGTGGTGTTCGGGCAGTGTATTGTGTCTTGCTTGGGGTGGGGTTTCAGAGTTTAGGGCAGTGCAGTGGTGGTCGGGCAGTGCAGGGTGTCTTACTGCGGTGGTGTTTCAGGGTTTAGGGCAGTGCAGTGGTATTTGGGCAGTGTAGGGGGTCATGCAGTGGGGTGGTGTTTCAGGGTTTAGTGCAGTGCATTGGTGTTCGGGCAGTTCTGGGGGTAGTGTTTCAGGGTTTAGGGCAGTGCAGTGGTGTTCGAGCAGTGTAGGGTTTATGCTGGGGGTGGTGTTTTAGGGTTAAGGGCAGTGCAGTGGTGTTCGGGCAGTATAGGGCGACGTACTGGGGTGGTGTCTCAGGGTTAAGGGCATAGCAGTGGTGTTCGAGCAATGTAGGGGGACGTGCTGGGGGTGGTGTTTTAGGGTTTAGGGCAGTGGTGTTCAGGCAGTGTAGGGGGTCTTGCTGGGGGTGGTATTTCAGGGTTTAGGGCAGTGCAGTGGTATTCAGGCAGTGTAGGGGGTTATGCAGGGGGGTGGTGTTTCAGGGTTTAGGGCAGTGCATTGGTGTTCGGGCAGTTCTGGGGGTAGTGTTTCAGGGTTTAGGGCAGTGCAGTGGTGTTCGAGCAGTGTAGGGTTTATGCTGGGGGTGGTGTTTTAGGGTTAAGGGCAGTGCAGTGGTGTTCGGCCAGTATAGGGCGATGTACTGGGGGTGGTGTTTCAGGGTTAAGGGCAGAGCAGTGGTGTTCGGGCAGTGAAGGGGGTCATGCTGTGGGTGGTGTTTCAGGGTTTAGGGCAGTGCAGTGGTCAGGTAGTGTAGGGGGATGTGCTGTGGGTGGTGTTTTATGGTTTAGGGCAGTGGTGTTCAGGCAGTGTAGGCGGTCTTGCTGGGGGTGGTGTTTCAGGGTTTAAGGCAGTGCAGTGGTAGTTGGGCAGTGTAGGGGGTCATGCAGAGGGGTGGTGTTTCAGGGTTTAGGGCAGTGCAGTGGTGTTCGAGCAGTGTAGGGGTCATGCTGGGTGTGGTGTTTCAGGGTTTAGGGCAGTGCAGTGGTGTTCGGGCAGTGTTAGGGGTTGTGCTGTGGCGGGTGTTTTAGGGGTTAGGGCAGTGCAGTGGTGTTCGGGCAGTGTAGGGGTCGTTCTGGGGCTGGTGTTTTATGGTTTAGGGCAGTGCAGTGGTGTTCGAGCAGTGTAGGGGTTGTGCTGGGTGTGGTGTTTCATGGTTTAGGGTAGTGGTGTTCGGGCAGTGTAGGGGGTCATGCTGGGACTGGTGTTCTAGTGTTTAGGGCAGTGCAGTGGTGTTCGGGCAGTGTGGGGTTCATGCTGGGGGTGGTGTTTTAGGATTTAGGGCAGTGCAGTGGTGTTCGGGCAGTGCAGGGTGTCTTGCTGCGGTGGTGTTTAAGGGTTTAGGGCAGTGGTGTTCGGGCAGTGTAGGGGGTCTTGCTGGGGGTGGTGTTACAGGGTGTGGGGCAGTGCAGTCGTATTCAGGCAGTGTAGGGGGTCATGCAGGGGGTGGTGTTTCAGGGTTTAGGGTAGTGCAGTGGTGTTCGGGCAGTGTAGGGGGTCGTGCTGGGGGTGGTGTTTTAGGGTTTAGGGCAGTGCAGTGGTGTTTAAGCAGTGTAGGGGGTAGTGCTGGGGCTGGTGTTTCAGGGTTTAGGGCAGTGGTGTTCGGGCAGTGTAGGGGGTCTTGATGGGGGTGGTGTTTCAGGGTTTAGGGCAGTGCAGTGGTGTTTGGGCAGTGTAGGGTGTCTTGCTTGGTGTGGTGTTTCAGGGTTTAGGGCAGTGGTGTTCGGGCAGTGTAGGGGGTCGTGCTGGGGTGATGTTTTATGGTTTAGAGCAGTGCAGTAGTGTTCGGGCAGTGAAGGGGGTCGTGCTGGGGGTGGTGTTATAGGGTAGGGCAGTGGTGTTCGGGCAGTGTAGGGTTTATGCTAGGGGTGGTGTTTTAGGGTTAAGGGTAGTGCAGTGGTGTTTGGGCAGTGAAGGGGGTGATGCTGTGTGTAGTGTTTCAGGGTTTAGGGCAGTGCAGTGGTGTTCAGGCAGTGTAGGGGGATGTGCTGTGGGTGGTGTTTTAGGGTTTAGGGCAGTGGTGTTCAGGCAGTGTAGGGGGTCTTGCTGGGGGTGGTGTTTCAGGGTTTAAGGCAGTGCAGTGGTATTCGGGCAGTGTAGGGGGTCATGCAGGGGGGTGGTGTTTCAGGGTTTTGGGCAGTGCAGTGGTGTTCGAGCAGTGTAGGGGTCATGCTGGGTGTGGTGTTTCAGGGTTTAGTGCAGTGGTGTTCGGGCAGTGAAGGGGGTCATGCTGTGGGTGGTGTTTCACGGTTTAGGGCAGTGGTGTTCAGGCAGTGTAGGGGGTCTTGCTGGGGGTGGTGTTTCAGGGTTTAAGTCAGTGCAGTGGTATTCGGGCAGTGTAGGGGGTCATGCAGGGGGGTGGTGTTTCAGGGTTTAGGGCAGTGCAGTGGTGTTCGAGCAGTGTAGGGGTCATGCTGGGTGTGGTGTTTCAGGGTTTAGGGCAGTGCAGTGGTGTTCGGGCAGTGTTAGGGGTCGTGCTGTGGCGGGTGTTTTAGGGGTTAGGGCAGTGCAGTGGTGTTCGGGCAGTGTAGGGGTCGTGCTGGGGCTGGTGTTTTATGGTTTAGGGCAGTGGTGTTCAGGCAGTGTAGGCGGTCTTGCTGGGGGTGGTGTTTCAGGGTTTAAGGCAGTGCAGTGGTAGTTGGGCAGTGTAGGGGGTCATGCAGAGGGGTGGTGTTTCAGGGTTTAGGGCAGTGCAGTGGTGTTCGAGCAGTGTAGGGGTCATGCTGGGTGTGGTGTTTCAGGGTTTAGGGCAGTGCAGTGGTGTTCGGGCAGTGTTAGGGGTTGTGCTGTGGCGGGTGTTTTAGGGGTTAGGGCAGTGCAGTGGTGTTCGGGCAGTGTAGGGGTCGTTCTGGGGCTGGTGTTTTATGGTTTAGGGCAGTGCAGTGGTGTTCGAGCAGTGTAGGGGTTGTGCTGGGTGTGGTGTTTCATGGTTTAGGGTAGTGGTGTTCGGGCAGTGTAGGGGGTCATGCTGGGACTGGTGTTCTAGTGTTTAGGGCAGTGCAGTGGTGTTCGGGCAGTGTGGGGTTCATGCTGGGGGTGGTGTTTTAGGATTTAGGGCAGTGCAGTGGTGTTCGGGCAGTGCAGGGTGTCTTGCTGCGGTGGTGTTTAAGGGTTTAGGGCAGTGGTGTTCGGGCAGTGTAGGGGGTCTTGCTGGGGGTGGTGTTACAGGGTGTGGGGCAGTGCAGTCGTATTCAGGCAGTGTAGGGGGTCATGCAGGGGGTGGTGTTTCAGGGTTTAGGGTAGTGCAGTGGTGTTCGGGCAGTGTAGGGGGTCGTGCTGGGGGTGGTGTTTTAGGGTTTAGGGCAGTGCAGTGGTGTTTAAGCAGTGTAGGGGGTAGTGCTGGGGCTGGTGTTTCAGGGTTTAGGGCAGTGGTGTTCGGGCAGTGTAGGGGGTCTTGATGGGGGTGGTGTTTCAGGGTTTAGGGCAGTGCAGTGGTGTTTGGGCAGTGTAGGGTGTCTTGCTTGGTGTGGTGTTTCAGGGTTTAGGGCAGTGGTGTTCGGGCAGTGTAGGGGGTCGTGCTGGGGTGATGTTTTATGGTTTAGAGCAGTGCAGTAGTGTTCGGGCAGTGAAGGGGGTCATGCTGGGGGTGGTGTTATAGGGTAGGGCAGTGGTGTTCGGGCAGTGTAGGGTTTATGCTAGGGGTGGTGTTTTAGGGTTAAGGGTAGTGCAGTGGTGTTTGGGCAGTGAAGGGGGTGATGCTGTGTGTAGTGTTTCAGGGTTTAGGGCAGTGCAGTGGTGTTCAGGCAGTGTAGGGGGATGTGCTGTGGGTGGTGTTTTAGGGTTTAGGGCAGTGGTGTTCAGGCAGTGTAGGGGGTCTTGCTGGGGGTGGAGTTTCAGGGTTTAAGGCAGTGCAGTGGTATTCGGGCAGTGTAGGGGGTCATGCAGGGGGGTGGTGTTTCAGGGTTTTGGGCAGTGCAGTGGTGTTCGAGCAGTGTAGGGGTCATGCTGGGTGTGGTGTTTCAGGGTTTAGGGCAGTGCAGTGGTGTTCGGGCAGTGAAGGGGGTCATGCTGTGGGTGGTGTTTCACGGTTTAGGGCAGTGGTGTTCAGGCAGTGTAGGGGGTCTTGCTGGGGGTGGTGTTTCAGGGTTTAAGGCAGTGCAGTGGTATTCGGGCAGTGTAGGGGGTCATGCAGGGGGGTGGTGTTTCAGGGTTTAGGGCAGTGCAGTGGTGTTCGAGCAGTGTAGGGGTCATGCTGGGTGTGGTGTTTCAGGGTTTAGGGCAGTGCAGTGGTGTTCGGGCAGTGTTAGGGGTCGTGCTGTGGCGGGTGTTTTAGGGGTTAGGGCAGTGCAGTGGTGTTCGGGCAGTGTAGGGGTCGTGCTGGGGCTGGTGTTTTATGGTTTAGGGCAGTGCAGTGGTGTTCGAGCAGTGTTGGGCTTGTGCTGGGTGTGGTGTTTCATGGTTTATGGTAGTGGTGTTCGGGCAGTGTAGGGGGTCATGCTGGGACTGGTGTTCTAGGGTTTAGGGCAGTGCAGTGGTGTTCGGGCAGTGTGGGGTTCATGCTGGGGGTGGTGTTTTAGGATTTAGGGCAGTGGTGTTCGGGCAGTGTAGAGCGACGTACTGGGGGTGGTGTTTCAGGGTTTAGGGCAGAGCAGTGGTGTTCTGGCAGTGTAGGGGGTCATGCTTGGGGTGGTGTTTCAGGGTTTAGGGCAGTGCAGTGGTGTTCGAGCAGTGTAGGGGTCGTGCTGGGTGTTGTGTTTCAGGGTTTAGGGCAGTGTAGTGGTGTTCGGGCAGTGTAGGGGGATGTGCTTGGGGTGGTGTTTCAGGGTTTAGGGCAGAGTAGTAGTGTCCGGGCAGTGTAGGGGGTCATGCTTGGGGTGGTGATTCAGGGTTTAGGGCAGAGCAGTGGTGTTCGGGCAGTGTAGGGGTTAGAGCTGGGGGTGGTGTTTCAGGGTTTAGGGCAGTGTAGTGGTGTTCGGGCAGTGTAGGTTGTCATGCATGGGGTGGTGTTTTAGGGTTTAGGGCAGTGCAGTGGTTTTCAGGCAGTGTAGGGGTCTTGCTGTGGGTGGTGTTTCAGGGTTTAGGGCAGTGGTGTTCGGGCAGTGTATTGTGTCTTGCTGGGGGTGGTGTTTCAGGGTTTAGGGCAGTGCAGTGGTGTTCGGGCAGTGCAGGGTGTCTTGCTGCGGTGGTGTTTAAGGGTTTAGGGCAGTGGTGTTCAGGCAGTGTAGGGGGTCTTGCTGGGGGTGGTGTTACAGGGTGTGGGGCAGTGCAGTGGTATTCAGGCAGTGTAGGGGGTCATGCAGGGGGTGGTGTTTCAGAGTTTAGGGTAGTGCAGTGGTGTTCGGGCAGTGTAGGGGGTCGTGTTGGGGGTGGTGTTTTAGGGTTTAGGGCAGTGCAGTGGTGTTTGGGCAGTGTAGGGGGTAGTGCTGGGGCTGGTGTTTCAGGGTTTAGGGCAGTGGTGTTCGGGCAGTGTAGGGGGTCTTGATGGGGGTGGTGTTTCAGGGTTTAGGGCAGTGGTGTTCAGGCAGTGTAGGGGGTCTTGCTGGGGGTGGTGTTTCAGGGTTTAAGGCAGTGCAGTGGTATTCGGGCAGTGTAGGGGGTCATGCAGGGGGGTGGTGTTTCAGGGTTTAGGGCAGTGCAGTGGTGTTCGAGCAGTGTAGGGGTCATGCTGGGTGTGGTGTTTCAGGGTTTAGGGCAGTGCAGTGGTGTTCGGGCAGTGTTAGGGGTCGTGCTGTGGCGGGTGTTTTAGGGGTTAGGGCAGTGCAGTGGTGTTCGGGCAGTGTAGGGGTCGTGCTGGGGCTGGTGTTTTATGGTTTAGGGCAGTGCAGTGGTGTTCGAGCAGTGTTGGGCTTGTGCTGGGTGTGGTGTTTCATGGTTTATGGTAGTGGTGTTCGGGCAGTGTAGGGGGTCATGCTGGGACTGGTGTTCTAGGGTTTAGGGCAGTGCAGTGGTGTTCGGGCAGTGTGGGGTTCATGCTGGGGGTGGTGTTTTAGGATTTAGGGCAGTGGTGTTCGGGCAGTGTAGGGCGACGTACTGGGGGTGGTGTTTCAGGGTTTAGGGCAGAGCAGTGGTGTTCTGGCAGTGTAGGGGGTCATGCTTGGGGTGGTGTTTCAGGGTTTAGGGCAGTGCAGTGGTGTTCGAGCAGTGTAGGGGTCGTGCTGGGTGTTGTGTTTCAGGGTTTAGGGCAGTGTAGTGGTGTTCGGGCAGTGTAGGGGGATATGCTTGGGGTGGTGTTTCAGGGTTTAGGAGGGCAGAGTAGTAGTGTTCGGGCAGTGTAGGGGGCCATGCTTGGGGTGGTGATTCAGGGTTTAGGGCAGAGCAGTGGTGTTCGGGCAGTGTAGGGGTTAGAGCTGGGGGTGGTGTTTCAGGGTTTAGGGCAGTGTAGTGGTGTTCGGGCAGTGTAGGTTGTCATGCATGGGGTGGTGTTTTACGGTTTAGGGCAGTGCAGTGGTTTTCAGGCAGTGTAGGGGTTTTGCTGTGGGTGGTGTTTCAGGGTTTAGGGCAGTGGTGTTCGGGCAGTGTATTGTGTCTTGCTGGGGGTGGTGTTTCAGGGTTTAGGGCAGTGCAGTGGTGTTCGGGCAGTGCAGGGTGTCTTGCTGCGGTGGTGTTTAAGGGTTTAGGGCAGTGGTGTTCGGGCAGTGTAGGGGGTCTTGCTGGGGGTGGTGTTACAGGGTGTGGGGCAGTGCAGTGGTATTCAGGCAGTTTAGGGGGTCATGCAGGGGGTGGTGTTTCAGGGTTTAGGGTAGTGCAGTGGTGTTCGGGCAGTGTAGGGGGTCGTGCTGGGGGTGGTGTTTTAGGGTTTAGGGCAGTGCAGTGGTGTTTGGGCAGTGTAGGGGGTAGTGCTGGGGCTGGTGTTTCAGGGTTTAGGGCAGTGGTGTTTGGGCAGTGTAGGGGGTCTTGATGGGGTGGTGTTTCAGGGTTTAGGGCAGTGCAGTGGTGTTTGGGCAGTGTAGGGTGTCTTGCTTGGTGTGGTGTTTCAGGGTTTAGGGCAGTGGTGTTCGGGCAGTGTAGGGGGTCGTGCTGGGGTGGTGTTTTATGGTTTAGAGCAGTGCAGTAGTGTTCGGGCAGTGAAGGAGGTCGTGCTGGGGGTGGTGTTATAGGGTTTAGGGCAGGGCAGTGGTGTTCGGGCAGTGTAGGGTTTATGCTGGGGGTGGTGTTTTAGGGTTAAGGGTAGTGCAGTGGTGTTCGGGCAGTGAAGGGGGTCATGCTGTGGGTGGTGTTTCAGGGTAGTGCAGTGGTGTTCAGGCAGTGTAGGGGGATGTGCTGTGGATGGTGTGTTAGGGTTTAGGGCAGTGGTGTTCAGGCAGTGTAGGGGGTCTTGCTGGGGGTGGTGTTTCAGGGTTTCGGGCAGTGCAGTGGTGTTCGAGCAGTGTAGGGGTCATGCTGGGTGTGGTGTTTCAGGGTTTAGGGCAGTGCAGTGGTGTTCGGGCAGTGTGGGGTTCATGCTGGGGGTGGCGTTTTAGGGTTTAGGGCAGTGCAGTGGTGTTCGGGCAGTGTAGGGCGACGTACTGGGGGTGGTGTTTCAGGGTTTAGGGCAGAGCAGTGGTGTTCGAGCAGTGTATGAGGTCGTGCTTGGGGTGGTGTTTCAGGGTTTAGGGCAGTGCAGTGGTGTTCAGACAATGTAGGGGGACGTGCTGGGGGTGTGGTTTTAGGGTGTAGGGCAGTGGTGTTCAGGCAGTTTAGGGGGTCTTGCTGGGGTTGGTATTTCAGGGTTTAGGGCAGTGCAGTGGTATTCGGGCAGTATAGGGGGTCATGCAGTGGGGTGGTGTTTCAGGGTTTAGGGCAGTGCATTGGTGTTCGGGCAGTTCTGGGGGTAGTGTTTCAGGGTTTAGGGCAGTGCAGTGGTGTTCGGGCAGTATAGGGCGACGTACTGGGGGTGGTGTTTCAGGGTTAAGGGCATAGCAGTGGTGTTTGGGCAGTGATGGGGGCCATGCTGTGGGTGTTGTTTCAGGGTTTAGGGCAGTGCAGTGGTGTTTGGGCAGTGTAGGGTGTCATGCTTGGTGTGGTGTTTCAGGGTTTAGGGCAGTGGTGTTCAGGCAGTGTAGGGGGTCGTGCTGGGGTGGTGTTTTATGGTTTAGAGCAGTGCAGTAGTGTTCGGGCAGTGAAGGGGTCGTGCTGGGGGTGGTGTTATAGGGTTTAGGGCAGGGCAGTGGTGTTCGGGCAGTGTAGGGTTTATGCTGGGGGTGGTGTTTTAGGGTTAAGGGTAGTGCAGTGTTGTTCGGCAGTATAGGGCGGCATACTGGGGTGGTGTTTCAGGGTTAAGGGCAGAGCAGTGGTGTTCGGGCAGTGAAGGGGGTAATGCTGTGGGTGGTGTTTCAGGGTTTAGGGCAGTGCAGTGGTGTTCAGGCAGTGTAGGGGATGTGCTGTGGGTGGTGTTTTAGGGTTTAGGGCAGTGGTGTTCAGGCAGTGTAGGGGATGTGCTGTTGGTGGTGTTTTAGGGTTTAGGGCAGTGGTGTTCAGGCAGTGCAGGGGGTCTTGCTGGGGGTGGTGTTTCAGGGTTTAAGGCAGTGCAGTAGTATTGGGGCAGTGTAGGGGGTCATGCAGGGGGGTGGTGTTTCAGGGTTTAGGGCAGTGCAGTGGTTTTCGGGCAGTGTGGGGCTCATGCTGGGGGTGGCGTTTTAGGGTTTAGGGCAGTGCAGTGGTGTTCGGGCAGTGTAGGGCGACATACTGAGGGTGGTGTTTCAGGGTTTAGGGCAGAGCAGTGGTGTTCGGGCAGTGTATTGTGTCTTGCTTGGGGTGGGGTTTCAGAGTTTAGGGCAGTGCAGTGGTGTTCGGGCAGTGCAGGGTGTCTTACTGCGGTGGTGTTTCAGGGTTTAGGGCAGTGCAGTGGTATTTGGGCAGTGTAGGGGGTCATGCAGTGGGGTGGTGTTTCAGGGTTTAGTGCAGTGCATTGGTGTTCGGGCAGTTCTGGGGGTAGTGTTTCAGGGTTTAGGGCAGTGCAGTGGTGTTCGAGCAGTGTAGGGTTTATGCTGGGGGTGGTGTTTTAGGGTTAAGGGCAGTGCAGTGGTGTTCGGGCAGTATAGGGCGACGTACTGGGGTGGTGTCTCAGGGTTAAGGGCATAGCAGTGGTGTTCGAGCAATGTAGGGGGACGTGCTGGGGGTGGTGTTTTAGGGTTTAGGGCAGTGGTGTTCAGGCAGTGTAGGGGGTCTTGCTGGGGGTGGTATTTCAGGGTTTAGGGCAGTGCAGTGGTATTCAGGCAGTGTAGGGGGTCATGCAGGGGGGTGGTGTTTCAGGGTTTAGGGCAGTGCATTGGTGTTCGGGCAGTTCTGGGGGTAGTGTTTCAGGGTTTAGGGCAGTGCAGTGGTGTTCGAGCAGTGTAGGGTTTATGCTGGGGGTGGTGTTTTAGGGTTAAGGGCAGTGCAGTGGTGTTCGGCCAGTATAGGGCGACGTACTGGGGGTGGTGTTTCAGGGTTAAGGGCAGAGCAGTGGTGTTCGGGCAGTGAAGGGGGATATGCTTGGGGTGGTGTTTCAGGGTTTAGGGCAGAGTAGTAGTGTTCGGGCAGTGTAGGGGGTCATGCTTGGGGTGGTGATTCAGGGTTTAGGGCAGAGCAGTGGTGTTCGGGCAGTGTAGGGGTTAGAGCTGGGGGTGGTGTTTCAGGGTTTAGGGCAGTGCAGTGGTTTTCGAGCAGTGTAGGGGTTGTGCTGGGTGTGGTGTTTCATGGTTTAGGGTAGTGGTGTTCGGGCAGTGTAGGGGGTCATGCTGGGACTGGTGTTCTAGGGTTTAGGGCAGTGCAGTGGTGTTCGGGCAGTGTGAGGTTCATGCTGGGGGTGGTGTTTTAGGATTTAGGGCAGTGCAGTGGTGTTCGGGCAGTGTAGGGCGACGTACTGGTGGTGGTGTTTCAGGGTTTAGGGCAGAGCAGTGGTGTTCGGGCAGTGTAGGGGGTCGTGCTTGGGGTGGTGTTTCAGGGTTTAGGGCAGTGCAGTGGTGTTCCGACAGTGTAGGGGGACGTGCTGGGGGTGGTGTTTTAGGGTTTAGGGCAGTGGTGTTCAGGCAGTGTAGGGGGTCTTGCTGGGGGTGGTATTTCAGGGTTTAGGGCAGGGCAGTGGTATTCGGGCAGTGTAGTGGGTCATGCAGGGGGGTGGTGTTTCAGGGTTTAGGGCAGTGCATTGGTGTTCGGGCAGTTCTGGGGGTAGTGTTTCAGGGTTTAGGGCGGTGCAGTGGTGTTCGAGCAGTGTAGGGGTCGTGCTGGGAGTTGTGTTTCAGGGTTTAGGGCAGTGTAGTTGTGTTCGGGCAGTGTAGGGGGATGTGCTTGGGGTGGTGTTTCAGGGTTAAGGGCAGAGCAGTGGTGTTCGGGCAGTGAAGGGGGTCATGCTGTGGGTAGTGTTTCAGGGTTTAGGGCAGTGCAGTGGTGTTCAGGCAGTGTAGGGGGATGTGCTGTGGGTGGTGTTTTAGGGTTTAGGGCAGTGGTGTTCAGGCAGTCTAGGGGGTCTTGCTGGGGATGGTGTTTCAGGGTTTAAGGCAGTGCAGTGGTATTCGGGCAGTGTAGGGGGTCATGCAGGGGGGTGGTGTTTCAGATTTTAGGGCAGTGCAGTGGTGTTCGAGCAGTGTCGGGGTCATGCTGGGTGTGGTGTTTCAGGGTTTAGGGCAGTGCAGTGGTGTGCGGGCAGTGTTAGGGGTCGTGCTGTGGCGGGTGTTTTAGGGGTTAGGGCAGTGCAGTGGTGTTCGGGCAGTGTAGGGGTCGTGCTGGGGCTGGTGTTTTATGGTTTAGGGCAGTGCAGTGGTGTTCAAGCAGTGTTGGGGTTGTGCTGGGTGTGGTGTTACATGGTTTATGGTAGTGGTGTTCGGGCAGTGTAGGGGGTCATGCTGGGACTGGTGTTCTAGGGTTTAGGGCAGTGGTGTTCGGGCAGTGTAGGGCGACGTACTGGGGCTGGTGTTTTATGGTTTAGGGCAGTGCAGTGGTGTTCGGGCAGTGTGGGGTTCATGCTGGGGGTGGTGTTTTAGGATTATGGGCAGTGGTGTTCGGGCAGTGTAGGGCGACGTACTGGGGGTGGTGTTTCAGGGTTTAGGGCAGAGCAGTGGTGTTCGGGCAGTGTAGGGGGTCATGCTTGGGGTGGTGTTTCAGGGTTTAGGGCAGTGCAGTGGTGTTTGAGCAGTGTAGGGGTCATGCTGGGTGTTGTGTTTCAGGGTTTAGGGCAGTGTAGTGGTGTTCGGGCAGTGTAGGGGGATGTGCTTGGGGTGGTGTTTCAGGGTTTAGGGCAGAGTAGTAGTGTTCGGGCAGTGTAGGGGGATGTGCTGGGGGTGGTGTTTTAGGGTTTAGGGCAGAGCAGTGGTGTTCGGGCAGTGTAGGGGTTCGAGCTGGGGGTGGTGTTTCAGGGTTTAGGGCAGTGTAGTGGTGTTCGGGCAGTGTAGGGTGTCATGCATGGGGTGGTGTTTCAGGGTTTAGGGCAGTGCAGTGGTTTTCAGGCAGTGTAGGGGTCTTGCTGTGGGTGGTGTTTCAGGGTTTAGGGCAGTGGTGTTCGGGCAGTGTATTGTGTCTTGCTGGGGGTGGTGTTTCAGGGTTTAGGGCAGCGCAGTGGTGTTCGGGCAGTGCAGGGTGTCTTGCTGCGGTGGTGTTTAAGGGTTTAGGGCAGTGGTGTTCGGGCAGTGTAGGGGGTCTTGCTGGGGGTGGTGTTACAGGGTGTGGGTCAGTGCAGTGGTATTCAGGCAGTGTAGGGGGTCATGCAGGGGGTGGTGTTTCAGGGTTTAGGGTAGTGCAGTGGTGTTCGGGCAGTGTAGGGGGTCATGCTGGGGGTGGTGTTTTAGGGTTTAGGGCAGTGCAGTGGTGATTGGGCAATGTAGGGGGTAGTGCTGGGGCTGGTGTTTCAGGGTTTAGGGCAGTGGTGTTCGGGCAGTGTAGGGTGTCTTGCTTGGTGTGGTGTTTCAGGGTTTAGGGCAGTGGTGTTCGGGCAGTGTAGGGGGCCGTGCTGGGGTGGTGTTTTATGGTTTAGAGCAGTGCAGTAGTGTTCGGGCAGTGAAGGAGGTCGTGCTGGGGGTGGTGTTATAGGGTTTAGGGCAGGGCAGTGGTGTTCGGGCAGTGTAGGGTTTATGCTGGGGGTGGTGTTTTAGGGTTAAGGGTAGTGCAGTGGTGTTCGGGCAGTGAAGGGAGTCATGCTGTGGGTGGTGTTTCAGGGTAGTGCAGTGGTGTTCAGGCAGTGTAGGGGGATGTGCTGTGGGTGGTGTGTTAGGTTTTAGGGCAGTGGTGTTCAGGCAGTGTAGGGGGTCTTGCTGGGGGTGGTGTTTCAGGGTTTAAGGCAGTGCAGTGGTATTCGGGCAGTGTAGGGGGTCATGCAGGGGGGTGGTGTTTCAGGGTTTCGGGCAGTGCAGTGGTGTTTGAGCAGTGTAGGGGTTGTGCTGGGTGTGGTGTTTCATGGTTAAGGGTAGTGGTGTTCGGGCAGTGTAGGGGGTCATGCTGGGACTGGTGTTCTAGGGTTTAGGGCAGTGCAGTGGTGTTCGGGCAGTGTGGGGTTCATGCTGGGGGTGGCGTTTTAGGGTTTAGGGCAGTGCAGTGGTATTCGGGCAGTGTAGGGCGACGTACTGGGGGTGGTGTTTCAGGGTTTAGGGCAGAGCAGTGGTGTTCGAGCAGTGTAGGAGGTCGTGCTTGGGGTGGTGTTTCAGGGTTTAGGGCAGTGCAGTGGTGTTCAGACAATGTAGGGGGACGTGCTGGGGGTGTGGTTTTAGGGTGTAGGGCAGTGGTGTTCAGGCAGTTTAGGGGGTCTTGCTGGGGTTGGTATTTCAGGGTTTAGGGCAGTGCAGTGGTATTCGGGCAGTGTAGGGGGTCATGCAGTGGGGTGGTGTTTCAGGGTTTAGGGCAGTGCATTGGTGTTCGGGCAGTTCTGGGGGTAGTGTTTCAGGGTTTAGGGCAGTGCAGTGGTGTTCGGGCAGTATAGGGCGACGTACTGGGGGTGGTGTTTCAGGGTTAAGGGCATAGCAGTGGTGTTTGGGCAGTGATGGGGGCCATGCTGTGGGTGTTGTTTCAGGGTTTAGGGCAGTGCAGTGGTGTTTGGGCAGTGTAGGGTGTCTTGCTTGGTGTGGTGTTTCAGGGTTTAGGGCAGTGGTGTTCAGGCAGTGTAGGGGGTCGTGCTGGGGTGGTGTTTTATGGTTTAGAGCAGTGCAGTAGTGTTCGGGCAGTGAAGGGGTCGTGCTGGGGGTGGTGTTATAGGGTTTAGGGCAGGGCAGTGGTGTTCGGTCAGTGTAGGGTTTATGCTGGGGGTGGTGTTTTAGGGTTAAGGGTAGTGCAGTGGTGTTCGGCAGTATAGGGCGGCATACTGGGGTGGTGTTTCAGGGTTAAGGGCAGAGCAGTGGTGTTCGGGCAGTGAAGGGGGTAATGCTGTGGGTGGTGTTTCAGGGTTTAGGGCAGTGCAGTGGTGTTCAGGCAGTGTAGGGGATGTGCTGTGGGTGGTGTTTTAGGGTTTAGGGCAGTGGTGTTCAGGCAGTGTAGGGGATGTGCTGTGGGTGGTGTTTTAGGGTTTAGGGCAGTGGTGTTCAGGCAGTGCAGGGGGTCTTGCTGGGGGTGGTGTTTCAGGGTTTAAGGCAGTGCAGTAGTATTGGGGCAGTGTAGGGGGTCATGCAGGGGCGTGGTGTTTCAGGGTTTCGGGCAGTGCAGTGGTGTTCGAGCAGTGTAGGGGTCATGCTGGGTGTGGTGTTTCAGGGTTTAGGGCAGTGCAGTGGTGTTCGGGCAGTGTGGGGCTCATGCTGGGGGTGGCGTTTTAGGGTTTAGGGCAGTGCAGTGGTGTTCGGGCAGTGTAGGGCGACATACTGAGGGTGGTGTTTCAGGGTTTAGGGCAGAGCAGTGGTGTTCGGGCAGTGTATTGTGTCTTGCTTGGGGTGGGGTTTCAGAGTTTAGGGCAGTGCAGTGGTGTTCGGGCAGTGCAGGGTGTCTTACTGCGGTGGTGTTTCAGGGTTTAGGGCAGTGCAGTGGTATTTGGGCAGTGTAGGGGGTCATGCAGTGGGGTGGTGTTTCAGGGTTTAGTGCAGTGCATTGGTGTTCGGGCAGTTCTGGGGGTAGTGTTTCAGGGTTTAGGGCAGTGCAGTGGTGTTCGAGCAGTGTAGGGTTTATGCTGGGGGTGGTGTTTTAGGGTTAAGGGCAGTGCAGTGGTGTTCGGGCAGTATAGGGCGACGTACTGGGGTGGTGTCTCAGGGTTAAGGGCATAGCAGTGGTGTTCGAGCAATGTAGGGGGACGTGCTGGGGGTGGTGTTTTAGGGTTTAGGGCAGTGGTGTTCAGGCAGTGTAGGGGGTCTTGCTGGGGGTGGTATTTCAGGGTTTAGGGCAGTGCAGTGGTATTCAGGCAGTGTAGGGGGTCATGCAGGGGGGTGGTGTTTCAGGGTTTAGGGCAGTGCATTGGTGTTCGGGCAGTTCTGGGGGTAGTGTTTCAGGGTTTAGGGCAGTGCAGTGGTGTTCGAGCAGTGTAGGGTTTATGCTGGGGGTGGTGTTTTAGGGTTAAGGGCAGTGCAGTGGTGTTCGGCCAGTATAGGGCGATGTACTGGGGGTGGTGTTTCAGGGTTAAGGGCAGAGCAGTGGTGTTCGGGCAGTGAAGGGGGTCATGCTGTGGGTGGTGTTTCAGGGTTTAGGGCAGTGCAGTGGTCAGGTAGTGTAGGGGGATGTGCTGTGGGTGGTGTTTTATGGTTTAGGGCAGTGGTGTTCAGGCAGTGTAGGCGGTCTTGCTGGGGGTGGTGTTTCAGGGTTTAAGGCAGTGCAGTGGTAGTTGGGCAGTGTAGGGGGTCATGCAGAGGGGTGGTGTTTCAGGGTTTAGGGCAGTGCAGTGGTGTTCGAGCAGTGTAGGGGTCATGCTGGGTGTGGTGTTTCAGGGTTTAGGGCAGTGCAGTGGTGTTCGGGCAGTGTTAGGGGTTGTGCTGTGGCGGGTGTTTTAGGGGTTAGGGCAGTGCAGTGGTGTTCGGGCAGTGTAGGGGTCGTTCTGGGGCTGGTGTTTTATGGTTTAGGGCAGTGCAGTGGTGTTCGAGCAGTGTAGGGGTTGTGCTGGGTGTGGTGTTTCATGGTTTAGGGTAGTGGTGTTCGGGCAGTGTAGGGGGTCATGCTGGGACTGGTGTTCTAGTGTTTAGGGCAGTGCAGTGGTGTTCGGGCAGTGTGGGGTTCATGCTGGGGGTGGTGTTTTAGGATTTAGGGCGGTGCAGTGGTGTTCGGGCAGTGCAGGGTGTCTTGCTGCGGTGGTGTTTAAGGGTTTAGGGCAGTGGTGTTCGGGCAGTGTAGGGGGTCTTGCTGGGGGTGGTGTTACAGGGTGTGGGGCAGTGCAGTCGTATTCAGGCAGTGTAGGGGGTCATGCAGGGGGTGGTGTTTCAGGGTTTAGGGTAGTGCAGTGGTGTTCGGGCAGTGTAGGGGGTCGTGCTGGGGGTGGTGTTTTAGGGTTTAGGGCAGTGCAGTGGTGTTTAAGCAGTGTAGGGGGTAGTGCTGGGGCTGATGTTTCAGGGTTTAGGGCAGTGGTGTTCGGGCAGTGTAGGGGGTCTTGATGGGGGTGGTGTTTCAGGGTTTAGGGCAGTGCAGTGGTGTTTGGGCAGTGTAGGGTGTCTTGCTTGGTGTGGTGTTTCAGGGTTTAGGGCAGTGGTGTTCGGGCAGTGTAGGGGGTCGTGCTGGGGTGATGTTTTATGGTTTAGAGCAGTGCAGTAGTGTTCGGGCAGTGAAGGGGGTCGTGCTGGGTGGTGTTATAGGGTAGGGCAGTGGTGTTCGGGCAGTGTAGGGTTTATGCTAGGGGTGGTGTTTTAGGGTTAAGGGTAGTGCAGTGGTGTTTGGGCAGTGAAGGGGGTGATGCTGTGTGTAGTGTTTCAGGGTTTAGGGCAGTGCAGTGGTGTTCAGGCAGTGTAGGGGGATGTGCTGTGGGTGGTGTTTTAGGGTTTAGGGCAGTGGTGTTCAGGCAGTGTAGGGGGTCTTGCTGGGGGTGGAGTTTCAGGGTTTAAGGCAGTGCAGTGGTATTCGGGCAGTGTAGGGGGTCATGCAGGGGGGTGGTGTTTCAGGGTTTTGGGCAGTGCAGTGGTGTTCGAGCAGTGTAGGGGTCATGCTGGGTGTGGTGTTTCAGGGTTTAGGGCAGTGCAGTGGTGTTCGGGCAGTGAAGGGGGTCATGCTGTGGGTGGTGTTTCACGGTTTAGGGCAGTGGTGTTCAGGCAGTGTAGGGGGTCTTGCTGGGGGTGGTGTTTCAGGGTTTAAGTCAGTGCAGTGGTATTCGGGCAGTGTAGGGGGTCATGCAGGGGGGTGGTGTTTCAGGGTTTAGGGCAGTGCAGTGGTGTTCGAGCAGTGTAGGGGTCATGCTGGGTGTGGTGTTTCAGGGTTTAGGGCAGTGCAGTGGTGTTCGGGCAGTGTTAGGGGTCGTGCTGTGGCGGGTGTTTTAGGGGTTAGGGCAGTGCAGTGGTGTTCGGGCAGTGTAGGGGTCGTGCTGGGGCTGGTGTTTTATGGTTTAGGGCAGTGGTGTTCAGGCAGTGTAGGCGGTCTTGCTGGGGGTGGTGTTTCAGGGTTTAAGGCAGTGCAGTGGTAGTTGGGCAGTGTAGGGGGTCATGCAGAGGGGTGGTGTTTCAGGGTTTAGGGCAGTGCAGTGGTGTTCGAGCAGTGTAGGGGTCATGCTGGGTGTGGTGTTTCAGGGTTTAGGGCAGTGCAGTGGTGTTCGGGCAGTGTTAGGGGTTGTGCTGTGGCGGGTGTTTTAGGGGTTAGGGCAGTGCAGTGGTGTTCGGGCAGTGTAGGGGTCGTTCTGGGGCTGGTGTTTTATGGTTTAGGGCAGTGCAGTGGTGTTCGAGCAGTGTAGGGGTTGTGCTGGGTGTGGTGTTTCATGGTTTAGGGTAGTGGTGTTCGGGCAGTGTAGGGGGTCATGCTGGGACTGGTGTTCTAGTGTTTAGGGCAGTGCAGTGGTGTTCGGGCAGTGTGGGGTTCATGCTGGGGGTGGTGTTTTAGGATTTAGGGCAGTGCAGTGGTGTTCGGGCAGTGCAGGGTGTCTTGCTGCGGTGGTGTTTAAGGGTTTAGGGCAGTGGTGTTCGGGCAGTGTAGGGGGTCTTGCTGGGGGTGGTGTTACAGGGTGTGGGGCAGTGCAGTCGTATTCAGGCAGTGTAGGGGGTCATGCAGGGGGTGGTGTTTCAGGGTTTAGGGTAGTGCAGTGGTGTTCGGGCAGTGTAGGGGGTCGTGCTGGGGGTGGTGTTTTAGGGTTTAGGGCAGTGCAGTGGTGTTTAAGCAGTGTAGGGGGTAGTGCTGGGGCTGGTGTTTCAGGGTTTAGGGCAGTGGTGTTCGGGCAGTGTAGGGGGTCTTGATGGGGGTGGTGTTTCAGGGTTTAGGGCAGTGCAGTGGTGTTTGGGCAGTGTAGGGTGTCTTGCTTGGTGTGGTGTTTCAGGGTTTAGGGCAGTGGTGTTCGGGCAGTGTAGGGGGTCGTGCTGGGGTGATGTTTTATGGTTTAGAGCAGTGCAGTAGTGTTCGGGCAGTGAAGGGGGTCGTGCTGGGGGTGGTGTTATAGGGTAGGGCAGTGGTGTTCGGGCAGTGTAGGGTTTATGCTAGGGGTGGTGTTTTAGGGTTAAGGGTAGTGCAGTGGTGTTTGGGCAGTGAAGGGGGTGATGCTGTGTGTAGTGTTTCAGGGTTTAGGGCAGTGCAGTGGTGTTCAGGCAGTGTAGGGGGATGTGCTGTGGGTGGTGTTTTAGGGTTTAGGGCAGTGGTGTTCAGGCAGTGTAGGGGGTCTTGCTGGGGGTGGTGTTTCAGGGTTTAAGGCAGTGCAGTGGTATTCGGGCAGTGTAGGGGGTCATGCAGGGGGGTGGTGTTTCAGGGTTTTGGGCAGTGCAGTGGTGTTCGAGCAGTGTAGGGGTCATGCTGGGTGTGGTGTTTCAGGGTTTAGGGCAGTGCAGTGGTGTTCGGGCAGTGAAGGGGGTCATGCTGTGGGTGGTGTTTCACGGTTTAGGGCAGTGGTGTTCAGGCAGTGTAGGGGGTCTTGCTGGGGGTGGTGTTTCAGGGTTTAAGGCAGTGCAGTGGTATTCGGGCAGTGTATGGGGTCATGCAGGGGGGTGGTGTTTCAGGGTTTAGGGCAGTGCAGTGGTGTTCGAGCAGTGTAGGGGTCATGCTGGGTGTGGTGTTTCAGGGTTTAGGGCAGTGCAGTGGTGTTCGGGCAGTGTTAGGGGTCGTGCTGTGGCGGGTGTTTTAGGGGTTAGGGCAGTGCAGTGGTGTTCGGGCAGTGTAGGGGTCGTGCTGGGGCTGGTGTTTTATGGTTTAGGGCAGTGCAGTGGTGTTCGAGCAGTGTTGGGCTTGTGCTGGGTGTGGTGTTTCATGGTTTATGGTAGTGGTGTTCGGGCAGTGTAGGGGGTCATGCTGGGACTGGTGTTCTAGGGTTTAGGGCAGTGCAGTGGTGTTCGGGCAGTGTGGGGTTCATGCTGGGGGTGGTGTTTTAGGATTTAGGGCAGTGGTGTTCGGGCAGTGTAGGGCGACGTACTGGGGGTGGTGTTTCAGGGTTTAGGGCAGAGCAGTGGTGTTCTGGCAGTGTAGGGGGTCATGCTTGGGGTGGTGTTTCAGGGTTTAGGGCAGTGCAGTGGTGTTCGAGCAGTGTAGGGGTCGTGCTGGGTGTTGTGTTTCAGGGTTTAGGGCAGTGTAGTGGTGTTCGGGCAGTGTAGGGGGATGTGCTTGGGGTGGTGTTTCAGGGTTTAGGGCAGAGTAGTAGTGTCCGGGCAGTGTAGGGGGTCATGCTTGGGGTGGTGATTCAGGGTTTAGGGCAGAGCAGTGGTGTTCGGGCAGTGTAGGGGTTAGAGCTGGGGGTGGTGTTTCAGGGTTTAGGGCAGTGTAGTGGTGTTCGGGCAGTGTAGGTTGTCATGCATGGGGTGGTGTTTTAGGGTTTAGGGCAGTGCAGTGGTTTTCAGGCAGTGTAGGGGTCTTGCTGTGGGTGGTGTTTCAGGGTTTAGGGCAGTGGTGTTCGGGCAGTGTATTGTGTCTTGCTGGGGGTGGTGTTTCAGGGTTTAGGGCAGTGCAGTGGTGTTCGGGCAGTGCAGGGTGTCTTGCTGCGGTGGTGTTTAAGGGTTTAGGGCAGTGGTGTTCAGGCAGTGTAGGGGGTCTTGCTGGGGGTGGTGTTACAGGGTGTGGGGCAGTGCAGTGGTATTCAGGCAGTGTAGGGGGTCATGCAGGGGGTGGTGTTTCAGGGTTTAGGGTAGTGCAGTGGTGTTCGGGCAGTGTAGGGGGTCGTGTTGGGGGTGGTGTTTTAGGGTTTAGGGCAGTGCAGTGGTGTTTGGGCAGTGTAGGGGGTAGTGCTGGGGCTGGTGTTTCAGGGTTTAGGGCAGTGGTGTTCGGGCAGTGTAGGGGGTCTTGATGGGGGTGGTGTTTCAGGGTTTAGGGCAGTGGTGTTCAGGCAGTGTAGGGGGTCTTGCTGGGGGTGGTGTTTCAGGGTTTAAGGCAGTGCAGTGGTATTCGGGCAGTGTAGGGGGTCATGCAGGGGGGTGGTGTTTCAGGGTTTAGGGCAGTGCAGTGGTGTTCGAGCAGTGTAGGGGTCATGCTGGGTGTGGTGTTTCAGGGTTTAGGGCAGTGCAGTGGTGTTCGGGCAGTGTTAGGGGTCGTGCTGTGGCGGGTGTTTTAGGGGTTAGGGCAGTGCAGTGGTGTTCGGGCAGTGTAGGGGTCGTGCTGGGGCTGGTGTTTTATGGTTTAGGGCAGTGCAGTGGTGTTCGAGCAGTGTTGGGCTTGTGCTGGGTGTGGTGTTTCATGGTTTATGGTAGTGGTGTTCGGGCAGTGTAGGGGGTCATGCTGGGACTGGTGTTCTAGGGTTTAGGGCAGTGCAGTGGTGTTCGGGCAGTGTGGGGTTCATGCTGGGGGTGGTGTTTTAGGATTTAGGGCAGTGGTGTTCGGGCAGTGTAGGGCGACGTACTGGGGGTGGTGTTTCAGGGTTTAGGGCAGAGCAGTGGTGTTCTGGCAGTGTAGGGGGTCATGCTTGGGGTGGTGTTTCAGGGTTTAGGGCAGTGCAGTGGTGTTCGAGCAGTGTAGGGGTCGTGCTGGGTGTTGTGTTTCAGGGTTTAGGGCAGTGTAGTGGTGTTCGGGCAGTGTAGGGGGATATGCTTGGGGTGGTGTTTCAGGGTTTAGGGCAGAGTAGTAGTGTTCGGGCAGTGTAGGGGGCCATGCTTGGGGTGGTGATTCAGGGTTTAGGGCAGAGCAGTGGTGTTCGGGCAGTGTAGGGGTTAGAGCTGGGGGTGGTGTTTCAGGGTTTAGGGCAGTGTAGTGGTGTTCGGGCAGTGTAGGTTGTCATGCATGGGGTGGTGTTTTAGGGTTTAGGGCAGTGCAGTGGTTTTCAGGCAGTGTAGGGGTTTTGCTGTGGGTGGTGTTTCAGGGTTTAGGGCAGTGGTGTTCGGGCAGTGTATTGTGTCTTGCTGGGGGTGGTGTTTCAGGGTTTAGGGCAGTGCAGTGGTGTTCGGGCAGTGCAGGGTGTCTTGCTGCGGTGGTGTTTAAGGGTTTAGGGCAGTGGTGTTCGGGCAGTGTAGGGGGTCTTGCTGGGGGTGGTGTTACAGGGTGTGGGGCAGTGCAGTGGTATTCAGGCAGTTTAGGGGGTCATGCAGGGGGTGGTGTTTCAGGGTTTAGGGTAGTGCAGTGGTGTTCGGGCAGTGTAGGGGGTCGTGCTGGGGGTGGTGTTTTAGGGTTTAGGGCAGTGCAGTGGTGTTTGGGCAGTGTAGGGGGTAGTGCTGGGGCTGGTGTTTCAGGGTTTAGGGCAGTGGTGTTCGGGCAGTGTAGGGGGTCTTGATGGGGTGGTGTTTCAGGGTTTAGGGCAGTGCAGTGGTGTTTGGGCAGTGTAGGGTGTCTTGCTTGGTGTGGTGTTTCAGGGTTTAGGGCAGTGGTGTTCGGGCAGTGTAGGGGGTCGTGCTGGGGTGGTGTTTTATGGTTTAGAGCAGTGCAGTAGTGTTCGGGCAGTGAAGGAGGTCGTGCTGGGGGTGGTGTTATAGGGTTTAGGGCAGGGCAGTGGTGTTCGGGCAGTGTAGGGTTTATGCTGGGGGTGGTGTTTTAGGGTTAAGGGTAGTGCAGTGGTGTTCGGGCAGTGAAGGGGGTCATGCTGTGGGTGGTGTTTCAGGGTAGTGCAGTGGTGTTCAGGCAGTGTAGGGGGATGTGCTGTGGATGGTGTGTTAGGGTTTAGGGCAGTGGTGTTCAGGCAGTGTAGGGGGTCTTGCTGGGGGTGGTGTTTCAGGGTTTCGGGCAGTGCAGTGGTGTTCGAGCAGTGTAGGGGTCATGCTGGGTGTGGTGTTTCAGGGTTTAGGGCAGTGCAGTGGTGTTCGGGCAGTGTGGGGTTCATGCTGGGGGTGGCGTTTTAGGGTTTAGGGCAGTGCAGTGGTGTTCGGGCAGTGTAGGGCGACGTACTGGGGGTGGTGTTTCAGGGTTTAGGGCAGAGCAGTGGTGTTCGAGCAGTGTATGAGGTCGTGCTTGGGGTGGTGTTTCAGGGTTTAGGGCAGTGCAGTGGTGTTCAGACAATGTAGGGGGACGTGCTGGGGGTGTGGTTTTAGGGTGTAGGGCAGTGGTGTTCAGGCAGTTTAGGGGGTCTTGCTGGGGTTGGTATTTCAGGGTTTAGGGCAGTGCAGTGGTATTCGGGCAGTATAGGGGGTCATGCAGTGGGGTGGTGTTTCAGGGTTTAGGGCAGTGCATTGGTGTTCGGGCAGTTCTGGGGGTAGTGTTTCAGGGTTTAGGGCAGTGCAGTGGTGTTCGGGCAGTATAGGGCGACGTACTGGGGTGGTGTTTCAGGGTTAAGGGCATAGCAGTGGTGTTTGGGCAGTGATGGGGGCCATGCTGTGGGTGTTGTTTCAGGGTTTAGGGCAGTGCAGTGGTGTTTGGGCAGTGTAGGGTGTCATGCTTGGTGTGGTGTTTCAGGGTTTAGGGCAGTGGTGTTCAGGCAGTGTAGGGGGTCGTGCTGGGGTGGTGTTTTATGGTTTAGAGCAGTGCAGTAGTGTTCGGGCAGTGAAGGGGTCGTGCTGGGGGTGGTGTTATAGGGTTTAGGGCAGGGCAGTGGTGTTCGGGCAGTGTAGGGTTTATGCTGGGGGTGGTGTTTTAGGGCTAAGGGTAGTGCAGTGTTGTTCGGCAGTATAGGGCGGCATACTGGGGTGGTGTTTCAGGGTTAAGGGCAGAGCAGTGGTGTTCGGGCAGTGAAGGGGGTAATGCTGTGGGTGGTGTTTCAGGGTTTAGGGCAGTGCAGTGGTGTTCAGGCAGTGTAGGGGATGTGCTGTGGGTGGTGTTTTAGGGTTTAGGGCAGTGGTGTTCAGGCAGTGTAGGGGATGTGCTGTGGGTGGTGTTTTAGGGTTTAGGGCAGTGGTGTTCAGGCAGTGCAGGGGGTCTTGCTGGGGGTGGTGTTTCAGGGTTTAAGGCAGTGCAGTAGTATTGGGGCAGTGTAGGGGGTCATGCAGGGGGGTGGTGTTTCAGGGTTTAGGGCAGTGCAGTGGTTTTCGGGCAGTGTGGGGCTCATGCTGGGGGTGGCGTTTTAGGGTTTAGGGCAGTGCAGTGGTGTTCGGGCAGTGTAGGGCGACATACTGAGGGTGGTGTTTCAGGGTTTAGGGCAGAGCAGTGGTGTTCGGGCAGTGTATTGTGTCTTGCTTTGGGTGGGGTTTCAGAGTTTTGGGCAGTGCAGTGGTGTTCGGGCAGTGCAGGGTGTCTTACTGCGGTGGTGTTTCAGGGTTTAGGGCAGTGCAGTGGTATTTGGGCAGTGTAGGGGGTCATGCAGTGGGGTGGTGTTTCAGGGTTTAGTGCAGTGCATTGGTGTTCGGGCAGTTCTGGGGGTAGTGTTTCAGGGTTTAGGGCAGTGCAGTGGTGTTCGAGCAGTGTAGGGTTTATGCTGGGGGTGGTGTTTTAGGGTTAAGGGCAGTACAGTGGTGTTCGGGCAGTATAGGGCGACGTACTGGGGTGGTGTCTCAGGGTTAAGGGCATAGCAGTGGTGTTCGAGCAATGTAGGGGGACGTGCTGGGGGTGGTGTTTTAGGGTTTAGGGCAGTGGTGTTCAGGCAGTGTAGGGGGTCTTGCTGGGGGTGGTATTTCAGGGTTTAGGGCAGTGCAGTGGTATTCAGGCAGTGTAGGGGGTCATGCAGGGGGGTGGTGTTTCAGGGTTTAGGGCAGTGCATTGGTGTTCGGGCAGTTCTGGGGGTAGTGTTTCAGGGTTTAGGGCAGTGCAGTGGTGTTCGAGCAGTGTAGGGTTTATGCTGGGGGTGGTGTTTTAGGGTTAAGGGCAGTGCAGTGGTGTTCGGCCAGTATAGGGCGACGTACTGGGGGTGGTGTTTCAGGGTTAAGGGCAGAGCAGTGGTGTTCGGGCAGTGAAGGGGGTCATGCTGTGGGTGGTGTTTCAGGGTTTAGGGCAGTGCAGTGGTCAGGTAGTGTAGGGGGATGTGCTGTGGGTGGTGTTTCAGGGTTTAGGGCAGTGCAGTGGTGTTCGAGCAGTGTAGGGGTCGTGCTGGGTGTTGTGTTTCAGGGTTTAGGGCAGTGTAGTGGTGTTCGGGCAGTGTAGGGGGATATGCTTGGGGTGGTGTTTCAGGGTTTAGGGCAGAGTAGTAGTGTTCGGGCAGTGTAGGGGGTCATGCTTGGGGTGGTGATTCAGGGTTTAGGGCAGAGCAGTGGTGTTCGGGCAGTGTAGGGGTTAGAGCTGGGGGTGGTGTTTCAGGGTTTAGGGCAGTGTAGTGGTGTTCGGGCAGTGTAGGTTGTCATGCATGGGGTGGTGTTTTAGGGTTTAGGGCAGTGCAGTGGTTTTCAGGCAGTGTAGGGGTTTTGCTGTGGGTGGTGTTTCAGGGTTTAGGGCAGTGGTGTTCGGGCAGTGTATTGTGTCTTGCTGGGGGTGGTGTTTCAGGGTTTAGGGCAGTGCAGTGGTGTTCGGGCAGTGCAGGGTGTCTTGCTGCGGTGGTGTTTAAGGGTTTAGGGCAGTGGTGTTCGGGCAGTGTAGGGGGTCTTGCTGGGGGTGGTGTTACAGGGTGTGGGGCAGTGCAGTGGTATTCAGGCAGTGTAGGGGGTCATGCAGGGGGTGGTGTTTCAGGGTTTAGGGTAGTGCAGTGGTGTTCGGGCAGTGTAGGGGGTCGTGCTGGGGGTGGTGTTTTAGGGTTTAGGGCAGTGCAGTGGTGTTTGGGCAGTGTAGGGGGTAGTGCTGGGGCTGGTGTTTCAGGGTTTAGGGCAGTGGTGTTCGGGCAGTGTAGGGGGTCTTGATGGGGTGGTGTTTCAGGGTTTAGGGCAGTGCAGTGGTGTTTGGGCAGTGTAGGGTGTCTTGCTTGGTGTGGTGTTTCAGGGTTTAGGGCAGTGGTGTTCGGGCAGTGTAGGGGGTCGTGCTAGGGTGGTGTTTTATGGTTTAGAGCAGTGCAGTAGTGTTCGGGCAGTGAAGGAGGTCGTGCTGGGGGTGGTGTTATAGGGTTTATGGCAGGGCAGTGGTGTTCGGGCAGTGTAGGGTTTATGCTGGGGGTGGTGTTTTAGGGTTAAGGGTAGTGCAGTGGTGTTCGGGCAGTGAAGGGGGTCATGCTGTGGGTGGTGTTTCAGGGTAGTGCAGTGGTGTTCAGGCAGTGTAGGGGGATGTGCTGTGGATGGTGTGTTAGGGTTTAGGGCAGTGGTGTTCAGGCAGTGTAGGGGGTCTTGCTGGGGGTGGTGTTTCAGGGTTTCGGGCAGTGCAGTGGTGTTCGAGCAGTGTAGGGGTCATGCTGGGTGTGGTGTTTCAGGGTTTAGGGCAGTGCAGTGGTGTTCGGGCAGTGTGGGGTTCATGCTGGGGGTGGCGTTTTAGGGTTTAGGGCAGTGCAGTGGTGTTCGGGCAGTGTAGGGCGACGTACTGGGGGTGGTGTTTCAGGGTTTAGGGCAGAGCAGTGGTGTTCGAGCAGTGTATGAGGTCGTGCTTGGGGTGGTGTTTCAGGGTTTAGGGCAGTGCAGTGGTGTTCAGACAATGTAGGGGGACGTGCTGGGGGTGTGGTTTTAGGGTGTAGGGCAGTGGTGTTCAGGCAGTTTAGGGGGTCTTGCTGGGGTTGGTATTTCAGGGTTTAGGGCAGTGCAGTGGTATTCGGGCAGTATAGGGGGTCATGCAGTGGGGTGGTGTTTCAGGGTTTAGGGCAGTGCATTGGTGTTCGGGCAGTTCTGGGGGTAGTGTTTCAGGGTTTAGGGCAGTGCAGTGGTGTTCGGGCAGTATAGGGCGACGTACTGGGGGTGGTGTTTCAGGGTTAAGGGCATAGCAGTGGTGTTTGGGCAGTGATGGGGGCCATGCTGTGGGTGTTGTTTCAGGGTTTAGGGCATTGCAGTGGTGTTTGGGCAGTGTAGGGTGTCATGCTTGGTGTGGTGTTTCAGGGTTTAGGGCAGTGGTGTTCAGGCAGTGTAGGGGGTCGTGCTGGGGTGGTGTTTTATGGTTTAGAGCAGTGCAGTAGTGTTCGGGCAGTGAAGGGGTCGTGCTGGGGGTGGTGTTATAGGGTTTAGGGCAGGGCAGTGGTGTTCGGGCAGTGTAGGGTTTATGCTGGGGGTGGTGTTTTAGGATTAAGGGTAGTGCAGTGTTGTTCGGCAGTATAGGGCGGCATACTGGGGTGGTGTTTCAGGGTTAAGGGCAGAGCAGTGGTGTTCGGGCAGTGAAGGGGGTAATGCTGTGGGTGGTGTTTCAGGGTTTAGGGCAGTGCAGTGGTGTTCAGGCAGTGTAGGGGATGTGCTGTGGGTGGTGTTTTAGGGTTTAGGGCAGTGGTGTTCAGGCAGTGTAGGGGATGTGCTGTGGGTGGTGTTTTAGGGTTTAGGGCAGTGGTGTTCAGGCAGTGCAGGGGGTCTTGCTGGGGGTGGTGTTTCAGGGTTTAAGGCAGTGCAGTAGTATTGGGGCAGTGTAGGGGGTCATGCAGGGGGGTGGTGTTTCAGGGTTTCGGGCAGTGCAGTGGTGTTCGAGCAGTGTAGGGGTCATGCTGGGTGTGGTGTTTCAGGGTTTAGGGCAGTGCAGTGGTTTTCGGGCAGTGTGGGGCTCATGCTGGGGGTGGCGTTTTAGGGTTTAGGGCAGTGCAGTGGTGTTCGGGCAGTGTAGGGCGACATACTGAGGGTGGTGTTTCAGGGTTTAGGGCAGAGCAGTGGTGTTCGGGCAGTGTATTGTGTCTTGCTTGGGGTGGGGTTTCAGAGTTTAGGGCAGTGCAGTGGTGTTCGGGCAGTGCAGGGTGTCTTACTGCGGTGGTGTTTCAGGGTTTAGGGCAGTGCAGTGGTATTTGGGCAGTGTAGGGGGTCATGCAGTGGGGTGGTGTTTCAGGGTTTAGTGCAGTGCATTGGTGTTCGGGCAGTTCTGGGGGTAGTGTTTCAGGGTTTAGGGCAGTGCAGTGGTGTTCGAGCAGTGTAGGGTTTATGCTGGGGGTGGTGTTTTAGGGTTAAGGGCAGTGCAGTGGTGTTCGGGCAGTATAGGGCGACGTACTGGGGTGGTGTCTCAGGGTTAAGGGCATAGCAGTGGTGTTCGAGCAATGTAGGGGGACGTGCTGGGGTGGTGTTTTAGGGTTTAGGGCAGTGGTGTTCAGGCAGTGTAGGGGGTCTTGCTGGGGGTGGTATTTCAGGGTTTAGGGCAGTGCAGTGGTATTCAGGCAGTGTAGGGGGTCATGCAGGGGGGTGGTGTTTCAGGGTTTAGGGCAGTGCATTGGTGTTCGGGCAGTTCTGGGGGTAGTGTTTCAGGGTTTAGGGCAGTGCAGTGGTGTTCGAGCAGTGTAGGGTTTATGCTGGGGGTGGTGTTTTAGGGTTAAGGGCAGTGCAGTGGTGTTCGGCCAGTATAGGGCGACGTACTGGGGGTGGTGTTTCAGGGTTAAGGGCAGAGCAGTGGTGTTCGGGCAGTGAAGGGGGTCATGCTGTGGGTGGTGTTTCAGGGTTTAGGGCAGTGCAGTGGTCAGGTAGTGTAGGGGGATGTGCTGTGGGTGGTGTTTTATGGTTTAGGGCAGTGGTGTTCAGGCAGTGTAGGCGGTCTTGCTGGGGGTGGTGTTTCAGGGTTTAAGGCAGTGCAGTGGTAGTCAGGCAGTGTAGGGGATCATGCAGAGGGGTGGTGTTTCAGGGTTTAGGGCAGTGCAGTGGTGTTCGAGCAGTGTAGGGGTCATGCTGGGTGTGGTGTTTCAGGGTTTAGGGCAGTGCAGTGGTGTTCGGGCAGTGTTAGGGGTTGTGCTGTGGCTGGTGTTTTAGGGGTTAGGGCAGTGCAGTGGTGTTCGGGCAGTGTAGGGGTCGTTCTGGGGCTGGTGTTTTATGGTTTAGGGCAGTGCAGTGGTGTTCGAGCAGTGTAGGGGTTGTGCTGGGTGTGGTGTTTCATGGTTTAGGGTAGTGGTGTTCGGGCAGTGTAGGGGGTCATGCTGAGACTGGTGTTCTAGTGTTTAGGGCAGTGCAGTGGTGTTCGGGCAGTGTGGGGGGTCGTGCTGGGGGTGGTGTTTTAGGGTTTAGGGCAGTGCAGTGGTGTTTAAGCAGTGTAGGGGTTAGTGCTGGGGCTGGTGTTTCAGGGTTTAGGGCAGTGGTGTTCGGGCTGTGTAGGGGGTCTTGATGGGGGTGGTGTTTCAGGGTTTAGGGCAGTGCAGTGGTGTTTGGGCAGTGTAGGGTGTCTTGCTTGGTGTGGTGTTTCAGGGTTTAGGGCAGTGGTGTTCGGGCAGTGTAGGGGGTCGTGCTGGGGTGGTGTTTTATGGTTTAGAGCAGTGCAGTAGTGTTCGGGCAGTGAAGGGGGTCGTGCTGGGGGTGGTGTTATAGGGTAGGGCAGTGGTGTTCGGGCAGTGTAGGGTTTATGCTAGGGGTGGTGTTTTAGGGTTAAGGGTAGTGCAGTGGTGTTTGGGCAGTGAAGGTGGTGATGCTGTGGGTAGTGTTTCAGGGTTTAGGGCAGTGCAGTGGTGTTCAGGCAGTGTAGGGGGATGTGCTGTGGGTGGTGTTTTAGGGTTTAGGGCAGTGGTGTTCAGGCAGTGTAGGGGGTCTTGCTGGGGGTGGTGTTTCAGGGTTTAAGGCAGTGCAGTGGTATTTGGGCAGTGTAGGGGGTCATGCAGGGGGGTGGTGTTTCAGGGTTTTGGGCAGTGCAGTGGTGTTCGAGCAGTGTAGGGGTCATGCTGGGTGTGGTGTTTCAGGGTTTAGGGCAGTGCAGTGGTGTTCGGGCAGTGAAGGGGGTCATGCTGTGGGTGGTGTTTCAGGGTTTAGGGCAGTGGTGTTCAGGCAGTGTAGGGGGTCTTGCTGGGGGTGGTGTTTCAGGGTTTAAGGCAGTGCAGTGGTATTCGGGCAGTGTAGGGGGTCATGCAGGGGGGTGGTGTTTCAGGGTTTAGGGCAGTGCAGTGATGTTCGAGCAGTGTAGGGGTCATGCTGGGTGTGGTGTTTCAGGGTTTAGGGCAGTGCAGTGGTGTTCAGGCAGTGTTAGGGGTCATGCTGTGGCGGGTGTTTTAGGGGTTAGGGCAGTGCAGTGGTGTTCGGGCAGTGTAGTGGTCGTGCTGGGGCTGGTGTTTTATGGTTTAGGGCAGTGCAGTGGTGTTCGAGCAGTGTTGG
The DNA here is from genome assembly GCF_964204655.1 of Triturus cristatus. Taxonomy (NCBI): domain Eukaryota; kingdom Metazoa; phylum Chordata; class Amphibia; order Caudata; family Salamandridae; genus Triturus; species Triturus cristatus. The sequence goes on from NC_140579.1 coordinate 762,517,298, forward strand.
GCTTGTGCTGGGTGTGGTGTTTCATGGTTTATGGTAGTGGTGTTCGGGCAGTGTAGGGGGTCATGCTGGGACTGGTGTTCTAGGGTTTAGGGCAGTGCAGTGGTGTTCGGGCAGTGTGGGGTTCATGCTGGGGGTGGTGTTTTAGGATTTAGGGCAGTGGTGTTCGGGCAGTGTAGGGCGACATACTGGGGGTGGTGTTTCAGGGTTTAGGGCAGAGCAGTGGTGTTCTGGCAGTGTAGGGGGTCATGCTTGGGGTGGTGTTTCAGGGTTTAGGGCAGTGCAGTGGTGTTCGAGCAGTGTAGGGGTCATGCTGGGTGTTGTGTTTCAGGGTTTAGGGCAGTGTAGTGGTGTTCGGGCAGTGTAGGGGGATGTGCTTGGGGTGGTGTTTCAGGGTTTAGGGCAGAGTAGTGGTGTTCGGGCAGTGTAGGGTGTCATGCTTGGGGTGGTGTTTCAGGGTTTAGGGCAGTGTAGTGGTGTTCGGGCAGTGTAGGTTGTCATGCATGGGGTGGTGTTTTAGGGTTTAGGGCAGTGCAGTGGTTTTCAGGCAGTGTAGGGGTCTTGCTGTGGGTGGTGTTTCAGGGTTTAGGGCAGTGGTGTTCGGGCAGTGTATTGTGTCTTGCTGGGGGTGGTGTTTCAGGGTTTAGGGCAGTGCAGTGGTGTTCGGGCAGTGCAGGGTGTCTTGCTGCGGTGGTGTTTAAGGGTTTAGGGCAGTGGTGTTCGGGCAGTGTAGGGGGTCTTGCTGGGGGTGGTGTTACAGGGTGTGGGGCAGTGCAGTGGTATTCAGGCAGTGTAGGGGGTCATGCAGGGGGTGGTGTTTCAGGGTTTAGGGTAGTGCAGTGGTGTTCGGGCAGTGTAGGGGGTCGTGCTGGGGGTGGTGTTTTAGGGTTTAGGGCAGTGCAGTGGTGTTTGGGCAGTGTAGGGGGTAGTGCTGGGGCTGGTGTTTCAGGGTTTAGGGCAGTGGTGTTCGGGCAGTGTAGGGGGTCTTGATGGGGGTGGTGTTTCAGGGTTTAGGGCAGTGGTGTTCAGGCAGTGTAGGGGGTCTTGCTGGGGGTGGTTTTTCAGGGTTTAAGGCAGTGCAGTGGTATTCGGGCAGTGTAGGGGGTCATGCAGGGGGGTGGTGTTTCAGGGTTTAGGGCAGTGCAGTGGTGTTCGAGCAGTGTAGGGGTCATGCTGGGTGTGGTGTTTCAGGGTTTAGGGCAGTGCAGTGGTGTTCGGGCAGTGTTAGGGGTCGTGCTGTGGCGGGTGTTTTAGGGGTTAGGGCAGTGCAGTGGTGTTCGGGCAGTGTAGGGGTCGTGCTGGGGCTGGTGTTTTATGGTTTAGGGCAGTGCAGTGGTGTTCGAGCAGTGTTGGGCTTGTGCTGGGTGTGGTGTTTCATGGTTTATGGTAGTGGTGTTCGGGCAGTGTAGGGGGTCATGCTGGGACTGGTGTTCTAGGGTTTAGGGCAGTGCAGTGGTGTTCGGGCAGTGTGGGGTTCATGCTGGGGGTGGTGTTTTAGGATTTAGGGCAGTGGTGTTCGGGCAGTGTAGGGCGACGTACTGGGGGTGGTGTTTCAGGGTTTAGGGCAGAGCAGTGGTGTTCTGGCAGTGTAGGGGGTCATGCTTGGGGTGGTGTTTCAGGGTTTAGGGCAGTGCAGTGGTGTTCGAGCAGTGTAGGGGTCGTGCTGGGTGTTGTGTTTCAGGGTTTAGGGCAGAGCAGTGGTGTTCGGGCAGTGTATGGGGATATGCTTGGGGTGGTGTTTCAGGGTTTAGGGCAGAGTAGTAGTAGTGTTCGGGCAGTGTAGGGGGTCATGCTTGGGGTGGTGATTCAGGGTTTAGGGCAGAGCAGTGGTGTTCGGGCAGTGTAGGGGTTAGAGCTGGGGGTGGTGTTTCAGGGTTTAGGGCAGTGTAGTGGTGTTCGGGCAGTGTAGGTTGTCATGCATGGGGTGGTGTTTTAGGGTTTAGGGCAGTGCAGTGGTTTTCAGGCAGTGTAGGGGTCTTGCTGTGGGTGGTGTTTCAGGGTTTAGGGCAGTGGTGTTCGGGCAGTGTATTGTGTCTTGCTGGGGGTGGTGTTTCAGGGTTTAGGGCAGTGCAGTGGTGTTCGGGCAGTGCAGGGTGTCTTGCTGCAGTGGTGTTTAAGGGTTTAGGGCAGTGGTGTTCGGGCAGTGTAGGGGGTCTTGCTGGGGGTGGTGTTACAGGGTGTGGGGCAGTGCAGTGGTATTCAGGCAGTGTAGGGGGTCATGCAGGGGGTGGTGTTTCAGGGTTTAGGGTAGTGCAGTGGTGTTCGGGCAGTGTAGGGGTCATGCTGGGGTGGTGTTTTATGGTTTAGAGCAGTGCAGTAGTGTTTGGGCAGTGAAGGGGGTCGTGCTGGGGGTGGTGTTATAGGGTTTAGGGCAGGGCAGTGGTGTTCGGGCAGTGTAGGGTTTATGCTAGGGGTGGTGTTTTAGGGTTAAGGGTAGTGCAGTGGTGTTTGGGCAGTGAAGGGGGTCATGCTGTGGGTAGTGTTTCAGGGTTTTGGGCAGTGCAGTGGTGTTCGAGCAGTGTAGGGGTCATGCTGGGTGTGGTGTTTCAGGGTTTAGGGCAGTGCAGTGGTGTTCGAGCAGTGTAGGGGTCATGCTGGGTGTGGTGTTTCAGGGTTTAGGGCAGTGCAGTGGTGTTCAGGCAGTGTAGGGGGATGTGCTGTGGGTGGTGTTTTAGGGTTTAGGGCACTGGTGTTCAGGCAGTGTAGGGGGTCTTGCTGGGGGTGGTGTTTCAGGGTTTAAGGCAGTGCAGTGGTATTCGGGCAGTGTAGGGGGTCATGCAGGGGGGTGGTGTTTCAGGGTTTTGGGCAGTGCAGTGGTGTTTGAGCAGTGTAGGGGTCATGCTGGGTGTGGTGTTTCAGGGTTTAGGGCAGTGCAGTGGTGTTTGGGCAGTGTGGGGTTCATGCTGGGGGTGGCGTTTTAGGGTTTAGGGCAGTGCAGCGGTGTTCGGGCAGTGTAGGGCGACGTACTGGGGGTGGTGTTTCAGGGTTTAGGGCAGAGCAGTGGTGTTCGAGCAGTGTAGTGGGACGTGCTGGGGGTGTGGTTTTAGGGTTTAGGGCAGTGGTGTTCAGGCAGTTTAGGGGGTCTTGTTGGGGTGGTATTTCAGGGTTTAGGGCAGTGCAGTGGTATTCGAGCAGTGTAGGGGGTCATGCAGTGGGGTGGTGTTTCAGGGTTTAGGGCAGTGCATTGGTGTTCGGGCAGTTCTGGGGGTAGTGTTTCAGGGTTTAGGGCAGTGCAGTGGTGTTCGAGCAGTGTAGGGTTTATGCTGGGGGTGGTGTTTTAGGGTTAAGGGCAGTGCAGTGGTGTTCGGGCAGTATAGGGCGACGTACTGGGGGTGGTGTTTCAGGGTTAAGGGCATAGCAGTGGTGTTCGAGCAGTGAAGGGGGTCATGCTGTGGGTGGTATTTTAGGGTTTAGGGCAGTGCAGTGGTGTTTGGGCAGTGTAGGGTGTCTTGCTTGGTGTGGTGTTTCAGGGTTTAGGGCAGTGGTGTTCGGGCGGTGTAGGGGGTCATGCTGGGGTGGTGTTTTATGGTTTAGAGCAGTGCAGTAGTGTTCGGGTAGTGTAGGGCGTCGTGCTGGGGGAGGTGTTTTAGGGTTTATGGCAGTAGTGTTCGGGCAGTGAAGGGGGTCGTGCTGGGGGTGGTGTTATAGGGTTTAGGGCAGGGCAGTGGTGTTCGGGCAGTGTAGGGTTGATGCTGGGGGTGGTGTTTCAGGGTTAAGGGCAGAGCAGTGGTGTTCGGGCAGTGAAGTGGGTCATGCTGTGGGTGGTGTTTCAGGGTTTAGGGCAGTGCAGTGGTGTTCAGGCAGTGTAGGGGGATGTGCTGTGGGTGGTGTTTTAGGGTTTAGGGCAGTGGTGTTCAGGCAGTGTAGGGGGTATTGCTGGGGGTGGTGTTTCAGGGTTTAAGGCAGTGCAGTGGTATTCGGGCAGTGTAGGGGGTCATGCAGGGGGGTGGTGTTTCAGGGTTTTGGGCAGTGCAGTGGTGTTCGAGCAGTGTAGGGGTCATGCTGGGTGTGGTGTTTCAGGGTTTAGGGCAGTGCAGTGGTGTTCGGGCAGTGTGGGGTTCATGCTGGGGGTGGCGTTTTAGGGTTTAGGGCAGTGCAGTGGTGTTCGGGCAGTGTAGGGCGACATACTGGGGGTGGTGTTTCAGGGTTTAAGGCAGAGCAGTGGTGTTCGAGCAGTGTAGGAGGTCGTGCTTGGGGTGGTGTTTCAGGGTTTAGGGCAGTGCAGTGGTATTCGGGCAGTGTAGGGGGTCATGCAGTGGGGTGGTGTTTCAGGGTTTAGGGCAGTGCATGGTGTTCGGGCAGTTCTGGGGGTAGTGTTTCAGGGTTTAGGGCAGTGCAGTGGTGTTCGAGCAGTGTAGGGTTTATGCTGGGGGTGGTGTTTTAGGGTTAAGGGCAGTGCAGTGGTGTTCGGGCAGTATAGGGCGACGTACTGGGGGTGGTGTTTCAGGGTTAAGGGCATAGCAGTGGTGTTCGGGCAGTGAAGGGGGTCATGCTGTGGGTGGTGTTTCAGGGTTTAGGGCAGTGCAGTGGTGTTCAGGGTGTGTAGGGGATGTGCTGTGGGTGGTGTTTTAGGGTTTAGGGCAGTGGTGTTCAGGCAGTGTAGGGGGTCTTGCTGGGGGTGGTGTTTCAGGGTTTAAGGCAGTGCAGTGGTATTCGGGCAGTGTAGAGTGTCATGCAGGGGGGTGGTGTTTCAGGGTTTAGGGCAGTGCAGTGGTGTTCGAGCAGTGTAGGGGTCATGCTGGGTGTGTTGTTTCAGAGTTTAGGGCAGTGCAGTGGTGTTCGGGCAGTGTTAGGGGTCGTGCTGTGGATGATGATTTAGGGGTTAGGGCAGTGCAGTGGTGTTCGTGCAGTGTAGGGGTCGTGCTGGGGCTGCTGTTTTATGGTTTAGGGCAGTGCAGTGGTGTTCGAGCAGTGTAGGGGTTGTGCTGGGTGTGGTGTTTCATGGTTAAGGGTAGTGGTGTTCGGGCAGTGTAGGGGGTCATGCTGGGACTGGTGTTCTAGGGTTTAGGGCAGTGCAGTGGTGTTCGGGCAGTGTGGGGTTCATGCTGGGGGTGGTGTTTTAGGGTGTAGGGCAGTGCAGTGGTGTTCGGGCAGTGTAGGGCGAAGTACTGTGGGTGGTGTTTCAGGGTTTAGGGCAGAGCAGTGGTGTTCGGGCAGTGTAGGGGGTCGTGCTTGGGGTGGTGTTTCAGGGTTAGGGCAGTGGTGTTCAGACAGTGTAGGGGGACGTGCTGGGGGTGTGGTTTTAGGGTTTAGGGCAGTGGTGTTCAGGCAGTGTAGGGGATCTTGCTGGGGGTGGTATTTCAGGGTTTAGGGCAGTGCAGTGGTATTCGGGCAGTGTAGGGGGTCATGCAGGGTGGTGGTGTTTCAGGGTTTAGGGCAGTGCATTGGTGTTCGGGCAGTTCTGGGGGTAGTGTTTCAGGGTTTAGGGCAGTGCAGTGCTGTGGTGTTCGAGCAGTGTAGGGGGATGTGCTTGGGGTGGTGTTTCAGGGTTTAGGGCAGAGCAGTAGTGTTCGGGCAGTGTAGGGGTTCAAGCTGGGGGTGGTGTTTCAGGGTTTAGGGCAGTGCAGTGGTGTTCGAGCAGTGTAGGGGTCGTGCTGGGTGTTGTGTTTCAGGGTTTAGGGCAGTGCAGTGGTGTTCGAGCAGTGTAGGGGTCGTGCTGGGTGTTGTGTTTCAGGGTTTAGGGCAGTGTAGTGGTGTTCGGGCAGTGTAGGGGGATGTGCTTGGGGTGGTGTTTCAGGGTTTAGGGCAGAGTAGTAGTGTTCGGGCAGTGTAGGGTTCATGCTTGGGGTGGTGATTCAGGGTTTAGGGCAGAGCAGTGGTGTTCGGGCAGTGTAGGGGTTAGAGCTGGGGGTGGTGTTTCAGGGTTTAGGGCAGTGTAGTGGTGTTCGGACAATGTAGATTGTCATGCATGGGGTGGTGTTTTAGGGTTTAGGGCAGTGCAGTGGTTTTCAGGCAGTGTAGGGGTCTTGCTGTGGGTGGTGTTTCAGGGTTTAGGGCAGTGGTGTTCGGGCAGTGTATTGTGTCTTGCTGGGGGTGGTGTTTCAGGGTTTAGGGCAGTGCAGTGGTGTTCGGGCAGTGCAGGGTGTCTTGCTGCGGTGGTGTTTAAGGGTTTAGGGCAGTGGTGTTCGGGCAGTGTAGGGGGTCTTGCTGGGGGTGGTGTTACAGGGTGTGGGGCAGTGCAGTGGTATTCAGGCAGTGTAGGGGGTCATGCAGGGGGTGGTGTTTCAGGGTTTAGGGTAGTGCAGTGGTGTTCGGGCAGTGTAGGGGGTCGTGCTGGGGGTGGTGTTTTAGGGTTTAGGGCAGTGCAGTGGTGTTTGGGCAGTGTAGGGGGTAGTGCTGGGGCTGGTGTTTCAGGGTTTAGGGCAGTGGTGTTCGGGCAGTGTAGGGGGTCTTGATGGGGGTGGTGTTTCAGGGTTTAGGGCAGTGGTGTTCAGGCAGTGCAGGGGGTCTTGCTGGGGGTGGTTTTTCAGGGTTTAAGGCAGTGCAGTGGTATTCGGGCAGTGTAGGGGGTCATGCAGGGGGGTGGTGTTTCAGGGTTTAGGGCAGTGCAGTGGTGTTCGAGCAGTGTAGGGGTCATGCTGGGTGTGGTGTTTCAGGGTTTAGGGCAGTGCAGTGGTGTTCGGGCAGTGTTAGGGGTCGTGCTGTAGCCGGTGTTTTAGGGGTTAGGGCAGTGCAGTGGTGTTCGGGCAGTGTAGGGGTCATGCTGGGCCTGGTGTTTTATGGTTTAGGGCAGTGCAGTGGTGTTCGAGCAGTGTTGGGCTTGTGCTGGGTGTGGTGTTTCATGGTTTATGGTAGTGGTGTTCGGGCAGTGTAGGGGGTCATGCTGGGACTGGTGTTCTAGGGTTTAGGGCAGTGCAGTGGTGTTCGGGCAGTGTGGGGTTCATGCTGGGGGTGGTGTTTTAGGATTTAGGGCAGTGGTGTTCGGGCAGTGTAGGGCGACGTACTGGGGGTGGTGTTTCAGGGTTTAGGGCAGAGCAGTGGTGTTCTGGCAGTGTAGGGGGTCATGCTTGGGGTGGTGTTTCAGGGTTTAGGGCAGTGCAGTGGTGTTCGAGCAGTGTAGGGGTCGTGCTGGGTGTTGTGTTTCAGGGTTTAGGGCAGTGTAGTGGTGTTCGGGCAGTGTAGGGGGATATGCTTGGGGTGGTGTTTCAGGGTTTAGGGCAGAGTAGTAGTGTTCGGGCAGTGTAGGGGGTCATGCTTGGGGTGGTGATTCAGGGTTTAGGGCAGAGCAGTGGTGTTCGGGCAGTGTAGGGGTTAGAGCTGGGGGTGGTGTTTCAGGGTTTAGGGCAGTGTAGTGGTGTTCGGGCAGTGTAGGTTGTCATGCATGGGGTGGTGTTTTAGGGTTTAGGGCAGTGCAGTGGTTTTCAGGCAGTGTAGGGGTCTTGCTGTGGGTGGTGTTTCAGGGTTTAGGGCAGTGGTGTTCGGGCAGTGTATTGTGTCTTGCTGGGGGTGGTGTTTCAGGGTTTAGGGCAGTGCAGTGGTGTTCGGGCAGTGCAGGGTGTCTTGCTGCGGTGGTGTTTAAGGGTTTAGGGCAGTGGTGTTCGGGCAGTGTAGGGGGTCTTGCTGGGGGTGGTGTTACAGGGTGTGGGGCAGTGCAGTGGTATTCAGGCAGTGTAGGGGGTCATGCAGGGGGTGGTGTTTCAGGGTTTAGGGTAGTGCAGTGGTGTTCGGGCAGTGTAGGGGGTCGTGCTGGGGGTGGTGTTTTAGGGTTTAGGGCAGTGCAGTGGTGTTTGGGCAGTGTAGGGGGTAGTGCTGGGGCTGGTGTTTCAGGGTTTAGGGCAGTGGTGTTCGGGCAGTGTAGGGGGTCTTGATGGGGGTGGTGTTTCAGGGTTTAGGGCAGTGCAGTGGTGTTTGGGCAGTGTAGGGTGTCTTGCTTGGTGTGGTGTTTCAGGGTTTAGGGCAGTGGTGTTCGGGCAGTGTAGGGGTCGTGCTGGGGTGGTGTTTTATGGTTTAGAGCAGTGCAGTAGTGTTCGGGCAGTGAAGGGGGTCGTGCTGGGGGTGGTGTTATAGGGTTTAGGGCAGGGCAGTGGTGTTCGGGCAGTGTAGGGTTTATGCTAGGGGTGGTGTTTTAGGGTTAAGGGTAGTGCAGTGGTGTTTGGGCAGTGAAGGGGGTCATGCTGTGGGTAGTGTTTCAGGGTTTTGGGCAGTGCAGTGGTGTTCGAGCAGTGTAGGGGTCATGCTGGGTGTGGTGTTTCAGGGTTTAGGGCAGTGCAGTGGTGTTCGAGCAGTGTAGGGGTCATGCTGGGTGTGGTGTTTCAGGGTTTAGGGCAGTGCAGTGGTGTTCAGGCAGTGTAGGGGGATGTGCTGTGGGTGGTGTTTTAGGGTTTAGGGCACTGGTGTTCAGGCAGTGTAGGGGGTCTTGCTGGGGGTGGTGTTTCAGGGTTTAAGGCAGTGCAGTGGTATTCGGGCAGTGTAGGGGGTCATGCAGGGGGGTGGTGTTTCAGGGTTTTGGGCAGTGCAGTGGTGTTTGAGCAGTGTAGGGGTCATGCTGGGTGTGGTGTTTCATGGTTTAGGGCAGTGCAGTGGTGTTTGGGCAGTGTGGGGTTCATGCTGGGGGTGGCGTTTTAGGGTTTAGGGCAGTGCAGTGGTGTTCGGGCAGTGTAGGGCGACGTACTGGGGGTGGTGTTTCAGGGTTTAGGGCAGAGCAGTGGTGTTCGAGCAGTGTAGTGGGACGTGCTGGGGGTGTGGTTTTAGGGTTTAGGGCAGTGGTGTTCAGGCAGTTTAGGGGGTCTTGTTGGGGTGGTATTTCAGGGTTTAGGGCAGTGCAGTGGTATTCGGGCAGTGTAGGGGGTCATGCAGTGGGGTGGTGTTTCAGGGTTTAGGGCAGTGCATTGGTGTTCGGGCAGTTCTGGGGGTAGTGTTTCAGGGTTTAGGGCAGTGCAGTGGTGTTCGAGCAGTGTAGGGTTTATGCTGGGGGTGGTGTTTTAGGGTTAAGGGCAGTGCAGTGGTGTTCGGGCAGTATAGGGCGACGTACTGGGGGTGGTGTTTCAGGGTTAAGGGCATAGCAGTGGTGTTCGAGCAGTGAAGGGGGTCATGCTGTGGGTGGTATTTTAGGGTTTAGGGCAGTGCAGTGGTGTTTGGGCAGTGTAGGGTGTCTTGCTTGGTGTGGTGTTTCAGGGTTTAGGGCAGTGGTGTTCGGGCAGTGTAGGGGGTCATGCTGGGGTGGTGTTTTATGGTTTAGAGCAGTGCAGTAGTGTTCGGGTAGTGTAGGGCGTCGTGCTGGGGGAGGTGTTTTAGGGTTTATGGCAGTAGTGTTCGGGCAGTGAAGGGGGTCGTGCTGGGGGTGGTGTTATAGGGTTTAGGGCAGGGCAGTGGTGTTCGGGCAGTGTAGGGTTGATGCTGGGGGTGGTGTTTCAGGGTTAAGGGCAGAGCAGTGGTGTTCGGGCAGTGAAGTGGGTCATGCTGTGGGTGGTGTTTCAGGGTTTAGGGCAGTGCAGTGGTGTTCAGGCAGTGTAGGGGGATGTGCTGTGGGTGGTGTTTTAGGGTTTAGGGCAGTGGTGTTCAGGCAGTGTAGGGGGTATTGCTGGGGGTGGTGTTTCAGGGTTTAAGGCAGTGCAGTGGTATTCGGGCAGTGTAGGGGGTCATGCAGGGGGGTGGTGTTTCAGGGTTTTGGGCAGTGCAGTGGTGTTCGAGCAGTGTAGGGGTCATGCTGGGTGTGGTGTTTCAGGGTTTAGGGCAGTGCAGTGGTGTTCGGGCAGTGTGGGGTTCATGCTGGGGGTGGCGTTTTAGGGTTTAGGGCAGTGCAGTGGTGTTCGGGCAGTGTAGGGCGACATACTGGGGGTGGTGTTTCAGGGTTTAAGGCAGAGCAGTGGTGTTCGAGCAGTGTAGGAGGTCGTGCTTGGGGTGGTGTTTCAGGGTTTAGGGCAGTGCAGTGGTATTCGGGCAGTGTAGGGGGTCATGCAGTGGGGTGGTGTTTCAGGGTTTAGGGCTGTGCTTTGGTGTTCGGGCAGTTCTGGGGTAGTGTTTCAGGGTTTAGGGCAGTGCAGTGGTGTTCGAGCAGTGTAGGGTTTATGCTGGGGGTGGTGTTTTAGGGTTAAGGGCAGTGCAGTGGTGTTCGGGCAGTATAGGGCGACGTACTGGGGGTGGTGTTTCAGGGTTAAGGGCATAGCAGTGGTGTTCGGGCAGTGAAGGGGGTCATGCTGTGGGTGGTGTTTCAGGGTTTAGGGCAGTGCAGTGGTGTTCAGGGTGTGTAGGGGATGTGCTGTGGGTGGTGTTTTAGGGTTTAGGGCAGTGGTGTTCAGGCAGTGTAGGGGGTCTTGCTGGGGGTGGTGTTTCAGGGTTTAAGGCAGTGCAGTGGTATTTGGGCAGTGTAGAGTGTCATGCAGGGGGGTGGTGTTTCAGGGTTTAGGGCAGTGCAGTGGTGTTCGAGCAGTGTAGGGGTCATGCTGGGTGTGTTGTTTCAGAGTTTAGGGCAGTGCAGTGGTGTTCGGGCAGTGTTAGGGGTCGTGCTGTGGATGATGATTTAGGGGTTAGGGCAGTGCAGTGGTGTTCGTGCAGTGTAGGGGTCGTTCTGGGGCTGCTGTTTTATGGTTTAGGGCAGTGCAGTGGTGTTCGAGCAGTGTAGGGGTTGTGCTGGGTGTGGTGTTTCATGGTTAAGGGTAGTGGTGTTCGGGCAGTGTAGGGGGTCATGCTGGGACTGGTGTTCTAGGGTTTAGGGCAGTGCAGTGGTGTTCGGGCAGTGTGGGGTTCATGCTGGGGGTGGTGTTTTAGGGTGTAGGGCAGTGCAGTGGTGTTCGGGCAGTGTAGGGCGAAGTACTGTGGGTGGTGTTTCAGGGTTTAGGGCAGAGCAGTGGTGTTCGGGCAGTGTAGGGGGTCGTGCTTGGGGTGGTGTTTCAGGGTTTAGGGCAGTGCAGTGGTGTTCAGACAGTGTAGGGGGACATGCTGGGGGTGTGGTTTTAGGGTTTAGGGCAGTGGTGTTCAGGCAGTGTAGGGGATCTTGCTGGGGGTGGTATTTCAGGGTTTAGGGCAGTGCAGTGGTATTCGGGCAGTGTAGGGGGTCATGCAGGGTGGTGGTGTTTCAGGGTTTAGGGCAGTGCATTGGTGTTCGGGCAGTTCTGGGGGTGGTATTTCAGGGTTTAGGGCAGAGCAGTAGTGTTCGGGCAGTGTAGGGGTTCAAGCTGGGGGTGGTGTTTCAGGGTTTAGGGCAGTGTAGTGGTGTTCGGGCAGTGTAGGGTGTCATGCATGGGGTGGTGTTTCAGGGTTTAGGGCAGTGCAGTTGTTTTCAGGCAGTGTAGGGGTCTTGCTGTGGGTGGAGTTTCAGAGTTTAGGGCAGTGCAGTGGTATTTGGGCTGTGTAGGGTGGTTGTGCAGGGAGTGGTGTTTTAGGGTTTAGGGCAGTGCAGTGGTGTTCGGGCAGTGTCATGGGTCATGCTTGGGCTGGTGTTTTAGGGTTTAGGGCAGTGCAGTGGTCTTCGGGCAGTGTAGGGGGTCGTGCTGGGGGTGGTGTTTCAGGGTTTAGGGCAGTGCAGTGGTGTTAGGGCAGTGTAGGGGGTCGTGCTGGGGCTGGTGTTTCAGGGTTTTGGGCAGAGCAGTGGTGTTCGGGCAGTGTAGGGGGTCGTGCTTGGGGTGGTGTTTCAGGGTTTAGGGCAGTGCAGTGGTGTTTGGGTAGTGTAGGGGGGTCATGATGGGGCTGGTGATTCAGGGTTTAGGGCAGTGTAGTAGTGTTCGGGCAGTGTATGGGGTCATGCAGGGGGTGGTGTTTTAGGGTTTAGGGCAGTGCAGTGATTTTCAGGCAGTGTAGGGGGTCTTGCTGTGGGTGGTGTTTCAGGGTATAGGGCAGTGGTGTTGGGGCAGTGTAGGGGATCTTGCTGGGTGTGGTGTTTCAGGGTTTAGGGCAGTGCAGTGGTTTTTGGGCAGTGTAGGGGGTCTTGCCAGGGGTGGTGTTTCAGGGTTTGGGGAAGTGGTGTCCGGGCAGTGTAGGGGGTCTTGCTGGGGGTGGTGTTTGAGGGTATAGGGCAGTGCAGTTGTGTCCGGGCAGTGTAGAGGGTCTTGCTGGGGGTGGTGTTTCAGGGTTTAGGGCAGAGCAGTGGTATTGGGCCGTGTAGTGTGTCATAATGGGGCTGGTGATTCAGGGTTCAGGTCAGTGTAGTGGTGTTCGGGCAGTGTAGGGGGTGGTACAGGGGGTGGTGTTTCAGGGTTTAGGGCAGTGCAGTGGTGTCCAGGCAGTGTAGAAGGTCTTGCTGGGGGTGGTGTTTGAGGGTATAGGGCAGTGCAGTGGTGTTCGGGCAGTGTAGAGGGTCTTGCTGGGGGTGGTGTTTAATGGTTTAGGGCAGTGGTGTTCGGGAAGTGTAGGGGATCTTGCCGGGGTGGTGTTTCAGGGTTTAGGGCAGTGCAGTGGTATTTGGGCTGTGTAGGGGGTTGTGCAGGGGGGTGGTGTTTCAGGGTTTAGGGCAGTGCAGTGGTGTTCTGGAAGTGCCGGGGTGGTGTTTCAGGGTTTAGGGCAATGCAGTGGTGTTTGGGCAGTGTAGGGGTCATGCAGGGGGTGGTGTTTCAGGGTTTAGGGCAGTGCAGTGCTGTTCGGGTAGTGTAGGGGGTCGTGCTGGGGCTGGTGTTTCAGAGTTTAGGGAAGTGCAGTCGTGTTTGGGCAGTGTAGGGGGTTGTGCTGTCTGGTGGAGTTTCAAGGTTTAGAGCAGTACAGTGGTGTTCGGGCATTGAAGGGGGACGTGCTGGGGGTGGTGTTTCAGGGTTTAGGGCAGTGAAGTGGTATTTGGGCTGTGTTGGGGCTTGTGCAGGGGGGTGGTGTTTCAGGGTTTAGGGAAGTGCAGTGGTGTTCTGGCAGTGCCGGGGTGGTGTTTCAGGGTTTAGGGCAATGCAGTGGTGTTTGGGCAGTGTAGTGGTCATGCTGGGTGTGGTGTTTAAGGGTTTAGGGCAGTGTAGTAGTGTTCGGGCAGTGTAGGGGGTCGTGCTGGTGGTGGTGTTTCAGGGTTTAGGGCAGTGCAGTGGTGTTCAGGCACTATAGGGGGTCGTGCTGGGGTGGTGTATTAAGGTTTAGGGCAGTGCAGTGGTGTTAGGGCAGTGTAGGGGGACATACTGGGGTGGTGTTTCAGGGTTTAGGGCAGAGTAGTGGTGATCGGGCAGTGTAGAGGGTCGTGCTGGGGGTGGTGTTTCAGGGTTTAGGGCAGTGCAGTGGTGTTCGGGCAGTGTTTGTGTTTTAGGGTTTAGGGCAGTGCAGTGGTGTTCGGGCAGTGTAGGGGGTCATGCAGGGGGTGGTGTTTCAAGGTTTAGGGGAGTGCAGTGGTGTTCAGGCAGTGTAGGGTGTCGTGCAGGAGGTGGTGTTTCAAGGTTTTGGGCAGTGCACTGGTATTTGGGCTGTGTATGGGGTTGTGCAGGGGGGTGGTGTTTCTGTGTTTAGGGCAGTGCAGTGGTGTTCTGGCAGTGCCGGGTGTGGTGTTTCAGGGTTTAGGGCAGTGTAGTGGTGTTTGGGCAGTGTAGTGGTCATGCTGGGTGTGGTGTTTTAGGGTTTAGGGCAGTGCAGTGGTTTTCAGGCAGTGTAGGGGGTTGTTCTGGGGCTTATGTTTTATGGTTTAGGGTAGTGCAGTGGTGTTCAGGCAGTGCAGGGGGCTTGCTTGTGGTGGTGTTTTAGGGTTTATTTATTTATTTTTTATTTTATGGTTTTCTAGAGCGCGTAGTCACCCAGAGGGTATCCCAGCGCTGAAGCTTTTAACTCACAGGGGGAGACAGTCAGGAGTGAAAGTGGCTCAGGGGAAGAGTAGGGTTTTGAGAGATTTCCTGAACCGCAGGAGGTTAGGTTCTGCTCTGAGGCTCAGGGGGAGTGCGTTCCATATTTTTCCCGTGTTGACCGAAAAGCGGCGGCCACCTATACGGGCCTTCTTCACCTTGGGGATCGTGATGAAGTTTCCGTGTTCGGAACGAAGCGCTCTCGTGGGTCTGTAGGGTGTGATCCAGTTATTTAGGATTGGGGGGCCAGTGTTGTGAAGTACCTTGTGGGCCAGACAGAGGGCCTTGAAAGTTACCCTTTCCCTAATAGGGAGCCAATGCAGCATCCTCAATGCGGGCTTGGCAAATGTTCTGGCCGGGGTGTTCGTTAGAAGTCGGGCTGCGGCATTTTGGGCTTTTTGCAGAGTTTGGAGAGTGGATTCTGGGGATCCCAGGTAAATGGCGTTGCTGTAGTCCAGCCTGGATAAAATTAGGCCTTGGATCAGCATGAGACGCGACTGGAAAGGCAGAAGAGGAATCACCTTCCTGCAAGATCTAAGTAGTCCGTAGCATGTGCCGGCCGTCTTTCTTGCTTGTGTCCTGAAGGAGAGATCAGTCTCCAGCCACACTCCCAGACTCTTGACCTCCGTCTTGGGGGTGGGGGGTTCACCCATACAGGCGGGCCAGATGTTAGGGGGGAGGTTCGTGGTGTTATGCCCTAGGAGCAGGATTTCTGTTTTGGAGCCGTTTAATTTCAGGGCAGAGTTACTCATCCACTGATGTACGTTGGAGAGGCAGTCGTGGAGGTTGGAGGGCTCTAGCTTGGGGTGGGAAAGCGTCACCACCAGCTGTGTATCGTCGGCGTAGCTGACGATAGTGACTCCAAAGGGTGAGACCAGTTCCTCCAGTGGGGCCATGTACACGTTGAACAACGTGGGGCTCAGGAATGAGCCCTGTGGCACACCGCACTGGAGGGGGATGGAGGGGGAGCGGCTTTCACCTTCCCATACTTGGAAGGAGCGTCGGGAGAGGAAAGACGAGAGCCATTTCAACGCCCTGTCTTTTACCCCGATATTATCGAGACGTTGGGTTAAGACCTGGTGACTGACCGTGTCAAAGGCCGCACTCAGGTCTAGGAGGACCACTGCCACTGATCCTCCTGTATCGATAATTTCCCTGGTCTTTTCTACTGCTGCGAGGAGAGCAGTGTCCGTACCCTGACCTGGTCTAAAGCCTGTCTGTGAGTCATTGAGGAGTTGGTTTGACTCCAGGAAGTGTGACAGTTTTTTGTTCGTAAGTTTTTCGGCGACCTTACCTATCCAGGGGAGGAGTGAGATAGGTCTATAGTTGGATAGATCTGCCGGGTCTAGAGATGGTTTTTTGAGAAGCCCTTTTACGACGGCCTCCTTCCAGTTTGAAGGGACCTCACCCTGTGCCAACGAGATGTTAATGAGGGCTGTCAATTGGGGGACTATGGTCTGAGAGATGTTTTTGACTAACCGTATGGGGACTGGGTCGCTAGGGGCTCCGCTCTTGGTTGATGTGAGAGTAGCCATCACTTCCTCTTCTGTCACTGGGCCGAACGATGCTAGATAAGGTTTATCGGGTGGGGGCGGCGGTTCCTTAGTTCTCTCTATGGAGTCAGGGTTAGCGGCCGGAAGGGAGGTGAGGATTTTTTTGATTTTTTCGTCAAAGAAGGTGGCCAACTTGACGCATTTTTCCTCCGCTGCTTTGGGGTCCATGGGTTTCTGCGGTGGGTCAGGGACATGGAGGAGCTCTTTGAGGATGGAGAAGGTCTCCTTGGCTGAGCAAGCGGAGCTTTTTATTTTTTCCTCGTAGAAGGCACTTTTTGCGTCGTGTAGGGCTCGTTTATACGCTTTCATGGAGGATTGATAAGCACTTTTCTCTGCTGTTGACTTGTTTTTCCTCCAAGTGCGTTCTGACTTTTTGCATTCCTTCTTAAGGGCGTTGAGGGCAGGTGAGTACCAGGGAGCGGGGTTGATTCTTTTAACGTGTTTTAAAGTACTGGTAAGTGGGATGAGACTGTCTAGGGGATGGGCTAGCCAATCGTTGAATTCTCTGTCCGCGGTGTTCGGGTCCACGGATAGAGGGCCAACGGTTTCACGTAATTTAGCTTCCCATTCCTCTGGTACTAGCTTGTGCCACCGTCTAGTTCGTATCCTTGTTTTCTGTTTGAGTGCTGGTGTCGTTTTGAGTGACCAGTGCATAGGGATCAGCATATGGTCTGTCCAAGGTAGAGGGGTGGGATCCTGGGCATTTAGGTTCTTGATGTTGGTGAAAATTGGATCCAGGAGTTGTCCTTTCTCATGGGTGGCCTTAGAATTTCGAAGATGGAGATCGGCTGTAGTGAGCTCAGCAAGTAAGTTGGCTGCGGCATTGTCCGCGGGGTCAAGAAAGTGCATGTTAAGGTCCCCTAGGAGGAGGAAGTTAGAGACTGAAATAGTCTTGAGTGAGATGTGATCCATCAGAGTACTGGTGAATTCTCCTAGAGAGCCTGGCGGACGGTACACTAACAGTCCCGAGAGGGAGATTGATGGTGAGATCTGGATGGTGAAATTGCAGTTTTCAAAGTCTTTGACGGTTCCAGATTCGATTCTACATTTAAGATGGTCTTTGTAGAGTATGGCTAGGCCGCAGTGCAGTGCTGTTCGGGCAGTGTAGGGGGTCGTGATGGGGGTGATGTTTTAGAGTTTAGGGCAGTTTTGTTCGGGCAGTGCAGGGGGTCGTGCTGGGGGTGGTGTTTTAGGGTTTAGGGCAGTGTAGTAGTGTTCGGGCAGTGTAGGGGGTCGTGCTGGGGCTGGTGTTTCAGGGTTTAGGGCAGTGCAGCGGTGTTTGGGCAGTGTAGGTGGTCGTGCTGGGGTGGTGTTTCAGGGTTTAGGGCAGTGCAGTGGTGTTCGGGTAGTGTAGGGGGTCTTGCTGGGGCTGGTGTTTCAGAGTTTAGGGAAGTGCAGTGGTGTTTGGGCAGTGTAGGGGTCGTGCTGGGGCTGGTGTTTCAGGATTTAGCCAGAGCAGTTGTGTTCGGGCAGTGCAGGGGGTCGTGCTGGGGGTGGTGTTTTAGGGTTTAGGGCAGTGTAGTAGTGTTCGGGCAGTGTAGGGGGACGTGCTGGGGGTGGTGTTTCAGGGTTTAGGGCAAAGCAGTGGTGTTGGGGCAGTGTAGTGGGTCAAAATGGGGCTGGTGATTCAGGGTTTAGGGCAGTGTAGTGGTGTTCGGGCAGTGTATGGGGGCGTGCAGGGGTTGGTGTTTCAGGGTTAGGGCAGTGCAGTGATTTTCAGGCAGTGTAGTGGGTCTTGCTGTGGGTGGTGTTTCAGGGTTTAGGGCAGTGGTGTTGGGGCAGTGTAGGGGATCTTGCTGAGTGTGGTGTTTCAGGGTTTAGGGCAGTGCAGTGGTATTCGGGCAGTGTAGGGGGTGGTACAGGGGGTGGTGTTTCAGGGTTTAGGGCAGTGCAGTGTTTTTCGGGCAGTGTAGGGGGTCTTGCCGGGGGTAGTGTTTCAGGGTTTGGGGCAGTGGTGTCCGGGAAGTGTAGGGGGCTTGCTGGGGGTGGTGTTTCAGGGTTTAGGGCAGTGCAGTGGTGTTCGGGCAGTGTAGAGGGTCTTGCTGGGGGTGGTGTTTCAGGGTTTAGGGCAGTGGTGTTCGGGCAGTGTAGGGGGTCTTGCTGGGGTGGTGTTTCAGGGTTTAGGGCAGTGCAGTGGTATTTGGGCTGTGTAGGGGCTTGTGCAGGGGGGTGGTGTTTCAGGGTTTAGGGAAGTGCAGTGGTGTTCTGGCAGTGCCAGGGTGGTGTTTCAGGGTTTAGGGCAGTGCAGTGGTGTTCGGGCAGTGTTATGGGTCGTGCTGGGGCTGGTGTTTTATGGTTTAGGGTAGTGCAGTGGTGTTCAGGCAGTGTAGGGGGCTTGCTAGTGGTGGTGTTTTAGGGTTTAGGACAGTGCAGTGCTGTTCGGGCAGAGTAGGGGGTCGTGCTGGGGTGGTGTTTTAGGGTTTAGGGCACTGGTGTTCGGGCAGTGTAGGGGGTCGTGCTGGGGGTGGTGTTTTAGGGTTTAGGGCAGTGTAGTGGTGTTCGGGCAGTGTAGGGGGTCGTGCTGGGGGTTGTGTTTCAGGGTTTAGGGCAGTGCAGTGGTGTTCGGTCAGTGTAGGGGGTCGTGCTGGGGGTGGTGTTTTAGGGTTTAGGGCAGTGGTGTTTGGGAAGTGTAGGGGGTCGTGCTGGGGGTGTGTTTTAGGGTTTAGGGCAGTGCAGTGGTGTTCGGGCAGTGTAGGGGGACGTGCTGGGGGTGTGTTTTAGGGTTTAGGGCAGTGCAGTGGTGTTCGGGCAGTGTAGGGGGTCATGCAGGGGGTGGTGTTTCAAGGTTTAGGGGAGTGCAGTGGTGTTCAGGCAGTGTAGGGTGTCGTGCAGGGGGTGGTATTTCAAGGTTTTGGACAGTGCACTGGTATTTGGGCTGTGTAGGGGGTTGTGCAGTGCAGTGGTGTTCTGGCAGTGCTGGGTGTGGTGTTTCAGGGTATAGGGCAGTGCAGTGGTATTCGGGCAGTGTAGGGGGTGGTGTTTCAGGGTTTAGGGCAGTGCAGTGGTGTTCTGGCAGTGCCAGGGGTGGTGTTTCAGGGTTTAGGGCAGTGCAGGGGTTTTCGGGCAGTGTAAGGGGTTGCGCTGGGGCTGGTGTTTTAGGGTTTAGGGCAGTGCAGTGGTGTTTGGGCAGTGTAGGGGGTTGTTCTGGGGCTTATTTTTTATGGGGTAGGGTAGTGCAGTGGTGTTCAGGCAGTGTAGGGGGCTTGCTGGTGGTGGTGTTTTAGGGTTTAGGGCAGTGCAGTGCTGTTCGGGCAGTGTAGAGGGTTGTGCAGGGGGGTGGTGTTTCTGGGTTTAGGGCAGTGCAGTGGTGTTCTGGCAGTGCCGAGTGTGGTGTTTCAGGGTTTAGGGCAGTGCAGTGGTGTTTGGGCAGTGTAGTGGTCATGCTGGGGCTGGTGTTTTAGGGTTTAGGGCAGTGCAGTGGTTTTCAGGCAGTGTGGGGGTTGTTCTGGGGCTTATGTTTTATGGTTTAGGGTAGTGCAGTGGTGTTCCGGCAGTGCAGGGGCTTGCTTGTGGTGGTGTTTTAGGGTTTAGGGCAGTGCAGTGCTGTTCGGGCAGTGTAGGGGGTTGTGATGGGGGTGATGTTTTAGAGTTTAGGGCAGTTTTGTTTGGGCAGTGCAGGGGGTTGTGCTGGGGGTGGTGTTTTAGGGTTTAGGGCAGTGAAGTGTGTTCGGGCAGTGTAGGGGGTCTTGCTGGGGGTTGTGTATCAGGGTTTAGGGCAGTGCAGCGGTGTTCGGGCAGTGTAGGTGGTCGTGCTGGGGTGGTGTTTTAGCGTTTAGGGCAGGGCAGTTGTGTTCGGGCAGTGTAGGGGGTTGTGCTGGGGGTGGTGTTTTAGGGTTTAGGACAGTGCAGTGGTGTTAGGGCAGTATAGGGGGACATACTGGGGGTGGTTGTTCAGGGTTTAGGGCAGTGCAGTGGTGTTCGGGCAGTGTAGGGGGATATGCTGGGAGTGTGTTTTAGGGATTAGGGCAGTGCAGTGGTGTTCGGGCAGTGTAGGGAGTTATGCAGGGGTGGTGTTTCAAGGTGTAGGGCAGTGCAGTGGTGTTCGGGCAGTGTAGGGGGTTGTGCTGGGGCTGGTGTTTTAGGGTTTAGGGCAGTGGTGTTCGGGCAGTTTAGGGGGTCTTGATGGGGTGGTGTTTTAGGGTTTAGGGCAGTGGCATTTGGGCAGTGTAGGGGATTGTGCTGGGGTGGTGTTTTAGGGTTTAGGGCAGTGCAGTGGTGTTCGGGCAGTGTAGAGTTCGTGCTGGGGTTGGTGTTTTAGGGTTTAGGGCAGTGCAGTGGTGTTCGGGCAGTGTGGGGCGACGTACTGGGGGTGGTGTTTCAGGGATTAGGGCAGAGCAGTGGTGTTCGGGCAGTGTAGGGGGTCATGCTGGGGGTGGTGTTTTAGGGTTTAGGGCAGTGGTGTTCAGGCAGTGTAGGGGGTCTTGCTGGGGGTGGTGTTTCAGAGTTTAGATCAGTGCAGTGGTGTTCGAGCAGTGTAGGAGTCGTGCTGGGTGTGGTGTTTCAGGGATTAGGGCAGTGCAGTGGTGTTCAGCTAGTGTAGGGGGTCATGCTGGGCATGGTGTTGTAGGGTTTAGGGCAGTGCAGTGGTGTTTGGGCAGTGTAGGGGGTCATGCTGGGGGTGGTGTTTTCGGGTTTAGGACAGTGCAGTGGTGTTCGGGCAGTGTAGGGGGTCGTGCAGCGGGTGGTGTTTCAGGGTTAAAGGCAGTGCAGTGGTGTTGGGGTAGTGTAGGGGATCTTGCTGAAGGTGGTGTATCAGGGTTTAGGGCAGTGCAGTGCCATTTGGGCGGTGTAGGGGTGGTACAGGGGGTCAGGGTTTAGGGCAGTGCAGTGGTTTTCGGGCAGTGTAGGGGGTCTTGCCGGGGAATGTGTTTCAGGGTTTTGGGCAGTGGTGTCCGGGCAGTGTAGGAGGTCTTGCTGGGGGTGGTGTTTCAGGGCTTAGGGCAGTGCAGTGGTTTTTGGACAGTGTAGGGGGTCTTGCTGGGGGTGGTGTTTCAGGGTTTACGGCAGTGGTGTTCGGGCAGTGTAGGGGATCTTGCTGGGGGTGGTGTTTCAGGGTTTAGAGCAGTGCAGTGGTATTTGGGCTGTGTAGGGGGTCATGCTGGGGGTGGTTTTTCAGGGTTTAGGGCAGTGCAGTGGTGTTCAGGCAGTGTAGGGGGCTTGCTGGTGGTGGTGTTTTAGGGTTTAGGGCAGTGCAGTGCTGTTCGGGCAGTGTAGGGGGTCGTGCTGGGGGTGGTGTTTTACTGTTTAGGGCAGTGGTGTTCGGGCAGTGTAGGGTGTTGTGATGGTGGTGGTTTAGGGTTTAGGGCAGTGCAGTGGTGTTAGTGCAGTGTAGGGGGAGATACTGGGGGTGGTGTTTCAGGGTTTAGGGCAGAGCAGTGGTGTTCGGGCAGTGTAGGGTGTTGTGCTGGGGGTGGTGTTTCAGGGTTTAGGGCAGTGCAGTCGTGTTCGGGCAGTGTAGGGGGACGTGCTGGGGTGTGTTTTAGGGTTTAGGGCAGTGCAGTGGTGTTTGGGCAGTGTAGGGAGTCATGCTGGGGGTGGTGTTTTAGGGTTTAGGACAGTGCAGTGGTGTTCGGGCAGTGTAGGGGGTCGTGCAGCGGGTGGTGTTTCAGGGTTTAGGGCAGTGCAGTGGTGTTCGGGCAGTGTAGGGGGTCGTGCAGGGGGTGATGTTTCAGGGTTTAGGGCAGTGCAGTGGTGTTGGGGTAGTGTAGGGGATCTTGCTGAAGGTGGTGTATCAGGGTTTAGGGCAGTGCAGTGTCATTTGGGTGGTGTAGGGGGTGGTACAGGGGGTGGTGTTTCAGGGTTTAGGGCAGTGCAGTGGTTTTCGGGCAGTGTAGGGGGTCTTGCTGGGGAATGTGTTTCAGGGTTTTGGGCAGTGGTGTCCGGGCAGTGTAGGAGGTCTTGCTGGGGGTGGTGTTTCAGGGCTTAGGGCAGTGCAGTGGTTTTCAGACAGTGTAGGGGGTCTTGCTGGGGGTGGTGTTTCAGGGTTTAGGGCAGTGGTGTTCGGGCAGTGTAGGGGATCTTGCTGGGGGTGGTGTTTCAGGGTTTAGAGCAGAGCAGTGGTATTTGGGCTGTGTAGGGGTTTGTGCAGGGGTGGTGTTTCAGGGTATAGGGCAGTGTAGTGGTGTTCTGGCAGTGCCAGGGGTGGTGTTTCAGGGTTTAGGGCAGTGCAGTTGTTTTCGGGCAGTGTAAGGGGTTGTGCTGGGGCTGGTGTTTTAGGGTTTAGGGCAGTGTAGTGGTGTTCGGGCAGGGTAGGGGGTTGTGCTGGGGCTGGTGTTTTATGGTTTAGGGTAGTGCAGTGGTGTTCAGGCAGTGTAGGGGGTCATGCTGGGGGTGGTGTTTTAGGGTTTAGGGCAGTGCAGTGCTGTTCGGGCAGTGTAGGGGTCGTGCTGGGGTGGTGTTTTACTGTTTAGGGCAGTGGTGTTCAGGCAGTGTAGGGGGCTTGCTGGTGGTGGTGTTTTAGGGTTTTGGGCAGTGTAGTGGTGTTCGGGCAGTGTAGGGGGTCGTGCTGGGGTGGTGTTTTAGGGTTTTGGGCAGTGCAGTGGTGTTCGGGCAGTGTAGGGGGTCGTGCTGGGGGTGGTGTTTTAGGGTTTAGGGCAGTGGTGTTCGGGCAGTGTAGGGGGTCGTGCTAGGGGTGGTGTTTTAGGGTTTAGGGCAGTGCAGTGGTGTTCAGGCAGTGTAGGGGGTTGTGCTGGGGGTGGTGTTTTAGGGTTTAGGGCAGTGCAGTGGTGTTCAAGCAGTGTAGGGGGTCATGCAGGGGGTAGTGTTTCAAGGTTTAGGGGAGTGCAGTGGTGTTCAGGCATTGTAGGTGTCATGCTGAGTGTGGTGTTTCAGGGTTTAGGGCAGTGCAGTGGTGTTCGGGTAGTGTAAGGGGTTGTGCTGGGGCAAGTGTTTTAGGGTTTAGGGCAGTGCAGTGGTGTTTGGGCAGTGTAGTGGTCATGCTGGGTGTGGTATTTCGGAGTTTAGGGCAGTGCAGTAGTGTTCGGGCAGTGTAAGGGGTCGTGCTGGGGCTGGTGTTTTAGGGTTTAGGGCAGTGCAGTGGTTTTCAGGCATTGTGGGGGTTGTTCTGGGGCTTATGTTTTATGGTTTAGGGTAGTTCCAGTGGTGTTCAGGCAGTGCAGGGGGCTTGCTTGTGGTGGTGTTTTAGGGTTTAGGGCAGTGCAGTGCTGTTCGGGCAGTTTAGGGGGTCGTGATGGGGGTGATGTTTTAGAGTTTAGGGCAGTTTTGTTCGGGCAGTGCAGGGGGTCATGCTGGGGTGGTGTTTTAGGGTTTAGGGCAGTGAAGTGTGTTCGGGCAGTGTAGGGGGTCTTGCTGGGGGTTGTGTATCAGGGTTTAGGGCAGTGTAGCGGTGTTCGGGCAGTGTAGGTGGTCGTGCTGGGCTGGTGTTTTAGCGTTTAGGGCAGTGCAGTGGTGTTTGGGCAGTGTAGGGGGTTGTGCTGGGGGTGGTGTTTTAGGGTTTAGGGCAGTGCAGTTGTGTTCGGGCAGTGTAGGGGGTTGTGCTGGGGGTGGTGTTTTAGGGTTTAGGGCAGTGCAGTGGTGTTCAGTCAGTGTAGGGGGTTGTGCTGGGGGTGGTGTTTTAGGGTTTAGAGCAGTGCAGTGGTGTTAGGGCAGTGTAGGGGGACATACTGGGGGTGGTGTTTCAGGGTTTAGGGCAGAGCAGTGGTGTTCAGGCAGTGTAGGGGGTCGTGCTGGGGGTGGTTTTTCAGGGTTTAGGGCAGTGGAGTGGTGTTCGGGCAGTGTAGGGGGATATGCTGGGAGTGTGTTTTAGGGATTAGGGCAGTGCAGTGGTGTTCGGGCAGTGTAGGGGGTTATGCAGGGGGTGGTGTTTCAAGGTGTAGGGCAGTGCAGTGGTTTTCGGACAGTGTAGGGGGTCTTGCTGGGGGTGGTGTTTCAGGGTTTAGGGCAGTGGTGTTCGGGCAGTGTAGGGGATCTTGCTGGGGGTGGTGTTTCAGGGTTTAGAGCAGTGCAGTGGTATTTGGGCTGTGTAGGGGTCATGCTGGGGGTGGTGTTTCAGGGTTTAGGGCAGTGCAGTGGTGTTCAGGCAGTGTAGGGGGCTTGCTGGTGGTGGTGTTTTAGGGTTTAGGGCAGTGCAGTGCTGTTCGGGCAGTGTAGGGAGTCGTGCTGGGGGTGGTGTTTTACTGTTTAGCGCAGTGGTGTTCGGGCAGTGTAGGGTGTTGTGATGGTGGTGGTGGTTTAGGGTTTTGGGCAGTGTAGTGGTGTTCGGGCAGTGTAGGGGGTCATGCTGGGGTGGTGTTTTAGGGTTTAGGGCAGTGCAGTGGTGTTCGGGCAGTGTAGGGGGTCGTGCTGGAGGTGGTGTTTTAGGGTTTAGGGCAGAGCAGTGGTGTTCGGGCAGTGTAGGGTGTCGTGCTGGGGGTGGTGTTTCAGGGTTTAGGGCAGTGCAGTCGTGTTCGGGCAGTATAGGGGGACGTGCTGGGGGGTTGTTTTAGGGCTTAGGGCAGTGCAGTGGTGTTTGGGCAGTGTAGGGGGTCATGCTGGGCGTGGTGCTTTAGGGTTTAGGACAGTGCAGTGGTGTTCGGGCAGTGTAGGGGGTCGTGCAGCGGGTGGTGTTTCAGGGTTTAGGGCAGTGCAGTGGTGTTCGGGCAGTGTAGGGGGTCGTGCAGGGGGTGATGTTTCTGGGTTTAGGGCAGTGCAGTGGTGTTGGGGTAGTGTAGGGGATCTTGCTGAAGGTGGTGTATCAGGGTTTAGGGCAGTGCAGTGTCATTTGGGCGGTGTAGGGGGTGGTACAGGGGGTGGTGTTTCCTGGGTTTAGGGCAGTGCAATGGTTTTCGGGCAGTGTAGGGGGTCTTGCCGGGGAATGTGTTTCAGGGTTTTGGGCAGTGGTGTCCGGGCAGTGTAGGAGGTCTTGCTGGGGGTGGTGTTTCAGGGCTTAGGGCAGTGCAGTGGTTTTCGGACAGTGTAGGGGGTCTTGCTGGGGGTGGTGTTTCAGGGTTTAGGGCAGTGGTGTTCGGGCAGTGTAGGGGATCTTGCTGGGGGTGGTGTTTCAGGGTTTAGAGCAGAGCAGTGGTATTTGGGCTGTGTAGGGGGTCGTGCTGGGGGTGTGTTTTAGGGTTTAGGGCAGTGCAGTGGTGTTCGAGCAGTGTAGGGGGTCATGCAGGGGGTAGTGTTTAAAGGTTTAGGGGAGTGCAGTGGTGTTCAGGCATTGTAGGTGTCATGCTGAGTGTGGTGTTTCAGGGTTTAGGGCAGTGCAGTGGTGTTCGGGTAGTGTAAGGGGGTGTGCTGGGGCTAGTGTTTTAGGGTTTAGGGCAGAGCAGTGGTGTTCGGGCAGTGTAGGGGGTCATGCTGGGAGTGGTGTTTCAGGGTTTAGGGCAGTGCAGTGGTGTTCGGGCCGTGTAGGGGTCGTGCTGGGGCTGGTGTTTCAGGGTTTAGGGAAGTGCAGTGGTGTTTGGGCATTGTAGGTGGTCGTGCTGGGTGTGGTGTTTCAGGGTTTAGGGCAGAGCAGTGGTATTTGGGGAGTGTAGGGGTTGTGCTGGGGCTGGTGTTTCAGGGTTTAGGGCAGAACAGTGGTGTTCTGGCAGTGCCGGGGGTGGTATTTCAGGGTTTAGGGCAGTGCAGTGGTGTTTGGGCAGTGTAGGGGTCATGCTGGGTGTGGTGGTTTAGGGCAGTGCAGTGGTGTTCGGGCAGTGTAAGGGGTTGTGCTGGGGCTGGTGTTTTAGGGTTTAGGGCAGTGGTGTTCAGGCAGTGTAGGGGGTCATGCTGGGGGTGGTGTTTTAGGGTTTAAGGTAGTGTAGTGATGTTCGGGCAGTGTAGGGGGTCGTGCTGGGTGTTGTGTTTCAGGGTTTAGGGCAGTTCAGTGGTGTTCGGGCAATGTAGGGGGTCGTGCTGGGGTCGTGTTTTAGGGTTTTGGGCAGTGCAGTGGTGTTCGGGCAGTGTTGTGGGTTGTGCTGGGGGTGGTGTTTTAGGGATTAGGGCAGTGCAGTGGTGTTAGGGCAGTGTAGGGGGACATACTGGGGGTGGTGTTTCAGGGTTTAGGGCAGTGGTGTTCGGGCAGTGTAGGGGGTCGTGCTGTGGCTGGTGTTTTAGGGTTTAGGGCAGTGGTGTTCGGGCAGTGTAGGGGGTCGTGCTGGGGTTGGTGTTTTAGGGTTTAGTGCAGTGGTGTTCGGGCAGTGTTGTGGGTTGTGCTGGGGGTGGTGTTTTAGGGATTAGGGCAATGCAGTGGTGTTAGGGCAGTGTAGGGGGACATACTGGGGGTGGTGTTTCAGGGTTTAGGGCAGAACAGTGGTGTTCAGGCAGTGTAGGGGGTCATGCTGGGGGTGATGTTTTAGGGTTTAGGGTAGTGCAGTGGTGTTCAAGCAGTGTAGGGGGACGTGCTGGGGGTGCGTTTTAGGGTTTAGGGCAGAGCAGTGGTGTTTGATTAGTGTAGGGGGTCATGCAGGGGGTGGTGTTTCAAGGTTTAGTGGAGTGCAGTGGTGTTCAGGCTGTGTAGGGGGTCATGCAGGGGGTGGTGTTTCAGGGTTTAGGGCACTGCAGTGGTTTTCTTGCAGTGTAGGGGTTCTTGCTGGGGGTGGTGTTTCAGGGTTTAGGGCAGTGCAGTGGTGTTCGGGCAGTGTATGGGGTCTTGCTGGGGGTGGTGTTTCAGGGTGTAGGGCAGGGAAGTGGTATTCAGGCAGTGTAGGGGGTCGTGCAGGGGGGTCGTGTTTCAGGGTTTAGGGTAGTGCAGTGGTGTTCAGGCAGTGTAGGGGGTCGTGCTGGGGGTGGTGTTTTAGGGTTTATGGCAGTGCAGTGGTGTTTGGGCAGTGTAGGGGGTTGTGCTGGGGCTGGTGTTTCAGGGTTTAGGGCAGTGCAGAGGTGTTCGGGCAGTGTAGGGGGTTGTGCTGGGGCTGGTGTTTCAGGGTTTAGGGCAGTGGTGTTCAGGCCGTGAAGGGGGTCTTGATGGGGGAGGTGTTTCAGGGTTTAGGGCAGTGCAGTGGCGTTCGGTCAGTGTAGGGGGTCTTGCTTGGGGTGGTGTTTCAGGGTTTAGGGCATTGGTGTTCAGGTAGTGTAGGGGATCACGCTGGGGTGGTGTTTCAGGGTTTAGGGCAGTGGTGTTCGGGCAGTGTAGGGGGTCGTGCTGGGAGTGGTGTTTTAGGATTTAGGGCAGTGCAGTGGTGTTCGGGTAGTGTAAGGGGTTGTGCTGGGGCTAGTGTTTTAGGGTTTAGGGCAGAGCAGTGGTGTTCGGGCAGTGTAGGGGGTCATGCTGGGAGTGGTGTTTCAGGGTTTAGGGCAGTGCAGTGGTGTTCGGGCCGTGTAGGGGTCGTGCTGGGGCTGGTGTTTCAGGGTTTAGGGAAGTGCAGTGGTGTTTGGGCATTGTAGGTGGTCGTGCTGGGTGTGGTGTTTCAGGGTTTAGGGCAGAGCAGTGGTATTTGGGGAGTGTAGGGGTTGTGCTGGGGCTGGTGTTTCAGGGTTTAGGGCAGAACAGTGGTGTTCTGGCAGTGCCGGGGGTGGTATTTCAGGGTTTAGGGCAGTGCAGTGGTGTTTGGGCAGTGTAGGGGTCATGCTGGGTGTGGTGTTTCAGGGTTTAGGGCAGTGCAGTGGTGTTCGGGCAGTGTAAGGGGTTGTGCTGGGGCTGGTGTTTTAGGGTTTAGGGCAGTGGTGTTCAGGCAGTGTAGGGGGTCATGCTGGGGGTGGTGTTTTAGGGTTTAGGGTAGTGTAGTGATGTTCGGGCAGTGTAGGGGGTCGTGCTGGGTGTTGTGTTTCAGGGTTTAGGGCAGTTCAGTGGTGTTCGGGCAATGTAGGGGGTCGTGCTGGGGTCGTGTTTTAGGGGTTTGGGCAGTGCAGTGGTGTTCGGGCAGTGTTGTGGGTTGTGCTGGGGGTGGTGTTTTAGGGATTAGGGCAGTGCAGTGGTGTTAGGGCAGTGTAGGGGGACATACTGGGGGTGGTGTTTCAGGGTTTAGGGCAGTGGTGTTCGGGCAGTGTAGGGGGTCGTGCTGTGGCTGGTGTTTTAGGGTTTAGGGCAGTGGTGTTCGGGCAGTGTAGGGGGTCGTGCTGGGGGTGGTGTTTTAGGGTTTAGTGCAGTGGTGTTCGGGCAGTGTTGTGGGTTGTGCTGGGGGTGGTGTTTTAGGGATTAGGGCAATGCAGTGGTGTTAGGGCAGTGTAGGGGGACATACTGGGGGTGGTGTTTCAGGGTTTAGGGCAGAACAGTGGTGTTCAGGCAGTGTAGGGGGTCATGCTGGGGGTGATGTTTTAGGGTTTAGGGTAGTGCAGTGGTGTTCAAGCAGTGTAGGGGGACGTGCTGGGGGTGCGTTTTAGGGTTTAGGGCAGAGCAGTGGTGTTTGGTTAGTGTAGGGGGTCATGCAGGGGGTGGTGTTTCAAGGTTTAGTGGAGTGCAGTGGTGTTCAGGCTGTGTAGGGGGTCATGCAGGGGGTGGTGTTTCAGGGTTTAGGGCACTGCAGTGGTTTTCTTGCAGTGTAGGGGTTCTTGCTGGGGGTGGTGTTTCAGGGTTTAGGGCAGTGCAGTGGTGTTCGGGCAGTGTATGGGGTCTTGCTGGGGGTGGTGTTTCAGGGTGTAGGGCAGGAAAGTGGTATTCAGGCAGTGTAGGGGGTCGTGCAGGGGGGTCGTGTTTCAGGGTTTAGGGTAGTGCAGTGGTGTTCGGGCAGTGTAGGGGGTCGTGCTGGGGGTGGTGTTTTAGGGTTTATGGCAGTGCAGTGGTGTTTGGGCAGTGTAGGGGGTTGTGCTGGGGCTGGTGTTTCAGGGTTTAGGGCAGTGCAGAGGTGTTCGGGCAGTGTAGGGGGTTGTGCTGGGGCTGGTGTTTCAGGGTTTAGGGCAGTGGTGTTCAGGCCGTGAAGGGGGTCTTGATGGGGGAGGTGTTTCAGGGTTTAGGGCAGTGCAGTGGCGTTCGGTCAGTGTAGGGGGACTTGCTTGGGGTGGTGTTTCAGGGTTTAGGGCATTGGTGTTCAGGTAGTGTAGGGGATCACGCTGGGGTGGTGTTTCAGGGTTTAGGGCAGTGGTGTTCGGGCAGTGTAGGGGGTCGTGCTGGGAGTGGTGTTTTAGGATTTAGGGCAGTGCAGTGGTGTTCGGGTAGTGTAAGGGGTTGTGCTGGGGCTAGTGTTTTAGGGTTTAGGGCAGAGCAGTGGTGTTCGGGCAGTGTAGGGGGTCGTGCTGGGAGTGGTGTTTCAGGGTTTAGGGCAGTGCAGTGGTGTTCGGGCCGTGTAGGGGTCGTGCTGGGGCTGGTGTTTCAGGGTTTAGGGAAGTGCAGTGGTGTTTGGGCATTGTAGGTGGTCGTGCTGGGGGTGGTGTTTCAGGGTTTAGGGCAGAGAAGTGGTATTCGGGGAGTGTAGGGGTTGTGCTGGGGCTGGTGTTTCAGGGTTTAGGGCAGAACAGCGGTGTTCTGGCAGTGCCGGGGGTGGTATTTCAGGGTTTAGGGCAGTGCAGTGGTGTTTGGGCAGTGTAGGGGTCATGCTGGGTGTGGTGTTTCAGGGTTTAGGGCAGTGCAGTGGTGTTCGAGCAGTGTAAGGGGTTGTGCTGGGGCTGGTGTTTTAGGGTTTAGGGCAGTGGTGTTCAGGCAGTGTAGGGGGTCGTGCTGGGGGTGGTGTTTTAGGGTTTAGGGCAGTGTAGTGATGTTCGGGCAGTATAGGGGATCGTGCTGGGTGTTGTGTTTATGGGTTTAGGGCAGTTCAGTGGTGTTCGGGCAATGTAGGGGGTCGTGCTGGGGTGGTGTTTTAGGGTTTAGGGCAGTGCAGTGGTGTTCGGGCAGTGTTGTGGGTTGTGCTGGGGGTGGTTTTTTAGGGATTAGGGCAGTGCAGTGGTGTTAGGGCAGTGTAGGGGGACATACTGGGGGTGGTGTTTCAGGGTTTAGGGCAGTGGTGTTCGGGCAGTGTAGGGGGTCGTGCTCTGGCTGGTGTTTTAGGGTTTAGGGCAGTGGTGTTCGGGCAGTGTAGGGGGTCGTGCTGGGGGTGGTGTTTTAGGGTTTAGGGCAGTGCAGTGGTGTTCGGGCAGTGTTGTGGGTTGTGCTGGGGGTGGTGTTTTAGGGATTAGGGCAGTGCAGTGGTGTTAGGGAAGTGTAGGGGGACATACTGGGGGTGGTGTTTCAGGGTTTAGGGCAGAACAGTGGTGTTCAGGCAGTGTAGGGGTCATGCTGGGGGTGGTGTTTTAGGGTTTAGGGTAGTGCAGTGGTGTTCAAGCAGTGTAGGGGGACGTGCTGGGGGTGCGTTTTAGGGTTTAGGGCAGATCAGTGGTGTTTGGGCAGTGTAGGGGGTCATGCAGGGGGTGGTGTTTCAAGGTTTAGTGGAGTGCAGGGGTGTTCAGGCAGTGTAGGGGGTCGTGCAGGGGGTGGTGTTTCAGGGTTTAGGGCACTGCAGTGGTTTTCTTGCAGTGTAGGGGTTCTTGCTGGGAGTGGTGTTTCAGGGTTTAGGGCAGTGCAGTGGTGTTCGGGCAGTGTAGGGGGTCTTGCTGGGGGTGGTGTTTCAGGGTGTAGGGCAGGGAAGTGGTATTCAGGCAGTGTAGGGGGTCGTGCAGGGGGTGGTGTTTCAGGGTTTAGTGTAGTGCAGTGGTGTTCGGGCAGTGTAGGGGGTCGTGCTGGGGGTGGTGTTTTAGGGTTTATGGCAGTGCAGTGGTGTTTGGGCAGTGTAGGGGGTTGTGCTGGGGCTGGTGTTTCAGGGTTTAGGGCAGTGCAGAGGTGTTCAGGCAGTGTAGGGGGTTGCGCTGGGGCTGGTGTTTCAGGGTTTAGGGCAGTGGTGTTCGGGCCGTGAAGGGGGTCTTGATGGGGGAGGTGTTTCAGGGTTTAGGGCAGAGCAGTGTTGTTCGGGCAGGGTAGGGGGTCGTTCTGGGGGTGGTGTTTCAGGGTTTAGGGCAGTGCAGTGGCGTTCGGTCAGTGTAGGGGGACTTGCCTGGGGTGGTGTTTCAGGGTTTAGGGCATTGGTGTTCAGGCAGTGTAGAGGGTCATGCTGGGGTGGTGTTTTATGGTTTAGAGCAGTACAGTGGTGTTCGGGTAGTGTAGGGGGTCACGCTGGGGTGGTGTTTCAGGGTTTAGGGCATTGGTGTTCGGGCAGTGCAGGGGGTCGTGCTGGGAGTGGTGTTTTAGGGTTTAGGGCAGTGCAGTGGTGTTCGGGCAGTTTAAGATTCGTGCTGGGGGTGGTGTTTTAGGGTTTAGGGCAGTGCAGTGGTGTTAGGGCAGTGTAGGGTGACATACTGGGGGTGGTGTTTCAGGGTTTAG
This sequence comes from Triturus cristatus, assembly GCF_964204655.1. Lineage (NCBI taxonomy): Eukaryota > Metazoa > Chordata > Amphibia > Caudata > Salamandridae > Triturus > Triturus cristatus. The sequence continues at coordinate 762,547,666 of NC_140579.1, forward strand.
GGCAGTGCAGTGGTGTTCAGGCAGGGTAGGGGGGCGTGCTGGGGTGGTGTTTTAGGGTTTAGGGCAGTGGTGTTCAGGCAGTGTAGGGGGTCTTGCTGGGGGTGGTGTTTCAGGGTTTAGGGCAGTGCAGTGGTATTTTGGCAGTGTAGGGGGTCATGCAGGGGTGTGGTGTTTCTGGGTTTAGAGCAGTGCAGTGGTGTTCAAGCAGTGTAGGGGTCGTACTGGGTGTGGTGTTTCAGGGTTTCGGGCAGTGCAGTGGTGTTTGGGCAGTGTAGGGGGTCATGCAGGAGGTGGTGTTTCAGGGTTTAGGGCAGTGCAGTGGTGTTCGGGCAGTGTAGGGGGTCGTGCAGGGCGTGATGTTTCAGGGTTAAGGCAGTGCAGTGGTGGTTGGGCAGTGTAGGGCATTGTGCAGGGGGTGGTGTTTCAGGGTTTAGGGCAGTGCAGTAGTGTTCGGGCCGTGTAGGGGGGGTCATGCAGGGGGTGGTGTTTCAGGGTTTAGGGCAGTGCAGTGGTGTTCGGGCAGTGTAGGGAGTCGTGCAGGGGGTGATGTTTCAGGGTTAAGGCAGTGCAGTGGTGGTTGGGCAGTGTAGGGGATTGTGCAGGGGGTGGTGTTTCAGGGTTTAGGGCAGTGCAGTAGTGTTCGGGCAGTGTAGGGTGTCATGCTGGGGATGGTGTTTCAGGGATTAGGGCAGTGCAGTCATGTTCGGGCAGTGTAGGGGGATGTGCTGGGGGTGTGTTTTAGGGTTTAGGGCAGTGCAGTGGTGTTCGAGCAGTGTAGGGGGTCATGCAGGGGGTAGTGTTTCAAGGTTTAGGGGAGTGCAGTGGTGTTCAGGCAGTGTAGGTGTCATGCTGGGTGTGGTGTTTCAGGGTTTATGGCAGTGCAGTGGTGTTCGGGCAGTTTAAGGGGTAGTGCTGGGGCTGGTGTTTTAGGGTTTAGGGCGGAGCAGTGGTGTTCCGGCAGTGTAGGTGGTCGTGCTGGGGGTGGTGTTTCAGGGTTTAGGGCAGTGCAGTGGTGTTCGGGCCGTGTAGGGGGTCGTGCTGGGGCTGGTGTTTCAGGGTTTAGGGAAGTACAGTGGTGTAAGGGCATTGTAGGTGGTCATGATGGGGGTCGTGTTTCAGGGTTTAGGGCATAACAGTGGTGTTCTGGCAGTGCCGGGGGTGGTATTTCAGGGTTTAGGGCAGTGCAGTGGTGTTTGGGCAGTGTAGGGGTCATGCTGGGTGTGGTGTTTCAGGGTTTAGGGCAGTGCAGTGGTTTTCGGGCAGTGTAAGGGGTTGTGCTTGGGCTGGTGTTTTAGGGTTTAGGGCAGTGGTGTTCAGGCAGTGTAGGGGGTCATGCTGGGGGTGGTGTTTTAGGGTTTAGGGCAGTGTAGTGGTGTTCGGGCAGTGTAGGGGGTCATGCTGGGGGTTGTGTTTCAGGGTTTAGGGCAGTGCAGTGGTGTTCGGGCAGTGTAGGGAGTCGTGCAGGGGTGATGTTTCAGGGTTAAGGCAGTGCAGTGGTGGTTGGGCAGTGTAGGGGATTGTGCAGGGGGTGGTGTTTCAGGGTTTAGGGCAGTGCAGTAGTGTTCGGGCAGTGTAGGGTGTCGTGCTGGGGGTGGTGTTTCAGGGTTTAGGGCAGTGCAGTCATGTTCGGGCAGTGTAGGGGGATGTGCTGGGGGTGTGTTTTAGGGTTTAGGGCAGTGCAGTGGTGTTCGAGCAGTGTAGGGGGTCATGCAGGGGGTAGTGTTTCAAGGTTTAGGGGAGTGCAGTGGTGTTCAGGCAGTGTAGGTGTCATGCTGGGTGTGGTGTTTCAGGGTTTAGGGCAGTGCAGTGGTGTTCGGGCAGTGTAAGGGGTTGTGCTGGGGCTGGTGTTTTAGGGTTTAGGGCAGAGCAGTGGTGTTCCGGCAGTGTAGGGGGTCATGCTGGGGGTGGTGTTTAAAGGGTTTAGGGCAGTGCAGTGGTGTTCGGGCCATGTAGGGGGTCATGCTGGGGCTGGTGTTTCAGGGTTTAGGGAAGTACAGTGGTGTAAGGGCATTGTAGGTGGTCATGCTGGGGGTCGTGTTTCAGGGTTTAGGGCAGAGCAGTGGTATTCGGGCAGTGTAGGGGTCGTGCTGGGGCTGGTGTTTCAGGTTTTAGGGCAGAACAGTGGTGTTCTGGCAGTGCCGGGGGTGGTATTTCAGGGTTTAGGGCAGTGCAGTGGTGTTTGGGCAGTGTAGGGGTCATGCTGGGTGTGGTGTTTCAGGGTTTAGGGCAGTGCAGTGGTGTTCGGGCCATGTAGGGGGTCGTGCTGGGGCTGGTGTTTCAGGGTTTAAGGAAGTACAGTGGTGTAAGGGCATTGTAGGTGGTCATGCTGGGGGTCGTGTTTCAGGGTTTAGGGCAGAGCAGTGGTATTCGGACAGTGTAGGGGTCGTGCTGGGGCTGGTGTTTCAGGTTTTAGGGCAGAACAGTGGTGTTCTGGCAGTGCCGGGGGTGGTATTTCAGGGTTTAGGGCAGTGCAGTGGTGTTTGGGCAGTGTAGGGGTCATGCTGGGTGTGGTGTTTCAGGGTTTAGGGCAGTGCAGTGGTGTTTGGGCAGTGTAAGGGGTTGTGCTTGGGCTGGTGTTTTAGGGTTTAGGGCAGTGGTGTTCAGGCAGTGTAGGGGGTCGTGCTGGGGGTGGTGTTTTAGGGTTTAGGGCAGTGTAGTGAGGTTCGGGCAGTGTAGGGGGTCATGCTGGGGGTTGTGTTTCAGGGTTTAGGGCAGTGCAGTGGTGTTCGGGCAATGTAGGGGGTCGTGCTGGGGTGGTGTTTTAGGGTTTTGCGCAGTTCAGTGGTGTTCGGGCAGTGTAGGGGGTCATGCTGGGGGTGGTGTTTTAGGGTTTAGGGCAGTGCAGTGGTGTTCGGGCAGTGTTGTGGGTTGTGCTGGGGGTGGTGTTTTAGGGTTTAGGGCAGTGCAGTGGTGTTAGGGCAGTGTAGGGGGACATACTGGGGGTGGTGTTTCAGGGTTTAGGGCAGAGCAGTGGTGTTCGGGCAGTGTAGGGGGTCATGCTGGGGGTAGTGTTTCAGGGTTTTGGGCAGTGCAGTGGTGTTCGAGCAGTGTAGGGAGACGTGCTGGGGGTGTGTTTTAGGGTTTAGGGCAGTGCAGTGGTGTTCGGGCAGTGTAGGGGGTCATGCAGGGGGTGGTGTTTCAAGGTTTAGTGGAGTGCAGTGGTGTTCAGGCAGTGTAGGGGGTCGTGCAGGGGGTGGTGTTTCAGGGTTTAGGGCACTGCAGTGGTTTTCTTGCAGTGTAGGGGTTCTTGCTGGGGTGGTGTTTCAGGGTTTAGTGCAGTGGTGTTTGGGCAGTGTATTGTGTCTTGCTGGGGGTGGTGTGTCAGGGTTTAGGGCAGTGCAGTGGTGTTCGGGCAGTGCAGGGGGTCTTGCTGGGTTGGTTTTTAAGGGTTTATGGCAGTGGTGTTCGGGCAGTGTAGGGGGTCTTGCTGGGGGTGGTGTTTCAGGGTGTAGGGTAGGGCAGTGGTATTCAGGCAGTGTAGGGGGTCATGCAGGGGGTGGTGTTTCAGGGTTTAGGGTAGTGCAGTGGTGTTCGGGCAGTGTAGGGGGTCATGCTGGGGGTGGTGTTTTAGGATTTAGGGCAGTGCAGTGGTGTTTGGGCAGTGTAGGGGGTTGTGCTGGGGCTGGTGTTTCAGGGTTTAGGGCAGTGCAGTGGTGTTTGGGCAGTGTAGGGGGTTGTGCTGGGGCTGGTGTTTCAGGGTTTAGGGCATTGGTGTTCGGGCCATGAAGGGGGTCTTTATAGGGGAGGTGTTTCATGGTTTAGGGCAGTGCAGTGGCGTTCGGTCAGTGTAGGGGGTCTTGCTTGGGGTGGGGTTTCAGGGTTTAGGGCAGTGGTGTTCGGGCAGTATAAGGGGTCGTGCTGGGGTGGTTTTTTAGAGTTTAGGGCAGTGGTGTTCGGGCAGTGTAGGTGGTCGTGCTGGGGGTGGTGTTTTAGGGTTTAGGGCAGTGCAGTGGTGTTCGGGCAGTGTTGTGGGTTGTGCTGGGGGTGGTGTTTTAGGGTTTAGGGCATTGCAGTGGTATTAGGGCAGTGTAGGGGGACATGCTGGGGGTGGTGTTTCAGGGTTTAAGGCAGAGCAGTGGTGTTTGGGCAGTGTAGGGGGTCATGCTGGGGGTGGTGTTTCAGGGTTTAGGGCAGTGCAGTGGTGTTCGAGCAGTGTAGGGGGACGTGCTGGGGGTGTCTTTTAGGGTTTAGGGCAGCGCAGTGGTGTTCGGGCAGTGTAGGGGGTCATGCAGGGGGTGGTGTTTCAAGGTTTAGTGGAGGGCAGTGGTGTTCAGGCAGTGTAGGGGGTCGTGGGGGGGTGGTGTTTCAGGGTTCAGGGCACTGCAGTGGTTTTCTTGCAGTGTAGGGGTTCTTGCTGGGGTGGTGTTTCAGGGTTTAGTGCAGTGGTGTTCGGGCAGTGTATTGTGTCTTGCTGGGGTGGTGTTTCAGGGTTTAGGGCAGTGCAGTGGTGTTCGGGCAGTGCAGGGGGTCTTGCTGGGTTGGTGTTTAAGGGTTTATGGTAGTGGTGTTCGGGCAGTGTAGGGGGTCTTGCTGGTGGTGGTGTTTCAGGGTGTAGGGTAGGGCAGTGGTATTCAGGCAGTGTAGGGGGTCATGCAGGGGGTTGTGTTTCAGGGTTTAGGGTAGTGCAGTGGTGTTCGGGCAGTGTAGGGGGTCGTGCTGGGGGTGGTGTTTTAGGATTTAGGGCAGTGCAGTGGTGTTTGGGCAGTGTAGGGGGTTGTGCTGGGGCTGGTGTTTCAGGGTTTAGGGCAGTGCAGTGGTGTTCGGGCAGTGTAGGGGGTTGTGCTGGGGCTGGTGTTTCAGGGTTTAGTGCAGTGGTGTTCGGGCCATGAAGGGGGTCTTGATAGGGGAGGTGTTTCATGGTTTAGGGCAGTGCAGTGGCGTTCGGTCAGTGTAGGGGGTCTTGCTTGGGGTGGTGTTTCAGGGTTTAGGGCAGTGGTGTTCGGGCAGTGTAGGGGGTCATGCTGGGGTGGTGTTTTATGGTTTAGAGCAGTGCAGTGGTGTTCGGGCAGTGCAGGGGGTCGTGCTGGGGGTGGTGTTTCAGGGTTTAGGGCAGTGGTGTTCGGGCAGTGTAGGGGGTCGTGCTGGGAGTGGTGTTTTAGGGTTTAGGGCAGTGCAGTGGTGTTCGGGCAGTGTAAGATTCGTGCTGGGGGTGGTGTTTTAGGGTTGAGGGCATTGCAGTGGTGTTCGGGCAGTGTAGGGCGACGTACTGGGGGTGGTGTTTCAGGGTTTAGGGCAGAGCAGTGTTGTTCGGGCAGTGTAGGGGGTCGTGCTGGGGGTGGTGTTTCAGGGTTTAGGGCAGTCCACAGTTCTCAAAATGGCAATTTTCTACCTCAAATAGGCTTCTTTAGGTGTCTGTGCACTTCGTAGCGCCTCCGGTACGCTTCGTACGAGGTTTTGAACGTGTCTTGCCGTTTCTCACGCTTCTCGCGTGAGCACGCGTACGCTGGACGTGAACCGTACGGACAGTACCCTCGTAGGTACGCGTCGTACACGTCCGGTACGCCTCTTGCAGAACCTCCCGCTTCCCGCGTGAGCAACGTCCTATATATTCAATGGAGTACGGACCGTACCTTCACGGGGGCCTCGCACAGCTGATACGAAGGTTGCCAAAGTTCACGCTTCACGCGTGAACAGCGTAGCGGTACGGCAGCGCCAGTACGGTCCGAACTAAGCAACGGACGGGTCGTACCAGCGCGCGCAGCTCACAGTACCTTTGTTCTTTGGGGGAGATGGTTGTAACAGCCTCAAGGTGAATTCAAAGTCTTTCAGTCTTTTCCTCATCTCCTTCAGCAGCAAGGCACCCACCACAGGCCAGTCTCTCAGGCTTAGAGACAGTACTCCTCCATGCAGCTTTCCCAGGTCCTTCTCTTCGGGCAGAGGTTCTTCTTGGCGCAAACAGGATCTGATTTCTTAGGAGCAGGGCTCCTTCTTTTATAGCACCATTCTTTTGTTCTTTGTCGCCAGGGGGCCTGGGCCTAGCTCAGTCCAGTTCTGGAGCACTTTGTTGTGGTCACTCTGCTCTTTCCTTTCAGCAGCAGGGCAGAGACATCAGCCGCTCCACAGGGGGCGGAGCCAGCATGGTGGTGGCAGAGCACAGGTCTATTCAGAGTCAAAGGTGTACTCCTCCCACCCATCCTGGTGTAATCTCTCTACCCACCACCTGGCAGCCAGCCTGTCTCCTGGAATTCCCCAGCCCTGCTCCTTACTGTTACTAGGCAGAACACACACACACAGCAGAGGCGGACTGAAATGGCCAGGTCAGTAAATACTAACTTTCTAAAAGTAATATTTACAAACACAGGATATTAAAATAAACTTTACTAAAAGAAGTATTTTATTATTCTGAGTTCAGGCATACTAAACTTGACTTTCTACCATGCTCTCTCAGTCCACTGGGATTACAGCGTGTAGTAATTCCAGCAGCCCATTCTGGCCTATGGAGAGCAGGTAGCCTTCAATAGTGAAAAACAAAAATGGCTGTAATTCACTATTAGGACATGCCACACACATCAGGGCATGTCCTACCTTATACCTACAATGCACCCTGCCCTTGGGCCTACCAGAGGGGTGACTAATATGTAGTTAAGTGAAGGTTGGGGGACTGGCAAGTAGGTGAACTTGCGCAGTCAGCGCGACAGTACCAGACTGCACGCAGGTTCTGCAGTGGCAGACCTTAGACACATTTTACTAGGCCGCTTCTGTGGGTGGCACAACCAGTGCTGCAAGCCCACCAGCAGCATTTGTATTTACAAGCCCTGGCACTCCTGGTGCACTTTACTAGGGGCTGATAGTAAACCAAATAAGCCAAACATGGACAACAATCAATGTATACATTTTTCATAGGGAGAGCATGTGCACCTTAGCACTGATCAGCAGTGGTAAGGTGCCCAGAGTCATAAAACAGCCAACAACAGGTCAGGAAAAATACAGGAGGAAGGCAAAAAGTTTAGGGATGACCCTGCAAAAAGGGCCAAGTCAACAAGGGAGTTGTGCTGTCGGTGGAGTTTCAAGGTTTAGGGCAGTGAAGTGGTGTTCGGGCAGTGTAGGGGGCCATGCTGGGGGTGGTGTTTTAGGGTTTAGGGCAGAGCAGTGGTGTTCGGGCAGTGTAGGGGTCGAGCTGGGGGTGGTGTTTCAGGGTTTAGGGCAGTGCAGTGGTGTTTGGGCAGTGTCGGGGGTCATGCAGGGGGTGGTGTTTCAGGGTTTAGGGCACTGCAGTGGTTTTAATGCAGTGTAGGGGGACTTGCTGTGGGTGGTGTTTCAGGGTTTAGGGCAGTGGTGTTGGGGCAGTGTAAGGGATCTTGCTGAGGGTGGTGTTTCAGGGTTTAGGGCAGTGCAGTGGTTTTTTGCCAGTGTAGGGGGTCTTGCTGGGGGTGGTGTTTTAGGGTTTAGGGCAGAGCAGTGGTGTTCGGGCATTGTAGGGGGTCGAGCTGGGGGTGGTGTTTCAGGGTTTAGGGCAGTGCACTGGTGTTTGGGCAGTGTTGGGGGTCGTGCAAGGGGTGGTGTTTCAGGGTTTAGGGCAGTGCAGTGGTTTTACGCAGTGTAGGGGGTCTTGCTGTGGGTGGTGTTTCAGGGTTTAGGGCAGTGGTGTTGGGGCAGTGTAGGGGATCGTGCTGACGGTGGTGTTTCAGGGTTTAGGGCAGTGCAGTGGTTTTCGGGCAGTGTAGGGGGTCTAGCAGGGGGTGGTGTTTCAGGGTTTAGGGCAGTGGTGTTCAGGCAGTGTAGGGGGACTTGCTGGGGATGGTGTTTCAGGGTTTTGGGCAGTGCAGTGGTATTTGGGCTGTGTAGGGGGTTGTGCGGGGGGGGGTGTTTCAGGGTGTAGGGCAGTGCAGTGGTGTTCTGGCAGTGCCGGGGTGGTGTTTCAGAGTTTAGGGCAGGTCAGTGGTGTTTGGGCAGTGTAGGGGGTCGTGCTGGGGGTGGTGTTTCAGGGTTTAGGGCACTGCAGTGGTGTACGGGCAGTGTAGGGGGTCGTGCTGGGGCTGGTGTTTCAGAGTTTAGGGAAGTGCAGTGGTGTTCGGGCAATGTAGGGGGTCGTGCTGGCGGTGGTGTTTCAGGGATTAGGGCAGAGCAGTGGTGTTCGGGCAGTGTAGGGGTCATGCTGGGTCTGGTGTTTCAGGATTTAGGCCAGAGCAGTGGTGTTCAGGCAGTCTAGGGGTCGTGCTGGGGGTGGTGTTTTAGGGTTTAGGGTAGTGCAGTGGTGTTCGGGCAGTGTTGGGGGACGTGCTGGGGGTGGTGTTTTAGGGTTTAGGGCAGAGCAGTGGTGTTGGGGCATTGTAGGGGGTCGAGCTGGGGGTGGTGTTTCAGGGTTTAGGGCAGTGCACTGGTGTTTGGGCAGTGTTGGGGGTCGTGCAGGGGGTGGTGTTTCAGGGTTTAGGGCAGTGCAGTGGTTTTACGCAGTGTAGGGGGTCTTGCTGTGGGTGGTGTTTCAGGGTTTAGGGCAGTGGTGTTGGGGCAGTGTAGGGGATCGTGCTGAGGGTGGTGTTTCAGGGTTTAGGGCAGTGCAGTGGTTTTCGGGCAGTGTAGGGGGTCTAGCAGGGGGTGGTGTTTCAGGGTTTAGGGCAGTGGTGTTCAGGCAGTGTAGGGGGTCTTGCTGGGGATGGTGTTTCAGGGTTTTAGGCAGTGCAGTGGTATTTGGGCTGTGTTCGGGGTTGTGCAGGGGGGTGGTGTTTCCGGGTTTAGGGCAGTGCAGTGGTGTTCTGGCAGTGCCGGGGGTTGTGTTTCAGGGTTTTGGGCAGTGCAGTGGTATTTGGGCTGTGTAGGGGGTTGTGCAGGGGGGTGGTGTTTCAGGGTTTAGGGCAGTGCAGTGGTGTTTTGGCAGTGCCGGGGTGGTGTTTCAGGGTTTAGGGCAGTGTAGTGGTGTTTGGGCAGTGTAGTGGTCATGCTAGGTTTGGTGTTTCAGGGTTTAGGGCAGTGCAGTGGTGTTCTGGTAGTGTAAGGGGTCGTGCTGGGGCTGGTTTTTTAGGGTTTAGGGCAGTGCAGTGGTGTTCGGGCAATGTAAGGGGTTGTGCTGGGGCTGGTGTTTTATGGTTTAGGGTAGTGCAGTGGTGTTCAGGCAGTCTAGGGGGCTTGCTGGTGGTGGTGTTTTAGGGTTTAGGGCAGTGCAGTGCTGTTCGGGCAGTGTTTGGGGTCATGCTGAGGGTGGTGTTTTAGGGTTTAGGGCAGTGGTGATCAGGCAGTGTAGGGGGTCGTGCAGGGGGTGATGTTTCAGGGTTAAGGCAGTGCAGTGGTGGTTGGGCAGCGTAGGGGATTGTGCAGGGGGTGGGGTTTCAGGGTTTAGGGCAGTGCAGTAGTGTTCGGGCCGTGTAGGGGGGTCATGCAGGGGGTGGTGTTTCAGGGTTTAGGGCAGTGCAGTGGTGTTCGGGCAGTGTAGTGGGTTGTGCTGGGGGTGGTGTTTTAGGGTTTAGGGCAGTGCAGTGGTGTTAGGGCAGGGTAGGGGGACATACTGGGGGTGGTGTTTCAGGATTTAGGGCAGAGCAGTGGTGTTCGGGCAGTGTAGGGGGTCGTGCTGGGGGGAGTTTCACGGTTAAGGGCAGTGCAGTGGTATTCGGGCAGTGTACGGGGTGGTACAGGGGGTGGTGTTTCAGGGTTTAGGGCAGAGCAGTGGTGTTTGGGCAGTGTAGGGGTCGTGCTGGGGCTGGTGTTTCAGGATTTAGGTCAGAGCAGTGGTGTTCGGGTAGTGTAGGGGGTTGTGCTGTTGGTGGAGTTTCAAGGTTTAGGGCAGTGCAGTGGTGTTCGGGCAGTGTAGGGGGATGTGCTGGGGGTGGTGTTTTAGGGTTTAGGGCAGAGTAGTGGTGTTCGGGCAGTGTAGGGGGTCGTAATGCGGCTGGTGATTTAGGGTTTAGGGCAGTGCAGTGGTGTTCGGACAGTGTAGGGGGATGTGCTGGGGGTGGTGTTTCAGGGTTTAGGGCCGTTTAGTGGTGTTCGGGCAGCGTAGGGGGTCTTGCTGGGGATGGTGTTTCAGGGTTTTGGGCAGTGCAGTGGTATTTGGGCTGTGTAGGGGGTTGTGCAGGGGGGGGGTGTTTCAGGGTGTAGGGCAGTGCAGTGGTGTTCTGGCAGTGCCGGGGTGGTGTTTCAGAGTTTAGGGCATGTCAGTGGTGTTTGGGCAGTGTAGGGGGTCGTGCTGGGGGTGGTGTTTCAGGGTTTAGGGCACTGCAGTGGTGTACAGGCAGTGTAGGGGGTCGTGCTGGGGCTGGTGTTTCAGAGTATAGGGAAGTGCAGTGGTGTTCGGGCAATGTAGGGGGTCGTGCTGGCGGTGGTGTTTCAGGGATTAGGGCAGAGCAGTGGTGTTCGGGCAGTGTAGGGGTCATGCTGGGTCTGGTGTTTCAGGATTTAGGCCAGAGCAGTGGTGTTCGGGCAGTCTAGGGGTCGTGCTGGGGGTGGTGTTTTAGGGTTTAGGGTAGTGCAGTGGTGTTCGGGCAGTGTTGGGGGACGTGCTGGGGGTGGTGTTTTAGGGTTTAGGGCAGAGCAGTGGTGTTGGGGCATTGTAGGGGGTCGAGCTGGGGGTGGTGTTTCAGGGTTTAGTGCAGTGCACTGGTGTTTGGGCAGTGTTGGGGGTCGTGCAGGGGGTGGTGTTTCAGGGTTTAGGGCAGTGGTGTTGGGGCAGTGTAGGGGATCGTGCTGAGGGTGGTGTTTCAGGGTTTAGGGCAGTGCAGTGGTTTTCGGGCAGTGTAGGGGGTCTAGCAGGGGGTGGTGTTTCAGGGTTTAGGGCAGTGGTGTTCAGGCAGTGTAGGGGGTCTTGCTGGGGATGGTGTTTCAGGGTTTTAGGCAGTGCAGTGGTATTTGGGCTGTGTTCGGGGTTGTGCAGGGGGGTGGTGTTTCCGGGTTTAGGGCAGTGCAGTGGTGTTCTGGCAGTGCCGGGGGTGGTGTTTCAGGGTTTTGGGCAGTGCAGTGCAGTGGTATTTGGGCTGTGTAGGGGGTTGTGCAGGGGGGTGGTGTTTCAGGGTTTAGGGCAGTGCAGTGGTGTTTTGGCAGTGCTGGGGTGGTGTTTCAGGGTTTAGGGCAGTGTAGTGGTGTTTGGGCAGTGTAGCGGTCATGCTGGGTTTGGTGTTTCAGGGTTTAGGGCAGTGCAGTGGTGTTCTGGTAGTGTAAGGGGTCATGCTGGGGCTGGTTTTTTAGGGTTTAGGGCAGTGCAGTGGTGTTCGGGCAATGTAAGGGGTTGTGCTGGGGCTGGTGTTTTATGGTTTAGGGTAGTGCAGTGGTGTTCAGGCAGTGTAGGGGGCTTGCTGGTGGTGGTGTTTTAGGGTTTAGGGCAGTGCAGTGCTGTTCGGGCAGTGTTTGGGGTCATTCTGAGGGTGGTGTTTTAGGGTTTAGGGCAGTGGTGATCAGGCAGTGTAGGGGGTCGTGCAGGGGGTGATGTTTCAGGGTTAAGGCAGTGCAGTGGTGGTTGGGCAGCGTAGGGGATTGTGCAGGGTGTGGTGTTTCAGGGTTTAGGGCAGTGCAGTAGTGTTCGGGCCGTGTAGGGGGGGTCATGCAGGGGGTGGTGTTTCAGGGTTTAGGGCAGTGCAGTGGTGTTCGGGCAGTGTAGTGGGTTGTGCTGGGGGTGGTGTTTTAGGGTTTAGGGCAGTGCAGTGGTGTTAGGGCAGGGTAGGGGTAAATACTGGGGGTGGTGTTTCAGGGTTTAGGGCAGAGCAGTGGTGTTCGGGCAGTGTAGGGGGTCGTGCTGGGGGGAAGTTTCACGGTTAAGGGCAGTGCAGTAGTATTCGGGCAGTGTAGGGGGTGGTACAGGGGGTGGTGTTTCAGGGTTTAGGGCAGAGCAGTGGTGTTTGGGCAGTGTAGGGGTCGTGCTGGGGCTGGTGTTTCAGGATTTAGGTCAGAGCAGTGGTGTTCGGGCAGTGTAGGGGGTTGTGCTGTTGGTGGAGTTTCAAGGTTAAGGGCAGTGCAGTGGTGTTCGGGCAGAGTAGGGGGATGTGCTGGGGGTGGTGTTTCAGGGTTTAGGGCCGTTTAGTGGTGTTCGGGCAGCGTATGGGGTCGCACAGGGGGTGGTGTTTCAGGGTTTAGGGCAGTGGTGTTGGGGCAGTGTAGGGGATCTTGCTGAGGGTGGTGTATCAGGGTTTAGGGCAGTGCAGTGGTATTCGGGCAGTGTAAGGGGTGGTACAGGGGGTGGTGTTTCAGGGTTTAGGGCAGTGCAGTGGTGTTCGGGCAGTGTAGGGGTTCTTGCCAGGGGTGGTGTTTCAGGGTTTTGGGCAGTGGTGTCCAGGCAGTTTAGGGGGTCTTGCTGGGGGTGGTGTTTCAGGGTTTAGGGCAGTGCAGTGGTGTTCGGGCAGTGTAGGGGGTCTTGCTGGGGGTGGTGTTTCAGGGTTTAGGGCAGTGGTGTTCGGGCAGTGTAGGGGGTCTTGCTGGGGTGGTGTTTCAGGGTTTAGGGCAGTGCAGTGGTGTTCTGGCAGTGCCGGGTGGTGTTTCAGGGTTTAGGGCAGTGCAGTGGTGTTCGGACAGTGTAGGGGGCTTGCTGGTGGTGGTGTTTTAGGGTTCAGGGCAGTGTAGTGCTGTTCGGGCAGAGTAGGGGGTCATGCTGGGGGTGGTGTTTTAGTGTTTAGGGCAGTGGTGTTTGGGCAGTGTAGGGGGTCATGCTGGGGGTGGTGCTTTAGGGTTTAGGGCAGTGGAGTGGTGTTCGGGCAGTGTATGGGGTCGTGCTGGGGGTGGTGTTTTAGGGTTTAAGGCAGTGCAGTGGTGTTCGGGCAGTGTAGGGGGTCACGCTGGGGGTGGTATTTTGGGGTTTAGGGCAGTGGTGTTCAGGCAGTGTAGGGGGTCATGCTGGGGGTGGTGCTTTAGGGTTTAGGGCAGTGCAGTGGTGTTAGGGCAGTGTAGGGGGACATACTGGGGGTGGTGTTTCAGGGTTTAGGGGAGTGCAGTGGTGTTCAGGCAGTGTAGGGGGTCGTGCAGGGGGTGGTGTTTCAGGGTTTAGGGCAGTGCAGTGGTATGTGGGCTGTGTAGGGGGTTGTGCAGGGGGGTGGTGTTTCAGGGTTTAGGGCAGTGCAGTGGTGTTCTGGCAGTGCCGGGTGTGGTGTTTCAGGGTTTAGGGCAGTGCAGTGGTGTATGGGCAGTGTAGTGGTCATGCTGGGTGTCGTGTTTCAGGGTTTAGGGCAGTGCAGTGGTGTTTGGGCAGTGTAGTGGTCATGCTGGGTGTGGTGTTTCAGGGTTTAGGGCAGTGCAGTAGTGTTTGGGCAGTGTAAGGGGTCGTGATGGGGCTGGTGTTTTAGGGTTTAGGGCAGTGCAGTGGTGTTCGGGCAGTGTAGGGGGTTGTTCTGGGGCTTATGTTTTATGGTTTAGGGTAGTGCAGTGGTGTTCAGGCAGTGTAGGGGGCTTGCTGGTGGTGGTGTTTTAGGGTTTAGTGCAGTGCTGTTTGGGCAGTGTAGGGGGTCGTGCTGGGGGTGGTGTTTTAGGGTTTAGGGCAGAGCAGTGGTGTTCGGGCAGTGCAGGGGGTCGTAATGGGGCAGGTGATTCAGGGTTTAGGGCAGAGCAGTGGTGTTCGGGCAGTGTAGGGGTTCGAGCTGGAGGTGGTGTTTCAGGGTTTAGGGCAGTGTAGTGGTGTTCGGGCAGTGTATGGGGTCATGCAGGGGTTGGTGTTTCAGGGTTTAGGGCAGTGGTGTTGGGGCAGTGTAGGGGATCTTGCTGAGGGTGGTTTTTCAGGGTTTAGGGTAGTGCAGTGGTATTCGGGCAGTGTAGGGCGTGGTACAGGTGGTGCTGTTTCAGGGTTTAGGGCAGTGCAGTGGTTTTCGGTTAGTGTAGGGGGTCTTGCCGGGGGTGGTGTTTCAGGGTTTTGGGCAGTGGTGTCCGGGCCGTGTAGGGGGTGTTGCTGTGGGTGGTGTTTCAGGGTTTAGGGCAGTGCAGTAGTGTTCGGGCAGTGTAGGGTGTCTTGCTGGTGGTGGTGTTTTAGGGTTTATGGCAGTGGTGTTCGGGCAGTGTAGGGGGTCGTGCATAGGGGTATTTCAGGGTTTAGGGCAGTGCAGTGGCTTTCTTGCAGTGTAGGGGTTCTTGCAGGGGTGGTGTTTCAGGGTTTACGGCAGTGCAGTGGTTTTCTTGCAGTGTAGGGGTTCTTGCTGGGGTGGTGTTTCAGGGTTTAGGGCAGTGGTGTTCGGCAGTGTAGGGGATCTTGCTGAGGGTGGTGTTTCACGGTTAAGGGCAGTGCAGTGGTATTCAGGCAGTGTAGGGGGTGGTACAGGGGGTGGTGTTTCAGGGTTTAAGGCAGTGCAGTGGTGTTCGGGTAGTGTAGGGGGTCATGCTGGGGCTGGTGTTTCAGAGTTTAGGGAAGTGCAGTGGTGTTTGGGCAGTTTAGAGGGTCGTGCTGGGGTGGTGTTTCAGGGTTTAGGGCAGAGCAGTGGTGTTTGGGCAGTGTAGGGGTCGTGCTGGGGCTGGTGTTTCAGGATTTAGGTCAGAGCAGTGGTGTTCGGGCAGTATAGGGGGTTGTGCTGTTGGTGGAGTTTCAAGGTTTAGGGCAGTGCCGTGGTGTTCGGGCAGTGTAGGGGGATGTGCTGGGGGTGGTGTTTTAGGGTTTAGAGCAGAGTAGTGGTGTTCGGGCAGTGTAGGGGGTCGTAATGCGGCTGGTGATTTAGGGTTTAGGGCAGTGCAGTGGTGTTCGGACAGTGTAGGGGGATGTGCTGGGGGTGGTGTTTCAGGGTTTAGGGCCGTTTAGTGATGTTCGGGCAGTGTATGGGGTCGCGCAGGGGGTGGTGTTCAGGGTTTAGGTCAGAGCAGTGGTGTTCGGGCAGTGTAGGGGGTTGTGCTGTTGGTGGAGTTTCAAGGTTAAGGGCAGTGCAGTGGTGTTCGGGCAGAGTAGGGGGATGTGCTGGGGGTGGTGTTTCAGGGTTTAGGGCCGTTTAGTGGTGTTCGGGCAGCGTATGGGGTCGCACAGGGGGTGGTGTTTCAGGGTTTAGGGCAGTGGTGTTGGGGCAGTGTAGGGGATCTTGCTGAGGGTGGTGTATCAGGGTTTAGGGCAGTGCAGTGGTATTCGGGCAGTGTAAGGGGTGGTACAGGGGGTGGTGTTTCAGGGTTTAGGGCAGTGCAGTGGTGTTCGGGCAGTGTAGGGGTTCTTGCCGGGGGTGGTGTTTCAGGGTTTTGGGCAGTGGTGTCCAGGCAGTTTAGGGGGTCTTGCTGGGGGTGGTGTTTCAGGGTTTAGGGCAGTGCAGTGGTGTTCGGGCAGTGTAGGGGGTCTTGCTGGGGGTGGTGTTTTAGGGTTTAGGGCAGTGCAGTGGTGTTCGGGCAGTGTAGGGGGTCTTGCTGGGGTGGTGTTTCAGGGTTTAGGGCAGTGCAGTGGTGTTCTGGCAGTGCCGGGTGGTGTTTCAGGGTTTAGGGCAGTGCAGTGGTGTTCGGACAGTGTAGGGGGCTTGCTGGTGGTGGTGTTTTAGGGTTCAGGGCAGTGCAGTGCTGTTCGGGCAGAGTAGGGGGTCATGCTGGGGGTGGTGTTTTAGTGTTTAGGGCAGTGGTGTTTGGGCAGTGTAGGGGGTCATGCTGGGGGTGGTGCTTTAGGGTTTAGGGCAGTGTAGTGGTGTTCGGGCAGTGTGTGGGGTCGTGCTGGGGGTGGTGTTTTAGGGTTTAAGGCAGTGCAGTGGTGTTCGGGCAGTGTAGGGGGTCACGCTGGGGGTGGTATTTTGGGGTTTAGGGCAGTGGTGTTCAGGCAGTGTAGGGGGTCATGCTGGGGGTGGTGCTTTAGGGTTTAGGGCAGTGCAGTGGTGTTAGGGCAGTGTAGGGGGACATACTGGGGGTGGTGTTTCAGGGTTTAGGGGAGTGCAGTGGTGATCGGGCAGTGTAGAGGGTCGTGCGGGGGTGGTGTTTCAGGGTTTAGGGCAGTGCAGTGGTATGTGGGCTGTGTAGGGGGTTGTGCAGGGGGGTGGTGTTTCAGGGTTTAGGGCAGTGCAGTGGTGTTCTGGCAGTGCCGGGTGTGGTGTTTCAGGGTTTAGGGCAGTGCAGTGGTGTTTGGGCAGTGTAGTGGTCATGCTGGGTGTCGTGTTTCAGGGTTTAGGGCAGTGCAGTGGTGTTTGGGCAGTGTAGTGGTCATGCTGGGTGTGGTGTTTCAGGGTTTAGGGCAGTGCAGTAGTGTTTGGGCAGTGTAAGGGGTCGTGATGGGGCTGGTGTTTTAGGGTTTAGGGCAGTGCAGTGGTGTTCGGGCAGTGTAGGGGGTTGTTCTGGGGCTTATGTTTTATGGTTTAGGGTAGTGCAGTGGTGTTCAGGCAGTGTAGGGGGCTTGCTGGTGGTGGTGTTTTAGGGTTTAGTGCAGTGCTGTTTGGGCAGTGTAGGGGGTCGTGCTGGGGGTGGTGTTTTAGGGTTTAGGGCAGAGCAGTGGTGTTCGGGCAGTGCAGGGGGTCGTAATGGGGCAGGTGATTCAGGGTTTAGGGCAGAGCAGTGGTGTTCGGGCAGTGTAGGGGTTCGAGCTGGAGGTGGTGTTTCAGGGTTTAGGGCAGTGTAGTGGTGTTCGGGCAGTGTATGGGGTCATGCAGGGGTTGGTGTTTCAGGGTTTAGGGCAGTGGTGTTGGGGCAGTGTAGGGGATCTTGCTGAGGGTGGTTTTTCAGGGTTTAGGGTAGTGCAGTGGTATTCGGGCAGTGTAGGGGGTGGTACAGGTGGTGCTGTTTCAGGGTTTAGGGCAGTGCAGTGGTTTTCGGTTAGTGTAGGGGGTCTTGCCGGGGGTGGTGTTTCAGGGTTTTGGGCAGTGGTGTCCGGGCCGTGTAGGGGGTGTTGCTGGGGGTGGTGTTTCAGGGTTTAGGGCAGTGCAGTAGTGTTCGGGCAGAGTAGGGTGTCTTGCTGGTGGTGGTGTTTTAGGGTTTATGGCAGTGCAGTGGTTTTCTTGCAGTGTAGGGGTTCTTGCTGGGGTGGTGTTTCAGGGTTTAGGGCAGTGGTGTTCGGCAGTGTAGGGGATCTTGCTGAGGGTGGTGTTTCACGGTTAAGGGCAGTGCAGTGGTATTCGGGCAGTGTAGGGGTTGGTACAGGGGGTGGTGTTTCAGGGTTTAAGGCAGTGCAGTGGTGTTCGGGTAGTGTAGGGGGTCATGCTGGGGCTGGTGTTTCAGAGTTTAGGGAAGCGCAGTGGTGTTTGGGCAGTTTAGAGGGTCGTGCTGGGGTGGTGTTTCAGGGTTTAGGGCAGAGCAGTGGTGTTTGGGCAGTGTAGGGGTCGTGCTGGGGCTGGTGTTTCAGGATTTAGGTCAGAGCAGTGGTGTTCGGGCAGTATAGGGGGTTGTGCTGTTGGTGGAGTTTCAAGGTTTAGGGCAGTGCCGTGGTGTTCGGGCAGTGTAGGGGGATGTGCTGGGGGTGGTGTTTTAGGGTTTAGAGCAGAGTAGTGGTGTTCGGGCAGTGTAGGGGGTCGTAATGCGGCTGGTGATTTAGGGTTTAGGGCAGTGCAGTGGTGTTCGGACAGTGTAGGGGGATGTGCTGGGGGTGGTGTTTCAGGGTTTAGGGCCGTTTAGTGATGTTCGGGCAGTGTATGGGGTCGCGCAGGGGGTGGTGTTCAGGGTTTAGGGCAGTGGTGTTGGGGCAGTGTAGGGGATCTTGCTGAGGGTGGTGTATCAGGGTTTAGGGCAGTGCAGTGGTATTCGTGCAGTGTAGGGGGTGGTACAGGGGGTGGTGTTTCAGGGTTTAGGGCAGTGCAGTGGTTTTCGGTTAGTGTAGGGGGTCTTGCCGGGGGTGGTGTTTCAGGGTTTTGGGCAGTGGTGTCCGGGCCGTGTAGGGGGTGTTGCTGGGGGTGGTGTTTCAGGGTTTAGGGCAGTGCAGTAGTGTTCGGGCAGAGTAGGGTGTCTTGCTGGTGGTGGTGTTTTAGGGTTTATGGCAGTGCAGTGGTTTTCTTGCAGTGTAGGGGTTCTTGCTGGGGTGGTGTTTCAGGGTTTAGGGCAGTGGTGTTCGGCAGTGTAGGGGATCTTGCTGAGGGTGGTGTTTCACGGTTAAGGGCAGTGCAGTGGTATTCGGGCAGTGTAGGGGGTGGTACAGGGGGTGGTGTTTCAGGGTTTAAGGCAGTGCAGTGGTGTTCGGGTAGTGTAGGGGGTCATGCTGGGGGTGGTGTTTCAGGGTTTTGGGCAGTGGTGTCCGGGCAGTTTAGGGGGTCTTGCTGGGGGTGGTGTTTCAGGGTTTAGGGCAGTGCAGTGGTGTTCGGGCAGTGTAGGGGGTCTTGCTGGGGGTGGTGTTTCAGGGTTTAGGGCAGTGGTGTTCGGGCAGTGTAGGGGGTCTTGCTGGAGGTGGTGTTTCAGGGTTTAGGGCAGTGCAGTGGTGTTCGGGCAGTGTAGGGGGTCATGCAGGGGGTGGTGTTTCAGGGTTTAGGGCAGTGCAGTGGTGTTCGGGCAGTGTAGGGGGCTTGCTGGTGGTGGTGTTTTAGGGTTTAGGGCAGTGCAGTGCTGTTCGGGCAGAGTAGGGGGTCATGCTGTGGGTGGTGTTTTAGGGTTTAGGGCAGTGGTGTTTGGGCAGTGTAGGGGGTCATGCTGGGGGTGGTGTTTTAGGGTTTAGGGCAGTGTAGTGGTGTTCGGGCAGTGTATGGGGTCGTGCTGGGGGTGGTGTTTTAGGGTTTAGGGCAGTGCAGTGGTGTTCGGGCAGTGTAGGGGGTCACGCTGGGGGTGGTATTTTGGGGTTTAGGGCAGTGGTGTTCAGGCAGTGTAGGGGGTCATGCTGGGGGTGGTGCTTTAGGGTTTAGGGCAGTGCAGTGGTGTTAGGGCAGTGTAGGGGGACATACTGGGGGTGGTGTTTCAGGGTTGAGGGCAGTGCAGTGGTGATTGGGCAGTGTAGAGGGTCGTGCTGGGGGTGGTGTTTCAGGGTTTAGGGCAGTACAGTGGTCGAGCAGTGTAGGGGGAATGTGCTGGGGGTGTAGTTTAGGGCAGTGCAGTGGTGTTCGGGCAGTATAGGGGGTCATGCAGGGGGTGGTGTTTCAAGGTTTAGGGGAGTGCAGTGGTGTTCAGGCAGTGTAGGGGGTCGTGCAGGGGGTGGTGTTTCAGGGTTTAGGGCAGTGCAGTGGTATGTGGGCTGTGTAGGGGGTTGTGCAGGGGGGTGGTGTTTCAGGGTTTAGGGCAGTGCAGTGGTGTTCTGGCAGTGCCGGGTGTGGTGTTTCAGGGTTTAGGGCAGTGCAGTGGTGTTTGGGCAGTGTAGTGGTCATACTGGGTGTGGTGTTTCAGGGTTTAGGGCAGTGCAGTGGTGTTTGGGCAGTGTAGTGGTCATGCTGGGTGTGGTGTTTCAGGGTTTAGGGCAGTGCAGTAGTGTTTGGGCAGTGTAAGGGGTCGTGATGGGGCTGGTGTTTTAGGGTTTAGGGCAGTGCAGTGGTGTTCGGGCAGTGTAGGGGGTTGTTCTGGGGCTTATGTTTTATGGTTTAGGGTAGTACAGTGGTGTTCAGGCAGTGTAGGGGGCTTGCTGGTGGTGGTGTTTTAGGGTTTAGTGCAGTGCTGTTTGGGCAGTGTAGGGGGTCGTGCTGGGGGTGGTGTTTTAGGGTTTAGGGCAGAGCAGTGGTGTTCGGGCAGTGTAGGGGGTCGTAATGGGGCAGGTGATTCAGGGTTTAGGGCAGTACAGTGGTGTTCGAGCAGTGTAGGGGGATGAGCTGGGGGTGTAATTTAGGGTTTAGGGCAGTGCAGTGGTGTTCGGGCAGTGTAGGGGGTCATGCAGGGGGTGGTGTTTCAAGGTTTAGGGGAGTGCAGTGGTGTTCAGGCAGTGTAGGGGGTCGTGCAGGGGGTGGTGTTTCAGGGTTTAGGGCAGTGCAGTGGTATGTGGGCTGTGTAGGGGGTTGTGCAGGGGGGTGGTGTTTCAGGGTTTAGGGCAGTGCAGTGGTGTTCTGGCAGTGCCGGGTGTGGTGTTTCAGGGTTTAGGGCAGTGCAGTGGTGTTTGGGCAGTGTAGTGGTCATGCTGGGTGTGGTGTTTCAGGGTTTAGGGCAGTGCAGTGGTGTTTGGGCAGTGTAGTGGTCATGCTGGGTGTGGTGTTTCAGGGTTTAGGGCAGTGCAGTAGTGTTTGGGCAGTGTAAGGGGTCGTGATGGGGCTGGTGTTTTAGGGTTTAGGGCAGTGCAGTGGTGTTCGGGCAGTGTAGGGGGTTGTTCTGGGGCTTATGTTTTATGGTTTAGGGTAGTGCAGTGGTGTTCAGGCAGTGTAGGGGGCTTGCTGGTGGTGGTGTTTTAGGGTTTAGTGCAGTGCTGTTTGGGCAGTGTAGGGGGTCGTGCTGGGGGTGGTGTTTTAGGGTTTAGGGCAGAGCAGTGGTGTTCGGGCAGTGTAGGGGGTCGTAATGGGGCAGGTGATTCAGGGTTTAGGGCAGTGCAGTGGTGTTCGGGCAGTGTAGGGGGATGTGCTGGGGGTGGTGTTTTAGGGTTTAGGGCAGAGCAGTGGTGTTCGGCAGTGTAGGGGTTCGAGCTGGAGGTGGTGTTTCAGGGTTTAGGGCAGTGTAGTGGTGTTCGGGCAGTGTATGGGGTCATGCAGGGGTTGGTGTTTCAGGGTTTAGGGCAGTGGTGTTGGGGCAGTGTAGGGGATCTTGCTGAGGGTGGTGTTTCAGGGTTTAGGGTAGTGCAGTGGTATTCGGGCAGTGTAGGGGGTGGGGTGCTGTTTCAGGGTTTAGGGCAGTGCAGTGGTTTTCGGTTAGTGTAGGGGGTCTTGCCGGGGGTGGTGTTTCAGGGTTTTGGGCAGTGGTGTCCGGGCCGTGTAGGGGGTGTTGCTGGGGGTGGTGTTTCAGGGTTTAGGGCAGTGCAGTAGTGTTCGGGCAGTGTAGGGGGTCTTGCTGGGGTAGTGTTTCAGGGTTTAGGGCAGTGGTGTTCGGGCAGTGTAGGGGGTCTTGCTGGTGTGGTGTTTCAAGGTTTAGGGCAGTGCAGTGGTATTTGGGCTGTGTAGGGTGTTGTGCAGGGGGGGTGGTGTTTCAGGGTTTAGGGCAGTGCAGTGGTGTTCGGGCAGTGTAGGGTGTCTTGCTGGGGGTGGTGTTTTAGGGTTTATGGCAGTGGTGTTCGGGCAGTGTAGGGGGTCGTGCATGGGGGTATTTCAGGGTTTAGGGCAGTGCAGTGGTTTTCTTGCAGTGTAGGGGTTCTTGCAGGGGTGGTGTTTCAGGGTTTACGGCAGTGCAGTGGTTTTCTTGCAGTGTAGGGGTTCTTGCTGGGGTGGTGTTTCAGGGTTTAGGGCAGTGGTGTTCGGCAGTGTAGGGGATCTTGCTGAGGGTGGTGTTTCACGGTTACGGGCAGTGCAGTGGTATTCGGGCAGTGTAGGGGGTGGTACAGGGGGTGGTGTTTCAGGGTTTAAGGCAGTGCAGTGGTGTTCGGGTAGTGTAGGGGGTCATGCTGGGGCTGGTGTTTCAGAGTTTAGGGAAGTGCAGTGGTGTTTGGGCAGTGTAGGGGTCGTGCTGGGGCTGGTGTTTCACAATCTAGGTCAGAGCAGTGGTGTTCGGGCAGTATAGGGGGTTGTGCTGTTGCTGGAGTTTCAAGGTTTAGGGCAGTGCAGTGGTGTTCGGGCAGTGTAGGGGGATGTGCTGGGGGTGGTGTTTTAGGGTTTAGGGCAGAGTAGTGGTGTTCGGGCAGTGTAGGGGGTCGTAATGCGGCTGGTGATTTAGGGTTTAGGGCAGTGCAGTGGTGTTCGGACAGCGTATGGGGTTGCGCAGGGGGTGGTGTTTCAGGGTTTAGGGCAGTGGTGTTGGGGCAGTGTAGGGGATCTTGCTGAGGGTGGTGTATCAGGGTTTAGGGCAGTGCAGTGGTATTCGGGCAGTGTAGGGGGTGGTACAGGGGGTGGTGTTTCAGGGTTTAGGGCAGTGCAGTGGTGTTCGGGCAGTGTAGGGGTTCTTGCCGGGGGTGGTGTTTCAGGGTTTTGGGCAGTGGTGTCCGGGCAGTTTAGGGGGTCTTGCTGGGGGTGGTGTTTCAGGGTTTAGGGCAGTGCAGTGGTGTTCGGGCAGTGTAGGGGGTCTTGCTGGGGGTGGTGTTTCAGGGTTTAGGGCAGTGGTGTTCGGGCAGTGTAGGGGGTCTTGCTGGGGTGGTGTTTCAGGGTTTAGGGCAGTGCAGTGGTGTTCTGGCAGTGCCGGGGTGGTGTTTCAGGGTTTAGGGCAGTGCAGTGGTGTTCAGGCAGTGTAGGGGGCTTGCTGGTGGTGGTGTTTTAGGGTTTAGTGCAGTGCTGTTTGGGCAGTGTAGGGGGTCGTGCTGGGGGTGGTGTTTTAGGGTTTAGGGCAGAGCAGTGGTGTTCGGGCAGTGTAGGGGGTCGTAATGGGGCAGGTGATTCAGGGTTTAGGGCAGTGCAGTGGTGTTCGGGCAGTGTAGGGGGAAGTGCTGGGGGTGGGGTTTTAGGGTTTAGGGCAGAGCAGTGGTGTTCGGGCAGTGTAGGGGTTAGAGCTGGAGGTGGTGTTTCAGGGTTTAGGGCAGTGTAGTGGTGTTCGGGCAGTGTATGGGGTCATGCAGGGGTTGGTGTTTCAGGGTTTAGGGCAGTGGTGTTGGGGCAGTGTAGGGGATCTTGCTGAGGGTGGTGTTTCAGGGTTTAGGGTAGTGCAGTGGTATTCGGGCAGTGTAGGGGGTGGTACAGGGGGTGCTGTTTCAGGGTTTAGGTCAGTGCAGTGGTTTTCGGTTAGTGTAGGGGGTCTTGCCGGGGGTGGTGTTTCAGGGTTTTGGGCAGTGGTGTCCGGGCCGTGTAGGGGGTCTTGCTGGGGGTGGTGTTTCAGGGTTTAGGGCAGTGCAGTAGTGTTCGGGCAGTGTAGGGGGTCTTGCTGGGGGTAGTGTTTCAGGGTTTAGGGCAGTGGTGTTCGGGCAGTGTAGGGGGTCTTGCTGGTGTGGTGTTTCAGGGTTTAGGGCAGTGCAGTGGTATTTGGGCTGTGTAGGGTGTTGTGCAGGGGGGTGGTGTTTCAGGGTTTAGGGCAGTGCAGTGGTGTTCGGGCAGTGTAGGGTGTCTTGCTGGGGGGTGGCGTTTTAGGGTTTATGGCAGTGGTGTTCGGGCAGTACAGGGGGTCGTGCATGGGGGTATTTCAGGGTTTAGGGCAGTGCATTGGTTTTCTTGCAGTGTAGGGGTTCTTGCAGGGGTGGTGTTTCACGGTTAAGGGCAGTGCAGTGGTATTCGGGCAGTGTAGGGGGTGGTACAGGGGGTGGTACAGGGGGTGGTGTTTCAGGGTTTAGGGCAGTGCAGTGGTGTTCGGGTAGTGTAGGGGGTCATGCTGGGGCTGGTGTTTCAGAGTTTAGGGAAGTGCAGTGGTGTTTGGGCAGTTTAGAGGGTCGTGCTGGGGTGGTGTTTCAGGGTTTAGGGCAGAGCAGTGGTGTTTGGGCAGTGTAGGGGTCGTGCTGGGGCTGGTGTTTCAGGATTTAGGTCAGAGCAGTGGTGTTCGGGCAGTATAGGGGGTTGTGCTGTTGGTGGAGTTTCAAGGTTTAGGGCAGTGCAGTGGTGTTCGGGCAGTGTAGGGGGATGTGCTGGGGGTGGTGTTTTAGGGTTTAGGGCAGAGTAGTGGTGTTCGGGCAGTGTAGGGGGTCGTAATGCGGCTGGTGATTTAGGGTTTAGGGCAGTGCAGTGGTGTTCGGACAGTGTAGGGGGATGTGCTGGGGGTGGTGTTTCAGGGTTTAGGGCCGTTTAGTGATGTTCGGGCAGCATATGGGGTCGCGCAGGGGGTGCTGTTTCAGGGTTTAGGGCAGTGGTGTTGGGGCAGTGAAGGGGATATTGCTGAGGGTGGTGTTTCAGGGTTTAGGGCAGTGCAGTGGTGTTCGGGCAGTCTAGGGGTTCTTGCCGGGGGTGGTGTTTCAGGGTTTTGGGCAGTGGTGTCCGGGCAGTTTAGGGGGTCTTGCTGAGGGTGGTGTTTCAGGGTTTAGGGCAGTGCAGTGGTGTTCGGGCAGTGTAGGGGGTCTTGCTGGGGGTGGTGTTTCAGGGTTTAGGGCAGTGGTGTTCGGGCAGTGTAGGGGGTCTTGCTGGGGTGGTGTTTCAGGGTTTAGGGCAGTGCAGTGGTGTTCTGGCAGTGCCGAGGTGGTGTTTCAGGGTTTAGGGCAGTGCAGTGGTGTTCGGGCAGTGTAGGGGGCTTGCAGGTGGTGGTGTTTTAGGGTTTAGGGCAGTGCAGTGCTGTTCGGGCAGAGTAGGGGGTCGTGCTGGGGGTGGTGTTTTAGGGTTTAGGGCAGTGGTGTTTGGGCAGTATAGGGGGTCATGCTGGGGGTGGTGCTTTAGGGTTTAGGGCAGTGTAGTGGTGTTCGGGCAGTGTATGGGGTCGTGCTGGGGGTGGTGTTTTAGGGTTTAGGGCAGTGCAGTGGTGTTCGGGCCATGTAGGGGGTCACGCTGGGGGTGGTATTTTAGGGTTTAGGGCAGTGGTGTTCAGGCAGTGTAGGGGGTCATGCTGGGGGTGGTGCTTTAGGGTTTAGGGCAGTGCAGTGGTGTTAGGGCAGTGTAGGGGGACATACTGGGGGTGGTGTTTCACGGTTGAGGGCAGTGCAGTGGTGATCGGGCAGTGTAGAGGGTCGTGCTGGGGGTGGTGTTTCAGGGTTTAGGGCAGTACAGTGGTGTTCGAGCAGTGTAGGGGGATGAGCTGGGGGTTTAATTTAGGGTTTAGGGCAGTGCAGTGGTGTTCGGGCAGTGTAGGGGGTCATGCAGGGGGTGGTGTTTCAAGGTTTAGGGGAGTGCAGTGGTGTTCAGGCAGTGTAGGGGGTCGTGCAGAGGGTGGTGTTTCAGGGTTTAGGGCAGTGCAGTGGTATGTGGGCTGTGTAGGGGGTTGTGCAGGGGGGTGGTGTTTAAGGGTTTAGGGCAGTGCAGTGGTGTTCTGGCAGTGCCGGGTGTGGTGTTTCAGGGTTTAGGGCAGTGCAGTGGGGTTTGGGCAGTGTAGTGGTCATGCTGGGTGTGGTGTTTCAGGGTTTAGGGCAGTGCAGTGGTGTTTGGGCAGTGTAGTGGTGATGCTGGGTGTGGTGTTTCAGGGTTTAGGGCAGTGCAGTAGTGTTTGTGCAGTGTAAGGGGTCGTGATGGGGCTGGTGTTTTAGGGTTAGGCCAGTGCAGTGGTGTTTGGGCAGTGTAGGGGGTTGTTCTGGGGCTTATGTTTTATGGTTTAGGGTAGTGCAGTGGTGTTCAGGCAGTGTAGGGGGCTTGCTGGTGGTGGTGTTTTAGGGTTTAGTGCAGTGCTGTTTGGGCAGTGTAGGGGGTCGTGCTGGGGGTGGTGTTTTAGGGTTTAGGGCAGAGCAGTGGTGTTCGGGCAGTGTAGGGGGTCGTAATGGGGCAGGTGATTCAGGGTTTAGAGCAGTGCAGTGGTGTTCGGGCAGTGTAGGGGGATGTGCTGGGGGTGGTGTTTTAGGGTTTAGGGCAGAGCAGTGGTGTTCGGGCAGTGTAGGGGTTCGAGCTGGAGGTGGTGTTTCAGGGTTTAGGGCAGTGTAGTGGTGTTCGGGCAGTGTATGGGGTCATGCAGGGGTTGGTGTTTCAGGGTTTAGGGCAGTGGTGTTGGGGCAGTGTAGGGGATCTTGCTGAGGGTGGTGTTTCAGGGTTTAGGGTAGTGCAGTGGTATTCGGGCAGTGTAGGGGGTGGTACAGGGGGTGCTGTTTCAGGGTTTAGGGCAGTGCAGTGGTTTTCGGTTAGTGTAGGGGGTCTTGCCGGGGGTGGTGTTTCAGGGTTTTGGGCAGTGGTGTCTGGGCCGTGTAGGGGGTGTTGCTGGGGGTGGTGTTTCAGGGTTTAGGGCAGTGCAGTAGTGTTCGGGCACTGTAGGGGGTCTTGCTGGGGGTAGTGTTTCAGGGTTTAGGGCAGTGGTGTTCGGGCAGTGTAGGGGGTCTTGCTAGTGTGGTGTCTCAGGGTTTAGGGCAGTGCAGTGGTATTTGGGCTGTGTAGGGTGTTGTGCAGGGGGGGTGTTTCAGGGTTTAGGGCAGTACAGTGGTGTTCGGGCAGTGTAGGGTGTCTTGCTGGGGGTGGTGTTTTAGGGTTTATGGCAGTGGTGTTCGGGCAGTGTAGGGGGTCGTGCATGGGGGTATTTCAGGGTTTAGGGCAGTGCAGTGGTTTTCTTGCAGTGTAGGGGTTCTTGCAGGGGTGGTGTTTCAGGGTTTACGGCAGTGCAGTGGTTTTCTTGCAGTGTAGGGGTTCTTGCTGGGGTGGTGTTTCAGGGTTTAGGGCAGTGGTGTTCGGCAGTGTAGGGGATCTTGCTGAGGGTGGTGTTTCACGGTTACGGGCAGTGCAGTGGTATTCGGGCAGTGTAGGGGGTGGTACAGGGGGTGGTGTTTCAGGGTTTAAGGCAGTGCAGTGGTGTTCGGGTAGTGTAGGGGGTCTTGCTGGGGGTGGTGTTTCAGGGTTTAGGGCAGTGGTGTTCAGGCAGTGTAGGGGGTCTTGCTGGGGTAGTGTTTCAGGGTTTAGGGCAGTGCAGTGGTGTTCTGGCAGTGCCGGGGTGGTGTTTCAGGGTTTAGGGCAGTGCAGTGGTGTTCGGGCAGTGTAGGGGGCTTGCTGGTGGTGGTGTTTTAGGGTTTAGGGCAGTGCAGTGCTGTTCGGGCAGAGTAGGGGGTCATGCTGGGGGCGGTGTTTTAGGGTTTAGGGCAGTGGTGTTTGGGCAGTGTAGGGGGTCATGCTGGGGGTGGTGTTTTAGGGTTTAGGGCAGTGTAGTGGTGTTCGGGCAGTGTATGGGGTCGTGCTGGGGGTGGTGTTTTAGGGTTTAGGGCAGTGCAGTGGTGTTTGGGCAGTGTAGGGGGTCACGCTGGGGGTGGTATTTTGGGGTTTAGGGCAGTGGTGTTCAGGCAGTGTAGGGGGTCATGCTGGGGGTGGTGCTTTAGGGTTTAGGGCAGTGCAGTGGTGTTAGGGCAGTGTAGGGGGACATACTGGGGGTGGTGTTTCAGGGTTGAGGGCAGTGCAGTGGTGTTTGGGCAGTGTAGGGGTTCTTGCCGGGGGTGGTGTTTCAGGGTTTTGGGCAGTGGTGTCCGGGCAGTTTAGGGGGTCTTGCTGGGGGTGGTGTTTCAGGGATTAGGGCAGTGCAGTGGTGTTCGGGCAGTGTAGGGGGTCTTGCTGGGGGTGGTGTTTCAGGGTTTAGGGCAGTGGTGTTCGGGCAGTGTAGGGGGTCTTGCTGGGGTGGTGTTTCAGGGTTTAGGGCAGTGCAGTGGTGTTCGGGCAGTGTATGGGGTCATGCAGGGGTTGGTGTTTCAGGGTTTAGGGCAGTGGTGTTGTGGCAGTGTAGGGGATCTTGCTGAGGGTGGTGTTTCAGGGTTTAGGGTAGTGCAGTGGTATTCGGACAGTGTAGGGGGTGGTACAGGGGGTGCTGTTTCAGTGTTTAGGGCAGTGCAGTGGTTTTCGGTTAGTGTAGGGGGTCTTGCCGGGGGTGGTGTTTCAGGGTTTTGGGCAGTGGTGTCTGGGCCGTGTAGGGGGTGTTGCTGGGGGTGGTGTTTCAGGGTTTAGGGCAGTGCAGTAGTGTTCGGGCACTGTAGGGGGTCTTGCTGGGGGTAGTGTTTCAGGGTTTAGGGCAGTGGTGTTCGGGCAGTGTAGGGGGTCTTGCTGGTGTGGTGTCTCAGGGTTTAGGGCAGTGCAGTGGTATTTGGGCTGTGTAGGGTGTTGTGCAGGGGGGTGTTTCAGGGTTTAGGGCAGTACAGTGGTGTTCGGGCAGTGTAGGGTGTCTTGCTGGGGGTGGTGTTTTAGGGTTTATGGCAGTGGTGTTCGGGCAGTGTAGGGGGTCGTGCATGGGGGTATTTCAGGGTTTAGGGCAGTGCAGTGGTTTTCTTGCAGTGTAGGGGTTCTTGCAGGGGTGGTGTTTCAGGGTTTA
This sequence comes from Triturus cristatus, assembly GCF_964204655.1. Classification (NCBI taxonomy): domain Eukaryota; kingdom Metazoa; phylum Chordata; class Amphibia; order Caudata; family Salamandridae; genus Triturus; species Triturus cristatus. The sequence goes on from NC_140579.1 coordinate 762,575,227, forward strand.
CGGCAGAGCAGTAGTTTTCTTGCAGTGTAGGGGTTCTTGCTGGGGTGGTGTTTCAGGGTTTAGGGCAGTGGTGTTCGGCAGTGTAGGGGATCTTGCTGAGGGTGGTGTTTCACGGTTAAGGGCAGTGCAGTGGTATTTGGGCAGTGTAGGGGGTGGTACAGGGGGTGGTGTTTCAGGGTTTAAGGCAGTGCAGTGGTGTTCGGGTAGTGTAGGGGGTCATGCTGGGGCTGGTGTTTCAGAGTTTAGGGAAGTGCAGTGGTGTTTGGGCAGTGTAGGGGTCGTGCTGGGGCTGGTGGTTCAGGATTTAGGTCAGAGCAGTGGTGTTCGGGCAGTATAGGGGGTTGTGCTGTTGGTGGAGTTTTAAGGTTTAGGGCAGTGCAGTGGTGTTCTGGCAGTGTAGGGGGATGTGCTGGGGGTGGTGTTTTAGGGTTTAGGGCAGAGTAGTGGTGTTCGGGCAGTGTAGGGGGATGAGCTGGGGGTTTAATTTAGGGTTTAGGGCAGTGCAGTGGTGTTCGGGCAGTGTAGGGGGTCATGCAGGGGGTGGTGTTTCAAGGTTTAGGGGAGTGCAGTGGTGTTCAGGCAGTGCAGGGGGTCGTGCAGGGGGTGGTGTTTCAGGGTTTAGGGCAGTGCAGTGGTATGTGGGCTGTGTAGGGGGTTGTGCAGGGGGGTGGTGTTTAAGGGTTTAGGGCAGTGCAGTGGTGTTTGGGCAGTGTAGTGGTCATGCTGGGTGTGGTGTTTCAGGGTTTAGGGCAGTGCAGTGGTGTTTGGGCAGTGTAGTGGTCATGCTGGGTGTGGTGTTTCAGGGTTTAGGGCAGTGCAGTAGTGTTTGGGCAGTGTAAGGGGTCGTGATGGGGCTGGTGTTTTAGGGTTAGGCCAGTGCAGTGGTGTTCGGGCAGTGTAGGGGGTTGTTCTGGGGCTTATGTTTTATGGTTTAGGGTAGTGCAGTGGTGTTCAGGCAGTGTAGGGGGCTTGCTGGTGGTGGTGTTTTAGGGTTTAGTGCAGTGCTGTTTGGGCAGTGTAGGGGGTCGTGCTGGGGGTGGTGTTTTAGGGTTTAGGGCAGAGCAGTGGTGTTCGGGCAGTGTAGGGGGTCGTAATGGGGCAGGTGATTCAGGGTTTAGGGCAGTGCAGTGGTGTTCGGGCAGTGTAGGGGGATGTGCTGGGGTGGTGTTTTAGGGTTTAGGGCAGAGCAGTGGTGTTCGGGCAGTGTAGGGGTTCGAGCTGGAGGTGGTGTTTCAGGGTTTAGGGCAGTGTAGTGGTGTCCGGGCAGTGTATGGGGTCATGCAGGGGTTGGTGTTTCAGGGTTTAGGGCAGTGGTGTTGGGGCAGTGTAGGGGATCTTGCTGAGGGTGGTGTTTCAGGGTTTAGGGTAGTGCAGTGGTATTCGGGCAGTGTAGGGGGTGGTACAGGGGGTGCTGTTTCAGGGTTTAGGGCAGTGCAGTGGTTTTCGGTTAATGTAGGGGGTCTTGCTGGGGGTGGTGTTTCAGGGTTTTGGGCAGTGGTGTCTGGGCCGTGTAGGGGGTGTTGCTGGGGGTGGTGTTTCAGGGTTTAGGGCAGTGCAGTAGTGTTCGGGCACTGTAGGGGGTCTTGCTGGGGGTAGTGTTTCAGGGTTTAGGGCAGTGGTGTTCGGGCAGTGTAGGGGGTCTTGCTGGTGTGGTGTTTCAGGGTTTAGGGCAGTGCAGTGGTATTTGGGCTGTGTAGGGTGTTGTGCAGGGGGTGGTGTTTCAGGGTTTAGGGCAGTGCAGTGGTGTTCGGGCAGTGTAGGGTGTCTTGCTGGGGGTGGTGTTTTAGGGTTTATGGCAGTGGTGTTCGGGCAGTGTAGGGGGTCGTGCATGGGGGTATTTCAGGGTTTAGGGCAGTGCAGTGGTTTTCTTGCAGTGTAGGGGTTCTTGCAGGGGTGGTGTTTCAGGGTTTACGGCAGTGCAGTGGTTTTCTTGCAGTGTAAGGGTTCTTGCTGGGGTGGTGTTCCAGGGTATAGGGCAGTGGTGTTCGGCAGTGTAGGGGATCTTGCTGAGGGTGGTGTTTTACGGTTAAGGGCAGTGCAGTGGTATTTGGGCAGTGTAGGGGGTGGTACAGGGGGTGGTGTTTCAGGGTTTAAGGCAGTGCAGTGGTGTTCGGGTAGTGTAGGGGGTCATGCTGGGGCTGGTGTTTCAGAGTTTAGGGAAGTGCAGTGGTGTTTGGGCAGTGTAGGGGTCGTGCTGGGGCTGGTGTTTCAGGATTTATGTCAGAGCAGTGGTGTTCGGGCAGTATAGGGGGTTGTGCTGTTGGTGGAGTTTCAAGGTTTAGGGCAGTGCAGTGGTGTTCGGGCAGTGTAGGGGGATGTGCTGGGGGTGGTGTTTTAGGGTTTAGGACAGTGCAGTGGTGTTCGGACAGCGTATGGGGTCGCGCAGGGGGTGGTGTTTCAGGGTTTAGGGCAGTGCTGTTGGGGCAGTGTAGGGGATCTTGCTGAGGGTGGTGTATCAGGGTTTAGGGCAGTGCAGTGGTATTTGGGCAGTGTAGGGGGTGGTACAGGGGGTGGTGTTTCAGGGTTTAGGGCAGTGCAGTGGTGTTCGGGCAGTGAGGGGTTCTTGCCGGGGGTGGTGTTTCAGGGTTTTAGGCAGTGGTGTCCGGGCAGTTTAGGGGGTCTTGCTGGGGGTGGTGTTTCAGGGTTTAGGGCAGTGCAGTGGTGTTTGGGCAGTGCAGGGGGTCTTGCTGGGGGTGGTGTTTCAGGGTTTAGGGCAGTGGTGTTCGGGCAGTGTAGGGGGTCTTGCTGGGGTAGTGTTTCAGGGTTTAGGGCAGTGCAGTGGTGTTCTGGCAGTGCCGGGGTGGTGTTTCAGGGTTTAGGGCAGTGCAGTGGTGTTCGGGCAGTGTAGGGGGCTTGCTGGTGGTGGTGTTTTAGGGTTTAGGGCAGTGCAGTGCTGTTCGGGCAGAGTAGGGGGTCATGCTGGGGGTGGTGTTTTAGGGTTTAGGGCAGTGGTGTTTGGGCAGTGTAGGGGGTCATGCTGGGGGTGGTGTTTTAGGGTTTAGGGCAGTGTAGTGGTGTTCGGGCAGTGTATGGGGTCGTGCTGGGGGTGGTGTTTTAGGGTTTAGGGCAGTGCAGTGGTGTTTGGGCAGTGTAGGGGGTCACGCTGGGGGTGGTATTTTGGGGTTTAGGGCAGTGGTGTTCAGGCAGTGTAGGGGGTCATGCTGGGGGTGGTGCTTTAGGGTTTAGGGCAGTGCAGTGGTGTTAGGGCAGTGTAGGGGGACATACTGGGGGTGGTGTTTCAGGGTTGAGGGCAGTGCAGTGGTGTTTGGGCAGTGTAGGGGTTCTTGCCGGGGGTGGTTTTTCAGGGTTTTGGGCAGTGGTGTCCGGGCAGTTTAGGGGGTCTTGCTGGGGGTGGTGTTTCAGGGATTAGGGCAGTGCAGTGGTGTTCGGGCAGTGTAGGGGGTCTTGCTGGGGGTGGTGTTTCAGGGTTTAGGGCAGTGGTGTTCGGGCAGTGTAGGGGGTCTTGCTGGGGTGGTGTTTCAGGGTTTAGGGCAGTGCAGTGGTGTTCTGGCAGTGCCGGGGTGGTGTTTCAGGGTTTAGGGCAGTGCAGTGGTGTTCGGGCAGTGTAGGGGGCTTGCTGGTGGTGGTGTTTTAGGGTTTAGGGCAGTGCAGTGCTGTTCGGGCAGAGTAGGGGGTCATGCTGGGGGTGGTGTTTTAGGGTTTAGGGCAGTGGTGTTTGGGCAGTGTAGGGGGTCATGCTGGGGGTGGTGTTTTAGGGTTTAGGGCAGTGTAGTGGTGTTTTGGCAGTGTATGGGGTCGTGCTGGGGGTGGTGTTTTAGGGTTTAGGGCAGTGCAGTGGTGTTCGGGCAGTGTAGGGGGTCACGCTGGGGGTGGTATTTTGGGGTTTAGGGCAGTGGTGTTCAGGCAGTGAAGGGGGTCATGCTAGGGGTGGTGCTTTAGGGTTTAGGGCAGTGCAGTGGTGTTAGGGCAGTGTAGGGGGACATACTAGGAGTGGTGTTTCAGGTTGAGGGCAGTGCAGTGGTGATCGGGCAGTGTAGAGGGTCGTGCTGGGGGTGGTGTTTCAGGGTTTAGGGCAGTACAGTGGTCGAGCAGTGTAGGGGGATGTGCTGGGGGTGTAATTTAGGGTTTAGGGCAGTGCAGTGGTGTTCGGGCAGTGTAGGGGGTCATGCAGGGGGTGGTGTTTCAAGGTTTAGGGGAGTGCAGTGGTGTTCAGGCAGTGAAGGGCGTCGTGCAGGGGGTGGTGTTTCAGGGTTTAGGGCAGTGCAGTGGTATGTGGGCTGTGTAGGGGGTTGTGCAGGGGGGTGGTGTTTCAGGGTTTAGGGCAGTGCATTGGTGTTTGGGCAGTGTAGTGGTCATGCTGGGTGTGGTGTTTCAGGGTTTAGGGCAGTGCAGTGGTGTTTGGGCAGTGTAGTGGTCATGCTGGGTGTGGTGTTTCAGGGTTTAGGGCAGTGCAGTAGTGTTTGGGCAGTGTAAGGGGTCGTGATGGGGCTGGTGTTTTAGGGTTTAGGGCAGTGCAGTGGTGTTCGGGCAGTGTAGGGGGTTGTTCTGGGGCTTATGTTTTATGGTTTAGGGTAGTGCAGTGGTGTTCAGGCAGTGTAGGGGGCTTGCTGGTGGTGGTGTTTTAGGGTTTTGTGCAGGGCTGTTTGGGCAGTGTAGGGGGTCGTGCTGGGGGTGGTGTTTTAGGGTTTAGGGCAGAGCAGTGGTGTTCGGGCAGTGTAGGGGGTCGTAATGGGGCAGGTGATTCAGGGTTTAGGGCAGTGCAGTGGTGTTCGGGCAGTGTAGGGGGAAGTGCTGGGGGTGGGGTTTTAGGCTTTAGGGCAGAGCAGTGGTGTTCGGGCAGTGTAGGGGTTCGAGCTGGAGGTGGTGTTTCAGGGTTTAGGGCAGTGTAGTGGTGTTCGTGCAGTGTATGGGGTCATGCAGGGGTTGGTGTTTCAGGGTTTAGGGCAGTGGTGTTGGGGCAGTGTAGGGGATCTTGCTGAGGGTGGTGTTTCAGGGTTTAGGGTAGTGCAGTGGTATTCGGGCAGTGTATGGGGTGGTACAGGGGGTGCTGTTTCAGGGTTTAGGGCAGTGCAGTGGTTTTCGGTTAGTGTAGGCGGTCTTGCCGGGGGTGGTGTTTCAGGGTTTTGGGCAGTGGTGTCCGGGCCGTGTAGGGGGTCTTGCTGGGGGTGGTGTTTCAGGGTTTAGGGCAGTGTAGTAGTGTTCGGGCAGTGTAGGGGGTCTTGCTGGGGGTAGTGTTTCAGGGTTTAGGGCAGTGGTGTTCGGGCAGTGTAGGGGGTCTTGCTGGTGTGGTGTTTCAGGGTTTAGGGCAGTGCAGTGGTATTTGGGCTGTGTAGGGTGTTGTGCATGGGGGTGGTGTTTCAGGGTTTAGGGCAGTGCAGTGGTGTTCGGGCAGTGTAGGGTGTCTTGCTGGGGGTGGTGTTTTAGGGTTTATGGCAGTGGTGTTCGGGCAGTGTAGGGGGTCGTGCATGGGGGTATTTCAGGGTTTAGGGCAGTGCAGTGGTTTTCTTGCAGTGTAGGGGTTCTTGCTGGGGTGGTGTTTCAGGGTTTAGGGCAGTGGTGTTTGGCAGTGTAGGGGATCTTGCTGAGGGTGGTGTTTCACGGTTAAGGGCAGTGCAGTGGTATTCGGGCAGTGTAGGGGTGGTACAGGGGGTGGTACAGGGGCTGGTGTTTCAGAGTTTAGGGAAGTGCAGTGGTGTTTGGGCAGTTTAGAGGGTCGTGCTGGGGTGGTGTTTCAGGGTTTAGGGCAGAGCAGTGGTGTTTGGGCAGTGTAGGGGTCGTGCTGGGGCTGGTGTTTCAGGATTTAGGTCAGAGCAGTGGTGTTCGGGCAGTATAGGGGGTTGTGCGCTGTTGGTGGAGTTTCAAGGTTTAGGGCAGCGCAGTGGTGTTCGGGCAGTGTAGGGGGATGTGCTGGGGGTGGTGTTTTAGGGTTTAGGGCAGAGTAGTGGTATTCGGGCAGTGCAGGGGGTCGTAATGCGGCTGGTGATTTAGGGTTTAGGGCAGTGGAGTGGTGTTCGGACAGTGTAGGGGGATGTGCTGGGGGTGGTGTTTCAGGGTTTAGGGCCGTTTAGTGATGTTTGGGCAGCGTATGGGGTCGCGCAGGGGGTGGTGTTTCAGCGTTTAGGGCAGTGGTGTTGGGGCTGTGTAGGGGATCTTGCTGAGGGTGGTGTATCAGGGTTTAGGGCAGTGCAGTGGTATTCGGGCAGTGTAGGGGGTGGTACAGGGGGTGGTGTTTCAGGGTTTAGGGCAGTGCAGTGGTGTTCGGGCAGTGTAGGGGTTCTTGCCGGGGGTGGTGTTTCAGGGTTTTGGGCAGTGGTGTCTGGGCAGTTTAGGGGGTCTTGCTGAGGGTGGTGTTTCAGGGTTTAGGGCAGTGCAGTGGTGTTCGGGCAGTATAGGGGGTCTTGCTGGGGGTGGTGTTTCAGGGTTTAGGGCAGTTGTGTTCGGGCAATGTAGGGGGTCTTGCTGGGGTGGTGTTTCAGGGTTTAGGGCAGTGCTTTGGTGTTCTGGCAGTGCCGAGGTGGTGTTTCAGGGTTTAGGGCAGTGCAGTGGTGTTCGGGCAGTGTAGGGGGCTTGCTGGTGGTGGTGTTTTAGGGTTTAGGACAGTGCAGTGCTGTTCGAGCAGAGTAGGGGGTCGTGCTAGGGGGTGGTGTTTTAGGGTTTAGGGCAGTGGTGTTTGGGCAGTGTATGGGGTCGTGCTGGGGGTGGTGTTTTAGGGTTTAGGGCAGTGCAGTGGTGTTCGGGCCGTGTAGGGGGTCACGCTGGGGGTGGTATTTTAGGGTTTAGGGCAGTGGTGTTCAGGCAGTGTAGGGGGTCATGCTGGGGGTGGTGCTTTAGGGTTTAGGGCAGTGCAGTGGTGTTAGGGCAGTGTAGGGGGACATACTTGGGGTGGTGTTTCAGGGTTGAGGGCAGTGCAGTGGTGATCGGGCAGTGTAGAGGGTCGTGCTGGGGGTGGTGTTTCAGGGTTTAGGGCAGTACAGTGGTGTTCGAGCAGTGTAGGGGGATGTTCTGGGGGTGTAATTTAGGGTTTAGGGCAGTGCAGTGGTGTTCGGGCAGCGTAGGGGGTCATGCAGGGCGTGGTGTTTCAAGGTTTAGGGGAGTGCAGTGGTGTTCAGGCAGTGTAGGGGGTCGTGCAGGGGGTGGTGTTTCAGGGTTTAGGGCAGTGCAGTGGTATGTGGGCTGTGTAGGGGGTTGAGCAGGGGGGTGGTGTTTCAGGGTTTAGGGCAGTGCAGTGGTGTTCTGGCAGTGCCGGGTGTGGTGTTTCAGGGTTTAGGGCAGTGCAGTGTTGTTTGGGCAGTGTAGTGGTCATGCTGAGTGTGGTGTTTCAGGGTTTAGGGCAGTGCAGTTTTGTTTGGGCAGTGTAGTGGTCATGCTGGGTGTGGTGTTTCAGGGTTTAGGGCAGTGCAGTAGTGTTTGGGCAGTGTAAGGGGTAATGATGGGGCTGGTGTTTTAGGGTTTAGGGCAGTGCAGTGGTGTTCGGGCAGTGTAGGGGGTTGTTCTGGGGCTTATGTTTTATGGTTTAGGGTAGTGCAGTGGTGTTCAGGCAGTGTAGGGGGCTTGCTGGTGGTGGTGTTTTAGGGTTTAGTGCAGTGCTGTTTGGGCAGTGTAGGGGGTCGTGCTGGGGGTGGTGTTTTAGGGTTTAGGGCAGTTTTGTTCGGACAGTGTAAGGGGTCATGCTGGGGGTGGTTTTTTTAGGGTTTAGGGCAGTGTAGTGGTGTTCGGGCAGTGTATGGGGTCGTGCAGGGGGTGGTGTTTCAGGGTTTAGGGCAGTGGTGTTGGGGCAGTGTAGGGGATCTTGCTGAGGGTGGTGTTTCAGGGTTTAGGGCAGTGCAGTGGTATTCGGGCAGTGTAGGGGGTAGTACAGGGGGTGGTGTTTCAGGGTTTAGGGCAGTGCAGTGGTGTTCGGGCAGTGTAGGGGATCTTGCCGGGGGTGGTGTTTCAGGGTTTTGGGCAGTGGTGTCCGGGCAGTTTAGGGGGTCTTGCTGGGGGTGGTGTTTCAGGGTTTAGGGCAGTGCAGTGGTGTTCGGGCAGTGTAGGGGGTCTTGCTGGGGGTGGTGTTTCAGGGTTTAGGGCAGTGGTGTTCGGGCAGTGTAGGGGGTCTTGCTGGGGTGGTGTTTCAGGGTTTAGGGCAATGCAGTGGTGTTCTGGCAGTGCCGGGGTGGTGTTTCAGGGTTTAGGGCAGTGCAGTGGTGTTTGGGCAGTGTAGGGGTCATGCTGGGGGTGGTGTTTTAGGGTTTAGGGCAGTGCAGTGGTGTTCGGGCAGTGTATGGGGTCATGCAGGGGGTGGTGTTTCAGGGTTTAGGGCAGTGGTGTTGGGGCAGTGTAGGGGATCTTGCTGAGGGTGGTGTTTTAGGGTGTAGGGTAGTGCAGTGGTATTCTGGCAGTGTAGGGGGTGGTACAGGGGGTGGTGTTTAAGGGTTTAGGGCAGTGCAGTGGTTTTTGGGTAGTGTAGGGGGTCTTGCCGGAGGTGGTGTTTCAGGGTTTTGGGCAGTGGTGTCCGGGCCGTGTAGGGGGTCTTGCTGGGGGTGGTGTTTCAGGGTTTAGGGCAGTGCAGTAGTGTTCGGGCAGTGTAGGGGGTCTTGCTGGGGGTAGTGTTTCAGGGTTTAGGGCAGTGGTGTTCAGGCAGTGTAGGGGGTCATGCTGGGGGTGGTGCTTTAGGGTTTAGGGCAGTGCAGTGGTGTTAGGGCAGTATAGGGGGACATACTGGAGGTGGTGTTTCAGGGTTGAGGGCAGTGCAGTGGTGATCGGGCAGTGTAGAGGGTCGTGCTGGGGGTGGTGTTTCAGGGTTTAGGGCAGTACAGTGGTGTTCGAGCAGTGTAGGGGGATGTGCTGGGGGTGTAATGTAGGGTTTAGGGCAGTGCAGTGGTGTTCGGGCAGTGTAGGGGGTCATGCAGGGGGTGGTGTTTCAAGGTTTAGGGGAGTGCAGTGGTGTTCAGGCAGTGTAGGGGGTCGTGCAGGGGGTGGTGTTTCAGGGTTTAGGGCAGTGCAGTGGTATGTGGGCTGTGTAGGGGGTTGTGCAGAGGGGTGGTGTTTCAGGGTTTAGGGCAGTGCAGTGGTGTTCTGGCAGTGCCGGGTGTGGTGTTTCAGGCTTTAGGGCAGTGCAGTGGTGTTTGGGCAGTGTAGTGGTCATGCTGGGTGTGGTGTTTCAGGGTTTAGGGCAGTGCAGTGGTGTTTGGGCAGTGTAGTGGTCATGCTGGGTGTGGTGTTTCATGGTTTAGGGCAGTGCAGTAGTGTTTGGGCAGTGTAAGGGGTCACGATGGGGCTGGTGTTTTAGGGTTTAGGGCAGTGCAGTGGTGTTTGGGCAGTGTAGGGGGTTGTTCTGGGGCTTATGTTTTATGGTTTAGGGTAGTGCAGTGGTGTTCAGGCAGTGTAGGGGGCTTGCTGGTGGTGGTGTTTTAGGGTTTAGTGCAGTGCTGTTTGGGCAGTGTAGGGGGTCGTGCTGGGGGTGGTGTTTTAGGGTTTAGGGCAGTTTTGTTCGGACAGTGTAAGGGGTCATGCTGGGGTGGTGTTTTAGGGTTTAGGGCAGTGCAGTGGTATTCGGGCAGTTTAGGGGGTGGTACAGGGGGTGGTGTTTCAGGGTTTAGGGCAGTGCAGTGGTGTTCGGGTAGTGTAGGGGGTCATGCTGGGGCTGGTGTTTCAGAGTTTAGGGAAGTGCAGTGGTGTTTGGGCAGTGTAGAGGGTCGTGCTGGGGGTGGTGTTTCAGGGTTTAGGGCAGAGCAGTGGTGTTTGGGCAGTGTAGGGGTCGTGCAGGGGCTGGTGTTTCAGGATTTAGGTCAGAGCAGTGGTGTTTGGGCAGTGTAGGGGGTTGTGCTGTCGGTGGAGATTCAAGGTTTAGGGCAGTGCAGTGGTGTTCGGGCAGTGTAGGGGGACATGCTGGGGGTGGTGTTTTAGGGATTAGGGGAGAGTAGTGGTGTTCGGGCAGTGTAGGGGGTCATAATGGGGCTGGTGATTTAGGGTTTAGGGCAGTGCAGTGGTGTTCGGACAGTGTAGGGGGATGTGCTGGGGGTGGTGTTTCAGGGTTTAGGGCAGTGGTGTTGGGGCAGTGTAGGGGATCTTGCTGAGTGTGGTGTATCAGGGTTTAGGGCAGTGCAGTGGTGTTCGGGCAGTGTAGGGGTTCTTGCCGGGGGTGGTGTTTCAGGGTTTTGGACAATGGTGTCCGGGCAGTTTAGGGGGTCTTGCTGGGGGTGGTATTTCAGGGTTTAGGGCAGTGCAGTGGTGTTCGGGCAGTGTAGGGGGTCTTGCTGGGGGTGGTGTTTCAGGGTTTAGGGCAGTGGTGTTCGGGCAGTGTAGGGGGTCTTGCTGGGGTGGTGTTTCAGGGTTTAGGGCAGTGCAGTGGTGTTCTGGCAGTGCCGGGGTGGTGTTTCAGGGTTTAGGGCAGTGCAGTAGTGTTTGGGCAGTGTAGGGGTCATGCTGGGTGTGGTGTTTCAGAGTTTAGGGCAGTGCAGTGGTGTTCAGGCAGTGTTATGGTTCGTGCTGGGGCTGGTGTTTTAGGGTTTAGGGCAGTGCAGTGGTGTTCGGGCAGTGTAGGGGGTCGTGCTGGGGTTGGTGTTTTAGGGTTTAGGGCAGTGGTGTTTGGGCAGTGTAGGGGGTCATGCTGGGGGTGGTGTTTTAGGGTTTAGGGCAGTGTAGTGCTGTTTGGGCAGTGTAGGGGGTCGTGCTGAGGGTTGTGTTTCAGGGTTTAGGGCAGTGCAGTGGTGTTCGGGCACTGTAGGGGGTCGTGCTGGGGTGGTGTTTTAGGGTTTAGGGCAGTGCAGTGGTGTTCGGGTAGTGTAGGGGGTCACGCTGGGGGTGGTGTTTTAGGGTTTAGGGCAGTGGTGTTCAGGCAGTGTAGGGGTCATGCTGGGGGTGGTGCTTTAGGGTTTAGGGAAGTGCAGTGATGTTAGGGCAGTGTAGGGGGACATACTGGGGTGATGTTTCAGGTTTGAGGGCAGTGCAGTGGTGATCAGGCAGTGTAGAGGGTCGTGCTGGGGGTGGTGTTTCAGGGTTTAGGGCAGTGCAGTGGTGTTCGAGCAGTGTAGGGGTATGTGCTGTGCGCGTGTTTTAGGGTTTAGGGCAGTGCAGTGGTGTTCGGGCAGTGTAGGGGGTCATGCAGGGGGTGGTGTTTCAAGGTTTAGGGGAGTGCAGTGGTGTTCAGGCAGTGTAGGGGGTCGTGCAGGGGGTGGTGTTTCAGGGTTTAGGGCAGTGCAGTGGTATGTGGGCTGTGTAGGGGGTTGTGCAGGTGGGTGGTGTTTCAGGGTTTAGGGCAGTGCAGTGGTGTTCTGGCAGTCCCGGGTGTGGTGTTTCAGGGTGTAGGGCACTGCAGTGGTGTTTGGGCAGTGTAGTGGTCATGCTGGGTGTGGTGTTTCAGGGTTTAGGGCAGTGCAGTGGTGTTTGGGCAGTGTAGTGGTCATACTGGGTGTGGTGTTTCAAGGTTTAGGGCAGTGCAGTAGTGTGTGGGCAGTGTAAGGGGTCATGATGGGGCTGGTGTTTTAGGGTTTAGGGCAGTGCAGTGGTGTTCGGGCAGTGTAGGGGGTTGTTCTGGGGCTTATGTTTTATGGTTTAGGGTAGTGCAGTGGAGTTCAGGCAGTGTAGGGGACTTGCTGGTGGTGGTGTTTTAGGGTTTAGTGCAGTGCTGTTTGGGCAGTGTAGGGGGTCGTGCTGGGGGTGGTGTTTTAGGGTTTAGGGCAGTTTTGTTCGGGCAGTGTAGGGGGTCATGCTGGGGGTGGTGTTTTAGGGTTTAGGGCAGTGTAGTGGTGTTCGGGCAGTGTATGGGGTCGTGCAGGGGGTGGTGTTTCAGGGTTTAGGGCAGTGGTGTTGGGGCACTGTAGGGGATCTTGCTGAGGGTGGTGTTTCAGGGTTTAGGGCAGTGCAGTGGTATTCGGGCAGTGTAGGGGGTTGTACAGGGGGTGGTGTTTCAGGGTTTAGGGCAGTGCAGTGGTGTTCGGGCAGTGTAGGGGTTCATGCCGGGGGTGGTGTTTCAGGGTTTTGGGCAGTGGTGTCCGGGCAGTTTAGGGGGTCTTGCTGGGGGTGGTGTTTCAGGGTTTAGGGCAGTGCAGTGGTGTTCGGGCAGTGTAGGGGGTCTTGCTGGGGGTGGTGTTTCAGGGTTTAGGGCAGTGGTGTTCGGGCAGTGTAGGGGGTCTTGCTGGGGTGGTGTTTCAGGGTTTAGGGCAGTGCAGTGGTGTTCTGGCAGTGCCGGGGTGGTGTTTCAGGGTTTAGGGCAGTGCAGTGGTGTTTGGGCAGTGTAGGGGTCATGCTGGGTGTGGTGTTTCAGGGTTTAGGGCAGTGCAGTGGTGTTCGGGCAGTGTTATGGTTCGTGCTGGGGCTGGTGTTTTATGGTTTAGGGCAGTGCAGTGGTGTTAGGGCAGGGTAGAGGGACATACTGGGGTGGTGTTTCAGGGTTTAGGGCAGAGCAGTGGTGTTCGGGCAGTGTAGGTGGTCATGCTGGGGGTGGTGTTTCAGGGTTTAGGGCAGTGCAGTGATTTTTGGGCAGTGTAGGGGGACGTGCTGGGGGTGTGTTTTAGGGTTTAGGGCAGTGCAGTGGTGTTCGGGCAGTGTAGGGGGTCATGCAAGGTGTGGGGTTTCAAGGTTTAGGGGAGTGCAGTGGTGTTCAGGCAGTGTAGGGGGTCATGCAGGGGGTGGTATTTCAGGGTTTAGGGCAGTGCAGTGGTTTAATTGCAGTGTAGGGGATCTTGCTGGGTGGTGTTTCAGGGTTTAGGGCAGTGGTGTTCGGGCAGTGTACGGGATCTTCCTGAGGGCTGTGTTTCAGGGTTTAGGGCAGTGCAGTGGTATTCGGGCCGTGTAGGGGGTGGTACAGTGGCTGGTGTTTCAGAGTTTAGGGAAGTGCAGTGGTGTTCAGGCAGTGTAGAGTGTCATGCTGGGTGTGGTGTTTCAGGGTTTAGGGCAGAGAAGTGGTGTTTGGGCAGTGTACTGTCGGGTTCGTGCTGGGGCTGGTGTTTCAGGATTTAGGCCAGAGCAGTGGTGTTCGGGCAGTCTAGGGTAACGTGCTGGGGGTGGTGTTTCAGGGTTTAGGGCAGTGCAGTGGTGTTCAGGCAGTGTAGGGGGTTGTAACTGGGATGGTGATTCAGGGTTTAGGGCTGTGCAGTGGTATTCGTGCAGTGTAGGGGGATGTGCTGGGGCGGTGTTTTAGGGTTTAGGTCAGAGCAGCGGTGTTCGGGCAGTGTAGGGGTTCGAGCTGGGGGTGGTGTTTCAGGGTTTAGGGCAGTGTAGTGGTGTTCGGGCAGTGTATGGGGTCGTGCAGGGGGTGGTGTTTCAGGGTTTAGGGCAGTGGTGTTTGGGCAGTGTAGGGGATCTTGCTGAGGGTGGTGTTTCAGGGTTTAGGGCAGTGCAGTAGTTTTCGGGCAGTGTAGGGGGTGGTACAGGGGGTGGTGTTTCAGGGTTTAGGGCAGTGCAGTGGTTTTCGGGCAGTGTAGGGGGTGGTACAGGGGGTGGTGTTTCAGGGTTTAGGGCAGTGCAGTGGTGTTCAGGTAGTGTAGGGGGTCATGCTGGGGGTGGTGTTTCAGGGTTTTAGGCAGTGGTGTCCGGGCCGTGTAGGGGGTCTTGCTGGGGGTGGTGTTTCAGGGTTTAGGGCAGTGCAGTGGTATTCGGGCAGTGTAGGGGGTGGTACAGGGGGTGGTGTTTCAGGGTTTAGGGCAGTGCAGTGGTGTTCGGGTAGTGTAGGGGGTCATGCTGGGGCTGGTGTTTCAGAGTTTAGGGAAGTGCAGTGGTGTTAAGGCAGTGTAGAGTGTCGTGCTGGGGGTGGTGTTTCAGGGTTTAGGGCAGAGCAGTGGTGTTTGGGAAGTGTACTGTAGGGGTCGTGCTGGGGCTGGTGTTTCAGGATTTAGGCCAGAGCAGTGGTGTTCGGGCAGTGTAGGGTGACGTGCTGGAGGTGGTGTTTCAGGGTTTAGGGCAGTGCAGTGGTGTTCGGGCAGTGTAGGGGGTCGTAACGGGGCTGGTGATTCAGGGTTTAGGGCAGTGCAGTGGTGTTCGGGCAGTGTAGGGGGTCGTAACTGGGATGGTGATTCAGGGTTTAGGGCAGTGCAGTGGTGTTCGTGCATTGTAGGGGGATGTGCTGGGGGTGGTGTTTTAGGGTTTAGGGCAGAGCAGCGGTGTTCGGGCAGTGTAGGGGTTTGAGCTGGGGGTGGTGTTTCAGGGTTTAGGGCAGTGTAGTGGTGTTCGGGCAGTGTATGGGGTCGTGCAGGGGGTGGTGTTTCAGGGTTTAGGGCAGTGGTGTTTGGGCAGTGTAGGGGATCTTGCTGAGGGTGGTGTTTCAGGGTTTTGGGTAGTGCAGTGGTATTCGGGCAGTGTAGGGGGTGGAAAAGGGGTTTGTTTCAGGGTTTAGGGCAGTGCAGTAGTTTTCAGGCAGTGTAGGGGGTGTAGGGAGTGGTACAGGGGGTGGTGTTTCAGGGTTTAGGGCAGTGCAGTGGTGTTCAGGTAGTGTAGGGGGTCATGCTGGGGGTGGTGTTTCAGGGTTTAGGGCAGTGCAGTGGTATTCGGGCAGTGTAGGGGGTGGTACAGGGGGTGGTGTTTCAGGGTTTAGGGCAGAGCAGTCGTGTTTGGGAAGTGTACTGTAGGGGTCGTGCTGGGGCTGGTGTTTCAGGATTTAGGCCAGAGCAGTGGTGTTCGGTCAGTGTAGGGTGACGTGCTGGGGTGGTGTTTCAGGGTTTAGGGGAGTGCAGTGGTGTTCGGGCAGTGTAGGGGGTCGTAACGGGGCTGGTGATTCAGGGTTTAGGGCAGTGCAGTGGTGTTCGGGCAGTGTAGGGGGATGTGCTGTGGGTGGTGTTTTAGGGTTTAGGGCAGAGCAGAGGTGTTCGGGCAGTGTAGGGGTTCGAGCTGGGGGTGGTGTCTCAGGGTTTAGGGCAGTGTAGTGGTGTTCGGGCAGTGTAGGGGATCTTGCTGAGGGTGGTGTTTCAGGGTTTAGGGTAGTGCAGTGGTATTCGGGCAGTGTAGGGGGTGGTACAGGGGGTGGTGTTTCAGGGTTTAACGCAGTGCAGTGATTTTCGGGCAGTGTAGGGGGTCTTGCCGGGGGTGGTGTTTCAGGGTTTTGGGCAGTGGTGTCCGGGCCGTGTAGGGGGTCTTGCTGGGGGTGGTGTTTCAGGGTTTAGGGCAGTTCAGTGGTGTTCGGGCAGTGTAGAGGGTCTTGCTGGGGGTAGTGTTTCAGGGTTTAGGGCAGTGGTGTTCGGGCAGTGTAGGGTGTCTTGCTGGGGTGGTGTTTCAGGGTTTAGGGCAGTGCAGTGGTATTTGGGCTGTGTAGGGGGTTGTGCAGGGGGTGGTGTTCCAGGGTTTAGGGCAGAGCTGTGGTGTTTGGGCAGTGTAGGGGTCGTGCTGGGGCTGGTGTTTCAGGATTTAGGTCAGAGCAGTGGTGTTCGGGCAGTGTAGGGGGTTGTGCTGTTGGTGGAGTTTCAAGGTTTAGGGCAGTGCAGTGGTGTTCGGGCAGTGTAGGGGGACGTGCTGGGGGTGGTGTTTTAGGGTTTAGGGCAGAGTAGTAGTGTTCAGGCAGTGTAGGGGGTCGTAATGGGGCTGGTGATTTAGGGTTTACGGCAGTGCAGTGGTGTTCGGACAGTGTAGGGGGATGTGCTGGGGGTAGTGTTTCATGGTTTAGGGCAGTGGTGTTGGGGCAGTGTAGGGGATCTTGCTGAGGGTGGTGTATCAGGGTTTAGGGCAGTGCAGTGGTATTCGGGCAGTGTAGGGGGTGGTACAGGGGGTGGTGTTTCAGGGTTTAGGGCAGTACAGTGGTGTTCGGGCAGTGTAGGGGTTCTTGCCGAGGGTGGTGTTTCATGGTTTTGGACAATGGTGTCCGGGCAGTTTAGGGGGTCTTGCTGGGGGTGGTGTTTCAGGGTTTAGGGCAGTCCAGTGGTGTTCGGGCAGTGTAGGGGGTCTTGCCGGGGGTGGTGTTTCAGGGTTTAGGGCAGTGGTGTTCGGGCAGTGTAGGGGGTCTTGCTGGGGTGGTGTTTCTGGGTTTAAGGCAGTGCAGTGGTGTTCTGGCAGTGCCGGGTGGTGTTTCAGGGTTTAGGGCAGTGCAGTGGTGTTTGGGCAGTGTAGGGGTCGTGCTGGGGCTGGTGTTTTAGGGTTTAGGGCAGTGCAGTGGTGTTCAGGCAGTGTAGGGGGCTTGCTGGTGGTGGTGTTTTAGGGTTTAGGGCAGTGCAGTGCTGTTCGGGCAGAGTAGGGGGTCGTGCTGGGGGTGGTGTTTTAGGGTTTAGGGCAGTGGTGTTCTGGCACTGTAGGGGGTCATGCTGGGGTGGTGTTTTAGGGTTTAGGGCAGTGCAGTGGTGTTCGGGTAGTGTAGGGGGTCACGCTGGGGGTTGTGTTTTATGGTTTAGGGCAGTGGTGTTCAGGCAGTGTAGGGGGTCATGCTGGGGGTGGTACTTTAGGGTTTAGGGCAGTGCAGTGGTGTTAGGGCAGTGTAGGGGGACATACTGGGGGTGGTGTTTCAGGGTTGAGGGCAGTGCAGTGGTGATCGGGCAGTGTAGAGGGTCATGCTGGGGTGGTGTTTCAGGGTTTAGGGCAGTGCAGTGGTGTTCGAGCAGTGTAGGGGTATGTGCTGTGCGTGTGTTTTAGGGTTTAGGGCAGTTCAGTGGTGTTCGGGCAGTGTAGGGGGTCATGCAGGGGGTGGTTTTTCAAGGTTTAGGGGAGTGCAGTGGTGTTCAGGCAGTGTAGGGGGTCGTGCAGGGGGTGGTGTTTCAGGGTTTAGGGCAGTGCAGTGGTATGTGGGCTGTGTAGGGGGTTGTGCAGGGGGGTGGTGTTTCAGGGTTTAGGGCAGTGCAGTGGTGTTCTGGCAGTGCCGGGTGTGGTGTTTCAGGGTTTAGGGCAGTGCAGTGGTGTTTGGGCAGTGTAGTGGTCATGCTGGGTGTGGTGTTTCAGGGTTAAGGGCAGTGCAGTGGTGTTTGGGCAGTGTAGTGGTCATGCTGGGTGTGGTGTTTCAGGGTTTAGGGCAGTGCAGTAGTGTTTGGGCAGTGTAAGGGGTCGTGATGGGGCTGGTGTTTTAGGGTTTAGGGCAGTGCAGTGGTGTTCGGGCAGTGTAGGGGGTTGTTCTGGGGCTTATGTTTTATGGTTTAGGGTAGTGCTTTGGAGTTCAGGCAGTGTAGGGGACTTGCTGGTGGTGGTGTTTTAGGGTTTAGTGCAGTGCTGTTCGGGCAGTGTAGGGGGTCGTGCTGGGGGTGGTGTTTTAGGGTTTAGGGCAGTTTTGTTCTGGCAGTGTATGGTGTCATGCTGGGGGTGGTGTTTTAGGGTTTAGGGCAGTGTAGTGGTGTTCGGACAGTGTATGGGGTCGTGCAGGGGGTGGTGTTTCAGGGTTTAGGGCAGTGGTGTTGGGGCAGTGTAGGGGATCTTGCTGAGGGTGGTGTTTCAGGGTTTAGATCAGTGCAATGGTGTTCGGGCAGTGTAGGTGGTCGTACTGGGGGTGGTGTTTCAGGGTTTAGGGCAGTGGTGTTTGGGCAGTGTAGAGGGTCTTGCTGGGGGTGGTGTTTCAGGGTTTAGGGCAATGGTTTTTGGGCAGTGTAGGGGGTCTTGCTGGGGCTGGTGTTTCAGGGTTTAGGGCGGTGCAGTGGTGTTCGTACAGTGTAGGGGGTCGTGCAGGGGGTGGTGTTTCAGGGTTTAGGGCAGTGCAGTGGTTTTCGGCCAGTGTAGTGGGTCTTGATGGGGTTGTGTTTCATGGTTTAGGGCAGTGGTGTTTGGCAGTTTAGGGGGGCTTGCTGGGGGTGGTGTTTCAGGGTTTAGGGCAGTGGTGTTTGGCAGTGTATGTTGTCCTGCTGGGGGTGGTGTTTCAGTGTTTAGGGCAGTGCAGTGGTATTCAGGCAGTGTAGCGGGTCGTGCAGAGGGGTGGTGTTTCAGGGTTTACGGCAGTGCAGTGGTGTTCGGGCAGTGCTGAGGGTGGTGTTTCATGGTTTAGGGCAGTGCAATGGTGTTCGGGCAGAGTAGTAGGTTGTGCTGGGGCTGGTGTTTTATGGTTTAGGGTAGGGCAGTTTTGTTCTTGCAGTGTAGAGGGCGTGCTTTGGGTGGTGTTTTAGGGTTTAGGGTAGTGCAGTGGTGTTCGGGTAGTGTAGCGGGTCGTGCTGGGGGTAGTGTTTTAGGGTTTAGGGCAGTGCAGTGGTGTTCTGGCTGTGTAGGGGTTCGTGCTGTGGGTGGTGTTTCAGGGTTTAGGGCAGTGCAGTAGTGTTTGGGCAGTGTAGGGGGTCGTGCAGGGGGTGGTGTTTCAGGGTTTAGGGCAGTGCAGTGGTGTTCGGGAAGTGTAGGGGGACTTGCAGGGGGTGGTGTTTTAGGGTTTAGGGCAGTGGTGTTCGGGCAGTGTAGGGGGTCTTGCTGGGGGTTGTGTTTCAGTGTTTAGGGCAGTGGTGCAGTGCTGTTCGGGCAGTGTAGGGGGCCTTGCAGGGGGTGGTTGTTAGAATCCGGATTCCCTGGTTGGCACAGGTGAGTACCTGGGTCAAACAGGGGAACCTTCTTCTAGTCAGGGTAAGAGGTTACACTCTAACAATAACCGCTGCTCACGCTCTTGGTAGCTTGGCGTGAGCAGACAAGGCGTTATCTTAGGCGTAATGGTTAAGCATTTGTGATCACTTACAACAATCCAATGTTACCCCCACAAATGGACTCCACACTGGGTGTATCAAAAATAGACTTTGTTTATAGATTTCAGATTTATCACAAGACCCAATAACGTGTAAAACGGGTCCACAATTTTACTTGGCAAAAAGAGTTCTTAGTTCAGCGTAGTGTTAAAAGGTCTGAGCACTTCGTTCCCGGCTCTGTTGGCGGAACGGGTCTCACTCGCTCTGCTGCCGCTCCAAGGGGGAACGTGCACCTCACGGTGCGATCGGGCACAGTACCTTTATCTTGTGGAAGTCGGCACGAAGGCTGCGCGGGCATCCAGTGCGGTCTCTAATGCGGTGTTGTCCTGGCGTTGCGTACTACGGTACTTGGAGACCTTGGGCGTGCAGGCTCCGGGGACGGGCATACGGGGGCACCTTCCAGCGGGTTGCGGCGTTCGCGCCGTGCCGGTGAGGGGTAAACTGAAGGTCACGCTGCGGGGCACGAACACTCGTACTCTCCTCACAGGGGAGACGCACGGGATCACCACATGCGCCGCGGCTTTCCCAAAAGCAGAGGGAAGGCGCATACGCAAGCAATGTGGTTCGAAGGGGGGTAAAGCAAGTACGGTCACAGTCCTTCCGTTACGGTGCGAGTTGCGACTCGTAGGGGCCAATAGTCACGTTGCTCAGGTTGGGTGAGACCCTCCTTTGCGATGCGAGCTACGGCTCGTAGAGGGGCCACAATCACGTTGTTCGGGCCGGACAGCGGGTGCAAGCTTCAGGGAAAGGACGCTTCGTTTGGGAAGCGCACGCAGCAGTTCTCTTCCAGATTACAGGGGAACGGTCCGTTTTCCTGCTCTCTCACACGGCGGTGAAGTCCACTGGTCCTGGGACTTCGTTCAGGGGGCAAGCTCAGCACAAGCCCTTGGAGATCTTAAACAGCACAAGTTGAAGCAAAGTTTATCAGCAATCTTGATCCTCTCCTTCAGCAGCAGGGCAACCACTGCAGGCCAATCCCCCAGGTCAGGGACAGTATTCCTCCCACAGCTTTCCCGGTTCCTTCTGCTCAGGCAGAGGTTCGTCTTGTAGCAGGATCTGATTTCTTAGGAGCAGGGCTCCTACATTTATACTACATTTCTTTTGTTCTCCCAGGCCAGGGGGGTCCTTGCCTAGTTCAGTCCAGTTCTGGAGCACTTTGTTTACGCGATGCAGGCTTCTTCATTCAGGGTGCAGGGCAGAGTCATCAGACGCTCCACAGGGGGCGGAGCCGGCATTGTGGTGGCAGAGCACAGTCCTATTCAGAGTCCAGGTGCACTCCTCCCACCCATCTACCTGTAAATCGTCCTATTCACCACCAGGCTACCTAGCCCTGCCCATCTGGGTTTCCCCAGTCCTGTTACTCACGCAAGCTAGACAGCAGATACACATCACGCAGAGGCGGGCTGAAATGGTTAGGCAAGCAAAGGCCAGCTTTCTAAAAGCGTCATTTGCAACCGCAGAATATTAAAATAAACCTTACTAAAAGATGTACTTTATTATTCTGAGTTCAGGCATACTAAACGCGATCTTCTACCATGTTCCCTGGGCCTGTTAGGATCATAGGATGTAACAATCTTAACAGCCCATGCTGGCCTATGAGAACAGGGTAGCCTTACAATAGTGAAAAACGAAAATGGCTGTAATTCACTATTAGGACATGCCACACACACCAGGGCTTGTCCTACCTTAGGCTTACAATGCACCCTGCCCTTGGGCCTACCATAGGGGTGACTAATATGAAGTTAAGGGAAGGTTTTAGGGACTGGCAAGTGTGTGCACTTACCCAGTCAGCATGTCAGTACCAGACTGCACGCAGGTTCTGCAATGGCAGACCTTAGATACATTTTACCAGGCCGCTTCTGTGGGTGGAACAACCAGTGCTGCAAGCCCACCAGCGGAATTTGCATTTACACGCCCTGGCACCCCTGGTGCACTTTACTGGGGTCTGATAGTAAACCAAATAAGCCAATCATGGAATCCAACCAACATATACATTTTACATAGGGAGCACTTGCACTGTGGCACTGGTTGGCAGTGGCACAGTGCTCTGAGCGGCCAACACCATAAAAACACATGAGGCACAGCGACAAAAAGTGGAAGGGAGACTCACGCCAAGGTGCCAGGTCTAACACGTGTCCCCTCCAGCTGAAAAGTGGGGAGAACTACCCTACCCCAGGGAGTTCCTCATCGCTAAGGCGGAAAAATCTGGACAGACCGTCAGCATTGGCGTGATCTGTACCAGGGCGATGTTCCACCATGAAGTCCATTCCCTTTAGGGAAATGGACCACCTCAACAGCTTTGGATTTTCACCCCTCATATGCATCAACCATCTGAGGGGCCTGTGGTCTGTCTGAACCCGGAAGTGAGACCCAAACAGGTATGGTCTTAGCTTCTTCATTGCCCAGACCACAGCAAATGCCTCACGCTCAATAGCACTCCATCTCTGTTCCCGTGGTAGTAACCTCCTGCTAATAAAGGCTACAGGTTGATCCAGGCCCTCCTCATTAATCTGTGAAAGAACAGCCCCCACACCATGCTCTGAAGCGTCTGTCTGAACGATAGACTCTTTGGAGAAGTTGGGAGCCAAGAGCACAGGCGCCGTACACATAGCAGCTTTCAGGGTCTCAAAAGCTTTCTGACAGGTGTCGGTCCAAATCACTGTCCTGGGGTGCTTCCGAGAAGTCAGCGCTGTCAAGGGGGCAACAATGTTGCCATACCCCTTGACAAACCTCCTGTAGTACCCGGTGAGACCTAGGAAGGCTCTGTCTGGGTTTTGGGCGACTCCCAATTCAGGATGGTTTCTATCTTGGGTTGAAGGGGCGCCACCTGGCCGCTCCCAACCTGGTGTCCCAAGTACACCACGGAACCCTGCCCAATCTGGCACTTTCTCGCCTTGATCGTGAGGCCTGCCTTGCGCAGCGCCATCAACACTTCCCAGAGGTGGCGCAGGTGTTCTTCCCACGTGGATCTGAACACCGCAATGTCATCCAGGTAGGCTGCACTGAACGAATCCAGGCCAGCCAATACCTGGTTGACCAACCTCTGGAAGGTGGCAGGGGCATTCTTCATCCCAAAGGGCATAACCCGGAACTGGTAGTGCCCATCTGGGGTGGAAAATGCTGACCTCTCTTTGGCACCATCGGTCAAGGCGATCTGCCAGTACCCAGACGTTAAATCAAACGGGCTGAGGTAGTTGGCAGCCCCTAGCCGATCTATGAGCTCATCAGCTCTGGGGATGGGGTGTGCGTCAGTCCTGGTGACCGAATTGAGTCCTCTGTAGTCCACACAGAACCGGAGTTCGGGTGTGGCTCCCGGCGCTGCAGCCTTTGGGACCGAGACCACTGGGCTGGCCCAAGGACTGCTTGAGGACTCAATCACCCCGAGTGCAAACATCTTGGAGACCTCCTCCTTGATGCATGCCCTCACCCTGTCAGTCACCCTGTAGGCATTGTGCCTCACAGGTGTACTATTCCCAGTGTGCACATCATGGACGCACCAATCAGTGACACCGGGAACCAGGGAAAACAGATTAGAGAATTGCCCCAGCAATTGGCAACAATCATTCTGTTGCTCAGGGGTCAGGGCGGAAGAGAGGATGACACCATCCACTGACCCATCTTGCTCCTGGGCTGACAGGAGGTCAGGAAGAGGCTCGGTCTCCTCTTCCATCCCAACATCTGTTGCCAAGAGCATGCCCACTTGGGACCTCTCCAAGTGGGGCTTGAGGCGGTTGACATGAAGGACCCTTAAGGGGTTCCTTGGAGACCGCAAGTCCACCAAATAGGTAACAGGACTCTTGCGCTCCACCACCTCAAAGGGACCGGTCCACTTATCCTGGAGCGCACAAGGCTCCATGGGGGCCAAGACCCACACCTTCTGTCCAGGCTGAAGCTCTACCAGAGTGGCATTCTAGTCTTACCACCGCTTCATCTCCTCCTGTTTGGCTTCCAGATTTGCCTCAGCAAGTTTCCTGAATCGCCTAGTCTGCTTCCTGAAGGCCAGCATGTAGCTATATACATTCTGGGGAGGTTTCCTGGGAGATTGCTCCCAGCCTTCCTTGACCAGACTTAGAGGTCCTCTCACTGGGTGGCCATACAGGAGCTCAAAGGGGCTGAACCCTATAGACTTCTGTGGTACCTCACGGTAAGCAAAGAGAAGGCATGGTAAGAGGACGTCCCACTTACGCCTCATGGGTCCTTCTAGGCCCATTATCATGCCTTTAAGGGTTCGGTTGAATCTCTCAACCAACCTGTTTCCTTGGGGGTGGTAAGGGGTGATGAACTTGTAGGTTACACCACACTCTTGCCAAAGGGATTTCATGTATTTGGACATGAAATTGGTACCCCGGTCAGACACCACCTCTAGAGGGAATCCCACTCTGGAGAAAATTCCCATCAGTGCACGTCCCACCACAGGGGCCGTCACTGTCCTCAGAGGGATGGCTTCCGGGTACCGGGTGGCATGGTCCACCAGGACCAGGATTAACCTATTGCCCATGGCTGTCCTGGGGTCCAGTGGCCCTACAATGTCAATCCCCACTCGCTGGAATAGGGTACCGACCACAGGGAATGGCTGGAGTGGAGCCTTTTGCTTCCTTCCACTCTTCCCACTTGCCTGGCAAGTCTGGCATGTCCTGCAGTGAGTGTCTGAACTCCTGCACATTTTAGGCCAATAAAAGAGGGTGACAAGCCTTTCAAAGGTCTTGTCCTGCCCCAAATGCCCTGCAAATGGCCCATAGTGAGCCAGCCCCAGTAGGAAGGCGCTGAAGTCCTGGGGTACCACCAGCGCACGGGCTGACCCAGGCTCAGCAACCTTAGGGTCTGTATACAGGAGGTCGTTCTCCCAGTAAATGAAATGTGACCTAGACTGATCACCTGCGGCCTGGTCTGCAGCCTGCTGCCGCATACCCACGAGAAAAGGGCATTCTTTCTGCGCTTTACAAAAGTCCTCCCTGGAGGGACCTCCTTCCTGCTGCCAATGGGTCAGCTCAGGCAAGTCTCTCAGTTCAGCTATCTGTTCCCCTGTAGGCTCCAGGGCATCCCCCGCAAGGTCTGCTTCCTCCTGGACCATGGGAACTTCAGGACCTCTTGAGCACCTCTACTGGCTGCCATGGACCGTGTGGTGACACACGCGAATCCGGCATACCCAACATCTCCAGGTGAGCACTCCGCTACACCTTAGCACACGGTGAGCTCTCCAAATCGTTCTCTAACAGACAGTCTACAGGCATGGTGGGCCTCACAGCTACCTGAAGAGTACCAGAGACCGACCCCACTCAAAGGGAACCTGAGCCACCTTGCAGTAACTCTCTGTGTTGTCAGCGGCAACAACTGGATAGAATGCTCCTGGGACAACCTGCTCTTGAGACACCAGGTGACACTTGACAGCTGTCACTCTGGCTCCTGTATCTCTCAGAGCTTCCACTCTATGGCCATTTATGGTCACCCACTGCCTGTACTTCTTAGTGTTCTCAGGCAGTTGGGTTTGGGGGACCACTTCACAGTCTCCTAAGGAGACAAGGGACAACTCTGTGGGACCCCACCTACCTTGGACACCCATCTCCGCCCCCAAGGCTACACTAGTCACCTGCCGGGGTGGAGCACCAGTGGGTGCTGGTTTACCATACAAAGGACACTTTACATCAGAGGCAAAATGCCCCAGGTTACCACACTTGTAACATTTAAGGGCCCCTTCTGAACAGGAGGACCTGTCGGGGCCCCGGTCGGTCTCGGGGGTGGGGGAGGCTGAGAACCTTTCCCTTGGTTCCCTTGGGGATTACTTTGGGGCCTTTTTGGTAACTTCCTCTGGTTACCCCTGTCCCCCCCACTCTTCTGCTGGGGACCCTGCCAACCTTTGGCGGCATCTCCCACATGACCCTTGTGGACCCTGCTACTGACCCAGCGGTCCACCTCCTCAGCAAGCTTCCTAGGGTTAGTCAGCTTACTATCAATCAGGTGTTGGCGTAGCTCAGGAAGACAATTACTGGACAAGTGCTCCCAAGCCATTAAATCAAGAAGCCCTTGAAAATCATCAACCTTGCTACCCTTCACCCAACCATCCAGTGCTCTGCAAAAAAAAGTTGCATACTCCACATACGTACTGTTAGGAATCTTAGTGCAACCCCTGAACCTTTGTCTATACAACTCAAGGGTCAACCCATACCTAGTCATCACTGCTTCCTTCATATGCGGATAAGAATTATAAACATCTGAGGGTAAGTCTAGCAGTGTGTCCCGCCCCTCACTAAGGAACCGTCCCCACAACCCCGCTCCCCAATCTTTCTCAGGGACCCGATGGGAAGACATGGCTACCTCATAGGCCTTGAACCACTGCCCTATGTCATAATTCTTAAAAAATTCCTTAACCACATCCTTGGGTATGTACACCCTTGATTCTGCCTGCACTGACGGTGTGCTGTGACCAGAGGGAGTGGACTCTAAACTTTTAGCTTTCAGATCCAATTCCCTCAACTTCATTTAATGCTCCATTTGGATTCTTCTCTCTTCCAGAGCCAGCTTTTTGCTTTCTAGCTCCAGTTGCCCACTCAATTTAACTTTTGCCATCTCCATTTCATGCATCCTGGTTTCTTTCCTGTCTGCCAATTCTCCTGGCGACAGGCCTCTTCCAAAACTCCGGACGCTTTATGCTGGTTCAACAACTACCACATCTCCAGGTGCCCTTGACTCAATCCAGGCCCTCAGCGCCTTGAGTAGATCTGCCTTGAGCTTACATACAACAGTGGGGACTTTGAACTTTTTACAGAAACCCTTCAGCTGGGCCTTGGTGTAGCTCTCTAATCTCTCCTCTTCCCAATCAACATCCTCAATTTCAGAGACGACAGATGCTGCTCTCTCCATAATGACTGAATCAGGCATGGTTTTTTCCAACAATGGTGACTTCCAGCAAAACAAAAATTTCAACAAGTATGTGGCTATGTTATGGGTCTGAACTCACTATGTGGCGTTTCACAAAAAATTGCTGTACATAAATCACAAATGCAAATTCAGAATCCTCACCGCTGACCACCAATGTTAGAATCCGGATTCCCTGGTTGGCACAGGTGAGTACCTGGGTCAAACAGGGGGTCCTTCTTCTAGTCAGGGTAAGGGGTTACACTCTAACAATAACCCCTTCTCACCCTCTAGGTAGCTTGGCACGAGCAGACAGTGCGTCATCTTAGGCGTAATGGTTAAGCATTTGTAATCACATACAACAATCCAATGTTACCCCCACAAATGGACTCCACACTGGGAGTATCAAAAATAGACTTTGTTTATAGATTTCAGATTTATCACAAGACCCAATAACGTGTAAAACGGGTCCACAATTTTACTTGGCAAAAAGAGTTCTTAGTTCAGCGTAGTGTTACAAGGTCTGAGCACTTCGTTCCCGGCTCTGTTGGGGGAATGGGTCTCACTCGCTCTGCGGCCGCTCCTAGGGGGAGCGTGCACCTCACGGTGCGATCGGGCACAGTACCTTTATCTTGTGGAAGTCGGCACGAAGGCTGCGCGGGCATCCAGTGCGGTCTCTAATGCGGTGTCGTCCTGGCGTTGCGTACTACGGTACTTGGAGACCTTGGGCATGCAGGCTCAGGGGACGGGCATACGGGGGCACCTTCCAGCGGGTTGCGGCGTTCGCGCCGTGCCGGTGAGGGGTAAACTGAAGGTCACGCTGCGGGGCACAAACACTCGTTCTCTCCTCACAGGGGAGACGCACGGGATCACCACATGCGCCGCGGCTTTCCCAAAAGCAGAGGGAAGGCGCGTACGCAAGCAATGTGGTTCGTAGGGGGGTAAAGCAAGTACGGTCACAGTCCTTCCGTTACAGTGCGAGTTGCAACTCATAGGGGCCAACAGTCACGTTGCTCAGGTTGGGTGAGACCCTCCTTTGCGGTGCAAGCTACGGCTCGTAGAGGGGCCACAATCACGTTGTTTGGGCCGGATAGCGGGTGCAAGCTTCAGGGAAAGGACGCTTCGTTCGGGAAGCGCACGCAGCAGTTCTCTTCCAGATTAAAGGGAAAACGGTTCTGTTAGACCTGGCACCTTGGCGTGAGTCTCCCTTCCTCTCTTTGTCGCTGTGCCTCATGTGTTTTTATGGTGTTGGCCGCTCAGAGCACTGTGCCACTGCCAACCAGTGCCACAGTGCAAGTGCTCCCTATGTAAATTGTATATGTTGATTGAAATCCATGATTGGCTTATTTGGTTTACTATCAGACCCCAGTAAAGTGCACCAGGAGTGCCAGGGCGTGTAAATACAAATACCGCTGGTGGGCTCGCAGCACTGGTTGTGCCACCCACAGAAGCGGCCTAGTAAGATGTGTCTGGGTCTGCCACTGCAGAACCCGCGTGCAGTCTGGTACTGTCACGCTGACTGCGCAAGTGCCCCCACTTGCCAGTCCTTAACCCTTCCCTTAACTTCATATCAGTCACCCCTATGGTAGGTCCAAGGGCAGGGTGAGTTGTAAGTATAAGGTAGGACAAGCCTTGATTTAATGGCCTGTCCCCATAGTGAATTACCGCCATATTCGTTGTTCACTATGCAAGGCTACCCTGTTCTCATAGGCCAGAATGGGCTGTTGGGATCGTTACATCCTATGATCTTAACATGCCCAGGGAACATGGTAGGAGATCGAGTTTAGTATGCCTGAACTCAGAATAATAATGTACACCTTCTCGTGAGGTTTATTTTAATATTCCGCGTTTGCAAATGACGCTTTTAGAAAGCTGGCCTTTGCTTGCCTAAACCATTTCAGCCGCCTCTGCACGATATGTATCTGCTGTCTGGCTGCGTGAGTGACAGGACTGGAAGCACCCAGATGGGCGGGGCCAGGTAGGCCAGTAAAGAATAGGGCGATCGCCAGGTAGATGGGTGGGAGGAGTGCCCCTGAGCTTTGAATAGGGCTGTGCTCTGCCCCCACGGTGTCGGCTCCGCCCCCTGTGGAGCGTCTGAGGACTCTGCCCTGCACCTTGAATGAAAGAGCCTGCATCGCGTAAACAAAGTGCTCCCGAACTGGAATGAGCTAGGCAAGGGCCCCCCTGGCCTGAGAGAACAAAAGAATTATGGTATAAATGAAGGAGCCCTGCTCCTAAGAAATTAGATCCTGCTACAAGACGAACCTCTGCCTGAGGAGAAGGAACCAAGGAACTGTAGGAGGAGTACTGTCCCTGACCTGGGGGATTGGCCTACAGTGGTTGTCCCTGCTGCTGAAGGAGAGGAGAAAGACTGCTGATAAACTTTGCTTCAACTTGTGCTGTTTAAGATCTCCAAGGGCTTGTGCGGAGCTTGCCCCCTGAACGAAGTCCCAGGACCAGTGGACTTCACCGCCGTGTGGGAGAGCTTGAAAATGGACTGTTTTCCCTGCCATCTGGAAGAGAACTGCTGCCGGCGCTTCCCAACCGAAGCGCACTTTCCCTGAAGCTTGCACCCACTTTCCGGCCCAAACAACGTGATTGTGGCCCCTCTACGAGCCGTAGATCTCACCGCAAAGGAGGGTCTCATCCCGCCTGAGCATCGTGACTATTGGCCCCTACGAGTCGCAAATCGCACCGTGAAGGAAGGCCTGTGACCGTACTTGCTTTGCCCCCTACGAACCATATTTGCCTGCGCACGCGCCTTCCCTCTGCTTTGGGGAAAGCTGCGGCGCGTGTGGCGATTCCGTGCGTCTCCCCGGTGAGGAGCGTACGAGTGTTTGTGCCCCGCAGCGTGATCTTCCAGTGACCCACCACCGGCACGGCGTGAACGTCGCCCCAGCTGAAGAGTGCCCCCGGATGCTTGTCTTCTGAGCCTGCAAACCCAAGGTCGTCGAGTACCGTAGTACGCATCGCCTGGACAACCTCGCATCTCCGCACTGAAAGCTGCGCTGCCTTCGCGCTGACTTCCAAAGAAGAAGGTACTGTGCCCGATCGCACCTCGAGGTGTACGCTCCCCCTTGGAGCGCCGCGGAGCAAGTGAGACCCGTTCCCCCATCCGAACCGGGTAACGAAGTGCACGGACCGTGTAACCATACGCTGAACTAAGAACTCTTTTGACAAATAGTATTGTGGGCCCGTTTTACACGTTATTTGGGTCTTGTGATTAAGTCTGCTTATATAAAGAAGTCTATTTTTGATACATCCCGTGTGGAGTCCATTTGTGGGGGTAACATTGAATTGATGTATGTGATCACAACTGCTTAACCATTACGCCTGCGATAACGCCTTGTCTGCTCGTGCCAAGCTACCAAGAGGGTGAGCAGGGGTTATTAAAGGAGTGTAACCCCTTACCCTGACTGGAAGAAAGGTTCCCTGCTTGGCATTAGTACCCACTGGTGCCAACTAGAGAATCTGGATTCTAACAGGTCCGTTTTCCTGCTCTCTCACACGGCGGTGAAGTCCACTGGTCCTGGGACTTCGGTCAGGGGGCAAGCTCAGCACAAGCCCTTGGAGAGCTTAACCAGCACAAGTTGAAGCAAAGTTTGTCAGCAATCTTTCTCCTCTCCAGCAGCAGGGCAACCACTGCAGGCCAATCCCCCAGGTCAGGGACAGTATTCCTCCCACAGCTTTCCCGGTTCCTTCTCCTCAGGCAGAGGTTCGTCTTGTAGTAGGATCTGATTTCTTAGGAGCAGGGCTCCTACATTTCTACTACATTTCTTTTGTTCTCCCAGGCCAGGGGGGCCCTTGCCTAGTTCAATCCAGTTCTGGAGCACTTTGTATACGCGATGCATGCTTCTTCATTCAGGGTGCTGGGCAGAGTCATCAGACGCTCCACAGGGGGCAGAGCCGGCATTATGGTGGCAGAGCACAGTCCTATTCAGAGTCCAGGTGCACTCCTCCCACCCATCTACCTGTCAATCGTCCTATTCACCACCAGGCTACCTAGCCCTGCCCATCTGGGTTTCCCCAGGCCTGTCACTCACGCACACTAGACAGCAGATACACATCACGCAGAGGCGGGCTGAAATGGTTAGGCAAGCAAAGGCCAGCTTTCTAAAAGCGGCATTTGCAACCGCAGAATATTAAAATAAACCTTACTAAAAGATGTACTTTATTATTCTGAGTTCAGGCATACTAAACTCGATCTTCTACCATGTTCCCTGGGCCTGTTAGGATCATAGGATGTAACAATCTTAACAGCCCATGCTGGCCTATGAGAACAGCGTAGCCTTACAATAGTGAAAAACGAAAATGGCTGTAATTCACTTTTAGGACATGCCACACACACCAGGGCTTGTCCTACCTTAGGCTTACAATGCACCCTGCCCTTGGGCCTACCATAGTGGTGACTAATATGAAGTTAAGGGAAGGTTTTAGGGACTGGCAAGTGTGTGCACTTGCCCAGTCAGCATGTCAGTACCAGACTGCACACAGGTTCTGCAATGGCAGACCTTAGATACATTTTACCAGGCCGCTTCTGTGGGTGGCACAACCAGTGCTGCGATCCCACCAGCGGCATTGGCATTTACACGCCCTGGCACCCCTGGTGCACTTTACTGGGGTCTGACAGTAAACCAAATAAGCCAATCATGGAATCCAACCAACAAATACATTTTACATAGGGAGCACTTGCACTGTGGCACTGGTTGGCAGTGGCACAGTGCTCTGAGCGATCAACACCATAAAAACACATGAGGCACAGCGACAAAAAGTGGAAGGGAGACTCACGCCAAGATGCCAGGTCTAACAGTGGTATTTCAGGGTTTAGGGCAGTGGTATTCGGGCACTGTAGGGGGTCTTACAGGGGGTGGTGTTTCTAAGTTTAGGGCAGTGGTGTTCGGGCAGTGTAGGGGGTCTTACTGGGGGTGGTGTTTCTGGGTTTAGGGCAGCGCAGTGGTGTTTGGGCAGTGTAAGCGGTCTTGCTGGGGGTGGTGTTTCAGGGTTTAGGGCAGTGCAGTGGTGTTCAGGCAGTGTAGGGGGTTGTGCTGGGGCTGGTGTTTCAGGGTTCAGGGCAGTGCAGTGGTGTTCGAGCAGTGTAGGGGTCATGCTGCGGCTGGTGTTTCAGGGTTTAGGGCAGTGCAGTGGTGTTCAGGCAGTGTAGGCGGGTTGTGCTGGGGCTCGTGTGTCAGGGTTTAGGGCAGTGCAGTGGTGTTCGGGCAGTGTAGGGGGTCGTGCGGGGGCTGATGTTTCAGGGTTTAGTGCAGTGCAGTGGTGTTCGGGCAGTGTAGGGGGTCGGGCTGGGTGTGTTGTTAAAGGGTTAAGGCAGTAGATTTGAGGCAGTGTAGGGGGTCTTGCTGGGGCTGGTGTTGCATGTTTTAGGGCAGTGCAGTGGTGTTTGGCAGTGTAGGGGGTCATGCTGGGGATGGTGTTTCAGGGTTTAAGGCAGTGCAGTGGTGTTAGGCAAGTGTAGGGGGTCATGCTGGGGCTGGTGATTCAGGGTTTAGGACATTGCAGTGGTGTTCAGGCAGTGTAGGGAGACATGCATGGGGTGGTGTTTCAAGGTTTAGGGCAGTGGTGTTCGGGCAGTGTAGGGGTCTTGCTGGGGCTGGTGTTTCAGGGTTTAGGGCAGTGCAGTGATGGTCGGGCAGTGTAGGGGTTCGTGCAGGGGGTGGTGTTTCAGGGTTTAGGGCAGTGCAGTGGTGTTCTGGCAGAGTAGGGGGTCGTACTGGGGGGGGTGTTTCAGGGTTTAGGGCAGTGGTGCTTGGGCAGTGTAGGGGGTCTTGCTGGGGATGGTGTTTCAGGGTTTAGGGCAATGGTTTTCGGGCAGTGTAGGGGGTCTTGCTGGGGCTGGTGTTTCAGGGTTTATGGCAGTGCAGTGGTGTTCGTACAGTGTAGGGGGTCATGCAGGGGGTGGTGTTTCAGGGTTTAGGGCAGTGCAGTGGTTTTCGGGCAGTGTAGGGGGTCTTGCTGGGGTGGTGTTTAAGGGTTTAGGGCAGTGGTGTTTGGCAGTATAGGGGGTCTTGCTGGGGTGGTGTTTCTGGGTTTAGGGCAGTGGTGTTCGGGCAGTGTATGGGGTCCTGCTGGGGGTGGTGTTTCACTGTTTAGGGCAGTGCAGTGGTATTCAGGCAGTGTAGGGGTCGTGCAGGGGGTGGTGTTTCAGGGTTTAGGGCAGTGCAGTGGTGTTCGGGCAGTGCTGAGTGTGGTGTTTCAGGGTTTAGGGCAGTGCAGTGGTGTTCGGGCAGTGTAGGGGGCATACTTAGGGGTGGTGTTTTAGGGTTTAGGGTAGTGCAGTGGTGTTCGGGCAGTGTAGGGGGCATACTTAGGGGTGGTGTTTTAGGGTTTAGGGTAGTGCAGTGGTGTTCGGGAAGAGTAGGAGTCGTGCTGAGGTGGTGTTTTAGGGTTTAGGGCAGTGCAGTGGTGTTCGGGCAGTGTAGGAGGTCGTGCTGGGGGTGGTGTTTTAGGGTTTAGGGCAGTGCTGTTAGGGCAGTGTAGGGGGTCGTGGTAGGGTGGTGTTTTAGGGTTTAGGGCAGTGCAGTGGTGTCCAGGCAGTGTAGGGGGTCATGCTGGGGGTGGTGTTTTAGGGTCTAGGGCAGTGGTGTTCGGGCAGTGTAGGGGGTCATGCTGGGGGTGTTGTTTTTGGGTTTAGGGCAGTGCAGTGGTGTTCTGGCAGTGTAGGGGGTCGTGCTGGGGTAGTGTTTCAGGGTTTAGGGCAGCACAGTAGTTTTCGGGCACTGTAGGGCGTCGTGCAGGGTGTGGTGTTTCAGGGTTTAGGGCAGTGCAGTGGTGTTCGGACAGTGTAGGGGGACTTGCAGGGGTGTTTGTTTAGGGTTTAGGGCAGTGGTGTTCGGGCAGTGTAGGGGGTCTTGCTGGGGATTGTGTTTCAGTGTTTTGGGAAGTGGTGCAGTGCTGTTCGGGCAGTTGAGGGGTCTTGCAGGGGGTGGTGTTTCAGGGCTTAGGGCAGTGCAGTGGTGTTCGGGCAGTGTAGGGTGTTGTGCTGGGGTTGGTCTTTCAGGGTTTGTTGGCAGTGGTGTTTGGTAGTGTAGGGGTCTTGCTGGGGGTGGTGTTTCAGAGTTTAGGGCAGTGCAGTGGTGTTCGGGCAGTGTAGGGGGTCATGCAGGGGGTGGTGTTTCAGAGTTTAGAGCAGTGCAGCGTTTTCGGGCAGTGCTGGGGGTGGTGTTTCAGGGATAGGGCAGTGCAGTAGTGTTCGGTCAGTGTAGGGGTCGTGCTGGGTGTGGTGTTTCAGTGTTTAGGACAGTGCAGTGGTGTTCGGGCAGTGTAGTGGGTCTCGCTGGGGCTGGTGTTTTATGGTTTAGGGTAGTGCAGTGGTGTTCGGGCAGTGTAGGGGGCATACTTAGGGGTGGTGTTTTAGGGTTTAGGGTAGTGCAGTGGTGTTCGGGCAGTGTAGGGGGCATACTTAGGGGTGGTGTTTTAGGGTTTAGGGTAGTGCAGTGGTGTTCGGGAAGAGTAGGAGTCATGCTGAGGTGGTGTTTTAGGGTTTAGGGTTTAGGGCAGTGCAGTGGTGTTCGGGCAGTGTAGGAGGTCGTGCTGGGGGTGGTGTTTTAGGGTTTAGGGCAGTGCTGTTAGGGCAGTGTAGGGGGTCGTGGTAGGGTGGTGTTTTAGGGTTTAGGGCAGTGCAGTGGTGTTCTGACAGTGTAGGGGGTCATGCGGGGCTGGTGTTTCAGGGTTTAGGGCAGTGCAGTGGTGTTCTGGCAGTGTAGGGGGCCGTGCGGGGGCTGGTGTTTCAGGGTTTAGGGCAGTGCAGTGGTGTTCGGGCAGTGTAGGGGGTCATACGGGGCTGGTGTTTCAGGGTTTAGGACAGTGCAGTGGCGTACGGGCAGTGTAGGGGTCGTGCTGCGGCTGGTGTTTCAGGGTTTAGGGCAGTGCAGTGGTGTTTGGGTAGTGTAGTGGGTCGTACGGGGGCTGGTGTATCAGGGTTTAGGGCAGTGCAGTGGTGTTCGGGCAGAGTAGGGGGTCATACTAGGGGGGTGTTTCAGGGTTTAGGGCAGTGGTATTTGGGCAGTGTAGGGGTCTTGCTGGGGGTGGTGTTTCAGGGATTAGGGCAATGGTTATTGGGCAGTGTAGGGGGTCTTGTTGGGGCTGGTGTTTTAGGGTTTAGGGCAGTGCAGTGGTGTTCGTACAGTGTAGGGGGTCATGCAGGGGGTGGTGTTTAAGGGTTTAGGGCAGTGCAGTGGTTTTTGGGCAGTGTAGGGGGTCTTGCTGGGGTGGTGTTTCAGGGCTAGGGCAGTGGTGTTTGGCAGTATAGGGGGTCTTGCTGGGGTGGTGTTTCTGGGTTTAGGGCAGTGGTGTTTGGGCAGTGTATGGGGTCCTGCTGGGGGTGGTTTTTCAGTGTTTAGGGCAGTGCAGTGGTATTCAGGCAGTGTAGGGGTCATGCAGGGGGGTGGTGTTTCAGGGTTTAGGGCAGTGCAGTGGTGTTTGGGCAGTGCTGAGGGTGGTGTCTCAGGGTTCA
The DNA here is from genome assembly GCF_964204655.1 of Triturus cristatus. Taxonomy (NCBI): domain Eukaryota; kingdom Metazoa; phylum Chordata; class Amphibia; order Caudata; family Salamandridae; genus Triturus; species Triturus cristatus. The sequence continues at coordinate 762,609,040 of NC_140579.1, forward strand.
GGGCAGTGCAGTGGTGTTCGGGCAGTGTAGGGTTCGTGCTGGGTGTGGTGTTTCAGGGTTTAGGACAGTACAGTGGTGTTCGGGCAGTATTGTGGGTTGTGCTGGGGCTGGTGTTTTATGGTTTAGGGTAGTGCAGTGGTGCTCTGGCAGTGTAGGGGCATGCTTGGGGCGGTGTTTTAGGGTTTAGGGTAGTGCAGTGGTGTTCGGGTAGTGTAGGGGGTCGTGGTGGGGGTGGTGTTTTAGGGTTTAGGACAGTGAAGTGGTGTTTGGGCAGTGTAGGGGGTCGTGCTGGGGTGGTGTTTTAGGGTTTAGGGCCGTGCAGTGGTGTTCAGGCAGTGTAGGGGGTCATGCTGGGGGTGGTGTTTTAGGGTCTAGGGCAGTGGTGTTCGGGCAGTGTAGGGGGTCGTGCTGGGGGTGGTGTTTTAGGGTTTCAGGGCAGTGCAGTGGTGTTCTGGCAGTGTAGGGGGTCGTGCTGGGGTAGTGTTTCAGGGTTTAGGGCAGTGCAGTAGTTTTCGGGCAGTGTAGGGCGTCGTGCAGGGTGTGGTGTTTCAGGGTTTAGGGCAGTGCAGTGGTGTTCGGACAGTGTAGGGGGACTTGCAGGGATGGTTTTTTAGGGATTAGGGCAGTGGTGTTCGGGCAGTGTAGGGGTCTTGCTGGGGATTGTGTTTCTGTGTTTCGGGAAGTGGTGCAGTGCTGTTCGGGCAGTGTAGGAGGTCTTGCAGGGGGTGATGTTTCAGGGTTTAGGGCAGTGCATTGGTGTTCGGGCAGTGTAGGGTGTTGTCCTGGGGCTGGTGTTTCAGGGTCTATGGCAGTGGTGTTTGGCAGTGTAGGGGTCTTGCTGGGGGTGGTGTTTCAGGGTTTAGGGCAGTGCAGTGGTGTTCGGGCAGTGTAGGGGGTCTTGCAGGGGGTGGTGTTTCAGGGTTTAGGGCAGTGCAGTGGTGTTCGGGCAGTGTAGGGTGTTGTGCTGGGGCTGGTGTTTCAGGGTTTATGGCAGTGGTGTTTGGCAGTGTAGGGGTCTTGCTGGGGGTGGTGTTTCAGGGTTTAGGGCAGTGCAGTGGTGATCGGGCAGTGTAGGGGGTCATGCAGGGGGTGGTCTTTCAGAGTTTAGGGCAGTGCAGTGGTGTTCTGGCAGTGTAGTGGGCCGTGCTGGGGTAGTGTTTCAGGGTTTAGGGCAGTGCAGTAGTTTTCGGGCAGTGTAGGGCGTCGTGCAGGGTGTGGTGTTTCAGGGTTTAGGGAAGTGCAGTGGTGTTCAGACAGTGTAGGGGGACTTGCAGGGGTGGTTTTTTAGGGTTTAGGGCAGTGGTGTTCGGGCAGTGTTGGGGGTCTTGCTGGGGATTGTGTTTCAGTGTTTCGGGAAGTGGTGCAGTGCTGTTCGGTCAGTGTAGGGGGACTTGCAGGGGGTGGTGTTTCAGGGTTTAGGGCAGTGCAGTGGTGTTCGGGCACTGTAGGGTGTTGTGGTGGGGCTGGTGTTTCAGGGTTTATGGCAGTGGTGTTTGGCAGTGTAGGGGTCTTGCTGGGGGTGGTGTTTCAGGGTTTAGGGCAGTGCAGTGGTGTTCGGGCAGTGTAGGGGGTCATGCAGGGGGTGGTGTTTCAGAGTTTAGGGCAGTGCAGTTGTTTTCGGGCAGTGCTGGGGGTGGTGTTTCAGGGATAGGGCAGTGCAGTGGTGTTCGAGCAGTGTAGGGGTCGTGCTGGGTGTGGTGTTTCAGTGTTTAGGACAGTGCAGTGGTGTTCGGGCAGTGTAGTGGGTCTCGCTGGGGCTGGTGTTTTATGGTTTAGGGTAGTGCAATGGTGTTCGGGCAGTGTAGGGGGCATACTTTGGGGTGGTGTTTTAGGGTTTCGGGTAGTGCAGTGGTGTTCGGGAAGTGTAGGGGTCGTTCTTGGGTGGTGTTTTAGGGTTTAGGGCAGTGCAGTGGTGTTCGGGCAGTGTAGGGGGTCGTGCTGGGTTGGTGTTTCAGTGTTTAGGGCAGTGCAGTGGTGTTTGGGCAGTGTAGGGGGTCATACGGGGCTTGTGTTTCAGGGTTTAGGGCAGTGCAGTGGCTACGGGCACTGTAGGGGTCATGCTGGGGGTGGTGTTTCAGGTTTTAGGGCAATGCAGTGGTGTTTGGGTAGTGTAGTGGGTCGTGCGGGGCTGGTGTTTCAGGGTTTAGGGCAGTGCAGGGGTGTTTGGGCAGTGTAGGGGGTCGTGCTGGGGCTGGTGTTTCAGGGATTAGGGCAGTGCAGTGGTGTTCAGGCAGTGTAGGGGGTCATTCAGGGGGTGGTGTTCAGGGTTTAGGGCAGTGCAGTGGTGTTCGGGAAGGGTAGGGGGTCATGCTGGGGCTGGTGAATCACGGTTTAGGGCAGTGCAGTGGTGTTCGGGCAGTTTAGGGGGTCGTACTGGGGTGGTTTTTCAGGGTTTAGGGCAGTGGTGTTCGGGCAGTGTAGGGGGTCTTGCTGGGGGTGGTGTTTCAGGGTTTAGGGAAATGGTTTTCGGGCAGTGTAGGGGGTCTTGCTGGGGGTGGTGTTTCAGGGTTTAGGGCAATGGTTTTCGGGCAGTGTAGGGGGTCTTGCTGGGGCTGGTGTTTCAGGGTTTAGGGCAGTGCAGTGGTGTTTGGGCAGTGTAGGGGGTCATGCAGGGGGTGGTGTTTCAGGGTTTAGGGCAGTGCAGTGGTTTTCGGGCAGTGTAGCACGTCTTGCTGGGGATGGTGTTTCAGGGTTTAGGGCAGTGGTGTTTGGCAGTGTAGGGGGTCTTGCTGGGGGTGGTGTTTTATGGTTTAGGGCAGTGGTGTTCTGGCAGTGTAAGAGGTCATGAAGGGGGTGGTGTTTCAGGGTATAGGGCAGTGCAGTAGTGTTTGGGCAGTGTATGGGGTCCTGCTGGGGGTGGTGTTTCAGGGTTTAGGGCAGTGCAGTGGTGTTCGGGCAGTGTAGGGGTCGTGCTGGGTGTGGTGTTTCAGGGTTTAGGGCAGTACAGTGGTGTTTGGACAGTGTGGTGAGTTGTGCTGGGGCTGGTGTTTTATGGTTTACGGAAGTGCAGTGATGTTCTGACAGTGTAGGGGGTCATGCGGGGCCGGTGTTTCAGGGTTTAGTGCAGTGCAGTGGTGTTCTGGCAGTGTAGGGGGTCATGCGGGGGCTGGTGTTTCAGGGTTTAGGGCAGTGCAGTGGTGTTTGGGCAGCGTAGGGGGTCATACAGGGCTTGTGTTTCAGGGTTTAGGGCAGTGCAGTGGCTACAGGCACTGTAGGGGTCGTGCTGGGGCTGGTGTTTCAGGGTTTAGGGCAATGCAGTGGTGTTTGGGTAGTGTAGTGGGTCGTGCAGGGCTGGTGTTTCAGGGTTTAGGGCAGTGCAGGGGTGTTTGGGCAGTGTAGGGGGTCGTGCTGGGGCTGGTGTTTCAGGGATTAGGGCTGTGCAGTGGTGTTCGGGCAGTGTAAGGGGTCATTCAGGGGGTGGTGTTCAGGGTTTAGGGCAGTGCAGTTGTGTTCGGGAAGTGTAGGGGGTCATGCTGGGGCTGGTGAATCACGGTTTAGGGCAGTGCAGTGGTGTTCGGGCAATTTAGGGGGTCGTACTGGGGTGGTTTTTCAGGGTTTAGGGCAGTGGTGTTCGGGCAGTGTAGGGGGTCTTGCTGGGGGTGGTGTTTCAGGGTTTAGGGCAATGGTTTTCGGGCAGTGTAGGGGGTCTTGCTGGGGGTGGTGTTTCAGGGTTTAGGGCAATGGTTTTCTGGTAGTGTAGGGGGTCTTGCTGGGGCTGGTGTTTCAGGGTTTAGGGCAGTACAGTTATGTTCGGGCAGTGTAGGGGGTCGTGCAGAGGGTGGTGTTTCAGGGTTTAGGGCAGTGCAGTGGTTTTCGGGCAGTGTAGGGCGTCTTGCTGGGGGTGGTGTTTCAGGGTTTAGGGCAGTGGTGTTTGGCAGTGTAGGGGGTCTTGCTGGGGGTGGTGTTTCATGGTTTAGGGCAGTGGTGTTTGGGCAGTGTATGGGGTCCTGCTGGGGGTGGTGTTTCAGGGTTTAGGGCAGTGCAGTGGTGTTCGGGCAGTGTAGGGGTCGTGCTGGGTGTGGTGTTTCAGGGTTTAGGGCAGTACAGTGGTATTTGGACAGTGTAGTGAGTTGTGCGGGGGCTGGTGTTTTATGGTTTACGGAAGTGCAGTGGTGTTCTGGCAGTGTAGGGGGCGTGGTTGGGGTGGTGTTTTAGGGTTTAGGGTAGTGCAGTGGTGTTTGGGTAGTGTAGGGCGTCATGCTGGGGGTGGTTTTTTTAGGGTTTACGGCAGTGCAGTGGTGTTAGGGCAGTGTAGGGGATCATGCTGGGGGTGGTGTTTCAGGGTTTAGAGCAGTGCAGTAGTGTTCGGGCAGTGTAGGGGTTGGTGTATCAGGGTTTAGGGCAGTGCAGTGTTGTTTGGGCAGTGTAGGAGGACTTGCAGGTTGTGGTGTTTCAGGGTTGAGGGCAGTGGTGTTCGGGCAGTGTAGGGGGTTTTGCTGGGGGTTGTGTTTCAGTGTTTAGGGCAGTGGTGCAGTGCTGTTCGGGCAGTGTAGGGGGTCTTGCAGGGGGTTGTGTTTCAGGGTTTAGGGCAGTGGTATTCGGGCAGTGTAGGGGGTGTTACAGGGGATGGTGTTTCTGGGTTTAGGGCAGTGCTGTTTGGGCAGTGTAGGGGGTCTTGCTGGAATGATGTTTCTGGGTTTAGGGCAGTGCAATGGTGTTCGGGCAGTGTAAGGGGTCTTGCTGGGGGTGGTGTTTCAGGGTTTAGGGCAGTGCAGTTGTGTTCGGGCAGTGTAGGGGGTCGTGCTGGGGCTGGTGTTTCAGGGTTTAGGGCAGTGCAGTGGTGTTCGGGCAGTGTAGGGGGTCGTGCTGTGGCTGGTGTTTCAGGGTTTATGGCAGTGCAGTGGTGTTCGGGCAGTGTAGGGGGGTCATGCTGGGGCTGGTATTTCAAGGTTTCGGGCAGTGCATTGGTGTTCGGGCAGTGTAGGGGGTCGTGCGGGGCTGGTGTTTCATGGTTTAGGGCAGTGCAGTGGTGTTCGGGCAGTATAGGGGGTCGTACTGGGGTGGTGTTTCAGGGTTTAGGGCAGTGGTGTTCGGGCAGTGTAGGGGGTCCTGCTGGGGGTGGTGTTTCAGGGTTAAGAGCAGTGCAGTGATGTTCGGGCAGTGTAGGGGTTTTGCAGGGGGTGGTGTTTCAGGGTTTAGGGCAGTGGTATTCGGGCAGTGTAGGGGGCATGCTGGGGGGTGGTGTTTTAGGGTTTAGGGCAGTGCAGTGGTGATCGGGCAGTGTAATGGGACGTCCTGCGGTGGAGTTTCAGGGTTATGGGCAGTGCAGTGGTGTTCGGGCAGTGTAGGGGTTCGTGCTGGGGGTGGTGTTTTAGGGTTTAGGGCAGTGGTGTTCGGGCAGTGTAGGGGTCATGCTGGGGTGGTATTTCAGGATTAAGGGCGGTGCAGTGGTGTTCGGGCAGTGTAGAGGGCCTTGCAGGGGGTGGTGTTTCAGGGTTTGGGCAGTGGTGTATGGGCAGTGTAGGGGGTCTTGCTGGGGGTGGTGTTTCGGCGTTTAGGGCAGTGGTGTCCGGGCAGTGTAGGTGGTCTTGCTGCGGGTGGTATTTCAGGGTTTAAGGCAGTGCAGTGTTCGGGCTGTGTAGGGGTCGTGCTGGGGTGGTGTTTCAGGGTTTAGGGCAGTGAATGGTGTTCGGGCAGTGTAGGGTGTTGTGCAGGGGGTGATGTTTCAGGGTTTAGGGCAGTGCAGTGGTGTTCGGGCAGTGTAGGGGTCGTGCTGGGGCTGGTGTGTCAGGGTTTAGGGCAGTGCAGTGGTGTTCAGGCAGGCTAGGGGGTTGTGCAGGGGTGGTGTTTCAGGGTTTAGGGCAGTGAAGTGGTTTTTGGGCAGTGTAGGGGTTCTTGCTGGGGGTGGTGTTTCAGGGTTTAGAGCAGTGGTGTTTGGGTAGTGTAGGGGGTCTTGCTGTGTGTAGTGTTTCACGGTTTAGGGCAGTGGTGTTCAGGCAGTGTAGGGGCTTTTGCTGGGGGTGGTGTTTCAGGGTTTAGGGCAGTAGTGCAGTGCTGTTCGAGCAGTGTAGGGGTTCTTGCAGGGGGTGGTGTTTTAGGGTTTAGGGCAGTGGTGCTCGGGCAGTGTAGGAGGCCATGCTGGGGCTGGTGTTTGAGGGTTTAGGGCAGTGCACTGGTGTACGGGCAGTGTAGGGGGTCGTGCTGGGGGTGGTGTTTCAGGGTTTAGGGTAGTGCAGTGGTGTTCGGGCAGTGTAGGGGGACATGCTGTGGTGGAGTTTCAGGGTTTAGGGCAGTGCAGTGGTGTTCGGGCAGTGTAGGGGGTCGTGCTGAGGGTGGTGTTTTAGGGTTTAGGGCAGTGGTGTTCGGGCAATGCAGGGGGTTGTGCTGGGGGTGGTGTTTCAGGGTTTAGGGTAGTGTAGTGGTGTTCGGGCAGTGTAGGGGGCCTTGCAGGGGGTGGTGTTTCAGGGTTTAGGGCAGTGGTGTTCGGGCCGTGTAGGGGCTCATGCTGGGGGTGGTGTTTTAGGGTTTGAGGCAGTGGTGCAGTGCTGTTCGGACAATGTAGGCGGTCTTGCAGGGGGTGGTGTTTCAGGGTTTAGGGCAGTGGTATTCGGGCAGTGTAGGGGGTGTGCTGGGGGTGGTGTTTCAGGGTTTAGGGCAGTGCAGTGGTGTTCGGGCAGTGTAGGGTGTCGTGCTGGGGATGGTGTTTCAGGGTTTAGGGTAGTGCAGTGGTGTTTGGGTAGTGTAGTGGGTCATGCTGGGGGTGGTGTTTTAGGGTTTAGGGCAGAGCAGTGGTGTTCGGGCAGTGTAGGGGTTCTTGCTAGGGTGGTGTTTCAGGGTTTAGGGCAGTGGTGTTTGGGCAGTGTAGGGGGTCTTGCTGGGTGTAGTGTTTCAGGGTTTAGGGCAATGGTGTTTGGGCAATGTAGGGGCACTTGCTGGGGGTGGTGTTTCAGGGTTTAGTGCGGTGGTGCAGTGCTGTTTGGGCAGTGTAGGGAGTCTTGCAGGTGGTGGTGTTTTAGGGTTTAGGGCAGTGGTGTTTGGGCAGTGTAGGGGGTCATTCTGGGGCTGGTGTTTGAGGGTTTAGGGCAGTGCACTAGTGTTTGGGCAGTATAGGAGGTCGTGCTGGGGGTGATGTTTCAGGGTTTAGGGCAGAGCAGTGGTGTTCGGGCAGTGTAGGTGTCGTGCTGGGGCTGGTGTTTCAGGGTTAAGGGCAGTGGAGTGGTGTTCGGGCAGTGTAGGGGGACATGCTGGGGTGGAGTTTCAGTGTTTAGGGCAGTGCAGTGGTGTTCGGGCAGTGTAGGGGGTCGTGCTGGGGTGGTGTTTTAAGGTTTAGGGTAGTGGTGTTCGGGCAGTGTAGGGGGTCATGCTGGGGTGGAGTTTCAGGATTTAGGGCAGTGCAGTGGTATTCGAGCAGTGTAGCGGGTGTTGCTGGGTGTGGTGTTTCAGAGTTTATAGCAGTGCAGTGGTGTTCCGGCTGTGTAGGGGGTCATGCTGGGGCTGGTGTTTTATGGTTTAATGCAGTGCAGAGGTGTTCGGACAGTGTAGGGGGTCGTGCTGGGGCGGGTGTTTTATGGTTCAGGGTAGTGCAGTGGTGTTCGGGCAGTGTAGGGGGCATGCTGGGGGTGGTATTTTAGGGTTTAGGGTAGTGCAGTGGTGTTCGGGTAGTGTAGGGGTTGTGCTGGGGGTGGTGTTTTAGGGTTTAGGGCAGTGTAGTGGTGTTCGGGCAGTGTAGGGGGTCATGCTGGGGTTGTGTTTTAGGGTTTAGGGCAGTGCAGTGGTGTTTGGGCAGTGTAGGGGTCGTGCTAGGGGTGGTGTTTTATGGTTTAGGGCAGTGGTGTTCGGGCAGTGTAGGGGGTCATGCTGGAGGTGGTTTTTTAGGGTTTAGGGCAGTGCAGTGGTGTTCGGGCAGTGTAGGGGGTCATGCAGGGGGTGATGTTTCAGGGTTTAGGGCAGTGCAGTGTTGGTTGGGCAGTGTAGAGGGTCATGCAGGGGATGGTGTTTCAGAGTTTAGGGCAGTGCAGTGGTGTTTGGGAAGTGTAGGAGGTTGTGCAGGGGGTGGTGTTTCAGGGTTTAGGGCAGTGCAGTGGTGTTCGGGCAGTGTATGGGGCCTTCCAGGGAGTGTCGGTTCTGGGTTTAGGGCAGTGGTGTTTGAGCAGTGTAGGGGGTTGTACAGGTGGTGGTGTTTCAGGGTTTAGGGTGGTGCAGTGGTGTTCGAGCAGTATAGGGGGCTTGCAGGGGGTGGTGTTTCAGGGTTTAGGGCAGTGCAGTGGTGTTCGGGTAGTGTAGGGGGTCATGCTGGGGGTGGTGTTTCAGGGTTTAGGGCAGTGCAATGGTGTTCGGGCAGTGTAGGGGGTCGTGCTGGGGCTAGTGTTTTAGGGTTTAGGGCAGTGCAGTGTGTTCAGGCAGTATAGGGGGTCATGCAGGGGGTGGTGTTTCAGGGTTTAGGGCAGTGCAGTGGTGTTCGGGCAGTGTAGGGAGTCGTGCTGGGGGTGGTGTTTCAGGGTTTAGGGCAGAGCAGTGGTGTCCGGGCAGTGTAGGGGGACGTGCTGGGGGTATATTTTAGGGTTTAGGGCAGTGCAGTGGTGTTTGGGCAGTGTAAGGGGTCATGCTGGAGGTGGTGTTTTAGGGTTTAGGGCAGTGGTGTACAGGCAGTGTAGGGGGACGTGCTGGGGGTGGTGTTTTAGGGTTTAGGGCAGTGCAGTGGTGTCCGGGCAGTGTAGGGGTTCGTTCTGGAGGTGGTGTTTTAGGGTTTAGGGCGGTGCAGTGGTGTTCGGGCAGTGTAGGGGGTCGTGCTGGGGGTGGTGTTTTAGGGTTTAGGGCAGTGCTGTGGTGTTCGGGCAGTGTATGGGAACATACTGGGTTTGGTGTTTCAGGGTTTAGGGCAGATCAGTGGTGTCCGGGCAGCGTAGGGGGTCGTGCTGGGGGTGGTGTTTCAGGGTTTAGGGCAGTGCAGTGGTGTTCGGGCAGTGTAGGGGGTGGTGTCTTAGGATTTAGGGCAGTGCAGTGGTGTTCGGGCAGAGTAGGGGGACGTGCTGTGGTGGAGTTTCAGGGTTTAGGGCAGTGCAGTGGTGTTCAGGCAGTGTAGGGGGTCGTGCTGCGGGTGGTGTTTTTGGGTTTAGGGCAGTGGTGTTCGGGCAGTGTAGGGGGACGTGCTGGGGTGGTGTTTTAGGGTTTAGGGCAGTGCAGTGGTGTCCGGGCAGTGTAGGGGTTCGTTCTGGAGGTGGTGTTTCAGGGTTTAGACAGTGCAGTGGTGTTCGGGCAGTGTAGGGGGTCATGCTGAGGGTGGTGTTTTAGGGTTTAGGGCAGTGCTGTGGTGTTCGGGCAGTGTAGGGGGTCATGCTGAGGGTGGTGTTTCAGGGTTTAGACAGTGCAGTGGTGTTCGGGCAGTGTAGGGGGTCGTGCTGGGGGTGGTGTTTCAGGGTTTAGGGCAGTGCAGTGGTGTTCGAGCAGTGTAGGAGGTCGTGCTGGGGGTGGTGTTTCATGGTTTAGGGCAGTGATGCAGTGCTGTTTGGGCAGTGTAGGGGGTCTTGCAGGGGGTGGTGTTTTAGGATTTAGGGCAGTGCAGTGGTGTTCGGGCAGAGTAGGGGGACATGCTGGTGTGGAGTTTCTGGGCTTAGGGCAATGCAGTGGTGTTCGGGCAGTGTAGAGGGTTGTGCTGGGGTGGTGTTTCAGTGATTAGGTCAGTGCAGTAGTGTTTGTGCTGTGAAGGGGACTGTGCAGGGGGTGGTGTTTCAGGGTGTAGGGCAGTGCAGGGGGTTTGGGCAGTGTAGGGGGTTGTGCTGGGGTTGGTGTTTAAGGGTTTAGGGCAGTGCAGTGGTGTTCAGGCAGTGTAGGGGGTTGTGCTGGGGCTGGTGTTTCAGGGATTAGGGCAGTGCAGTGGTGTTCGGGCAGTGTATGGGGCCTTCCAGGGAGTGGTGTTTCTGGGTTTAGGGCAGTGGTGTTCGGGCAGTGTAGGGGGTTGTGCTGGGATGGTGTTTCAGTGTTTAGGTCAGTGCAGTAGTGTTTGTGCTGTGAAGGGGGCTGTGCAGGGGGTGGTGTTTCAGGGTGTAGGGCAGTGCAGTGGGTTTGGGCAGTGTAGGGGGTTGTGCTGGGGTTGGTGTTTAAGGGTTTAGGGCAGTGCAGTGGTGTTCGGGCAGTGTAGAGAGTCGGGCTGGGGGTGGTGTTTGAAGATTTAGGGCAGAGCAGTGGTGTTAGGGCAGTGTAGGGGGACGTGCTGGGGGTGGTGTTTAGGGCAGTACATTGGTGTTCGGGCAGTGTAGGGGGATGTGTTAGGGGTGGTGTTTTAGGGTTTAGGGCAGAGCAGTGGTGTTCGGGCGTCAAGCAGGGGGTGGAGTTTCAGGGTTTAGGGCAGTGCAGTGGTGTTCGGTCAGTGTAGGGGGCTTGCAGGGGGTGGTGTTTCAGGGTTTAGGGCAGTGCAGTGGTGTTTGGGCAGTGTAGGGGGTCATGCAGGGGTTGGTGTTTCAGGGTTTAGGGCAGTGCAGTAGTGTTCGGGCAGTGGAGGGGCGGTCCAGGGGGTGGTGTTTCAGAGTTTAGGGCAGTGGTCTTTGGGCAGTGTAGGGGTTCATGCGGGGATGGTGTTTCAGGTTTTAGGGCAGTGGTGCAGTGCTGTTCGGGCAGTGTAGGGGGTTTTGCAGGGGGTGGTGTTTCAGGGTTTAGGGCAGTGGTATTTGGGCAGTGTAGGGGGCGTGCTGGGGGTGGTGTTTTAGGGTTTAGGGCAGTGCAGGGGTGTCGGGCAGTGTAGGGGGACATACTGGGGGTGGTGTTTCAGGGTTTAGGGCAGAGCAGTGTTGTTCGGGCAGTCTAGTGGGTCGTGATGGGGCTGGTGTTTCAGGGTTTAGGGCAGTGCAGTGCAGTGGTGTTCAGGCAGTGTAGGGGGTGTGCTGGGGGTGGTGTTTTAGGGTTTAGGGTCGTGCAGTGGTGTTCGGGCAGTGTAGGGGGACGTGCTGTGGGTGGTTTTTTAGGGTTTAGGGCAGTGGTGTTCGGGCAGTGTAGGGGGTAGTGTGGATGGTGGTGTTTTAGGGGTTAGGTCAGTGCAGTGGTGTTCGGGCAGTGTAGGGGGCCTTGCAGGGGTGGTGTTTCAGGGTTTAGGGCAGTGGTGTTCGGGCAGTGTAGGGGCTCTTGCCGGGGTTGGTGTTTCAGGGTTTAGGGCAGTGGTGCAGTGCTGTTTGGGCAGTGTAGGGGGTCTTGTAGGGGGTGGTGTTTCAGGGTTTTGGGCAGTGGTATTCATGCAGTGTAGCGGGTGTTGCTGGGGGTGGTGTATCAGAATTTAGGGAAGTGCAGTGGTGTTCGGACAGTGTAATGGGTCATGCTGGGGGTGGTGTTTCAGGGTTTAGGGCAGTACAGTGGTGTTCGGGCAAAGTAGGGTGTCGTGCTGGGGCTGGTGTTTCAGTGTTTAGGGCAGTGCAGTGAGGTTTGGGCTGTGTAGGGGCTCGTGCTGGGGTGGTGTTTTATGGTTTAGGGCAGTGGTGTTCAGGCAGTGTAGGGGGTCGTGCTGGGAGTGGTTTTTCAGTGTTTAGGGCAGTGCAGTGGTGTTCGGGCAGTGTTGGAGGTCGTGCTGGGGGTGGTGTTTTAGGGTTTAGGGCAGAGCAGTGGTGTTCGGGCAGTGTATGGGAACATACTGGGTTTGGTGTTTCAGGGTTTAGGGCTGAGCAGTGGTGTTTGGGCAGTGTAGGGGGTCGTGCTGGGGGTGGTGTTTCAGGGTTTAGGGCAGTGCAATGGTGTTCGGGCAGTGTAGGGGGTCATGCTGGGGGTGGTGTTTTAGGGTTTAGGGCAGTGCAGAGGTGTTCGGGCAGTGTAGGGGATCATGCTGAGGTGATGTTTTGAGGTTTAGGGTAGTGCAGTGGTGTTCGGACAGTGTAGGGGGTCATGCTGGGGGTGGTGTTTTATGGTTTAGGGCAGTGGTGTTCGGGCAGTGTAATGGGCCGTGCTGGGGGTGGTGTTTTAGGGTTTAGGGCTGTGCAGTGGTGTTCTGGCAGTGTAGGGGGTCATGCTGGGGGTGGGGTTTCAGGGTTTAGGGCAGTGCCGTGGTGGTTGGGAAGTGAAGGGGGTCGTGCAGGGGGTGATGTTTCAGGGTTTAGGGCAGTGCAGTAGTGTTCAGCAGTGTAGGGGGCCGTGCATTGGGTGGTGTTTCAGGGTTTAGGGCAGTGCAGTGGTGTTCGGGCAGTGTAGTGGGTCGTGTAGGGGGTGGTGTTTCAGGCTTTAGGGCAGTGCAGTAGTGTTCGGGCAGTGTAGGGGGTCGTGCAGGGGGTGGTGTTTCAGGGTTTAGGTCAGAGCAGTGGTGTTCGGGCAGTGTAGGGGGCCTTCCAGGGGGTGGTGTTTCAGGGTTTAGGGCAGTGGTGTCCGGGCAGTGTAGGGAGTCGTGCAGGGGGTGGTGTTTCAGGGTTTAGGTCAGAGCAGTGGTGTTCGGGCAGTGTAGGGGGCCTTCCAGGGGGTGGTGTTTCAGGGTTTAGGGCAGTGGTGTCTGGGCAGTGTAGGAAGTCGTGCGGGGGGTGATGTTTCATGGTTTAGGGCAGTGTAGTTGTGTTCGGGCAGTGTAGTGGGCTTGCAGGGGGTGGTGTTTCAGGGTTTAGGGCAGTGCAGTGGTGTTCGGGCAGTGTAGGTGGTCGTGCTGGGGGTGGTGTTTCAGGGTTTAGGGTAGTGCAGTGGTGTTCGGGCAGTGTAGGGGGTCGTGCTGGGGCTGGTGTTTTAGTGTTTAGGGCATAGCAGTTGTGTTCGGGCAGTGTAGGTGGTCATGCTGGGGCTGGTGTTTCAGGGTTTAGGGCAGTGCAGTGGTGTTCGGGCAGTGTAGCGGTCATGCTGGGGCTGGTGTTTCAGGATTTAGGGCAGAGCAGTGGTGTTCGTTTAGTGTAAGGGGTCGTGCTCAGAGTGGAGTTTCAGGGTTTAGGGCAGTGCAGTGGTGTTTGGGCAGAATAGGGGGACATTCTGAGGGTGGTGTTTCAGGGTTTAGGGCAGTGCAGTGGTGTTCAGGCAGTGTAGGGGGTCGTGCTGGGTGTGGTGTTTTAGGGTTTAGGGCAGTGCAGTGGTGTTCGGGTAGTGTAGGGGGATTTACTGGGAGTGGTGATTCAGGGTTTAGGGCAGAGCAGTGGTGTTTGGGCAGTGTAGAGGGTCGTGGTGGGGGTGGTGTTTCAGGGTTTAGGGCAGGGCAGTGTAGGGGGATGTGCCATGGGTGTATTTTAGGGTTTAGGGCAGTGCAGTGGTGTTCGGGCAGTGTAGGGGGTCGTGCAGGGGGTAGTGGTTCAGGGTTTAGGGGAGTGCAGTGGTGTTCAGGCAGTGTAGGGGGTTGTGCAGGGGGTGGTGTTTCAGGGTTTAGGGCAGTGCAGTGGTGTTCGGGCAGTGTAGGGGGCCGTGCTGGGGCTGGTGTTTCAGGGTTTAGGGCAGTGCAGTGAGGTTTGGGCTCTGTAGGGGGTCGTGCTGGGGCTGTTGTTTTATGGTTTAGGGTAGTGCAGTGGTGTTCGGGCAGTGTAGGGTCATGCTGGGGGTGATGTTTTAGAGTTTAGGGAAGTGCAGTGGTGTTCGGGGAGTGTAGGGGGTCGTGATGGTGGTGGTGTTTTAGAGTTTAGGTCAGTGTAATGCTGTTCGGGCAGTGTAGGTGGTTGTGCTGAGGTGGTGTTTTAGGGTTTAGGGTAGGGCATTGGTGTTCGGGCAGTGTAGGTGGTTGTGCTGGGGTGGACTTTTAGGGTTTAGGGCAGTGGTGTTCGGGCAGTGTAAGGGGTCGTGCTGGAAGTGGTGTTTTAGGGTTTAGGGCAGTGCAGTGGTGTTCGGGCAGTGTCGGAGGTTGTGCTGGGGGTGGTGTTTTAGGGTTTAGGGAAGTGCAGTGGTGTTAGGGCAGTGTATGGGAACATACTGGGTTTGGTTTTTCAGGGTTTAGGGCAGAGCAGTGGTGTTCGGGCAGTGTAGGGGTCGTGCTGGGAGTGGTGTTTTAAGGTTTAGGGCAGTGCAGTGGTGTTCGGGCAGTGTCGGAGGTCGTGCTGGGGGTGGTGTTTTAGGGTTTAGGGCAGTGCAGTGGTGTCCGGGCAGTGTATGGGAACATACTGGATTTGGTGTTTCAGGGTTTAGGGCAGAGCAGTGGTGTTCGAGCAGTGTAGTGGGTCGTGCTGGGGGTGGTGTTTCAGGGTTTAGGGTAGTGCAGTGGTGTTCGGGCAGTGTAGGGGGTCATGCTGGGGGTTGTGTTTTAGGGTTTAGGGCAGTGCAGTGGCGTTCGGGCAGTGTAGGGGGTCATGCTGAGGTGATGTTTTGGGGTTTAGGGCAGTGCAGTGGTGGTTGGGCAGTGTAGGGGGTCGTGCTGGGGCTGGTGTTTCAGGGTTTAGGGCAGTGCAGTAGTGTTCAGGCAGTGTAGGTGGTCATGCTGGGGCTGGTGTTTCAGGGTTTAGGGCAGTGCAGTGGTGTTCGGGCAGTGTAGCGGTCATGCTGGGGCTGGTGTTTCAGGATTTAGGGCAGAGCAGTGGTGTTCGTTTAGTGTAAGGGGTCGTGCTCAGAGTGGAGTTTCAGGGTTTAGGGCAGTGCAGTGGTGTTTGGGCAGTATAGGGGGACATTCTGAGGGTGGTGTTTCAGGGTTTAGGGCAGTGCAGTGGTGTTCAGGCAGTGTAGGGGGTCGTGCTGGGTGTGGTGTTTTAGGGTTTAGGGCAGTGCAGTGGTGTTCGGGTAGTGTAGGGGGATTTACTGGGAGTGGTGATTCAGGGTTTAGGGCAGAGCAGTGGTGTTTGGGCAGTGTAGAGGGTCGTGGTGGGGGTGGTGTTTCAGGGTTTAGGGCAGGGCAGTGTAGGGGGATGTGCTATGGGTGTATTTTAGGGTTTAGGGCAGTGCAGTGGTGTTCGGGCAGTGTAGGGGGTCGTGCAGGGGGTAGTGGTTCAGGGTTTAGGGGAGTGCAGTGGTGTTCAGGCAGTGTAGGGGGTTGTGCAGGGGGTGGTGTTTCAGGGTTTAGGGCAGTGCAGTGGTGTTCGGGCAGTGTAGGGGGCCGTGCTGGGGCTGGTGTTTCAGGGTTTAGGGCAGTGCAGTGAGGTTTGGGCTCTGTAGGGGGTCGTGCTGGGGCTGTTGTTTTATGGTTTAGGGTAGTGCAGTGGTGTTCGGGCAGTGTAGGGTCGTGCTGGGGGTGATGTTTTAGAGTTTAGGGAAGTGCAGTGGTGTTCGGGGAGTGTAGGGGGTCGTGATGGTGGTGGTGTTTTAGAGTTTAGGTCAGTGTAATGCTGTTCGGGCAGTGTAGGTGGTTGTGCTGAGGTGGTGTTTTAGGGTTTAGGGTAGGGCATTGGTGTTCGGGCAGTGTAGGTGGTTGTGCTGGGGTGGACTTTTAGGGTTTAGGTCAGTGGTGTTCGGGCAGTGTAAGGGGTCGTGCTGGAAGTGGTGTTTTAGGGTTTAGGGCAGTGCAGTGGTGTTCGGGCAGTGTCGGAGGTTGTGCTGGGGGTGGTGTTTTAGGGTTTAGGGAAGTGCAGTGGTGTTAGGGCAGTGTATGGGAACATACTGGGTTTGGTTTTTCAGGGTTTAGGGCAGAGCAGTGGTGTTCGGGCAGTGTAGGGGTCGTGCTGGGAGTGGTGTTTTAGGGTTTAGGGCAGTGCAGTGGTGTTCGGGCAGTGTCGGAGGTCGTGCTGGGGGTGGTGTTTTAGGGTTTAGGGCAGTGCAGTGGTGTCCGGGCAGTGTATGGGAACATACTGGGTTTGGTGTTTCAGGGTTTAGGGCAGAGCAGTGGTGTTCGGGCAGTGTAGTGGGTCGTGCTGGGGGTGGTGTTTCAGGGTTTAGGGTAGTGCAGTGGTCTTCGGGCAGTGTAGGGGGTCATGCTGGGGGTTGTGTTTTAGGGTTTAGGGCAGTGCAGTGGCGTTCGGGCAGTGTAGGGGGTCATGCTGAGGTGATGTTTTGGGGTTTAGGGCAGTGCAGTGGTGGTTGGGCAGTGTAGGGGGTCGTGCTGGGGCTGGTGTTTCAGGGTTTAGGGCAGTGCAGTAGTGTTCGGGCAGTGTAGGGGGTCATGCAGTGGGTGGTGTTTCAGGGTTTAGGGCAGTGCAGTAGTGTTCGGGCAGTGTAGAGGGTCTCACAGGGGGTGGAGTTTCAGGGTTTAGGGCAGAGCAATGGTGTTCGGGCAGTGTAGGGGGCCTTCCAGGGGGTGGTGTTTCAGGGTTTAGGGCAGTGGTGTTCAGGCAGTGTAGGGGGTCGTGCGGGGGGTGGTGTTTCATGGTTTAGGGCAGTACAGTGGTGTTTGGGCAGTGTAGGGAGTCGTGCTGGGGGTGGTGTTTCAGGGTTTAGGGCAGAACAGTGGTGTTTGGGCAGTTTAGCGGTCGTGCTGGGTTTGGTGTTTCAGGGTTTAGGGCAGAGCAGTGGTGTTCGGGCAGTGTAGGGGGTCGTGCTGGGAGTGGTGTTTCAGGGTTTAGGGTAGTGCAGTGGTGTTCGGGCAGTGTAGGGAGTCATGCTGGGGGTGGTGTTTTAGGGTTTAGGGCAGTGCAGTGGTGTTCGGGCAGTGTAGGGGGTCATGCTGAGGTGATGTTTTGGGGTTTAGGGCAGTGCAGTGGTGTTTGGGCAGTGTAGGGAGTCATGCAGGGGCTGGTGTTTCAGAGTTTAGTGCAGTGATGTTAGGGCTGTGTAGGGGGTCGTGCTGGGGCTGGTGTTTCAGGGTTTAGTGCAGTAGAGTTCGAGCAGTGTAGGGGGTCGTGCAGTGGGTGGTGTTTCAGGGTTTAGGGCAGTGTAGTGGTGTTCAGGCAGTATAGGGGGTCGTGCAGGGGGTGGTGTTTCAGGCTTTAGGGCAGTGCAGTAGTGTTCAGGCAGTGTAGGGTGTCTCGCAGGGGGTGGAGTTTCAGGGTTTAGGGCAGAGCAGTGGTGTTCGGGCAGTGTTGGGGGCCTTCCAGGGGGTGGTGTTTCAGGGTTTAGGGCAGTGGTGTTCAGGCAGTGTAGGGGGTCGTGCGGGGGGTGGTGTTTCATGGTTTAGGGCAGTGCAGTGGTGTTCGGGCAGTGTGGGTGGTCGTGCTGGGGGTGGTGTTTCAGGGTTTAGGGCAGTGGTGTTCGGGCAATGTAGGGGGTCGTGCTGGGGCTGGTGTTTTAGGGTTTATGGCAGAGCAGTGGTGTTCGGGCAGTGTAGGGTGTCATGCTGGGGCTGGTGTTTCAGGGTTTAGGGTAGTGCAGTTGTGTTCGGGCAGTGTAGGGAGTCGTGCTGGGGGTGGTGTTTCAGGGTTTAGGGCAGAGCAGTGGTGTTAGGGCAGTTTAGCGGTCTTGCTGGGGCTGGTGTTTCAGGATTTAGGGCAGAGCAGTGGTGTTCGGGCAGTGTGGGGTCGTGCTGGGGCTGGTGTTTCAGGATTTAGGGCAGAGCAGTTGTGTTAGGGCACTGTAGGTGGTCGTGCTGTCGGTGGAGTTTCAGGGTTTAGGGCAGTGCATTGGTTTTCGGGCAGTGTAGGGGATGTTCTGGGGTGGTGTTTCAGGGTTTAGGGCAGAGCATTGGTGTTCAGGCAGTGTAGGGGGTCGTGCTGTGGGTGGTGCTACAGGGTTTAGAGAAGTGCAATGGTGTTCAGGCAGTGTAGGGGGAAGTGCTGGGGTGGTGTTTTAGGGTTTAGGGTAGAGAAGTGGTGTTCGGGCAGTGAAGGGGGGTCGCGCTGGGGGTGGTGTTTCAGGGTTTAGGGCAGGGCAGTTGTGTTTGGGCAGTGTAGGGGGTTGTGCTAGGGCTGGTGTTTCAGGGTTTAGGGCAGTGCAGTGGTGTTCAGGCAGTGTAGGGGGTCGTGCTGGGGGTGGTGTTTCAGGGTTTAGGGCAGAGCAGTGGGGTTTGGGCAGTGTAGGGGGTCGTGCTGGGGGTGGAGTTTTAGGGTTTAGGGCAGTGCAGTTGTGTTCGGCTAGTGTAGAGGGTCATACTGGGCATGGTGTTTTAGGGTTTAGGGCAGTGCAGTGGTGTTCCGGCAGTGTAGCGGGTCGTGCTGGGGCTGGTGTTTCAGGGTTTAGGGCAGAGCAGTGGTGTTCGGGCAGTGTAGGGGGTCGTGCTGTGGGTGGTGCTACAGGGTTTAGGGAAGTGAAATGGTGTTCAGGCAGTGTAGGGGGAAGTGCTGGGGTGGTGTTTTAGGGTTTAGGGCAGAGCAGTGGTGTTCGGGCAGTGTAGGGGGCCTTCCAGGGGGTGGTGTTTCAGGGTTTAGGGCAGTGGTGTTCAGGCAGTGTAGGGGGTCGTGCGGGGGGTGGTGTTTCATGGTTTAGGGCAGTACAGTGGTGTTTGGGCAGTGTAGGGAGTCGTGCTGGGGGTGGTGTTTCAGGGTTTAGGGCAGAACAGTGGTGTTTGGGCAGTTTAGCGGTCGTGCTGGGTTTGGTGTTTCAGGGTTTAGGGCAGAGCAGTGGTGTTCGGGCAGTGTAGGGGGTCGTGCTGGGAGTGGTGTTTCAGGGTTTAGGGTAGTGCAGTGGTGTTCGGGCAGTGTAGGGAGTCATGCTGGGGGTGGTGTTTTAGGGTTTAGGGCAGTGCAGTGGTGTTCGGGCAGTGTAGGGGGTCATGCTGAGGTGATGTTTTGGGGTTTAGGGCAGTGCAGTGGTGTTTGGGCAGTGTAGGGAGTCATGCAGGGGCTGGTGTTTCAGAGTTTAGGGCAGTGCAGTGATGTTAGGGCTGTGTAGGGGGTCGTGCTGGGGCTGGTGTTTCAGGGTTTAGTGCAGTAGAGTTCGAGCAGTGTAGGGGGTCGTGCAGTGGGTGGTGTTTCAGGGTTTAGGGCAGTGTAGTGGTGTTCAGGCAGTATAGGGGGTCGTGCAGGGGGTGGTGTTTCAGGCTTTAGGGCAGTGCAGTAGTGTTCAGGCAGTGTAGGGTGTCTCGCAGGGGGTGGAGTTTCAGGGTTTAGGGCAGAGCAGTGGTGTTCGGGCAGTGTTGGGGGCCTTCCAGGGGGTGGTGTTTCAGGGTTTAGGGCAGTGGTGTTCAGGCAGTGTAGGGGGTCGTGCGGGGGGTGGTGTTTCATGGTTTAGGGCAGTGCAGTGGTGTTCGGGCAGTGTGGGTGGTCGTGCTGGGGGTGGTGTTTCAGGGTTTAGGGCAGTGGTGTTCGGGCAATGTAGGGGGTCGTGCTGGGGCTGGTGTTTTAGGGTTTATGGCAGAGCAGTGGTGTTCGGGCAGTGTAGGGTGTCATGCTGGGGCTGGTGTTTCAGGGTTTAGGGTAGTGCAGTTGTGTTCGGGCAGTGTAGGGAGTCGTGCTGGGGGTGGTGTTTCAGGGTTTAGGGCAGAGCAGTGGTGTTAGGGCAGTTTAGCGGTCTTGCTGGGGCTGGTGTTTCAGGATTTAGGGCAGAGCAGTGGTGTTCGGGCAGTGTGGGGTCGTGCTGGGGCTGGTGTTTCAGGATTTAGGGCAGAGCAGTTGTGTTAGGGCACTGTAGGTGGTCGTGCTGTCGGTGGAGTTTCAGGGTTTAGGGCAGTGCATTGGTTTTCGGGCAGTGTAGGGGATGTTCTGGGGTGGTGTTTCAGGGTTTAGGGCAGAGCATTGGTGTTCAGGCAGTGTAGGGGGTCGTGCTGTGGGTGGTGCTACAGGGTTTAGAGAAGTGCAATGGTGTTCAGGCAGTGTAGGGGGAAGTGCTGGGGTGGTGTTTTAGGGTTTAGGGTAGAGAAGTGGTGTTCGGGCAGTGAAGGGGGGTCGCGCTGGGGGTGGTGTTTCAGGGTTTAGGGCAGGGCAGTTGTGTTTGGGCAGTGTAGGGGGTTGTGCTAGGGCTGGTGTTTCAGGGTTTAGGGCAGTGCAGTGGTGTTCAGGCAGTGTAGGGGGTCGTGCTGGGGGTGGTGTTTCAGGGTTTAGGGCAGAGCAGTGGGGTTTGGGCAGTGTAGGGGGTCGTGCTGGGGGTGGAGTTTTAGGGTTTAGGGCAGTGCAGTTGTGTTCGGCTAGTGTAGAGGGTCATACTGGGCATGGTGTTTTAGGGTTTAGGGCAGTGCAGTGGTGTTCCGGCAGTGTAGCGGGTCGTGCTGGGGCTGGTGTTTCAGGGTTTAGGGCAGAGCAGTGGTGTTCGGGCAGTGTAGGGGGTCGTGCTGTGGGTGGTGCTACAGGGTTTAGGGAAGTGAAATGGTGTTCAGGCAGTGTAGGGGGAAGTGCTGGGGTGGTGTTTTAGGGTTTAGGGCAGAGCAGTGGTGTTCGGGCAGTGTGGGGTCGTGCTGGGGCTGGTGTTTCAGGATTTAGGGCAGAGCAGTGGTGTTAGGGCACTGTAGGTGGTCGTGCTGTCGGTGGAGTTTCAGGGTTTAGGGCAGTGCATTGGTTTTCGGGCAGTGTAGGGGGATGTTCTGGGGGAGGTGTTTCAGGGTTTAGGGCAGAGCAGTGGTGTTCGGGCAGTGTAGGGGGTCATGCTGTGGGTGGTGCTACAGGGTTTAGGGAAGTGCAATGGTGTTCGGGCAGTGTAGGGGGTCGTGCAGGGGGTGGTGTTTCGGGGTTTAGGGCAGTGCAGTGGTGTTCAGGCAGTGTAGGGGGTCGTTCATGGGTGGTGTTTCAGGGTTTAGGGCAGTGCAGTGGTTTTCGGGCTGTGTTGGGGTTCTTGCTGGGGGTGGTGTTTCAGGGTTCAGGGCAGTGGTGTTTGGGCAGAGTAGGGGGTCTTGCTGGGTGTAGTGTTTTAGGGTTTAGGGCAGAGCAGTGGTGTTCGGGCAGTGTGGGGTCGTGCTGGGGCTGGTGTTTCAGGATTTAGGGCAGAGCAGTTGTGTTAGGGCACTGTAGGTGGTCGTGCTGTCGGTGGAGTTTCAGGGTTTAGGGCAGTGCATTGGTTTTCGGGCAGTGTAGGGGGATGTTCTGGGGTGGTGTTTCAGGGTTTAGGGCAGAGCATTGGTGTTCAGGCAGTGTAGGGGGTCGTGCTGTGGGTGGTGCTACAGGGTTTAGGGAAGTGCAATGGTGTTCAGGCAGTGTAGGGGGAAGTGCTGGGGTGGTGTTTTAGGGTTTAGGGTAGAGCAGTGGTGTTCGGGCAGTGAAGGGGGGTCGAGCTGGGGGTGGTGTTTCAGGGTTTAGGGCAGGGCAGTTGTGTTCAGGCAGTGTAGGGGGCTGTGCTAGGGCTGATGTTTCAGGGTTTAGGGCAGTGCAGTGGTGTTCAGGCAGTGTAGGGGGTCGTGCTGGGGGTGGTGTTTCAGGGTTTAGGGCAGAGCAGTGGGGTTCGGGCAGTGTAGGGGGTCGTGCTGGGGGTGGAGTTTTAGGGTTTAGGGCAGTGCAGTTGTGTTCGGCTAGTGTAGAGGGTCATACTGGGCATGGTGTTTTAGGGTTTAGGGCAGTGCAGTGGTGTTCAGGCAGTGTAGCGGGTCGTGCTGGGGCTGGTGTTTCAGGGTTTAGGGCAGGGCAGTGGTGTTCGGGCAGTGTAGGGGGTCATGCGGGGGTGGTGTTTCAGGGTTTAGGGCAGTGCAATGGTGTTCAGGCAGTGTAGGGGGCCTTCCAGGGGGTGGTGTTTCAGAGTTTAGGGCAGTGGTGTTCGGGCAGTGTAGGGGGTCGTGCGGGGGGTGGTGTTTCAGGGTTTAGGGCAGTGCAGTGGTGTTCGGGCAATGTATGGGGCCTTGCAGGAGGTGGTGCTTCAGGGTTTTGGGCAGTGGTGTTCTGGCAGTGTAGGGGCTCTTGCTGGGGGTGGTGTTTCAGGGTTTAGGGCAGTGGAGCAGTGCTGTTCGGTGTTAGACCTGGCACCGTTGGCGTGGGTCACCCTTCCATTTTTTGTTTGTGCCTCAATGTATTTTTATGCTGGTGTTAGCTGCTCAGGGCACTGTGCCACTGCCATCCAGTGCCACAGTGCAAGTGCTCCCTATGGTAAAATGTAGTATGTGAATTGACTTCCATGTTTGGCTTATTTGGTTTACTATCAGTCCCTAGTAGAGTGCACTAGGGGTGCCAAGGGCTTGTATATCCAAATGCTGCTAGTGGGCTTGCAGCACTGGTTGTGCCACCCACAGAGGCAGCGGGGTAAAATGTGTCTAAGGTCTGCCATTGCAGAACCTGCATGCAGTCTGGTACTGTCATGCTGACTGGGCAAGTGTCCCCACTTGCCAGTCCCTAAACCTTCCCTTACCTTCCTATTAGTCACCCCTATGGTAGGCCCTAGGGCAGGGTGCATTGTCAGGATAAGGTAGGACATGCCCTGAGGTGTGTGGCCTGTCCTAATAGTGAATTACAGCCATTTTCGTTTTTCACTATTGTAAGGCTACCTGCTCTCCATAGGCCAGAATGGGCTGCTAGATTATAACACTCTATAATCCTGGCAGGCTCAGGAAGCATGGTAGAAATTCGTGTTTAGTATGCCTGTTAGAAATGGGATTTCTGGTTGGCTAGGGCTTGCGCCAAAGCCAGACAGAAACCACCACTCTAGTCAGGGCTGGGGAGTTACACGCCAAAGATAACCCCTGCTCACCCCCTTGGTAGCTTGGCACGAGCAGTCAGGCTTATCCCTGAGGCGATGTGTTAAGCGTTTGCGCGCGCACCCAGCAACAACACCCAAGGCCCACCACAAAGGAAACTCCACACAAGGTATTCTATAAAAATAGCCTTTGTATTATACACAACACATTAGATAAAAACACACACTCTACAATGTGCCAACAGGCACGGGCAGAATTTACAAGGGATTATATATACAGGGGACAGGGCCACATGGACCACTGTCAGGAATTAGCACTTTGTAGAAATAGCACTTAGAACGTAGGAATAATATTTTAGAACATAGCACATACAATCACTGTAGCACTAAAAATAGAACATATAGCACACAACCAGTAACTACTGGCGCAATAATGACCTCAGCGTCATCACACTAGCATCAGGTAAGTACCACCTACGCAACCCTAACCACCTTTAGGAAAATATTGCGCAGGGAATCAGGACCTCACTAGCACCACCTGTACTAGGGAGAAAACAACCACCTAAGTATCACAATACCTGTAGGGGTCTAAGCACATAAACACATGATGCATAAACACATTCAGAGGTGCAGGAAAGGAACACAATTGCGCAAGAACTCGCATAAGCCACCACCTGTGGCAGTCCCTAGGCCATCTGGCCTTGTAGGGGCAAGGGCGCCCTGTGTCCAAATGTTAGGGCAAGGCTGCGCAAGCTGCGCCAGCCAAAACACAGAGGTTACAACCTAAACGTAGCAGTTGCCCACTAAGTGCTGGGCAACTGGAGAAATGCTGGGGCCAACGTTGGAGCCTCCCAGGGCTCTGAAACAACTGAAATGCCCCCTAGAGCCTCGCAGGCTCTAAATAATAATGTGCCGTCGTTGGAGTCCCTCTGGACTCGGAACTACTGATGGCCCCGCTGAAGCCTCAGGGCTCTGGAGTAATGATGCCCGGTAACGTGGGAGCCCCTCTGGGCTCTAAAACCAATGTAGCCCCCGTCGTTGGAGTGCTACTCGCACTCGAGAACATTCATGCCCAAGTTGGAGCGCCTCGCGCTCGAAACATTCATGCCCCCACGTTGGAGCGTACTCGCGCTCTGGACAACCACTGTCCCTTCGTTGGAGCGCCACTCACGCTCGAGAAGAAGAATGTCCCCAACCGTTGGAGCTACACAGAGCTCGAGAACCAAGCAATGCGGGCCTTCGCTGGAGCGCACCAGCGCTCTAAGCCAGCATGCACACGGAGTCCCCCCCAGCCCTTCCGCACTCACCAGGCTGTTGCACGGGGGACTCCCGCGTCGCCTTCTCTCTCTCTCTCCGGGGCAATCTTCCAGGGAGGCGGGGCCTACGGGCTCCGTACACGATGGCAGCTCGTCCCAGTGCGGGGTGGGCTCCCGCCTGGGTGGGACGTTTCTCCTCCGTGTCAGGGCACCGGGGCGCAGGGTAGGCTCCTGCCTGCTCCGGGACCTCCAGAACCAGCAGCGAGTTCTCGGTGGGAGGCGGGGTAGGCTCCCGCCCTCCTACTTCCTGTTCCTGTTGTCCCGGCGGCCCGCCCCCGGCCCGCCTGACTTCCGGGATGTCCCGGCCCGGGCTGCAGCGGTGATTTTTAAATATCGGCAATAAGAGGGGTAGGCTCCCTCGTGATAATAAAACACTATCCCGCGGGGTGGGCACCCGCTTATAGTTTTAGCAATGTCCCTGGCAGGGTGGGCACCTGCCAGGAGACCCCCGGACTCGGCGAAAACGGGGCAAACGCCGGGTGGGCACCGGCTTGCAGCAAGACAGCGCTCCCGAGCGCTAAAGGCGGATAAAAGCGCTCCCAGGCGCTTAGGGCTACAAATAAAGCGCTCCCAGCGCTTTAGGGCACAAATAAAGTCCAGCCAAAGTCTTCCAAGAGCAGGGGGGCAAAGGCTGGGCCCAGAGCCAGCACACAGGGCCCTCCAGCAGGGAGGCAGTCCCCAGTGGGCAGAGCATTGGTGTTCGGGCAATGTAGGGGGTCGTGCTGTGGGTGGTGCTACAGGGTTTAGGGAAGTGCAATGGTGTTCAGGCAGTGTAGGGGGAAGTGCTGGGGTGGTGTTTTAGGGTTTAGGGCAGAGCAGTGGTGTTCGGGCAGTGAAGGGGGGTCGAGCTGGGGGTGGTGTTTCAGGGTTTAGGGCAGGGCAGTTGTATTCGGACAGTGTAGGGGGTTGTGCTAGGGCTGGTGTTTCAGGGTTTAGGGCAGAGCAGTGGGGTTCGGGCAGTATAGGGGGTCATGATGTGGGTGGAGTTTTAGGGTTTAGGGCAGTGCAGTGGTGTTCGGCTAGTGTAGGGGGTCATACTGGGCATGGTGTTTTAGGGTTTAGGGCAGTGCAGTGGTGTTCGGGCAGTGTAGGGGGTCGTACTGGGGCTGGTGTTGCAGGGTTTAGGGCAGGGCAGTGTTGTTCGGGCAGAGTAGGGGGTCATGCTGGGGCTGGTGTTTCAGGGTTTAGGGCAGTTCAGTGGTGTTCGGGCAGTGTAGCGGTCATGCTGGGGCTGGTGTTTCAGGATTTAGGGCAGAGCAATGGTGTTCGGGCAGTGTAGGGGGCCGTGCTGGGGGTGGAGTTTCAGGGTTTAGGGCAGTGCAGTGGTGTTTGGGCAGTGTAGGGGGTCGTGCAGTGGGTGGGGGTTTAGGGCAGTGCAGTGGAGTTCGGGCAGTTTAGGGGGTCATGCAGGGGGTGGCGTTTCAGGGCTTAGGGCAGTGCAGTAGTGTTTGGGCAGTGTATGTGGTCATGCAGGGGGTGGTGTTTCAGGGTTTAGGGCAGTGCAATGTTGTTCAGGCAGTGTAGGGGGCCTTGCAGGAGGTGGTGATTCAGGGATTTGGGCAGTGGTGTTCAGGCAGTGTAGGGGCTCTTGCTGGGGGTGGTGTTTCAGGGTTTAGGGCAGTGGTGCAGTGCTGTTCGGGCAGTGTAGGGGGTCTTGCAGGGGGTGGTGTTTCAGGGTTTAGGGCAGTGGTATTCGGGCAGTGTAGGGAGCGTGCAGGGGTTGGTGTTTTAGGGTTTAGGGCAATG
Organism: Triturus cristatus; assembly: GCF_964204655.1. Lineage (NCBI taxonomy): Eukaryota > Metazoa > Chordata > Amphibia > Caudata > Salamandridae > Triturus > Triturus cristatus. The sequence goes on from NC_140579.1 coordinate 762,634,245, forward strand.
CAGTGGTGTTCAGGTAGTGTAGGGGTCGTGATGGGGTGGTGTTTTAGGGTTTAGGGCAGTGCAGGGGTGTTCGGGCAGTGTAGGGGGTTGTGCTGGGGCTGGTGTATTAGGGTTTAGGGCAGTGGTGTTCGGGCAGTGTAGGGGTTCGTGCTGGGGGTGGTGTTTTAGGGTTTAGGACAGTGCAGTGGTGTTCGGGCAGTGTAGGGGGTCGTGCTGGGTGTGGTGTTTTAGGGTTTAGGGCAGTGCAGTGGTGATCGGGTAGTGTAGGGGGACATACTGGGGGTGGAGTTTCAGGGTTTAGGGCAGAGCAGTGGTGTTCGGGAAGTGTAGGGGGTCGTGGTGGGGGTGGTGTTTCAGGGTTTAGGGCAAGGCAGTGTAGGGGGACATGCTGGGGGTGTGTTTTAGTTTTTAGGGCAGTGCAGTGGTATTCGGGCATTGTAGGGGGATGTGCTGGGGTAGTGTTTTAGGGTTTAGGGCAGAGCAGTGGTGTTCGGGCAGTGTAGGGGTTCGTGCGGGGGTGGTGTTTCAGGGTTTAGGGCAGTGCAGTGGTGTTCGGGCAGTGTAGGGAGTTGTGCAGGGGGTGGTGTTTCAGGGTTCAGGGCAGTGCAGTGGTTTTCGGGCAGTGTAGGGGTTCTTGCTGGGGGTGGTGTTTCCAGGGTTGAGGGCAGTGGTATTCGGGCAGTGTAGGGGGTGTTGCTGGGGGTGGTGTTTCAGGGTTTAGGGCAGTGCAGGGGTGTTCGGGCAGTGTAGGGGGACGTGCTGGGGCTGGTGTTTCAGGGTTTAGGGCAGTGCAGTGGTGTTCGGCAGTGTATGGGGCCTTGCAGGGGGTGGTGTTTCAGGGTTTAGGGCAGTGGTATTCGGGCACTGTAGGGGGTCTTGCTGGGGTTGGTGTTTCAGGGTTTAGGGCAGTGGTACAGTGCTGTTTGGGCAGCGAAGGGGGTCTTGCAGGGAGTGGTGTTTCAGGTTTTAGGGCAGTGGTATTCGGGCAGTGTAGGGGGTCTTGCTGGGATGGTGTTTCAGGGTTTAGGGCAGTGCAGTGGTGTTCGGGCAGTGTAAGCGGTCATGCTGGGGGTGGTGTTTTAGGGTTTAGGGCAGTGCAGTGGTGTTGGGGCAGTGTAGGGGTCATGCTGGGGTGGTGTTTTAGGGTTTAAGCCAGTGCAGTGGTGTTCGGGCAGTGTAGGGGATCGTGCTGTGGGTGGTGTTTTAGGGTTAAGGGCAGTGCAGTGGTGTTCGGGCAGTGTAGGGGGTCATGCTGGGGGTGGTGTTTTAGGGTTTAGGGTAGTGCAGTGATGGTCGGGTAGCATAGGAGGTTGTGCTGGGGGTGGTGTTTTAGGATTTAGGGCAGAGCAGTGGCGTTCGGGCAGTGTAGGGGGTCGTGCTAGGGTGGTATTTTAGGGTTTAGGGCAGTGCAGTGGTTTTCAGGCAGTATGGGGGTTGTGCTGGGGGTGGTGTTTTAGGGTTTAGTGCAGTGGTGTTCGGGCAGTGTAGGGGGTTGTGCTGGAGGTGGTGTTTTCGGGTTTAGGGCAGTGCAGTGGTGTTTGGGCAGTGTAGGGGGTCATGCTGGGGGTTGTGTTTTAGGGTTTGGGCAGTTGAGTGGTGTTTGTGCAGTGTAGGGGGACGTACTGGGGGTGATGTTTCAGTGTTTAGGGCAGTGCAGTGGTGTTCGGGCAGTGTAGGGGGATGTGCTGGGTGTGGTGTTTCAGGGTTTAGGGCAGTGCAGTGGTGTTCGGGCAGTATAGGGGGATGTGCTGGGGGTGTGTTTTAGGGTTTAGGGCAGAGCAGTGGTGTTTGGGCAGTGTAGGGGGTCATGCTTGGGGTGGTGTTTCAGGGTTTAGGGCAGTACAGTGGTGTTCGGGCAGTGTAGGGGGTCGTGGTGGGTGTGGTGTTTCAGGGTTTAGGGCAAGGCAGTGTAGGGGGACTGTTAGAAATGGGATTTCTGGTTGGCTAGGGCTTGCGCCAAAGCCAGACAGAAACCACCACTCTAGTCAGGGCTGGGGAGTTACACGCCAAAGATAACCCCTGCTCACCCCCTTGGTAGCTTGGCACGAGCAGTCAGGCTTATCTCTGAGGCGATGTGTAAAGCGTTTGCGCGCGCACCCAGCAACAACACCCAAGGCCCACCACAAAGGAAACTCCACACAAGGTATTCTATAAAAATAACCTTTGTATTATACACAACACATTAGATAAAAACACACACTCTACAATGTGCCAACAGGCACGGGCAGAATTTACAAGGGATTATATGTACAGGGGACAGGGCCACATGGACCACTGTCCGGAATTAGCACTTTTTAGAACATAGCACAAACCACCAATAGTAAACGTAGAACATAACACAAAGTAAATGTAGAGCACAACCAGTCTCTACTGGCGCAATAATGACCTCAGCGTCATCACACTAGCATCAGGTATAAAACCTATCCTGTATCTATCACAGGGGCATAAATCACATTATGCAATTCTCATTGGTCTAACTCATTAGACCTAACCACCTAGCTATAACTATACTAGGGGCGCACATCGCACAGGGAAGTACATTCTCCCTACCATCAACCTAAGCAGGTAAGACAACCTTCTAGGCAGAAATAACCACATTTAGAGGTATCAGACACAGGGTGCGCAAAACCTGCTATATACAATACATTTCCTAGCACCCAAAAGCACATTAGCATGAATCGCAATAACACCTCAATCACATTAGAGTCCAGGACGCACCAGAACCTAAACGTAGCAGCTGCCCACTACTTGCTGGGCAGCTGGGGACAAAGCAGGGCCTAAACGCTGCAGCTGGCACTAAGTGCTGCACAGCTGTGGAAGGCAGATAGGGGCCTGGGCTCTCAAATGGCCCATGACACAATGTCACAACGTGGGAGCCCTCTAGGCTCTAGAAACAACATGTCCCCAAGTCCCCCGGGGACTTCTAAATATCAAATGGCCCCCTGAAACGTAGAGCGCACGGGCGCTTTAAACTAAGCATGTCCTCAAATAGCGTAGGAGCCTCGTGGGCTCAGAGAAAATAATGCCCCCGAAGTCAGAGCCATGCTAGGGCTCTAAACAATGTGTCACTGTTGGAGCCATCTGGGGCTCAAGACTGACCCGGCCCGCCTCGTTGGGCCTCTCACAACAATTGTGCCCCCCTCGTTGGAGCAGCCCCACTATCAAGCGGGGGCTGCTCGGAGAAAGACGGGATCCAGCGCAGTGCCTCGTCCGGCACGCACACGGGAGAGGCATGTTGGAGCGGCCCACTGTAACGAGGGGCCGCTCAGCACTGCACGGGTGCCTCTATCTGGCGACCTCCCCCCTCCAGGCAGCTCTACTCACCAGGCTGCTCTCCAGAGGCGGCGGGGGACGCTGTCTTCTTCTTTGCGGGCAGTGCGGCGCGGGGCTCTCCCTCGGTCATGGGAGCCCCGCGCCACAAACTCACGCCGGCCTCTTCCGGCTTGGTTGCAGGCCCCGCCCATGTCACGGGCAGGCCTGCCTGGCTTCCGGTTTTGCCGCGAGCCGCGGCGGTGAAGTTTCACGAGGTAAAGTGCGGGGTGGGCACCCGCTTTTAAATCAAGCAGTTTGGCGGCATATTTAGCGGGGTGGGCACCCGCAATGACATAAATTAAGGCCGCAAATGCGGGGTGGGCACCCACGCATAATTATCATAAGCCGACAGGCGGCAGGGTAGGCTCCCACACGGAACAGCCATTACGGGGGAATCCCTACGCTGGGGATTCCCTCTGGGGCAAGGATGGCAGCTGAGCGCTGCAGAGCATGCACGCTCTTCTTCCTGGCCAAAAATAGCGATAAAAGCGCTCCTAGGGCACTAGCAGGCTGTAACAAGCCTTGGCAAAGGGAAAAGTTCTAAGCAGTCCTGGGCATCTGAAGATGGAGCAAAGCAGCTCCCAGCAAGGGAAAATCCTCCAGGTATCCAGGGGCTGGGCAGGGCCCAGGGAGGCAAGCCTTCCCCTGGGCCCCAGCAGCAGCACGCCCCTGGTAGATTCGAGTTGGAACAAGAACATTTTGTAAGGGGACACAGCCCCTTTTTATACACCAAATCCCTTTGTTCAGGGTTCAGGGTGAGGGGAAAAACCAGTCGCAGCTGGTTGGGGAGCACCCTTGATGTGCTCAGCCCCTCACTCTATTCATTGGCAGGGCTAGGGTCGTCAGTCGCACCGCAGGGGGCGGGGCCAGCATTGTGTGTGGAAAACCCTGTCCTATTCAGGACCCAGGTGTACTCCTCCCACCCATCTAGCTGCTGATCTCCCCATTCACCACTGGGTGACTCATCCTGACTCTGGGGAATCCCTAGCCCGTCACATGACATGACCAGCCAATCACGCGACAGACACACTGCACACAGAAGTGCCCACTTCTAGAAGTGGCACTTCCACACTAGGTACATGCACGCCGCACCCATCATCGCGCAGCATTCACTCCCACGAGTCCGCACATACCAAACTCGGGCCTGCACACCCCACGCATCAGGAACTACTAGGGACACATACATTCCCCATGCATTCCTATGGGAGGGCAGGCCTATCTCACCACATGCACTCAGAGCACGCACGCACTTTACCCTGGGACACAGGGAAAGTGCGCAGAGACCAAACAATTACCAGTAAAAAGCAAAAAAAGTTCAGGGGTGAACCTGCCAGAAGGGCCAAGTCCAACAGGGACATGCTGGGGGTGTGTTTTAGTTTTTAGGGCAGTGCAGTGGTGTTCAGGCAGTGTAGGGGTCGTCCAGGGGGTGGTGTTTCATGGTTTAGGGCGGTGCAGTGGTGTTCGGGCACTGTAGGGGGACGTGCTGGGGTGGTGTTTTAGGGTTTAGGGCAGAGCAGTGGTGTTCGGGCAGTGTAGGGGTTAGTGCGGGGGGGGTGTTTCAGGGTTTAGGGCAAGGCAGTGTAGGGGGACATGCTGGGGGTGTGTTTTAGTTTTTAGGGCAGTGCAGTGGTGTTCAGGCAGTGTAGGGGTTGTCCAGGGGGTGGTGTTTCATGGTTTAGGGCAGTGCAGTGGTGTTCGGGCACTGTAGGGGGACGTGCTGGGGTGGTGTTTTAGGGTTTAGGGCAGAGCAGTGGTGTTCGGGCAGTGTAGGGGTTCGTGCGGGGGGGTGTTTCAGGGTTTAGGGCAGTGCAGTGGTGTTCGGGCAGTGTATGGGGCCTTGCAGGGGGTGGTGTTTCAGGGTTTAGGGCAGTGGTATTCGGGCAGTGTAGGGGGTCTTGCTGGGGTTGGTGTTTCAGGGTTTAGGGCAGTGGTACAGTGCTGTTTGGGCAGTGTAGGGGGTCTTGCAGGGAGTGGTGTTTCAGGTTTTAGGGCAGTGGTATTCGGGCAGTGTAGAGGGGTCTTGCTGGGGTGGTGTTTTAGGGTTTAGGGCAGTGCAGTGGTGTTCGGGCAGTGTAGGGGTCATGCTGGGGTGGTGTTTTAGGGTTTAAGCCAGTGCAGTGGTGTTCGGGCAGTGTAGGGGGTCGTGCTGTGGGTGGTGTTGTAGGGTTTAGGGCAGTGGTGTTCGGGCAGTGTAGGCGTCATGCTGGGGGTGGTGTTTTAGGGTTTAGGGCAGTGCAGTGGTGTTCGGGCAGTGTAGGGGGTCATGCTGGGGGTGGTGTTTTAGGGTTTAGGGTAGTGCAGTGATGGTCGGGTAGCATAGGAGGTTGTGCTGGGGGTGGTGTTTTAGGATTTAGGGCAGAGCAGTGGCGTTCGGGCAGTGTAGGGGGTTGTGCTGGGGTGGTGTTTTATGGTTTAGGGCAGTGCAGTGGTTTTCGGGCAGTATAGGGGGTCATGCTGGGGGTGGTGTTTTAGGGTTTGGGCAGTGGAGTGGTGTTTGTGCAGTGTAGGGGGACATACTGGGGGTAATGTTCCAGTGTTTAGGGCAGAGCAGTGGTGTTCGGGCAGTGTAGGGGTTGTGCTGGTGGTGGTGTTTCAGGGTTTAGGGCAGTGCAGTGGTGTTTGGGCAGTGTATGGAGTAGTGCTCTGGGGGGGTGTTTCAGGGTTTAGGGCAGAGCAGTGGTGTTCGGGCAGTATAGCGGTCATGCTGGGGCTGGTGTTTCAGGATTTAGGGCAGAGCAATGGTGTTCGGGTAGTGTAGCGGGCCGTGCTGAGGGTGGAGTTTCAGGGTTTAGGGCAGTGCAGTGGTGTTCGGGCAGTGTAGGGGGTCGTGCAGTAGGTGGGGGTTTAGGGCAGTGCAGTGGTGTTCGGGCAGTTTAGGGGGTCATGCAGGGGGTGTCGTTTCAGGGTTTAGGGCAGTGCAGTAGTGTTCGGGCAGTGTAGGGGGTCATGCAGGGGGTGGTGTTTCAGGGTTTAGGGCAGTGCAATGGTGTTCCGGCAGTGTAGGGGGCCTTACAGGAGGTGGTGCTTCAGGGATTTGGGCAGTGGTGTTCGGGCAGTGTAGGGGCTCTTGCTGGGGGTGGTGTTTCAGGGTTTAGCGCAGTGGTGCAGTGGTGTTCGGGCAGTGTAGGGGGTCTTGCAGGGGGTGGTGTTTCAGGGTTTAGGGCAGTGGTATTCGGGCAGTGTAGGGAGCGTGCAGCGGTTGGTGTTTTAGGGTTTAGGGCAGTGCAGTGGTTTTCGGGTAGTGTAGGGGTCGTGATGGGGTGGTGTTTTAGGGTTTAGGGCAGTGCAGTGGTGTTCGGGCACGGTAGGGGGTCGTGCTGGGGTGGTGTTTTAGGGTTTAGGGCAGTGCAGGGGTGTTCGGGCAGTGTAGGGGGTTGTGCTGGGGCTGGTGTATTAGGGTTTAGGGCAGTGGTGTTCGGGCAGTGTAGGGGTTCGTGCTGGGGGTGGTGTTTTAGGGTTTAGGGCAGTGCAGTGGTGTTCGGGCAGTGTAGGGGGTCGTGCTGGGTGTGGTGTTTTAGGGTTTAGGGCAGTGCAGTGGTGATCGGGTAGTGTAGGGGGACATACTGGGGGTGGAGTTTCAGGGTTTAGGGCAGAGCAGTGGTGTTCGGGAAGTGTAGTGGGTCGTGGTGGGGGTGGTGTTTCAGGGTTTAGGGCAAGGCAGTGTAGGGGGACATGCTGGGGGTGTGTTTTAGTTTTTAGGGCAGTGCAGTGGTGTTCAGGCAGTGTAGGGGTCGTCCAGGGGGTGGTGTTTCATGGTTTAGGGCAGTGCAGTGGGGTTCGGGCACTGTAGGGGGACGTGCTGGGGTGGTGTTTTAGGGTTTAGGGCAGAGCAGTGGTGTTTGGGCAGTGTAGGGGTTCGTGCGGGGGTGGTGTTTCAGGGTTAGGGCAGTGCAGTGGTGTTCGGGCAGTGTAGGGAGTTGTGCAGGGGGTGGTGTTTCAGGGTTCAGGGCAGTGCAGTGGTTTTCGGGCAGTGTAAGGGTTCTTGCAGGGGGTGGTGTTTCAGGGTTGAGGGCATTGGTATTCGGGCAGTGTAGGGGGTGTTGCTGGTGTTTCAGGGTTTAGGGCAGTGCAGTGGTGTTTGGCAGTGTATGGGGCCTTGCAGGGGGTGGTGTTTCAGGGTTTAGGGCAGTGGTATTCGGGCAGTGTAGGGGGTCTTGCTGGGGTTGGTGTTTCAGGGTTTAGGGCAGTGGTACAGTGCTGTTTGGGCAGTGTAGGGGGTCTTGCAGGGAGTGGTGTTTCAGGTTTTAGGGCAGTGGTATTCGGGCAGTGTAGGGGGGTCTTGCTGGGATGGTGTTTCAGGGTTTAGGGCAGTGCAGTGGTGTTCGGGCAGTGTAAGCGGTCATGCTGGGGGTGGTGTTTTAGTGTTTAGGGAAGTGCAGTGGTGTTCGGGCAGTGTAGGGGTCATGCTGGGGTGGTGTTTTAGGGTTTAAGCCAGTGCAGTGGTGTTCGGGCAGTGTAGGGGGTTGTGCTGTGGGTGGTGTTGTATGGTTTAGGGCAGTGGTGTTCGGGCAGTGTAGGGGTCATGCTCGGGGTGGTGTTTTAGGGTTTAGGGCAGTGCAGTGGTGTTCGGGCAGTGTAGGGGGTCATGCTGGGGGTGGTGTTTTAGGGTTTAGTGCAGTGGTGTTCGGGCAGTGTAGGGGGTCGTGCTGGAGGTGGTGTTTTCGGGTTTAGGGCAGTACAGTGGTGTTCGGGCAGTGTAGGGGGTCATGCTGGGGGTGGTGTTTTAGGGTTTGGACAGTGGAGTGGTGTTCGTGCAGTGTAGGGGGACGTACTGGGGGTGATTTTTCAGTGTTTAGGGCAAATCAGTGGTGTTTGGGCAGTGTAGGGGGATGTGCTGGGTGTGGTGTTTCAGGGTTTAGGGCAGTGCAGTGGTGTTCGGGCAGTATAGGGGGATGTGCTGGGGGTGTGTTTTAGGGTTTAGGGCAGAGCAGTGGTGTTTGGGCAGTGTAGGGGGTCATGCTTGGGGTGGTGTTTCAGGGTTTAGGGCAGTGCAGTGCAGTGGTGTTCGGGAAGTGAAGGGGGTCGTGGTGGGGGTGGTGTTTCAGGGTTTAGGGCAAGGCAGTGTAGGGGGACATGCTGGAGGTGTGTTTTAGTTTTTAGGGCAGTGCAGTGGTGTTCAGGCAGTGTAGGGGGACGTGCTGGGGTGGTGTTTTAGGGTTTAGTGCAGAGCAGTGGTGTTCGGGCAGTGTAGGGGTTCGTGCGGGGTGGTGTTTCAGGGTTTAGGGCAGTGCAGTGGTGTTTGGGCAGTGTAGGGGGATGTGCTGGGTGTGGTGTTTCAGGGTTTAGGGCAGTGCAGTGGTTTTCGGGCAGTATAGGGAGTCGTGCTGGGGGTGGTGTTTTAGGGTTTAGGGCAGTGGTGTTCGGGCAGTGTAGGCGTCATGCTGAGGGTGGTGTTTTAGGGTTTAGGGCAGTGCAGTGGTGTTCGGGCAGTGTAGGGGGTCATGCTGGGGGTGGTGTTTTAGGGTTTAGGGTAGTGCAGTGATGGTCGTGTAGCATAGGAGGTTGTGCTGGGGGTGGTGTTTTAGGATTTAGGGCAGAGCAGTGGCGATCGGGCAGTGTAGGGGGTCGTGCTGGGGTGGTGTTTTAGGGTTTAGGGCAGTGCAGTGGTTTTCGGGCAGTATAGGGGGTCGTGCTGGGGGTGGTGTTTTAGGGTTTAGTGCAGTGGTGTTCGGGCAGTGTAGGGGGTCGTGCTGGAGGTGGTGTTTTCGGGTTTAGGGCAGTACAGTGGTGTTCGGGCAGTGTAGGGGGTCATGCTGGGGGGGGTGTTTTAGGGTTTGGACAGTGGAGTGGTGTTCGTGCAGTATAGGGGGACGTACTGGGGGTGATGTTTCAGTGTTTAGGGCAGAGTAGTGGTGTTTGGGCAGTGTAGGGGGATGTGCTGGGTGTGGTGTTTCAGGGTTTAGGGCAGTGCAGTGGTGTTCGGGCAGTATAGGGGGATGTGCTGGGGGTGTGTTTTAGGGTTTAGGGCAGAGCAGTGGTGTTTGGGCAGTGTAGGGGGTCATGCTTGGGGTGGTGTTTCAGGGTTTAGGGCAGTGCAGTGCAGTGGTGTTCGGGCAGTGAAGGGGGTCGTGGTGGGGGTGGTGTTTCAGGGTTTAGGGCAAGGCAGTGTAGGGGGACATGCTGGAGGTGTGTTTTAGTTTTTAGGGCAGTGCAGTGGTGTTCAGGCAGTGTAGGGGGACGTGCTGGGGTGGTGTTTTAGGGTTTAGGGCAGAGCAGTGGTGTTCGGGCAATGTAGGGGTTCGTGCGGGGTGGTGTTTCAGGGTTTAGGGCAGTGCAGTGGTGTTTGGGCAGTGTAGGGGGATGTGCTGGGTGTGGTGTTTCAGGGTTTAGGGCAGTGCAGTGGTTTTCGGGCAGTATAGGGGGTCGTGCTGGGGGTGGTGTTTTAGGGTTTAGGGCAGTGGTGTTCGGGCAGTGTAGGCGTCATGCTGAGGGTGGTGTGTTAGGGTTTAGGGCAGTGCAGTGGTGTTCGGGCAGTGTAGGGGGTCATGCTGGGGGTGGTGTTTTAGGGTTTAGGGTAGTGCAGTGATGGTCGGGTAGCATAGGAGGTTGTGCTGGGGGTGGTTTTTTAGGATTTAGGGCAGAGCAGTGGCGTTCGGGCAGTGTAGGGGGTCGTGCTGGGGTGGTGTTTTAGGGTTTAGGGCAGTGCAGTGGTTTTCGGGCAGTATAGGGGGTCGTGCTGGGGGTGGTGTTTTAGGGTTTAGTGCAGGTGTGTCCGGGCAGTGTAGGGGGTCGTGCTGGAGGTGGTGTTTTCGGGTTTAGGGCAGTGCAGTGGTGTTCGGGCAGAGTAGGGGGTCATGCTGGGGGTGGTGTTTTAGGGTTTTGGCAGTGGAGTGGTGTTCGTGCAGTGTAGGGGGACGTACTGGGGGTAATGTTTCAGTGTTTAGGGCAGAGCAGTGGTGTTCGGGCAGTGTAGGGGTTGTGCTGGGGGTGGTGTTTCAGGGTTTAGGGCAGTGCAGTGGTGTTCGGGCAGTGTAGGGAGTAGTGCTCTGGGGGGGTGTTTCAGGGTTTAGGGCAGAGCAGTGGTGTTCGGGCAGTATAGCGGTCATGCTGGGGCTGGTGTTTCAGGATTTAGGGCAGAGCAATGGTGTTCAGGTAGTGTAGGGGGCCGTGCTGGGGTGGAGTTTCAGGGTTTAGGGCAGTGCAGTGGTGTTCGGGCAGTGTAGGGGGTCGTGCAGTGGGTGGGGGTTTAGGGCAGTGCAGTGGTGTTCGGGCAGTTTAGGGGGTCATGCAGGGGGTGGCGTTTCAGGGTTTAGGGCAGTGCAGTAGTGTTCGGGCAGTGTAGGGGGTCATGCAGGGGGTGGTGTTTCAGGGTTTAGGGCAGTGCAATGGTGTTCCGGCAGTGTAGGGGTCCTTGCAGGAGGTGGTGCTTCAGGGATTTGGGCAGTGGTGTTCGGGCAGTGTAGGTGCTCTTGCTGGGGGTGGTGTTTCAGGGTTTAGCGCAGTGGTGCAGTGCTGTTCGGGCAGTGTAGGGGGTCTTGCAGGGGGTGGTGTTTCAGGGTTTAGGGCAGTGGTATTCGGGCAGTGTAGGGGGTCGTGCTGGGGTGGTGTTTTAGGGTTTAGGGCAGTGCAGGGGTGTTCAGGCAGTGTAGGGGGTTGTGCTGGGGCTGGTGTATTAGGGTTTAGGGCAGTGGTGTTCGGGCAGTGTAGGGGGTCGTGCTGGGGGTGGTGTTTTAGGGTTTAGGGCAGTGCAGTGGTGTTCGGGCAGTGTAGGGGGTCGTGCTGGGTGTGGTGTTTTAGGGTTTAGGGCAGTGCAGTGGTGATCGGGTAGTGTAGGGGGACATACTGGGGGTGGAGTTTCAGGGTTTAGGGCAGAGCAGTGGTGTTCGGGAAGTGTAGTGGGTCGTGGTGGGGGTGGTATTTCAGGGTTTAGGGCAAGGCAGTGTAGGGGGACATGCTGGGGGTGTGTGTTAGTTTTTAGGGCAGTGCAGTGGTGTTCAGGCAGTGTAGGGGTCGTCCAGGGGGTGGTGTTTCATGGTTTAGGGCGGTGCAGTGGTGTTCGGGCACTGTAGGGGGACGTGCTGGGTGTGGTGTTTCAGGGTTTAGGGCAGTGCAGTGGTGTTCGGGCAGTGTAGGGGGGTGTGCTGGGTGTGGTGTTTCAGGGTTTAGGGCAGTGCAGTGGTTTTCGGGCAGTATAGGGGGTCGTGCTGGGGGTGGTGTTTTAGGGTTTAGTGCAGTGGTGTTCGGGCAGTGTAGGGGGTCGTGCTGGAGGTGGTGTTTTCGGGTTTAGGGCAGTGCAGTGGTGTTCGGGCAGTGTAGGGGGTCATGCTGGGGGTGGCGTTTTAGGGTTTGGGCAGTGGAGTGATGTTCGTGCAGTGTAGGGGGACGTACTGGGGGTGATGTTTCAGTGTTTAGGGCAGAGCAGTGGTGTTCGGGCAGTGTAGGGGTTGTGCTGGGTGTGGTGTTTCAGGGTTTAGGGCAGTGCAGTGGTGTTCGGGCAGTGTAGGGGTATGTGCTGGGTGTGGTGTTTCTGGGTTTAGGGCAGTGCAGTGGTGTTCGGGCAGTATAGGGGGATGTGCTGGGGTGTGTTTTAGGGTTTAGGGCAGAGCAGTGGTGTTTGGGCAGTGTAGGGGGTCATGCTTGGGCTGGTGTTTCAGGGTTTAGGGCAGTGCAATGGTGTTTGGGCAGTGTAGGGGGTCGTGCAGGGGGTGGTGTTTCGGGGTTTAGGGCAGTGCAGTGGTGTTCAGGCAGTGTAGGGGGTCGTTCACGGGTGGTGTTTCAGGGTTTAGGGCAGTGCAGTGGTTTTCGGGCTGTGTAGGGGTTCTTGCTGGGGGTGGTGTTTCACGGTTCAGGGCAGTGGTGTTTTGGCAGAGTAGGGGGTCTTGCTGGGTGTAGTGTTTCAGAGTTTAGGGCAGTGGTGTTCGGGCAGTGTAAGGGCTCTTGCGGGGTTGGTGTTTCACGGTTTAGGGCAGTGGTGCAGTGGTGTTCGGGAAGTGTAGGGGGTCTTGCAGGGGGTGGTGTTTCAGGGTTTAGGGCAGTGGGGTTCGGGCAGTGTAGGGGTCGTGCTGGGGGTGGTGTTTCAGGGTTTAGGGCAGTGCAGTGGTGTTCGGGCAGAGTAGGGGGACGTGCTGGGGATGGTGTTTTAGGGTTTAGGTCAGTGGTGTTCGGGCATTGTAGGGGGTCGTGCTGGGGGTGGTATTTCAGGGTTAAGGACAGTGCAGTGGTGTTTGGGCAGTGTAGGGGGCCTTGCTGGTGGTGGTGGTTCAGGGTTTAGGGTAGTGGTGTTCAGGCAGTGTAGGGGCTCTTGATGGGGGTGGTGTTTCAGGGTTTAGGGCAGTGGTGCAGTGCTGTTCGGGCAGTGTAGGGGGTCTTGCAGGGGGTGGTGTTTCAGGGTTTAGGGCAGTGGTATTCGGGCAGTGTAGGGGGTGTGCTGGGGTGGTGTTTTAGCGTTTAGGGTAGTGCAGTGGTGTTTGGGCAGTGTAGGGGTCGTGCTGGGGTGGTGTTTTAGGGTTTAGGGCAGTGCAGTGTTGTTCGGGCAGTGTAGGGGGTCGTGCTGGTGTTGAAAACTAAAACAGCGATATGATTAAGCATTCACTAAAGACATGAATTCTCTCCAGTTAAAACATGTTTCTTGTCTTATGTTGACTAATGTCCGGACTCCATCTTGTATTGTTGTGTCTCCACGTGCTCAGCATGAGAAGAGTCCTACCTTTTCGCTAGTTGTTCTTGTAATCTGCCTAGTAACAGTCTATAAATAGCTCCTTTGTCCGTCTGGCGCATGCCCAGACTTGACCACATCTGTTATCAGTTAGTCCTTGCTTGACCATGTTTTCGCGGGCTTAAGGACTGTGTTAACTCCGCCCACATATTGGTTCTGTATCGAAAATAACCATAAAAGGTAATTAATTCTGCTTCATGCTGTATCCACCCACTTATGAGCCCCTCTGTTGTGTATAAAAGGGGACTGTGTATGCAAGTTCTTTGTGCTACTCTATGCAATACTGAAGAGTGTTGTATAGGTTGTAGGACCACCCTTAAGGGTTAATAAACTCTGTCTTTGTACTTTGCAGTTTCCGTGCCAACTTCCTTCTAGTTTTTGTTACAGGAGAGCGAACCCTTGTACTCTGCGGGCCTAGCTGGGGCCTGTATTCATCAATTGGCGCCCGTCACGTGGGGCTCATCGGCGACTCGGATGCTCGAAGGACTGGTCGTGACGAAGGTGAGGAATTTTGCCGGGGATGTGATCACTGCCAGTGGCGTTTTAGTCCTGGCATCCCGAGGTTTTCTTCCTTCCCTTCCGAGCTGACCTTCTGGGTGGCGCCGGTCCTCGACTGAGACCTCTTCTGTCGGTTAGCCGTGACAGCCGTTTGGGCGAATTTTGGAACTTGGCAGTTGGAACCTGGACACTCTTGATTGGTAAGAACCGTTGTACGGTACTTGCTCCGAGTTTTGATGCCTGGGTTGGCTATTTGAGTTTGATTTGTGATGACCGGTCATATTTTGTATTGATTACTGTGAGAATATATGCGTTGCAACACATATAGGCAGGTAATGTGGAGATATTTCTCCGGAGTTGTTTAAATCTGAACGGCGCAAAGTTTAAGTGCCATTTTTTTGATAATACTGCATATTTTGCATTATTTTTGAGCATGCCTGCTTTTAGTGCACTCCGTAAGTGGTGCTGCTGCTTTGGAAACCGGTTAAATCTTGAGGAATCTGCTCCAGCCCCCCCAGAGGGGACTCCTAATAGGGATATGTATGTGAAGCATGGTCTTTCCTCTATAATGTACAGCACAGTGTGGAGGAGATACACCAAAAAGGATCCTGAGTTACGATGGCCTTTGTATGGATCGTTTGATATGCGTAAGATTGAGTATGTGGAACAGTGTATGTGTAAACGGCGTGCTCGGCAAGACATGTTTGAATGTGTACGGTTATGGGTGAAGGAAGTGCGTGAGCGAGAGAAACGTGAGAAAGCGCTGTTTGATAAAGAGCAACGGAAAAATGATCATGTGCGAGCACAGGAAGCGAAGCGTCGGGAGGAAAGAGAACTGGCGGAGAGACAAGAGAAAGAGCGTAGGTTGCAAGTCTCGGGTCAATATGCTGTCCGCCAGCCACTTTATCCTGTCCTTACTAATCTTGAAGATGATTTTTATTTATTAGATCGTTCTCCGCCCCCTTATGTTGGTGCGTCCGCCCCGAGATCACAGGAGTCTGGATTGGTTTCGGATAAGGTAGACACGCGGTCTATGTTGTCAGTCGAGCGTACGAGTGAGCTTCGGAAAATTTCTCTTCGTTCACTTAAGGGCAAGTTATCCCTTGCTGAATTGTTGGACTCTTTGGAAAAGTGGCGGGATAGAGAGAAGTTGTATTTTCTTGAAACCTTTTCTGATGAAGTGATTACTGCCTTTCGGAAATATTCAGAAGTTTTTGAGCCTGATGATGTAGTATTAGATGCTAAAGCATTGCGTAACGGTGTTTTTTCTCCCTCTAAGGCACCTGATGCGGTCCGGCGACTGTTTGCATTGCGGGACGCGGCGAGTGACCTTAAAGAGAGAGCGCGCCTAAAGGCAGGGGAGAAGGAGCAGTCGGATCCACGTATCGGCGATGATCAACCATCTACCTCCCACTCAGATAAGAGCGAACTAGTGCATGCTAAACCGATGCGAGAGGCGGCACCTTTGTATGTTCCTCCTAAAGGAGCGGGAACTAGTTCAGATATTACTTCCGCCGATGCTAAGGGATATTTTGTGTATAACTGGGTCTATACTCCCTGGCATAGGGCTGATGTTATGGCATTAAAGAATGCATTGCCTGACCCCCGCAAGAATCCAGCGGCCTTTTATGAAGAGGTCGAGGGGGCCTTGAATTCTTGTACTATGACTTTAGCAGATATAGACTTGTTTTTTGGGCTCATATTACCACCGGATATGTGGAGATCTGTGCGGAAGGTGGATGATGTTCCCGCTTTTAAGGCTAGGTGGTCCGAGATTGAGGATGAGGATAAGGAGAGAAAACCCGCGCAAAAACGACCGCGGATTATTTTAGATCTTCCTGCTGCTATTTTGACTAAGCTGAAAACGATTATTCCCCCTAAAAAGATTGACTGGAATATGTTAGCATCGTGTAAGCAGAAGATTGATGAATCAGTCTCAGATTTCTTTACGCGCTTTGAGGAGACATTTCATGATTTCAGTGGTCAGTCACTTACGGATGATACGGGTCGCCATCTTTTTGTGGATAAATATGTGGCGAACTTATTACCGGGAATAGCAGCTCATTTAAAAGCGAGTGAGAGTTCTTGGTCCACTTCGTCTCTGGCATCCCTCCTGACTATGGCTCAGTATTATGAGCGTCAGGAGCAAGAAGCGAAGGGGCAGGAGGAGAAGAAATCGAAAGATTTGAAAACAAAGGTGATGTCAGCGCAAGTGTATGGTCCGCCTCGTCGGGGTGTCGATAGAGGTAGGGGAGGATTCTATGGTCCCCCTTCGGGTCGGTCAGATGTCAATAGAAATCAATGTGCGTATTGTAAACAGTCGGGTCATTGGGCCAGAGATTGTCCGGTGTTGTATGCATCTCGTCCGGGACGTGGTCAGGGACCGCCGAGAGGAAGAGGGGGCTTTTCGAATTATAGAGGGAACTCTAATGATCGTACTCGATTTGAGCCTAGCATACAGCAACGGGATAGGCCTAATGTGTTTGATAGGCAACATCAGTATCAAATGTCTGGGAACAACCGTTCTGGGTATCATGACTCACAGCATGCATAGGATTGCGTTGGATGGGGGTTAGAATCAGTTGAAGTGCCGGTTGATCAAAAGGGTCCTTATGTTTCAGCAAATGTTTTGGGTTCTACTGATCGGTTCCTAGTTGATACAGGAGCTACCCGCAGTGCGCTGTCCAAGCAATTGGTTCCGAGGGCTCCCCCATCTGGCTTAATGGTTACATCGGTAGGGTTTGATGGTACACTCTCTCGAAGCCCTCTTTCCCGACCCCTTGCATTCCATGTTGCTCCCTTTTCTGCACCCTGTCCGTTTCTGCTTGCCCCGAACACGCCTGACAACATTATGGGTCTTGATATGCTCAAGCATTTCAGAGCTACGATCCGCTGTTCCCCCGCTGGAGTACGGGTGATTTTAAACGATAATCACCCGATGACAGACCGGATGTGTGTGGTTGCGGAGGATACTGCATTAGCTTCCCTCCCTCGTTCTTTGTGGGCCACTTCGGATACTGATGTGGGACAGATGGTGATTCCGCCTGTCCACATTAGTGTCCAGGAGGGTGCGGTGCTACCACACCTCCCTCAGTATCGTATTTCCCAGGAGGGGGAGGAGGCACTCATACAGATTGTGCAGGATTTGATTAAGGCGGGGGTAGTGGAAGAAGTTCCCTATAATGTTTGCAACAGTCCTATCTTACCCATTTTGAAGAAAGATACGGATACCAGGGTTTATCGGTTTATCATTGATTTACGGGAAGTGAACAAGATTGTGATACCTCAGTATCCAGTGGTTTCTGACATCACGACGTTACTCACTTTGGTCCCGCCAACGGCGACCACGTTTTCAGTTATTGATTTGAAAAATGCCTTCTTTTCGATCCCTATTCACCCTGATAGCCGATACCTTTTCGGTTTTACTCTGAATAATAGGTCTTATAGATTTTGTAGAGTCCCTCAGGGCTACACAGAAAGCCCTAGTATTTACAGTCAAGCATTGAAAAGGCAATTGGATTCCTTTGTTCTGCCCGAGGGTGTCGCCCTTATACAATATGTCGATGACATCTTGTTGGCGGCTGACACTCCTGAGCTGTGTGAGAAGAGTACGTTATCCTTGCTTTCTTTTTTGGCATCTCACAATCACAAAGTGTCGAAGAAGAAATTGCAATTCTGTAGACCAAAGGTGACTTATTTGGGTCACCTTTTGTCTAAGGAGGGGCGTGCACTCACACCAGATCGTATTCAAGCAATTTTGGACACGCCAGTGCCTTCCACACAGAAGGATGTGCGTGCATTTTTGGGTCTTGCCTCTTTTTGTAGGCAATGGATATTGGGGTTTTCACACATAGCTAAGCCATTGTTAGCACTTTTGACAAAAGACACACCAATTCCTCTTCCCTGGTCAAATGAGTGTGAAATTGCCTTTCAGCAATTACGACAAGCCCTTTGTTCAGCACCAGTGTTAGGTACCCCTGATTATACGAAGCCCTTTTCACTGTACGTGCATGAGAAAGATGGATGTGCATTATCAGTTTTAGTGCAGATGCACGGCGACAAGCAGCGCCCTTGTGCATACTTTTCGGCTGTACTTGATCCTGTTGCCCGAGCGTTGCCTGGTTGTTTTCGCTCGGTTGCGGCGACAGCTGTGTCAATACGCCAAAGCGAGGGAATTGTGCTATCTCATAAGCTGTTGGTATTAGTCCCCCATGCTGTTGATGCCCTGCTTAATCAGACAAAGACGCAACATTTGACCAGTGCCCGTTTAACGGGATATGAGTTGACGCTTTTGGCTCCTCATATTACGTTAAAGAGGTGCGCAACGTTAAATCCAGCTACATTGTTGCCGTTCCCGGAAACTCAGTGTGGAGCACGAAAAGCACATGATTGTATTCTTGTGACTGAGGAACAGACAAAGGGTCGTATTGATCTCCAGGATACGCCCTTTACAGATGTAGATGGAGAACTGTGGGTGGACGGATCATGCCTGAAGCTACCAGATGGTACGACTTCAGCAGCGTATGCAATTACCACACTGCAAACAATAGTGGAGACAGCACGCATACCGCAGAAATCAGCTCAAGCAGCGGAACTGATAGCATTAACACGAGCATGTGAGCTCAGTGCAGGATTGTGTGTGAATGTCTATACAGATAGCCGCTATGCCTTCGGAGTAGCGCACGATTTCGGCCTACTTTGGAAGGAGAGAGGGTTTCTAACGTCCCATGGAGCGCAGATAATGTATGGGGAGTTAGTTCACAACCTTTTGACTGCATTAACATATCCAAAGAAGATTGCTATAATTAAATGTAGTGCCCATAAGAAAGTGGTTGATAAAGTTGGAGAAGGGAATGCTTTGGCAGACCGGGTGGTACGAGAGACTGCGGTGCAGCCTGGTGTTACTGCAATGTATGTTGTGAAGTCACAGGCAGAAAGTTGGCACGATGCTAGGAGAAAAGTGTTGGAAATACAGAGGACCGCTTCCGATAAGGAACGGGAGCAATGGTCCAACGATGGAGAATTAGATGACGAGGGGTGTTGGAGAAATAAGCAGATGGATAAATGGAAGTTACCCACAGCCTTCGTACAACCTATGGTTCAGATGGCACATGGACTAGCGCATGTCGGAGCTTCCGCAATTGTTAAATTACTCACACGAGTTTGGGAGCATCCGGAGATCGCTAGTACGGCAAAGAGGGTAGTGCAGACTTGCATGACTTGCCTGAGGTATAACCCAGGAAAGGGTACACGAACTCCAGCAGGAGGATTTGCAACACCTACTGCACCCTTTGAGGTTTTGCAGATGGATTACATTCAGCTTGAGCGCTGTAACAATCTGAAGTATGTTCTAGTAGTGGTTTGTGCCTTCAGCAAATGGGTTGAGGCATACCCTACGAAAGACAATACTGCAATGACTACAGCCAAGATGCTATTGAAGGAGTTCTTCCCTCGATACGGTGTTTGCAGATTGTTATGGAGTGATAACGGACCTCATTTTATAGCAGACGTTATAAAGTATATCCTGAAGGGTCTAGGCATTACCCAGAAGTTCCATGCAGTATTTCACCCTCAGTCTGCGGGATTGGTAGAGAAGTATAACGGTACTCTGAAGCTTTAGATCGCTAAGATCCAAGCTTCGACTTCTTTGACTTGGCCAGACGCTTTACCGCTGGCATTATTGTCAATTAGATCGATACCGCATTCTCGGACCGGTCTCACACCTTATGAGATCGTCTTTGGACGCCCAATGAATATTTGGGGTCCACCAAAACCTAGGTCACTGCATGATGTACCTTGTGTAATGATGAATGATTATCTGGCACAGTTAACGGATAATTTGGTTTCTATTCATCAACAGGTTCGAGAAGCGCTCCCTGATCGGTCCACAGGTGAAGGTCATAATCTCCGACCTGGGGACCAGGTGATGCTGAAGGTTTTCGAAAGGACGAACAGTCTGGAGCCGAGATGGGTTGGTCCTGAGCAAGTCTTGCTCACAACGAGGACAGCTGTGCGGGTTTCTAATCGGAAGAACTGGATCCACTCCTTGCACTGTCGTAAAGTGCCGCCTGGATTGGTGGAGCCTGCTGTGTTGACCGACCATCGAGAAACCCTGACTGCGGAGAAAGGCCGTGCTGTGGAACCGAACGATACTGAGGAGCTCTTCCCGAACCAAATGATTCCTGGAGGAGGAAGATATCACCTCCGACCAAGAAAGTGATTGCTGTATCCAAAGTTGTCAGAACGGCCCTTAGGTTAGTGAAACGGAGAGCCAATGTGGCAAGGGGGGGGGATCAGCCCTGCATTAGTGTAGCGACACCCGTCTTGGCCCGCTGGTGAAGAAATCAACGGCTGCCTAAGGGGAAGAGTTCTGACAACCTTTTTAGTTTCAGGAAGATATTGACTTCTTACTACAAGATGGAGAAGAAGAAGATTCTTTGTGCGACAAGCTTTATTATCATTGTGGCTATTGTTGGTATAACCACATGGTTTGTTGAGGATGTGACTCCTGCCCATGAGTTGCTTGTTTTGACCACCCCAGTGCCTGAGGAGCACTACTTTTATACCCTTCCGTATCAAGAATTGAAGCATCGTCAGTCTTATTTGAATAACACTTTCATCCAGATGTTGCATCACACCCATGTTGCTACTAATGCTACGAACTGTTGGATATGTGGTATGATGCCAGCTCATCAGAAGAAAGGAGGACCGCCATTCATACCTCTTCCCTTTTCTCATAATGGCTCTTGTAGAGCATGGTACACTTTGCTTTTTGCCACACGGAAACCTACAGTGGGACGATTACTCTTTAGACTTAATAGGGAATGTCATCAAGATAAAGATGGTTATCCACAAGCGAATGGGACAATATGGGAATGGGAAGAATATCGACCAGACAATGAATCGATCCCCTACATTTTCACGAACACTAGAGACACTGTAGGGAGAGAACGGTTTGTGATTCAAGTGGCACAAGCTCAAGCGGACCTGTGTGTCCAGAGTGTGGGTTATATTCCTGTTGGTGTTAGTGACTGTATCATTATCCTGAACATTGACGGGTTGAATAATAGTACTTTCTTAGCTTCCCATAACACATACTTCGTATGTGGGAATAAGGGTTATTATCGTTTGCCAGCCGGTTGGTCCGGAGTATGCTATGTAGCATTCCTATTACCTCCTGTATTTTTGGCACCTGCATCTTATCATAAAGATTTGAAGTTGTTGAACAATGTGACTGTAAATAGGTATAAACGTACTCTATCTATTGACGATGTTGACCAAACTGATACTAGTTTGCAGCAGTATATTGATTTTAATTTAGGATTGTTTTTCTTTGTTGGAGCTGCCCTAAATAGTAGGAAAGTTCGAAGATTAACAAGAGTTGTAGAGGCTGTGACAAATCAAACCGCTGCTGCTCTTGGGAATCTTACGGAAGAATTACAAATTACCAGAATCGTTGCATTACAGAATCGTATGGTATTAGATGTTATGCTAGCTGACCGAGGTGGAGCATGTAAAATTATCGGAAGTAGTTGTTGTGTGTTTATTCCTGACCATACGCCATCAGTTTATAATGCTATCAATAAATTACATAAAATTGCAGCTGAAATCCATACAGAAAATGGCACTTGGACGTTGTCTGGATGGTTTTGGGCAATGATCACCACATGGGGGTGGAAGGTTTTGACTGGTCTTTGTATTATTGTAGCAATTCTGTTTTCTTGTTGCATTTGTGTCCAATGTGGTCCTTTACTTTGTTCCCTATGTGTGTCATTCTGTATTCCTGATAAGAAAGCTATTGCCAATGTCACCTATCAGAAACATTTAACTAAAGAGGTAGAAGAGATGATGAAAATTGACATATATGATGATTATCCTAATAAGCCGAATGTCTTCAGTAAATGCTGAAAGGGTCGTCTGTTGAAAACTAAAACAGCGATATGATTAAGCATTCACTAAAGACATGAATTCTCTCCAGTTAAAACATGTTTCTTGTCTTATGTTGACTAATGTCCGGACTCCATCTTGTATTGTCGTGTCTCCACGTGCTCAGCATGAGAAGAGCCCTACCTTTTCGCTAGTTGTTCTTGTAATCTGCCTAGTAACAGTCTATAAATAGCTCCTTTGTCCGTCTGGCGCATGCCCAGACTTGACCACATCTGTTATCAGTTAGTCCTTGCTTGACCATGTTTTCGCGGGCTTAAGGACTGTGTTAACTCCGCCCACATATTGGTTCTGTATCGAAAATAACAATAAAAGGTAATGAATTCTGCTTCATGCTGTATCCACCCACTTATGAGCCCCTCTGTTGTGTATAAAAGGGGACTGTGTATGCAAGTTCTTTGTGCTACTCTATGCAATACTGAAGAGTGTTGTATAGGTTGTAGGACCACCCTTAAGGGTTAATAAACTCTGTCTTTGTACTTTGCAGTTTCCGTGCCAACTTCCTTCTAGTTTTTGTTACAGGAGAGCGAACCCTTGTACTCTGCGGGCCTAGCTGGGGCCTGTATTCATCAATGGGGTGGTGTTTTAGGGTTTAGGGCAGTGCAGGGGTGTTCGGGCAGTGTAGGGGTCGTGCTGGTGGTGGTGTTTTAGGGTTTAGGGCAGTGGTGTTCGGGAAGTGTAGGGGGTCGTGCTGGGGGTGGTGTTTTAGGGATTAGGGCAGTGCAGTGGTGTTCGGGCAGTGTAGGGGTCGTGCTGGGGGTGGTGTTTTAGGGTCTAGTGCAGTGGTGTTCGGGCAGTGTAGGGGGACATACTGGGGGTGGTGTTTCATGGTTTAGGGCAGAGCAGTGGTGTTCGGGCAGGTTAAGGGGTCGTGCTGGGGGTGGTGTTTCAGAGTTTAGGGCAGTGCAGTGGTGTTCGGGCAGAGTAGGGTGTTGTGCAGGGGGTGATGTTTCAGGGTTTAGGGCAGTGCAGTGGTGTTCGGGCAGTGTAGGGTGTTGTGCAGGGGGTGATGTTTCAGGGTTTAGGGCAGTGCAGTGGTGTTCGGGCAGTGTAGGGGGACGTGCTGGGGGTGGGGTTTCAGGGTTTAGGGGAGTGCAGTGGTGTTCAGGCAGTGTAGGGGGTTGTGCAGGGGGTGGAGTTTCATGGCTTAGGGCAGTGTAGTGGTTTACGGGCAGTGTAGGGGTTCTTGCTGGGGGTGGTATTTTAGGGTTTAGGGCAGTGGGGTTCGGGCAGTGTAGGGGGTCTTGCTGGGGGTGGTGTTTCAGGGTTTAGGGCAGTGCAGTGTTGTTCGGGCAGTGTAGGGGGTCGTGCTGGGGGTGGTGTTTTAGGGTTTAGGGCAGTGCAGTGGTGTTCGGGCAGTGTAGGGTGTTGTGCAGGGGGTGATGTTTCAGGGTTTAGGGCAGTGCAGTGGTGTTCGGGCAGTGTAGGGGGACGTGCTGGGGGTGGGGTTTCAGGGTTTAGGGGAGTGCAGTGGTGTTCAGGCAGTGTAGGGGGTTGTGCAGGGGGTGGAGTTTCATGGCTTAGGGCAGTGTAGTGGTTTACGGGCAGTGTAGGGGTTCTTGCTGGGGGTGGTATTTTAGGGTTTAGGGCAGTGGGGTTCGGGCAGTGTAGGGGGTCTTGCTGGGGGTGGTGTTTCAGGGTTTAGGGCAGTGCAGTGTTGTTCGGGCAGTGTAGGGGGTCGTGCTGGGGGTGGTGTTTTAGGGTTTAGGGCAGTGCAGTGGTGTTCGGGCAGTGTTGGGTGGTCGTGCTGGCGGTGATGTTTCAGGGTTTAGGGCAGAGCAGTGGTGTTCGGGCAGGTTAGGGGGTCGTGCTGGGGTGGTGTTTCAGAGTTTAGGGCAGTGCAGTGGTGTTCGGGCAGTGTAGGGTTGTTAGAATCCGGGGTCTCTGGTTGGCGCAGGTATGCACTTGCGACAAGCAGGGACCCTTTCCTCTAAGTCAGGGCGTAGGATCACCTCTTTAAAAATAACCCCTGCTCACCCTCTAGGTAACGTGGCGCGAGCAGCTAGGCTAGATTCCAGAGGGCATTAGGTTAAGCGTTGCAAGTTGTCCCACACAATAATCACCACCCCACCACACAAAGACACAAGGCTGTAGTTATATCAAAATAAAGTTCTTTATATAAAAGCTTTCTTTGTAGGCAGGTTGATAAAAAACAGTTCTCATGTAAGTACTAATCCAGTTACTCTTTAAATGCTTAAAATGTAGTCCACAGTTATTAAAAAGGGCACAGTTCTGATCAAAATAAGCTTTTTGGGGGTTCTGCGTTCTTCGTAGCGCCTTTGTTATGCTTTGTACAAGTTTTTAGAGGGGTCTTGCCGTTTCTCACGCTTCTCGCGTGAGCACGAGTACGCTTGCCGTTCCTCACGCTTCCCGCGTGAGCGCCGGCAATGCTTTTTAATGCGGTACGGTTCAGACAGGGGCAGGGACGCGCCGTACACGGACGGCAGCACTGGTACGGCTCGTACACTGGCAGTACGAGTCGAACTACGGCACAAGGTCCTCAAAACAATTTAGATGTAAGTACGGTTCGAACCAGATGCAAGGCAGTACGATTCAGTACGGGTCGAACTACGGCCCCGGTTACAATGATTTCAAATGCAGGTACGATTCAAACTAAAGTACTTCAGAGGCAAGTACGGGTCGAACTACGGCACCACAATGATTTCAAAGGCAGGTTCGACTCAAACTAAAGTACTTCAGAGGCAAGTACGGGTCGAACTACGGCACCACAATGATTTCAAAGGCAGGTTCGACTCAAACTAAAGTACTTCAGAGGCAAGTACGGGTCGAACTACGGCACCACAATGATTTCAAAGGCAGGTTCGACTCAAACTAAAGTACTTCAGAGGCAAGTACGGGTCGAACTACGGCACCACAATGATTTCAAAGGCAGGTTCGACTCAAACTAAAGTACTTCAGAGGCAAGGACGGTCCGTACAAAGGCAAGTACGGACCGTATTTACGCGCACAGCTCCCAATAGTTCTCAAGCAGGTACGGCTCATACGTAGGCAAGTACGAGTCGTACTTTTACCGCGATTGTCCCAAATACCTTTGTTCTGCACGGGGATGGTCACGGCGGCCTCGGGTTTCCACGGGGAGGGGTCCCACGTCGCGGTGTTGTCCCTCAAGGTCAGAGGGCGGCGGTGCTTCATGGCACCCTCGCAGAAGGTCTCAGCCACACGATAGAAGGCAGAGGAGGGGGTAGCAGCTCCTGGTAAATTCTCAGCGTGTTGCAGCGCGATCGGCTTTCTCGGTGATTACCAGTGTCACGGGTCCTTGCGGTGATCTCGGCGGCATGGGGTCGCCAAGGCTCGGTGCATAGACCCTCAGGTTTCCTTTTCTCTGCGTTGCGAGCTACGGCTTGTAGAGGCAGGTACTCGCGGTGCTTGGACCAGGTAGGCAGGTCCCTGCGGTGCTTGTGGTTGTCCCAGGTGGCAGATGTCGCGGTGTAGAGAAAGGGAGGGAGGCACACAGGTTCTCTGGGGTTCAGCGTCACGGAATTGCTCCCAGCTACTTCTCCTCTTCTTCAGGAAAGGTAGCGCCCACTGTTCCTGGGGCGCAGATCAGGGGGCAAGTTCACAAGCAAGCCCTTGGAGATTGTTTGAACGCACAAGTTGATGCAAAGTCTTTTCCTTAAGTCTTTTCCTCTCCTTCTTGCAGCAAGGCACCCACTGCAGGCCAGTCTCTCAGGCAGAGAGACAGTATTCCTCCTTCAGCTTCTCCAGGTCCCTCTCTTCGGGCAGAGTTTCTTCTTGGCGCAAACAGGATCTGATTTCTTAGGAGCAGGGCTCCTTCTTTTATAGCACAATTCTTTTGTTCTTTGTCGCGAGGGGGCCTGGGCCTGGCTCAGTCCGGTTTTGGAGCACTTTGTTGTGGTAACTCTGCTCTTTCCTTTCAGCAGCAGGGCAGAGACATCAGCCGCTCCACCGGGGGTGGAGCCGGCATTGTGGTGGCAGAGCACAGGTCTATTCAGAGTCAAGGTGTACTCCTCCCACCCATCCTGGTGTAATCTCTCTTCCCACCACCTGGCAGCCAGCCTGTCTCCTGGAATTCCCCAGCCCTGCCCCTCACTGAAACTAGGCAGCACATACACACAAAGCAGAGGCGGACTGAAATGGCTAAGCAAGTAAATACTAACTTTCTAAAAGTAGTATTTACAAACACAGGATATTAAAATATACTTTACTAAAAGAAGTGTTTTATTATTCTGAGTTCAGGCATACTAAACTTGACTTTCTACCATGCTCTCTGAGTCCGCTGGGATTATAGCGTGTAATAATTCCAGCAGCCCATTCTGGCCTATGGAGAGCAGGTAGCCTTCAATAGTGAAAAACGAAAATGGCTGTAATTCACTATTAGGACATGCCACACACACCAGGGCATGTCCTACCTTATGCTTACAATGCACCCTGCCCTTGGGCCTAGCAGAGGGGTGACTAATATGTAGTTAAGGGAAGGTTTAGGGACTGGCAAGTAGGTGTACTTGCGCAGTCAGCATGACAGTACCAGACTGCATGCAGGTTCTGCAATGGCAGACCCTAGACACATTTTACTAGGCCGCTTCTGTGGGTGGCACAACCAGTACTGCAAGCCCACCAGCAGCATTTGCATTTACAAGCCCTGGCACTCCTGGTGCACTCTACTAGGGGCTGATAGTAAACCAAATAAGCCAAACATGGACACCAATGAACATTAACATTTTACCATAGGGAGAGCATATGCACCTTAGCACTGATCAGCAGTGTTAAGGTGCCCAGAGTCATAAAACAGCCAACAACAGGTCAGAAAAAATACAGGAGGAAGGCAAAAAGTTTAGGGATGACCCTGCAAAAAGGGCCAAGTCCAACAAGGGCAGTGGTCTTTGGGCAGTGTAGGGGGTCGTGCAAAAGGTGGTGTTTCAGGGTTTAGGGCAGATCAGTGGTGTTCGGGCAGTGTAGGGGGTCATGCTGGGGGTGGTGTTTCAGGGTTTAGGGCAGTGCAGTGGTGTTCGGGCAGTGTAGGAGGTTGTGCAGGGGGTGGTGTTTCTGGGTTTAGGGCAGTGTAGTGGGTTCGGGCAGTGTAGGGGGATGTGTTGGGGTGGTGTTTTATGGTTTAGGGTAGAGCAGTGGTGTTCAGGCAGTGTAGGGGGTCGTGCTGTGGGTGGTGTTTCAGTGTTCAGGGCAGTGGAGTTCGGGCAGTGTAGGGGGTCTTGCTGGGGGTGGTGTTTCAGGGTTTAGGGCAGTGCAGTGGTGTTCAGGGCAGTGTAGGGGGTCATGCTGGGGTGGTGTTTTAGGGTTTAGGGCAGTGGTGTTCGGGCAGTGTAGGGGCTCTTGATGGGGGTGGTATTTCAGGGTTTAGGGCAGTGGTGCAGTGCTGTTCGGGCAGTGTAGGGGGTCTTGCAGCGGGTGGTGTTTCAGGGTTTAGGGCAGTGGTATTCGGGCAGTGTAGGGGGTGTGCTGGGGGTGGTGTTTTAGGGTTTAGGGTGGTGCAGTGGTGTTCGGGCAGTGTAGGGGTCGTGCTGGGGTGGTGTTTTAGGGTTTAGGGCAGTGCAGTGGTGTTAGGGCAGTGTAGGGGGTCGTGCTGGGATGGTGTTTTAGGGTTTAGGGTAATGCAGTGGTGTTTGGGCAGTGTAGGTGGTCGTGCTGGGGTGGTGGTTTAGGGCAATGCAGTGGTGTTCGGGCAGTGTAGGGGTTGTGCTGGGGGTGGTGTTTTAGGGTTTAGGGCAGTGGTGTTCGGGCAGTGTAGGAGGTCATGATGGGGTTGGTGTTTCAGGGTTTAGGGCAGTGCAGTGGTGATTAGGCAGTGTAGGGGGTCGAGCTGGGGGTGGTGTTATACGGTTTAGGGCAGTGTAGTGTTGTTCGGGCAATGTAGGGAGTCGTGCTGGGGGTGGTGTTTCAGGATTTAGGGCAGAGCAGTGGTGTTCGGGTAGTGTAGGGGTTGTGCTGGGGGTAGAGTTTCAGGGTTTAGGGCAGTGCAGTGGTGTTCGGGCAGTGTAGGGGGACATGCTGGGGGTGGTGTTTCAGGGTTTAGGGCAGTGCAGTGGTGTTCGGGCAGTGTAGGGGGACGTGCGGGGGGTGGTGTTTCAGAGTTTAGGGCAGTGCAGTGGTGTTCGGGAAGTGTAGGGGGTCATGCAGGGGGTGGTGTTTCAGGGTTTAGGGCAGTGCAGTGTTGTTCGGGCAGTGCAGGGGGTCTTGCTGGGGTGGTGTTTCAGGGTTTAGGGCAGTGTTGTTCAGGCATTGTAGGCGGTTTTGCTGGGGGTGGCGTTTCAGGGTTTAGGGCAGTGCAGTGGTGTTCGGGCAGTGTAGTAGGTTGTGCAGGGGGTGGTGTTTCTGGGTTTAGGGCAGTGTAGTGGGTTCGGGCAGTGTAGGGGGATGTTTTGGGGTGGTGTTTTATGGTTTAGGGTAGAGCAGTGGTGTTCAGGCAGTGTAGGGGGTCGTGCTGTGGGTGGTGTTTTAGTGTTCAGGGCAGTGGAGTTCGGGCAGTGTAGGGGGTCTTGCTGGGGGTGGTGTTTCAGGGTTTAGGGCAGTGCAGTGGTGTTCAGGGCAGTGTAGGGGGTCATGCTGGGGTGGTGTTTTAGGGTTTAGGGCAGTGGTGTTCGGGCAGTGTAGGGGCTCTTGATGGGGGTGGTGTTTCAGGGTTTAGGGCAGTGGTGCAGTGCTGTTCGGGCAGTGTAGGGGGTCTTGCAGCGGGTGGTGTTTCAGGGTTTAGGGCAGTGGTATTCTGGCAGTGTAGGGGGTGTGCTGGGGGTGGTGTTTTAGGGTTTAGGGCAGTGCAGTGGTGTTAGGGAAGTGTAGGAGGTCGTGCTGGGGTGGTGTTTTAGGGTTTAGGGCAATGCAGTGGTGTTTGGGCAGTGTAGGTGGTCGAGCTGGGGTGGTGGTTTAGGGCAATGCAGTGGTGTTCGGGCAGTATAGGGGTTGTGCTGGGGGTGGTGTTTTAGGGTTTAGGGCAGTGGTGTTCGGGCAGTGTAGGAGGTCATGATGGGGGTGGTGTTTCAGGGATTAGGGCAGTGCAGTGGTGATTAGGCAGTGTAGGGGGTCGTGCTGGGGGTGGTGTTATACGGTTTAGGGCAGGGTAGTGGTGTTCGGGCAGTGTAGGGAGTAGTGCTGGGGGTGGTGTTTCAGGGTTTAGGGCAGAAAAGTGGGGTTCGGGCAGTGTAGAGGTCGTGCTGGGGCTGGTGTTTCAGGATTTAGGGCAGAGCAGTGGTGTTAGGGTGGTGTAGAGGGTCGTGCTGGGGGTGGAGTTTCAGGGTTTAGGGCAGTGCAATGGTGTTCGGGCAGTGCAGGGGGACGTGCTGGTGGTGTTGTTTCAGGGTTTAGGGCAGTGCAGTGGTGTTCGTTCAGTGTAGGGGGACATGCTAGGGGTGGTGTTTTAGGGTTTAGGGCAGTGCAGTGGTGTTCGGCTAGTGTAGGGGTGTCATGCTGGGTGTGGTGTTTTAGGGTTTAGAGCAGTGCATTGGTGTTCGGGCAGTGTAGGGGTCGTGCTGGGAGTGGCGTTTCAGGGTTTAGGGCAGTGCAGTGGTGTTAGGGCAGTGTAGGGGGTTTTGCAGCGGGTGACATTTCAGGGTTTAGGGCAGTGCAGTGGTGGTTGGGCAGTGTAGGGGGTCTTTCAGGGGTGGTGTTTCAGGGTTTAGGGCAGTGCAGTGGTGTTAGGGCAGTGTAGGGGGTTTTGCAGGGGGTGACATTTCAGGGTTTAGGGCAGTGCAGTGGTGGTTGGGCAGTGTAGGGGGTCGTGCAGGGGTGGTGTTTCAGGGTTTAGGGCAGTGCAGTAGTTTTCGGGCAGGGTATGGGGTCGTGCAGAGGGTGGTGTTTCAGGGTTTAGGGCAGTGCAGTGGTGTTCGGGCAGTGTAGGGGGTCGTGCAGGGAGTGGTGTTCCAGGGTTTAGGGCAGAGCAGTAGTGTTCGGGCAGTGTAGAGGGTCGTGCAGGGGGTGGAGTTTCAGGGTTTAGGGCAGTGTAGGAGGGTGTGCTGGTGGTGGTGTTTTAGGGTTTAGGGCAGTGCAGTGGTGTTCAGGCAGTGTAGGGGGTCGTGCTGGGGTGGTGTTTTAGAGTTTAGGGCAGTGGTGTTCGGTTAGTGTAGGGGGTCATGCAGGGGGTGATGTTTCAGTGTTTAGGGTAGTGCAGTCATGTTTGGGCAGTGTAGGGGGTCATGCTGGGGTGGTGTTTTAGGGTTTAGGGCAGTGTTGTGGTGTTCGGGCAGTGTAGGGGGTCGTGCTGGGGGTGGTGTTTTAGGGTTTAGGGCAGTGCAGTGGTGGTTGGGCAGTATAGGGTGTCGTGCAGGGGGTGGTGTTTCAGGGTTTAGGGCAGTGCAGTAGTGTTTGGGCAGTGTAGAGGTCGTGCTGGGGCTGGTGTTTTAGGGTTTAGGGCAGTGCAGTGGTGTTCGGGCAGTGTAGGGGGACATGCTAATGGTGTGTTTTAGGGTTTAGGGGAAAGCAGTGGTGTTTGGGCAGTGTAGGGGATCATGCTGGGGGTGGTGTTTCAGGGTTTAGGACAGTGCAGTGGTGTTCGGGCGGTATAGATGGGTCATGCAGGAGGTGGTGTTTCAGGGTTTAGGGCAGTTTCAGTGGTGTTCAGACAGTGTAGGTGGTCGTGCAGGGGGTGGTGTTTCAGGTTTTAGGGTAATGTAGTGGTTTTCGGGAAGTGTAGGGGTTCTTGCTGGGGGTGGTATTTCAGAGTTTAGGGCAGTGGTGTTTGGGCAGTGTAGGGGGTCTTGCTGCGGGTGGTGTATTAGGGTTTAGGGCAGTGGTGTATGGGAAGTGTAGGGGATTCGTGCAGGGGGTGGTGTTTCAGTATTTAGGGTAGTGCAGTCGTGTTCGGGCAGTGTAGGGGGTCGTGCTGGGGTGGTGTTTTAGGGTTTAGGGCAATGCAGTGGTGTTTGGGCAGTGTAGGTGGTCGTGCTGGGGTGGTGGTTTAGTGTTTAGGGCAATGCAGTGGTGTTCGGGCAGTGTAGGGGGTTGTGCTGGGGGTGGTGTTTTAGGGTTTAGGGCAGTGGTGTTCGGGCAGTGTAGGAGGTCGTGATGGGGGTGGTGTTTCAGGGGTTAGGGCAGTGCAGTGGTGATTAGGCAGTATAGGGGGTCATGCTGGGGGTGGTGTTATACGGTTTAGGGCAGGGTAGTGGTGTTCGGGCAATGTAGGGAGTCGTGCTGGGGGTGGTGTTTCAGGATTTAGGGCAGAGCAGTGGTGTTCGGGTAGTGTAGGGGTTGTGCTGGGGGTAGAGTTTCAGGGTTTAGGGCAGTGCAGTGGTGTTAGGGCAGTGTAGGGGACATGCTGTGGGTGGTGTTTCAGGGTTTAGGGCAGTGCAGTGGTGTTCGGGCAGTGTAGGGGGACGTGCAGGGAGTGGTGTTTCAGAGTTATGGCAGTGCAGTGGTGTTCGGTAAGTGTAGGGGGTCGTGCAGGGGGTGGTGTTTCAGGGTTTAGGGCAGTGCAGTGGTGTTCGGGCAGTGCAGGGGGTCTTGCTGGGGTGGTGTTTCAGGGTTTAGGGCAGTGGTGTTTGGGCAGTGTAGGGGGTTTTGCTGGGGGTAGCGTTTCAAGGTTTAGGGCAGTGCAGTGGTATTCATGCAGTGTAGGGGTTCTTGCTGGGGTGGTGTTTCAGGGTTTAGGGCAGAGCAGTGGTTTTTGGGCAGTGTAGATGTTCTTGCTGGGGGTGGTGTTTCTGGGTTTAGGGCAGTCGTGTTCGGGCAGTGTAGGGGGTCTTGCTGGGGGTGGTGTTTCAGGGTTTAGGGCAGTGCAGTAGTGTTTGGGCAGTGTAGGGGGCAGTGCAGTGG
Source organism: Triturus cristatus (assembly GCF_964204655.1). Classification (NCBI taxonomy): domain Eukaryota; kingdom Metazoa; phylum Chordata; class Amphibia; order Caudata; family Salamandridae; genus Triturus; species Triturus cristatus. The sequence goes on from NC_140579.1 coordinate 762,665,392, forward strand.
ATGGTGTTTCAGTGTTTTCGGCAGTGCAGTGGTGTTCGGGCAGTGTAGGGGGTTGTGCAATGGGTGATGTTTCAGGGTTTTAGGGCAGTGCAGTGGTGTTTGGGCAGTGTAGGGGGTCATGCTGGGGCTGGTAATTCAAGGTTTAGGGCAGTGCTGTGGTGTTCGGGCAGTGTAGGGAGTCGTGCTGGGGGTGGTGTTTCAGGGTTTAGGGCAGGGCAGTGGTGTTCGGGCAGTGTAGGGGGACGTTCTGCGGTGGAGTTTCAGGGTTTAGGGCAGTGCAGTGGTGTTCGGGCAGTGTAGGGAGTAGTGCTGGGGGTGGTGTTTCAGGGTTTAGGGCAGAAAAGTGGTGTTTGGGCAGTGTAGCGGTCGTGCTGGGGCTGGTGTTTCAGGATATAGGGCAGAGCAGTGGTGTTCGGGTAGTGTAGAGGGTCGTGCTTGGGGTGGAGTTTCAGAGTTTAGGGCAGTTCAGTGGTGTTCGGGCAGTGTAGGGGGATGTGCTGGTGGTGTTGTTTCAGGTTTTAGGGCAGTGCAGTCGTGTTCGTTCAGTGTAGGGGGACGTGCTGGGGGTGGTGTTTTAGGGTTTAGGGTAGTGGTGTTCGGGCAGTGTAGGGGGTCGTGCTGTGGGTGGTGTTTCAGGGTTTAGTGCAGTGCAGTGGTGTTCGGGCAGTATAGGGGTCGTGCTGGGTGTGGTGTTTCGGGTTTTAGAGCATTGCAGTGGTGTTAGAGCAGTGTAGGGGGTTGTGCAGGGGGTGACATTTCAGGGTTTAGGGCAGTGCAGTAGTGTTCGGGCAGTGTATGGGGTCGTGCAGAGGGTGGTGTTTCAGGGTTTAGGGCAGTGCAGTGGTGTTCGGGCAGTGCAGGGGTTCCTGCAGGGGGTTGTTCCAGGGCTTAGTGCAATGCAGTATTGTTCGGGCAGTGTAGGGAGTAGTGCTGGGGGTGGTGTTTCAGGGTTTAGGGCAGAGAAGTGGTGTTCGGGCAGTGTAGCGGTCGTCCTGGGGCTGGTGTTTCAGGATGTAGGGCTGAGCAGTGGTGTTCGGGTAGTGTAGAGGGTCATACTGGGGGTGGAGTTTCAGGGTTTAGGGCAGTGCAGTGGTGTTCGGGCAGTGTTGGGGGTCGTGTAGGGGGTGGTGTTCCAGGGTTTAGGGCAGAGCAGTAGTGTTCGGGCAGTGTAGAGGGTCGTGCAGGGGGTGGAGATTCAGGGTTTAGGGCAGTGTAGTGGTGTTCAGGCAGTGTAGGGGGCGTGCTGGGGGTGGTGTTTTAGGGTTTAGGGCAGTGCAGTGGTGTTCAGGCAGTGTAGGGGGTTGTACAGGGGGTGGTGTTTCAGGGTTTAGGGCAGTGCATTGTTGTTCGGGCAGTGTAGGGAGTAGTGCTGGGGGTGGTGTTTCAGGGTTTAGGGCAGAGAAGTGGTGTTCGGGCAGTGTAGCGGTCATGCTGGGGCTGGTGTTTCAGGATTTAGGGCCGAGCAGTGGTGTTCGGGTAGTGTAGAGGGTCGTGCTGGGGGTGGAGTTTCACGGTTTAGGGTAGTGCAGTGGTGTTCGGGCAGTGTAGAGGGTCGTGCAGGGGGTGGTGTTCCAGGGTTTAGGGCAGAGCAGTAGTGTTCAGGCAGTGTAGAGGGTCGTGCAGGGGGTGGAGTTTCAGGGTTTAGGGCAGTGTAGTTGTGTTCGGGCAGTGTAGGGGGGCATTCTGGGGGTGGTGGTTTAGGGTTTAGGGCAATGCAGTGGTGTTCGGGCAGTGTAGGGGGTTGTGCTGGGGGTGGTGTTTTAGGGTTTAGGGCAGTGGTGTTCGAGCAGTGTAGGAGGTCGTGCTGGGGGTGGTGTTTCAGGGTTTAGGGCAGTGCAGTGGTGATTAGGCAGTGTAGGGGGTCGTGCTGGGGGTGGTGTTATACGGTTTAGGGCAGGGCAGTGGTGTTCGGGCAATGTAGGGGGTCTTGCTGGGGGTGGTATTTTAGGGTTTATGGCAGTGCAGTGGTGTTTGGGCAGCGCAGGGGGTCTTGCTGGGGTGGTGTTTCAGAGTCTAGGGCAGTGGTGTTTGGGCAGTGTAGGGGGTTGTGCAGGGGGTGGTGTTTCAGGGTTTAGGGCAGTGCAGTAGTGTTCGGGCAGTGTAGGGGGCCTTGCAGGGGGTGGTGTTTCAGGGTTTAGGGCAGTGCAGTGGTGTTCGGGCAGTGTAGGGGCTCGTGCTGGGGCTGGTGTTTTAGGGTTTAGGGCAGTGCAGTGGTGTTCGGGCAGTGCAGTGTGTCGTGCTGGGGGTGGTGTTTTAGGGTTTAGAGCAGTGCATTGGTGTTCGGGCAGTGTAGGGGTCGTGCTGGGAGTGGCGTTTCAGGGTTTAGGGCAGTGCAGTGGTGTTAGGGCAGTGTAGGGGGTTTTGCAGCGGGTGACATTTCAGGGTTTAGGGCAGTGCAGTGGTGGTTGGGCAGTGTAGGGGGTCTTTCAGGGGTGGTGTTTCAGGGTTTAGGGCAGTGCAGTGGTGTTAGGGCAGTGTAGGGGGTTTTGCAGGGGGTGACATTTCAGGGTTTAGGGCAGTGCAGTGGTGGTTGGGCAGTGTAGGGGGTCGTGCAGGGGTGGTGTTTCAGGGTTTAGGGCAGTGCAGTAGTTTTCGGGCAGGGTATGGGGTCGTGCAGAGGGTGGTGTTTCAGGGTTTAGGGCAGTGCAGTGGTGTTCGGGCAGTGTAGGGGGTCGTGCAGGGAGTGGTGTTCCAGGGTTTAGGGCAGAGCAGTAGTGTTCGGGCAGTGTAGAGGGTCGTGCAGGGGGTGGAGTTTCAGGGTTTAGGGCAGTGTAGGAGGGTGTGCTGGTGGTGGTGTTTTAGGGTTTAGGGCAGTGCAGTGGTGTTCAGGCAGTGTAGGGGGTCGTGCTGGGGTGGTGTTTTAGAGTTTAGGGCAGTGGTGTTCGGTTAGTGTAGGGGGTCATGCAGGGGGTGATGTTTCAGTGTTTAGGGTAGTGCAGTCATGTTTGGGCAGTGTAGGGGGTCATGCTGGGGTGGTGTTTTAGGGTTTAGGGCAGTGTTGTGGTGTTCGGGCAGTGTAGGGGGTCGTGCTGGGGGTGGTGTTTTAGGGTTTAGGGCAGTGCAGTGGTGGTTGGGCAGTATAGGGTGTCGTGCAGGGGGTGGTGTTTCAGGGTTTAGGGCAGTGCAGTAGTGTTTGGGCAGTGTAGAGGTCGTGCTGGGGCTGGTGTTTTAGGGTTTAGGGCAGTGCAGTGGTGTTCGGGCAGTGTAGGGGGACATGCTAATGGTGTGTTTTAGGGTTTAGGGGAAAGCAGTGGTGTTTGGGCAGTGTAGGGGATCATGCTGGGGGTGGTGTTTCAGGGTTTAGGACAGTGCAGTGGTGTTCGGGCGGTATAGATGGGTCATGCAGGAGGTGGTGTTTCAGGGTTTAGGGCAGTTTCAGTGGTGTTCAGACAGTGTAGGTGGTCGTGCAGGGGGTGGTGTTTCAGGTTTTAGGGTAATGTAGTGGTTTTCGGGAAGTGTAGGGGTTCTTGCTGGGGGTGGTATTTCAGAGTTTAGGGCAGTGGTGTTTGGGCAGTGTAGGGGGTCTTGCTGCGGGTGGTGTATTAGGGTTTAGGGCAGTGGTGTATGGGAAGTGTAGGGGATTCGTGCAGGGGGTGGTGTTTCAGTATTTAGGGTAGTGCAGTCGTGTTCGGGCAGTGTAGGGGGTCGTGCTGGGGTGGTGTTTTAGGGTTTAGGGCAATGCAGTGGTGTTTGGGCAGTGTAGGTGGTCGTGCTGGGGTGGTGGTTTAGTGTTTAGGGCAATGCAGTGGTGTTCGGGCAGTGTAGGGGGTTGTGCTGGGGGTGGTGTTTTAGGGTTTAGGGCAGTGGTGTTCGGGCAGTGTAGGAGGTCGTGATGGGGGTGGTGTTTCAGGGGTTAGGGCAGTGCAGTGGTGATTAGGCAGTATAGGGGGTCATGCTGGGGGTGGTGTTATACGGTTTAGGGCAGGGTAGTGGTGTTCGGGCAATGTAGGGAGTCGTGCTGGGGGTGGTGTTTCAGGATTTAGGGCAGAGCAGTGGTGTTCGGGTAGTGTAGGGGTTGTGCTGGGGGTAGAGTTTCAGGGTTTAGGGCAGTGCAGTGGTGTTAGGGCAGTGTAGGGGACATGCTGTGGGTGGTGTTTCAGGGTTTAGGGCAGTGCAGTGGTGTTCGGGCAGTGTAGGGGGACGTGCAGGGAGTGGTGTTTCAGAGTTATGGCAGTGCAGTGGTGTTCGGTAAGTGTAGGGGGTCGTGCAGGGGGTGGTGTTTCAGGGTTTAGGGCAGTGCAGTGGTGTTCGGGCAGTGCAGGGGGTCTTGCTGGGGTGGTGTTTCAGGGTTTAGGGCAGTGGTGTTTGGGCAGTGTAGGGGGTTTTGCTGGGGGTAGCGTTTCAAGGTTTAGGGCAGTGCAGTGGTATTCATGCAGTGTAGGGGTTCTTGCTGGGGTGGTGTTTCAGGGTTTAGGGCAGAGCAGTGGTTTTTGGGCAGTGTAGATGTTCTTGCTGGGGGTGGTGTTTCTGGGTTTAGGGCAGTCGTGTTCGGGCAGTGTAGGGGGTCTTGCTGGGGGTGGTGTTTCAGGGTTTAGGGCAGTGCAGTAGTGTTTGGGCAGTGTAGGGGGCAGTGCAGTGGATGGTGTTTCAGTGTTTTCGGCAGTGCAGTGGTGTTCGGGCAGTGTAGGGGGTTGTGCAATGGGTGATGTTTCAGGGTTTTAGGGCAGTGCAGTGGTGTTTGGGCAGTGTAGGGGGTCATGCTGGGGCTGGTAATTCAAGGTTTAGGGCAGTGCTGTGGTGTTCGGGCAGTGTAGGGAGTCGTGCTGGGGGTGGTGTTTCAGGGTTTAGGGCAGGGCAGTGGTGTTCGGGCAGTGTAGGGGGACGTTCTGCGGTGGAGTTTCAGGGTTTAGGGCAGTGCAGTGGTGTTCGGGCAGTGTAGGGAGTAGTGCTGGGGGTGGTGTTTCAGGGTTTAGGGCAGAAAAGTGGTGTTTGGGCAGTGTAGCGGTCGTGCTGGGGCTGGTGTTTCAGGATATAGGGCAGAGCAGTGGTGTTCGGGTAGTGTAGAGGGTCGTGCTTGGGGTGGAGTTTCAGAGTTTAGGGCAGTTCAGTGGTGTTCGGGCAGTGTAGGGGGATGTGCTGGTGGTGTTGTTTCAGGTTTTAGGGCAGTGCAGTCGTGTTCGTTCAGTGTAGGGGGACGTGCTGGGGGTGGTGTTTTAGGGTTTAGGGTAGTGGTGTTCGGGCAGTGTAGGGGGTCGTGCTGTGGGTGGTGTTTCAGGGTTTAGTGCAGTGCAGTGGTGTTCGGGCAGTATAGGGGTCGTGCTGGGTGTGGTGTTTCGGGTTTTAGAGCATTGCAGTGGTGTTAGAGCAGTGTAGGGGGTTGTGCAGGGGGTGACATTTCAGGGTTTAGGGCAGTGCAGTAGTGTTCGGGCAGTGTATGGGGTCGTGCAGAGGGTGGTGTTTCAGGGTTTAGGGCAGTGCAGTGGTGTTCGGGCAGTGCAGGGGTTCCTGCAGGGGGTTGTTCCAGGGCTTAGTGCAATGCAGTATTGTTCGGGCAGTGTAGGGAGTAGTGCTGGGGGTGGTGTTTCAGGGTTTAGGGCAGAGAAGTGGTGTTCGGGCAGTGTAGCGGTCGTCCTGGGGCTGGTGTTTCAGGATGTAGGGCTGAGCAGTGGTGTTCGGGTAGTGTAGAGGGTCATACTGGGGGTGGAGTTTCAGGGTTTAGGGCAGTGCAGTGGTGTTCGGGCAGTGTTGGGGGTCGTGTAGGGGGTGGTGTTCCAGGGTTTAGGGCAGAGCAGTAGTGTTCGGGCAGTGTAGAGGGTCGTGCAGGGGGTGGAGATTCAGGGTTTAGGGCAGTGTAGTGGTGTTCAGGCAGTGTAGGGGGCGTGCTGGGGGTGGTGTTTTAGGGTTTAGGGCAGTGCAGTGGTGTTCAGGCAGTGTAGGGGGTTGTACAGGGGGTGGTGTTTCAGGGTTTAGGGCAGTGCATTGTTGTTCGGGCAGTGTAGGGAGTAGTGCTGGGGGTGGTGTTTCAGGGTTTAGGGCAGAGAAGTGGTGTTCGGGCAGTGTAGCGGTCATGCTGGGGCTGGTGTTTCAGGATTTAGGGCCGAGCAGTGGTGTTCGGGTAGTGTAGAGGGTCGTGCTGGGGGTGGAGTTTCACGGTTTAGGGTAGTGCAGTGGTGTTCGGGCAGTGTAGAGGGTCGTGCAGGGGGTGGTGTTCCAGGGTTTAGGGCAGAGCAGTAGTGTTCAGGCAGTGTAGAGGGTCGTGCAGGGGGTGGAGTTTCAGGGTTTAGGGCAGTGTAGTTGTGTTCGGGCAGTGTAGGGGGGCATTCTGGGGGTGGTGGTTTAGGGTTTAGGGCAATGCAGTGGTGTTCGGGCAGTGTAGGGGGTTGTGCTGGGGGTGGTGTTTTAGGGTTTAGGGCAGTGGTGTTCGAGCAGTGTAGGAGGTCGTGCTGGGGGTGGTGTTTCAGGGTTTAGGGCAGTGCAGTGGTGATTAGGCAGTGTAGGGGGTCGTGCTGGGGGTGGTGTTATACGGTTTAGGGCAGGGCAGTGGTGTTCGGGCAATGTAGGGGGTCTTGCTGGGGGTGGTATTTTAGGGTTTATGGCAGTGCAGTGGTGTTTGGGCAGCGCAGGGGGTCTTGCTGGGGTGGTGTTTCAGAGTCTAGGGCAGTGGTGTTTGGGCAGTGTAGGGGGTTGTGCAGGGGGTGGTGTTTCAGGGTTTAGGGCAGTGCAGTAGTGTTCGGGCAGTGTAGGGGGCCTTGCAGGGGGTGGTGTTTCAGGGTTTAGGGCAGTGCAGTGGTGTTCGGGCAGTGTAGGGGCTCGTGCTGGGGCTGGTGTTTTAGGGTTTAGGGCAGTGCAGTGGTGTTCGGGCAGTGCAGTGTGTCGTGCTGGGGGTGGTGTTTCAGGGTTTAGGGCAGAGCAGTGGTGTTCAGGCTATGTAGGGGTCGTGCTCGAGCTGGTGTTTCAGGATTTAGGGCAGAGCAGTGGTGTTAGGGCGGCAGTGTAGGGGGTCGTGCTGTCAGTGGAGTTTCAGGGTTTAGGGCAGTGCAGTGGTTTTCGGGCAATGTAGGGGGATGTGCTGGAAGCTGTGTTTCAGGGTTTAGGGCAGAGCAGTGGTGTTCAGGCAGTGTAGGGGGTCGTGCTGGGGTTGGTGCTTCAGGCATTAGGGAAGTGCATTGGTGTTCGGGCAGTGTAGGGGGACGTGCTGGGGTGGTGTTTTAGGGTTTAGGGTAGAGCAGTAGTGTTCGGGCAGTGTAGGGGACCTTGCAGGGGGTGGTGGTTCAGGGTTTAGTGCAGTGTAGTGGTGTTCGGGCAGTGTAGGGGGTTGTGCTGGGGCTGGTGTGTCAGGGTTTAGGGCAGTGCAGTGGTGTTCGGGCAGTGTAGCAGGTCGTGCTGGGGGTGGTGTTTCAGGGTGTAGGGCAGAGCAGTGGTGTTCGGGCAGTGTAGGGGGCCTTGCAGGGGGTGGTGTTTCAGGGTTTAGGGCAGTGCAGTGGTATTTGGGCAGTGTAGGGGGTTGTGCTGGGGGTGGTGTTTCAGGGTTTAGGTCAGTGCAGTAGTGTTGGGGCAGTATAGGGGGTTGTTCAGGGGGTGATGTTTCAGGGTTTAGGGCAGTGCAGTGGTGATCGGGCAGTGTAGGGGGCCTTGCAGGGGGTGGTGTTTCAGGGTTTAGGGCAGTGCAGTGGTATTTGGGCAGTGTAGGGGGTTGTGCTGGGGGTGGTGTTTCAGGGTTTAGGGCAGAGCAGTGGTGTTCGGGCAGCGTAGGGGTTGTGCTGGGGCTGGTGTTTTGGCGTTTAGGGCAGTGCAGTGGTGTTCGGGCAGTGTAGGGGGACGTGCTAAGGGTGTGCTTTAGGGTTTAGGGAAGAGCAGTGGTGTTTGGGCAGTGTAGGGGGTCATGCTGGGGGTGGTGTTTCAGGGTTTAGGACAGTGCAGTGGTGTTTGGGTGGTATAGATGGGTCGTGCAGGGGGTGGTATTTCAGGGTTTAGGGCAGTGCAGTGGTGTTCGGGCCGTGCAGGGGGTCTTGCTGGGGTGGTGTTTCAGGGTTTAGGGCAGTGGTGTTCGGGCAGTGTAGGGGGTCATGCAGGGGGTGGTGTTTCAGTGTTTAGGGTAGTGCAGTCATGTTCGGGCAGTGTAGGGGGTCATGCTGGGGTGGTGTTTTAGGGTTTAGGGGAGAGCAGTGGTGTTTGGGCAGTGTAGTGGGTCATGCTGGGGGTGGTGTTTCAGGGTTTAGGACAGTGCAGTGGTGTTCAGACAATGTAGGTGTCGTGCAGCCAGTGGTGTTTCAGGGTTTAGGGCAGTGCAGTGGTGTTAGGGCAGTGCAGGGGGTCTTGCTGGGGGTGGTGTATTAGGGTTTAGGGCAGTGGTGTACGGGAAGTGTAGGGGATTCGTGCAGGGGATGGTGTTTCAGTGTTTAGGGTAGTGCAGTCGTGTTCGGGCAGTGTAGGGGGTCATGCTGGGGTGGTGTTTTAGGGTTTAGGGCAGTGCAGTGGTGTTGGGGCAGTGTAGGGGGTCGTGCTGGGGGTGGTGTTTTAGGGTTTAGGGCAGCAGTGTTCGGGCAGTGTAGGGGTCGTGCTGGGGGTGGTGTTTTAGGGTTTAGGGCAGTGCAGTGGTGTTCGTATAGTGTAGGGGTGTCATGCTGGGCATGGTGTTTTAGGGTTTAGGGCAGTGCAGTGGTGATAAGGCAGTGTAGGGGGTCGTGCTGGGGGTGGTGTTTTAGGGTTAAGGGCAGTGCAGTGGTGTTCGGGTAGTGTAGGGGTTCATGCTGGGGGTGGTGTTTCTGGGTTTAGGGCAGTGCAGTGGTGTTCGGGCAGTGCAGGGGGTCGTGCAGGGGGGGTGCTCCAGGGCTTAGGGCAATGCAGTAGTGTTTGGGCAGTGTAGGGAGTAGTGCTGGGGGTGGTGTTTCAGGGTTTAGGGCAGAGAAGTGGTGTTCAGGCAGTGTAGCGATCGTCCTGGGGCTGGTGTTTCAGGATTTAGGGCTGAGCAGTGGGGTTCGGGTAGTGTAGAGGGTCATACTGGGGGTGGAGTTTCAGGGTTTAGGGCAGTGCTGTGGTGTTCGGGCAGTGTAGGGGGTCGTGTAGGGGGTGGTGTTCCAGGGTTTAGGGCACAGCAGAAGTGTTCGGGCAGTGTAGAGGGTCGTGCAGGGGGTGGAGATTCAGGGTTTAGGGCAGTGTAGTGGTGTTCAGGCAGTGTAGGGGGCATGCTGGGGGTGGTGTTTTAGGGTTTAAGGCAGTGCAGTGGTGTTCAGGCAGTGTAGGGGGTTGTTCAGGGGGTGGTGTTTCAGGGTTTAGGGCAGTGCAGTGGTGTTCGGGCAGTGTAGGGAGTAGTGCTGGGGGTGGTGTTTCAGGGTTTAGGGCATAGAAGTGGTGTTCGGGTAGTGTAGCGGTCGTGCTGGGGCTGGTGTTTCAGGATTTAGGGCTGAGCAGTGGTGTTAGGGTAGTGTAGAAGGTCGTGCTGGGGGTGGAGTTTCAGGGTTTAGGGCAGTGCAGTGGTGTTCGGGAAGTATAGGGGGTCGTGCAGGGGGTGGTGTTCCAGGGTTTAGGGCAGAGCAGTAGTGTTCGGGCAGTGTAGAGGGTCGTGCAGGGGGTGGAGTTTCAGGGTTTAGGGCAGTGTAGTGGTGTTCGGGCAGTGTAGGGGGGCATGCTGAGGGTGGTGTTTTAGGGTTTAGGGCAGTGCAGTGGTATTTGGGCAGTGTAGGTGGTCATGCTGGGGTGGTGGTTTAGGGTTAAGGGCAATGCAGTGGTGTTCGGGCAGTGTAGAGGGTTGTGCTGGGGGTGGTGTTTTAGGGTTTAGGGCAGTGGTGTTCGGGCAGTGTAGGAGGTCGTGCTGGGGGTGGTGTTTCAGGGTTTAGGGCAGTGCAGTGGTGATTAGGCAGTGTAGGGGGTCGGGTTGGGGGTGGTGTTTCAGGATTTAGGGCAGAGCAGTGGTGTTCGGGTAGTGTAGGGGTTGTACTGGGGGTAGAGTTTCAAGGTTTAGGGCAGTGCAGTGGTGTTCAGGCAGTGTAGGGGGACGTGTTGGGGGTGGTGTTTCATGGTTTAGGGCAGTGCAGTGGTGTTCGGGCAGTGTAGGGGGACGTGCGGGGGTGGTGTTTTAGGGTTTAAGACAGAGCAGTGGTGTTCGGGCAGTGTAGGGGGTCGTGCAGGGGGTGGTGTTTAAGGGTTTAGGGCAGTGCAGTGGTATTCGGGCAGTGTAGGGGGTCGTGCAGGGGGTGGTGTTTCAGGGTTTAGGGCAGTGCAGTAGTGTTGGGGCAGTGTAGGGGGTTGTTCAGGGGGTGATGTTTCAGGGATTAGGGCAGTGCAGCGGTGTTCGGGCAGTGTAGGGGGCCTTCCAGGGGGTGGTGTTTCAGAGTCTAGGGCAGTGGTGTTTGGGCAGTGTAGGGGGTTGTGCAGGGGGTGGTGTTTCAGGGTTTAGGGCAGTGCAGTAGTGTTCGGGCAGTGTAGGGGGCCTTGCAGGGGGTGGTGTTTCAGGGTTTAGGGCAGTGCAGTGGTGTTTGGGCAGTGTAGGGTGTTGTGCTGGGGGTGGTGTTTCAGGGTTTAGGGCAGTGCAGTGGTGTTCGGGCAGTGTAGGGGCTCGTGCTGGGGCTGGTGTTTTAGGGTTTAGTGCAGTGCAGTGGTGTTCGGGCAGTGCAGTGGGTCGTGCTGAGGGTGGTGTTTCAGGGTTTAGGACAGAGCAGTGGTGTTCAGGCTGTGTAGGGGTCGTGCTCGAGCTGGTGTTTCAGGATTTAGGGAAGAGCAGTGGTGTTAGGGCAGTGTAGGGGGTCGTGCTGTCAGTGGAGTTTCAGGGTTTATGGCAGTGCAGTGGTTTTCGGGCAATGTAGGGGGATGTGCTGGAAGTGGTGTTTCAGGGTTTAGGGCAGAGCAGTGGTGTTCGGGCAGTGTAGGGGGTCGTGCTGGGATTGGTGCTTCAGGGTTTAGGGAAGTGCATTGGTGTTCGGGCAGTGTAGGGGGACGTGCTGGGGTGGTGTTTTAGGGTTTAGGGTAGAGCAGTGGTGTTCGGGCAGTGTAGGGGGTCGAGCTGGGGGTGGTGTTTCAGGGTTTAATGCAGTGCAATGGTGTTCGGGCAGTGTAGGGGGTTTTCCTGGGGCTGGTGTGTCAGGGTTTAGGGCAGTGCAGTGGTGTTCAGGCCGTGTAGCAGGTCGTGCTGGGGGTGGTGTTTCAGGGTTTAGGGCAGAGCAGTGGTGTTCGGGCAGTATAGGGATCGTGCTGGGGCTAGTGTTTTAGGGTTTAGGGCAGTGCATTGGTGTTCGGGCAGTGTAGGGGGACGTGCGGGGGGTGGTGTGTTAGGGTTTAGAACAGAGCAGTGGTGTTCGGACAGTGTAGGGGGTCGTGCAGGGGGTGGTGTTTCAGGATTTAGGGCAATGCAGTGGTGTTTGGGCAGTGTAGGGGGTCGTGCAGGGGGTGGTGTTTCAGGGTCTAGGGCAGTGCAGTAGTGTTCGGGCAGTGTAGGGGGTTGTTCAGGGGGTGGTGTTTCAGGATTTAGGGCAGTGCAGTGGTGTTCGGGCAGTGTAGGGGGCCTTCCAGGGGGTGGTGTTTCAGAGTCTAGGGCAGTGGTGTTCGGTCAGTGTAGGGGGTTTTGCAGGGGGTGGTGTTTCAAGGTTTAGGGCAGTGCAGTAGTGTTCGGGCAGTGTAGGGGGCCTTGCAGGGGGTGGTGTTTCAGGGTTTAGGGCAGTGCAGTGGTGTTCGGGCAGTGTAGGGGGTTGTGCTGGGGCTGGTGTGTCAGGGTTTAGGGCAGTGCAGTGGTGTTCGGGCAGTGTAGCAGGTCGTGCTGGGGGTGGTGTTTCAGGGTGTAGGGCAGAGCAGTGGTGTTCGGGCAGTGTAGGGGTTGTGCTGGGGCTGGTGTTTTGGGGTTTAGGGCAGTGCAGTGGTGTTCGGGCAGTGTAGGGGGATGTGCTAAGGGTGTGCTTTAGGGTTTAGGGAAGAGCAGTGATGTTTGGGCAGTGTAGGGGGTCATGCTGGGGGTGGTTTTTCAGGGTTTAGGACAGTGCAGTGGTGTTTGCGTGGTATAGATGGGTGGTGCAGGGGGTGGTATTTCAGGGTTTAGGGCAGTGCAGTGGTGTTCGGGCCGTGCAGGGGGTCTTGCTGGGGTGGTGTTTCAGGGTTTAGGGCAGTGGTGTTCGGGCAGTGTAGGGGGTTGTGCAGGGGGTGGTGTTTCAGTGTTTAGGGTAGTGCAGTCATGTTCGGGCAGTGTAGGGGGTCATGCTGGGGTGGTGTTTTAGGGTTTAGGGGAGAGCAGTGGTGTTTGGGCAGTGTAGGGGGTAATGCTGGGGGTGGTGTTTCAGGGTTTAGGACAGTGCAGTGGCGATCGGGCAGTGTAGGGGGTCATGCTGGGGGTGGTGTTTTAGGGTTTAGGGCAGTGCAGTGGTGGTTGGGCAGTGTAGGGTGTCATGCAGGGGGTGGTGTTTCAGGGTTTAGGGCAGTGCAGTAGTGTTCGGGCAGTGTAGGGGTCGTGCTGGGGCTGGTGTTTTAGGGTTTAGGGCAGTGCAGTGGTGTTCGGGCAGTGTAGGGGGACATGCTAATGGTGTGTTTTAGGGTTTAGGGGAAAGCAGTGGTGTTTGGGCAGTGTAGGGGATCATTCTGGGGGTGGTGTTTCAGGGTTTAGGACAGTGCTGTGGTGTTCAGGCGGTATAGATGGGTCATGCAGGGGGTGGTGTTTCAGGGTTTAGGGCAGTGCAGTGGTTTTCAGACATTGTAGGGGTCATGCTGGGTGTGGTGTTTCAGGGTTTAGGGTAGTGGTGTTTGGTCAGTGTAGGGGGTCTTGCTGGAGGTGGTGTATCAGGGTTTAGGGCAGTTCCTTGGTGTTCGGGCAGTGCAGGTGGTCTTGCTGGGGTGGTGTTTCAGGGTTTAGGGCAGTGGTGTACGGGCAGTGTAGGGGGTCGTGCAGGGGGTGGTGTTTCAGTGTTTAGGGTAGTGCAGTCGTGTTCGGGCAGTGTAGGGGGTCATGCTGGGGTGGTGTTTTAGGGTTTAGGGCAGTGCAGTGGTGTTCGGGCAGTGTAGGGGGTTGTGCTGGGGGTGGTGTTTTAGGGTTTAGGGCAGTAGTGTTCGGGCAGTGTAGGGGTCGTGCTGGGGGTGGTGTTTTAGGGTTTAGGGCAGTGCAGTGGTGTTCGTATAGTGTAGGGGTGTCATGCTGGGCATGGTGTTTTAGGGTTTAGGGCAGTGCAGTGGTGATAAGGCAGTGTAGGGGGTCGTGCTGGGGGTGGTGTTTCAGGGTTTAGGGCAGTGCAGTGGTGTTTGGGCAGTGCAGGGGGTCGTGCAGAGGGAGGGTGTTCCAGGGCTTAGGGCAATGCAGTAGTGTTCGGGCAGTGTAGGGAGTAGTGCTGGGGGTGGTGTTTCAGGGTTTAGGGCAGAGAAGTGGTGTTCGGGCAGTTTAGCGATCGTCCTGGGGCTAGTGTTTCAGGATTTAGGGCTGAGCAGTGGTGTTCGGGTAGTGTAGAGGGTCGTACTGGGGGTGGAGTTTCAGTGTTTAGGGCAGTGCAGTCGTGTTTGGGCAGTGTAGCGGGTCGTGTAGGGGGTGGTGTTCCAGGGTTTAGGGCAGAGCAGAAGTGTTCGGGCAGGGCAGAGGGTCGTGCAGGGGGTGGAGATTCAGGGTTTAGGGCTGTGTAGTGGTGTTCAGGCAGTGTAGGGGGCATGCTGGGGGTGGTGTTTTAGGGTTTAGGGCAGTGCAGTGGTGTTCTGGCAGTGTAGGGGGGCATGCTGCGGGTGGTGTTTTAGGGTTTAGGGCAGTGCAGTGGTGTTAGGGCAGTGTAGAGGGTCGTGCTGGGGTGGTGTTTTAGGGTTTAGGGCAATGCAGTGGTATTTGGGCAGTGTAGGTGGTCATGCTGGGGTGGTGGTTTAGGGTTTAGGGCAATGCAGTGGTGTTCGGGCAGTGTAGGGGGTTGTGCTGGGGTGGTGTTTTAGGGTTTAGGGCAGTGGTGTTCGGGCAGTGTAGGAGGTCATGCTGGGGGTGGTGTTTCAGGGTTTAGGGCAGTGCAGTGGTGATTAGGCAGTGTAGGGGGTCGTGCTGGGGGTGGTGTTTTAGGGTTTAGGGCAGTGCAGTGGTGTTAGGGAAGTGTAGAGGGTCGTGCTGGGGTGGTGTTTTAGGGTTTAGGGCAATGCAGTGGTATTTGGGCAGTGTAGGTGGTCATGCTGGGGTGGTGGTTTAGGGTTTAGGGCAATGCAGTGGTGTTCGGGCAGTGTAGGGGGTTGTGCTGGAGGTGGTGTTTTAGGGTTTAGGGCAGTGGTGTTCGGGCAGTGTAGGGGGTTGTTCAGGGGCTGGTGTGTCAGGGTTTAGGGCAGTGCAGTGGTGTTCGGGCAGTGTAGCAGGTCGTGCTGGGGGTGGTGTTTCAGGGTGTAGGGCAGAGCAGTGGTGTTCGGGCAGTGTAGGGGTTGTGCTGGGGCTGGTGTTTTGGGGTTTAGGGCAGTGCAGTGGTGTTTGGGCAGTGTAGGGGGATGTGCTAATGGTGTGTTTTAGGGTTTAGGGGAAAGCAGTGGTGTTTGGGCAGTGTAGGGGATCATACTGGGGGTGGTGTTTCAGGGTTTAGGACAGTGCAGTGGTGTTTGGGTGGTATAGATGGGTCGTGCAGGTGTTGGTATTTCAGGGTTTAGGGCAGTGCAGTGGTGTTCGGGCCGTGCAGGGGGTCTTGCTGGGGTGGTGTTTCAGGGTTTAGGGCAGTGGTGTTCGGGCAGTGTAGGGGGTTGTGCAGGGGGTGGTGTTTCAGTGTTTAGGGTAGTGCGGGCATGTTTGGGCAGTGTAGGGGGTCATGCTGGGGTGGTGTTTTAGGGTTTAGGGCAGTGTTGTGGTGTTCGGGCAGTGTAGGGGGTCGTGCTGGGGGTATTGTTTTAGGGTTTAGGGCAGTGGTGTTTGGCCAGTGTAGGGGGTTGTGCTGGTGGTGGTGTTTTAGGGTTTAGGGCAGTGCACTGGTGTTCGGGCAGTGTAGGAGGTCGTGCTGGGGGTGGTTTTTTAAGGTTTAGGGTAGTGTAGTGGTGTTCGGGCAGTGTAGGGGTCGTGCAGCGAGTGGAGTTTCAGGGTTTAGGGCAGTGCAGTGGTGTTCGGGCAGTGCAGGGGGTCTTGCTGGGGTGGTGTTTCAGGGTATAGGGCAGTGGTGTTCGGTCAGTGTAGGGGGTCGTGCAGGGGGTGGTGTTTCAGTGTTTAGGGTAGTGCGGTCATGTTTGGGCAGTGTAGGGGGTCATGCTGGGGTGGTGTTTTAGGGTTTAGGGCAGTGTTGTGGTGTTCGGGCAGTGTAGGGGGTCGTGCTGGGGGTGGTGTTTTAGGGTTTAGGGTAGAGCAGTGGTGTTCGGGCAGTGTAGGGGGTCGAGCTGGGGGTGGTGTTTCAGGGTTTAATGCAGTGCAATGGTGTTCGGGCAGTGTAGGGGGTTTTCCTGGGGCTGGTGTGTCAGGGTTTAGGGCAGTGCAGTGGTGTTCAGGCCGTGTAGCAGGTCGTGCTGGGGGTGGTGTTTCAGGGTTTAGGGCAGAGCAGTGGTGTTCGGGAAGTATAGGGATCGTGCTGGGGCTAGTGTTTTAGGGTTTAGGGCAGTGCATTGGTGTTCGGGCAGTGTAGGGGGACGTGCGGGGGGTGGTGTGTTAGGGTTTAGAACAGAGCAGTGGTGTTCGGACAGTGTAGGGGGTCGTGCAGGGGGTGGTGTTTCAGGATTTAGGGCAGTGCAGTGGTGTTTGGGCAGTGTAGGGGGTCGTGCAGGGGGTGGTGTTTCAGGGTCTAGGGCAGTGCAGTAGTGTTCGGGCAGTGTAGGGGGTTGTTCAGGGGGTGGTGTTTCAGGATTTAGGGCAGTGCAGTGGTGTTCGGGCAGTGTAGGGGGCCTTCCAGGGGGTGGTGTTTCAGAGTCTAGGGCAGTGGTGTTCGGTCAGTGTAGGGGGTTTTGCAGGGGGTGGTGTTTCAAGGTTTAGGGCAGTGCAGTAGTGTTCGGGCAGTGTAGGGGGCCTTGCAGGGGTTGGTGTTTCAGGGTTTAGGGCAGTGCAGTGGTGTTCGGGCAGTGTAGGGGGTTGTGCTGGGGCTGGTGTGTCAGGGTTTAGGGCAGTGCAGTGGTGTTCGGGCAGTGTAGCAGGTCGTGCTGGGGGTGGTGTTTCAGGGTGTAGGGCAGAGCAGTGGTGTTCGGGCAGTGTAGGGGTTGTGCTGGGGCTGGTGTTTTGGGGTTTAGGGCAGTGCAGTGGTGTTCGGGCAGTGTAGGGGGATGTGCTAAGGGTGTGCTTTAGGGTTTAGGGAAGAGCAGTGATGTTTGGGCAGTGTAGGGGGTCATGCTGGGGGTGGTTTTTCAGGGTTTAGGACAGTGCAGTGGTGTTTGCGTGGTATAGATGGGTGGTGCAGGGGGTGGTATTTCAGGGTTTAGGGCAGTGCAGTGCAGTGGTGTTCGGGCCGTGCAGGGGGTCTTGCTGGGGTGGTGTTTCAGGGTTTAGGGCAGTGGTGTTCGGGCAGTGTAGGGGGTTGTGCAGGGGGTGGTGTTTCAGTGTTTAGGGTAGTGCAGTCATGTTCGGGCAGTGTAGGGGGTCATGCTAGGGTGGTGTTTTAGGGTTTAGGGGAGAGCAGTGGTGTTTGGGCAGTGTAGGGGGTAATGCTGGGGGTGGTGTTTCAGGGTTTAGGACAGTGCAGTGGTGGTTGGGCAGTGTAGGGTGTCATGCAGGGGGTGGTGTTTCAGGGTTTAGGGCAGTGCAGTAGTGTTCGGGCAGTGTAGGGGTCGTGCTGGGGCTGGTGTTTTAGGGTTTAGGGCAGTGCAGTGGTGTTCGGGCAGTGTAGGGGGACATGCTAATGGTGTGTTTTAGGGTTTAGGGGAAAGCAGTGGTGTTTGGGCAGTGTAGGGGATCATTCTGGGGGTGGTGGTTCAGGGTTTAGGACAGTGCTGTGGTGTTCAGGTGGTATAGATGGGTCATGCAGGGGGTGGTGTTTCAGGGTTTAGGGCAGTGCAGTGGTTTTCAGACATTGTAGGGGTCATGCTGGATGTGGTGTTTCAGGGTTTAGGGTAGTGGTGTTTGGTCAGTGTAGGGGGTCTTGCTGGAGGTGGTGTATCAGGGGTTAGGGCAGTTCCTTGGTGTTCGGGCAGTGCAGGTGGTCTTGCTGGGGTGGTGTTTCAGGGTTTAGGGCAGTGGTGTACGGGCAGTGTAGGGGGTCGTGCAGGGGGTGGTGTTTCAGTGTTTAGGGTAGTGCAGTCGTGTTCGGGCAGTGTAGGGGGTCATGCTGGGGTGGTGTTTTAGGGTTTAGGGCAGTGCAGTGGTGTTCGGGCAGTGTAGGGGGTTGTGCGGGGGGTGGTGTTTTAGGGTTTAGGGCAGTAGTGTTCGGGCAGTGTAGGGGTCGTGCTGGGGGTGGTGTTTTAGGGTTTAGGGCAGTGCAGTGGTGTTCGTATAGTGTAGGGGTGTCATGCTGGGCATGGTGTTTTAGGGTTTAGGGCAGTGCAGTGGTGATAAGGCAGTGTAGGGGGTCGTGCTGGGGGTGGTGTTTCAGGGTTTAGGGCAGTGCAGTGGTGTTTGGGCAGTGCAGGGGGTCGTGCAGAGGGGGGGTGTTCCAGGGCTTAGGGCAGTGCAGTAGTGTTCGGGCAGTGTAGGGAGTAGTGCTGGGGGTGGTGTTTCAGGGTTTAGGGCAGAGAAGTGGTGTTCGGGCAGTTTAGCGATCGTCCTGGGGCTGGTGTTTCAGGAATTAGGGCTGAGCAGTGGTGTTCGGGTAGTGTAGAGGGTCGTACTGGGGGTGGAGTTTCAGTGTTTAGGGCAGTGCAGTCGTGTTTGGGCAGTGTAGCGGGTCGTGTAGGGGGTGGTGTTCCAGGGTTTAGGGCAGAGCAGAAGTGTTCGGGCAGGGCAGAGGGTCGTGCAGGGGGTGGAGATTCAGGGTTTAGGGCTGTGTAGTGGTGTTCAGGCAGTGTAGGGGGCATGCTGGGGGTGGTGTTTTAGGGTTTAGGGCAGTGCAGTGGTGTTCTGGCAGTGTAGGGGGGCATGCTGCGGGTGGTGTTTTAGGGTTTAGGGCAGTGCAGTGGTGTTAGGGCAGTGTAGAGGGTCGTGCTGGGGTGGTGTTTTAGGGTTTAGGGCAATGCAGTGGTATTTGGGCAGTGTAGGTGGTCATGCTGGGGTGGTGGTTTAGGGTTTAGGGCAATGCAGTGGTGTTCGGGCAGTGTAGGGGGTTGTGCTGGGGTGGTGTTTTAGGGTTTAGGGCAGTGGTGTTCGGGCAGTGTAGGAGGTCATGCTGGGGGTGGTGTTTCAGGGTTTAGGGCAGTGCAGTGGTGATTAGGCAGTGTAGGGGGTCGTGCTGGGGGTGGTGTTTTAGGGTTTAGGGCAGTGCAGTGGTGTTAGGGAAGTGTAGAGGGTCGTGCTGGGGTGGTGTTTTAGGGTTTAGGGCAATGCAGTGGTATTTGGGCAGTGTAGGTGGTCATGCTGGGGTGGTGGTTTAGGGTTTAGGGCAATGCAGTGGTGTTCGGGCAGTGTAGGGGGTTGTGCTGGAGGTGGTGTTTTAGGGTTTAGGGCAGTGGTGTTCGGGCAGTGTAGGGGGTTGTTCAGGGGCTGGTGTGTCAGGGTTTAGGGCAGTGCAGTGGTGTTCGGGCAGTGTAGCAGGTCGTGCTGGGGGTGGTGTTTCAGGGTGTAGGGCAGAGCAGTGGTGTTCGGGCAGTGTAGGGGTTGTGCTGGGGCTGGTGTTTTGGGGTTTAGGGCAGTGCAGTGGTGTTCGGGCAGTGTAGGGGGATGTGCTAATGGTGTGTTTTAGGGTTTAGGGGAAAGCAGTGGTGTTTGGGCAGTGTAGGGGATCATATTGGGGGTGGTGTTTCAGGGTTTAGGACAGTGCAGTGGTGTTTGGGTGGTATAGATGGGTCGTGCAGGGGTTGGTATTTCAGGGTTTAGGGCAGTGCAGTGGTGTTCGGGCCGTGCAGGGGGTCTTGCTGGGGTGGTGTTTCAGGGTTTAGGGCAGTGGTGTTCGGGCAGTGTAGGGGGTTGTGCAGGGGGTGGTGTTTCAGTGTTTAGGGTAGTGCGGTCATGTTTGGGCAGTGTAGGGGGTCATGCTGGGGTGGTGTTTTAGGGTTTAGGGCAGTGTTGTGGTGTTCGGGCAGTGTAGGGGGTCGTGCTGGGGGTATTGTTTTAGGGTTTAGGGCAGTGGTGTTTGGCCAGTGTAGGGGGTTGTGCTGGTGGTGGTGTTTTAGGGTTTAGGGCAGTGCACTGGTGTTCGGGCAGTGTAGGAGGTCGTGCTGGGGGTGGTTTTTTAAGGTTTAGGGTAGTGTAGTGGTGTTCGGGCAGTGTAGGGGTCGTGCAGCGAGTGGAGTTTCAGGGTTTAGGGCAGTGCAGTGGTGTTCGGGCAGTGCAGGGGGTCTTGCTGGGGTGGTGTTTCAGGGTTTAGGGCAGTGGTGTTCGGTCAGTGTAGGGGGTCGTGCAGGGGGTGGTGTTTCAGTGTTTAGGGTAGTGCGGTCATGTTTGGGCAGTGTAGGGGGTCATGCTGGGGTGGTGTTTTAGGGTTTAGGGCAGTGTTGTGGTGTTCGGGCAGTGTAGGGGGTCGTGCTGGGGGTATTGTTTTAGGGTTTAGGGCAGTGGTGTTTGGGCAGTGTAGGGGGTTGTGCTGGTGGTGGTGTTTTAGGGTTTAGGGCAGTGCACTGGTGTTCGGGCAGTGTAGGAGGTCGTGCTGGGGGTGGTTTTTTAAGGTTTAGGGTAGTGTAGTGGTGTTCGGGCAGTGTAGGGGGTCGTGCTGGGGGTGGTGTTTTAGGGTTTAGGGTAGTGCAGTGGTGTTTGGGCAGTGTAGGGTGACGTCCTGTGGGTGGTGTTTTAGGGTTTAGGGCAGAACAGTGGTGTTTAGGAAGTGTAGGGGGTCATGCTGGGGCTGGTGTTTCAGGGTTTAGGGCAGTGCAGTGGTGTTCGGGAAGTGTAGGGGGACATGCTGGGGGTGTGTTTTAGGGTTTAGGGCAGAGCAGTGGTGTTTGGGCAGTGTATTGGGTCATACTGGGGGTGGTTTTTCAGGGTTTAGGGCAGTGCAGTGGTGTTCGGGCAGTGTAGGGGGTCGTTCAGGGGGTGGTGTTTCAGGGTTTAGGGCAGAGCAGTGGTGTTCGGGCAGTGTAGGGGGTCTTGCTGGGAGTGGTGTTTCAGGGTTTAGGGCAGTGCAGTGGCGTTCGGGCAGTGCAGGGGTTCTTGCTGGGGGTGGTGTTTCAGGGTTTAGGGCAGTGGTGTTAGGGCAGTGTAGGGGGTCGTGCTGGGGGTGGTGTTTCAGGGTTTAGGGCAGTGCAATAGTGTTTGGGCAGTGTAGGGGGCTGTGCAGTGGGTGGTGTTTCAGGGTTTAGGGTAGTGCAGTGGTGTTCGGGTATTGTAGGGTGTTGTGATGGGGGTGGTGTTTTAGGGTTTAGTGCAGTGCAGTGGTGTTCGAGCAGTGTAGGGGGTCGTGCTGGGGTGGTGTTTTAGGGTGTAGGGCAGAGCAGTGGTGTTTGGGCAGTGTAGGGGGTCGTGCTGGGATGGTGTTTGAAGGTTTAGGGCAGTGGTGTTCGGGCAGTGTAGGGGGTCCTGCTGTGGTGGTGTTTTAGGGTTTGGGACAGTGCTGTGGTGTTCGGGCAGTGTAGGGGGTCATGCAGGGGGTGGTGTTTCAGGGTTTAGGGTTGTGCAGTAGTTTTCGGGCAGTGTAGTAGTGCAGTAGTGTTCGGGCAGTGTGGAGGGTCATGCAGGGGGTGGAGTTTCAGGGTTTAGGGCAGTGTAGTGGTGTTCGGGCAGTGTAGGGGGCGTGCTGGGGGAGGTGTTTTAGGGTTTAGGGAAGTGCAGTGGTGTTCGGGCAGTGTAGGGGGGCATGCTGGGGGTAGTGTTTTAGGGTTTTGGGTAGTGCAGTGGTGTTCGGGCAGTATAGGGGGTCGTGCTGGGGTGGTCTTTTAGGGTTTAGGGCAGTGTAGTGGTGTTCAGGCAGAGTAGGGGGTCATGCTGGGGCTGGTGTTTTAGGGTTTAGGGCAGTGCAGTGGTGTTCGGGCAGTGTAGGGGGACATGCTAATGGTGTGTTTTAGGGTTTAGGGGAAAGCAGTTGTGTTTGGGCAGTGTAGGGGATCATGCTGGGGGTGGTGTGTCAGGGTTTAGGACAGTGCAGTGGTGTTCGGGCGGTATAGATGGGTCATGCAGGGGGTGGTGTTTCAGGGTTTAGGGCAGTGCAGGGGTGTTCAGACAGTGTAGGTGGTCGTGCAGGGGGTGGTGTTTCAGGGTTTAGTGTAATGTAGTGGTTTTCGGGCAGTGTAGGGGTTCTTGCTGGGGGTGGTATTTCAGGGTTTAGGGCAGTTGTGTTTGGGCAGTGTAGGGGGTCTTGCTGGGGGTGGTGTATCAGGGTTTAGGGCAGTGCAGTGGTGTTCGGGCAGTGCAGGTGGTCTTGCTGGGGTGGTGTTTCAGGGTTTAGGGCAGTGGTGTTCGGGCAGTGTAGCGGGTCGTGCAGGGGGTGGTGTTTCAGTCTTTAGAGTAGTGCAGTCGTGTTCGGGCAGTGTAGGGGGTCATGCTGGGGCGGTGTTTTAGGGTTTAGGGCAGTGCAGTGGTGTTCGGGCAGTGTAGGGGGTTGTGCTGGGGGTGGTGTTTTAGGGTTTAGGGCAGTAGTGTTCGGGCAGTGTAGGGGGTCGTGCTGGGGGTGGTGTTTTAGGGTTTAGGGCAGTAGTGTTCGGGCAGTGTAGGGGGTCGTGCTGGGGGTGGTGTTTTAGGGTTTAGGGCAGTGCAGTGGTGTGCGTATAGTGTAGGGGTGTCATGCTGGGCATGGTGTTTTAGGGTTTAGGGCAGTGCAGTGGTGATAAGGCAGTGTAGGGGGTCGTGCTGGGGGTGGTGTTTTAGGGTTAAGGGCAGTGCAGGGGTGTTAGTGCAGTGTAGGGGGTCATGCAAGGGGTGATGTTTCAGGGTTTAGGGCAGTGCAGTGGTGGTTGGGCAGTGTAGGGTGTCGTGCAGGGGGTGGTGTTTCAGGGTTTAGGGCAGTGCTGTAGTGTTCGGGCAGTGTAGAGGGTCATGCAGGGGGTGGAGCTTCAGGGTTTAGGGCAGCGCAGTGGTGTTCGGGCAGTGTAGGGGGACGTACTCGGGTGGTGTTTTGGGGTTCAGGGTAGTGCACTGGTGTTAGGGCAGTGTAGGGGGTCATGCTGGGGGTGGTGTTTCAGGGTTTAGGGCAGTGCAGTGGTGTTTAGGCAGTGTAGGGGGTCGTGCTGGTTGTGGCGTTATAGGGTTTAGGGCAGTGGTGTTTGGGCAGTGTAGGGGGTTGTGCTGGTGGTGGTGTTTTAGGGTTTAGGGCAGTGCACTGGTGTTCGGGCAGTGTAGGAGGTCGTGCTGGGGGTGGTGTTTTAGGGTTTAGGGCAGTGCAGTGGTGTTCGGGAAGTGTAGGGGGTCGTGCTGGTGGTGGTGTTTTAAGGTTTAGGGTAGTGGTGTTCGGGCAGTGTAGGGGGTCATGCTGGGAGTGGTGTTTTAGGGTTTAGTGCAGTGGTGTTCGGGCAGTGTAGGGGGTCGTGCTGGGAGTGGTGCTTCAGGGTTTAGGGCAGTGCAGTGGTGTTCGGGCAGTGTAGGGGGCCGTGAAGGGGTGGTGTTTTAGGGTTTAGGGCAGTGCAGTGGTGTTTGGGCTGTGTAGGGGGTCGTGCTGGGGCTGTTGTTTTAAGGTTTAGGGTAGTGTAGTGGTGTTCGGGTAGTGTAGGGGGTCGTGCTGGGGGTGGTGTTTTAGGGTTTATTGCAGTGCAGTGGTGTTTGGGCAGTGTAGGGTGACGTCCTGTGGGTGGTGTTTCAGGGTTTAGGGCAGAGCAGTGGTGTTTAGGAAATGTAGGGGGTCATGCTGGGGCTGGTGTTTAAGGGTTTAGGGCAGTGCAGTGGTGTTCGGGAAGTGTAGGGGGACATGCTGGGGGTGTGTTTTAGGGTTTAGGGCAGAGCAGTGGTGTTTGGGCAGTGTAGGGGGTCATGCTGGGGCTGGTGTTTCAGGGTTTAGGGCAGTGCAGTGGTGTTCGAGCAGTGTAGGGTGACGTCCTGTGGGTGGTGTTTCAGGGTTTAGGGCAGAGCAGTGGTGTTTAGGAAGTGTAGGGGGTCATGCTGGGGCTGGTGTTTCAGGGTTT
This sequence comes from Triturus cristatus, assembly GCF_964204655.1. Taxonomy (NCBI): domain Eukaryota; kingdom Metazoa; phylum Chordata; class Amphibia; order Caudata; family Salamandridae; genus Triturus; species Triturus cristatus. The sequence goes on from NC_140579.1 coordinate 762,688,282, forward strand.
AGGGCAGTGCAGTGGTGTTCGGGAAGTGTAGGGGGACATGCTGGGGGTGTGTTTTAGGGTTTAGGGCAGAGCAGTGGTGTTTGGGCAGTGTATTGGGTCATACTGGGGGTGGTTTTTCAGGGTTTAGGGCAGTGCAGTGGTGTTCGGGCAGTGTAGGGGGTCGTTCAGGGGGTGGTGTTTCAGGGTTTAGGGCAGAGCAGTGGTGTTCGGGCAGTGTAGGGGGTCATACTGGGGGTGGTTTTTCAGGGTTTAGGGCAGTGCAGTGGTGTTCGGGCAGTGTAGGGGGTCGTGCAGGGGGTGGTGTTTCAGGGTTTAGGGCAGAGCAGTGGTGTTCGGGCAGTGCAGGGGTTCTTGCTGGGGGTGGTGTTTCAGGGTTTAGGGCAGTGGTGTTAGGGCAGTGTAGGGGGTCTTGCTGGGGGTGGTGTTTTAGGGTTTAGGGCAGTGCAGTGGTGTTCGAGCAGTGTAGGGGGTCGTGCTGGGGTGGTGTTTTAGGGTGTAGGGCAGAGCAGTGGTGTTTGGGCAGTGTAGGGGGTCATGCTGGGGCTGGTGTTTCAGGGTTTAGGGCAGTGCAGTGGTGTTCGAGCAGTGTAGGGTGACGTCCTGTGGGTGGTGTTTCAGGGTTTAGGGCAGAGCAGTGGTGTTTAGGAAGTGTAGGGGGTCATGCTGGGGCTGGTGTTTCAGGGTTTAGGGCAGTGCAGTGGTGTTCGGGAAGTGTAGGGGGACATGCTGGGGGTGTGTTTTAGGGTTTAGGGCAGAGCAGTGGTATTTGGGCAGTGTAGGGGGTCATACTGGGGGTGGTTTTTCAGGGTTTAAGGCAGTGCAGTGGTGTTCGGGACTTGTAGGGGGTCATGCTGGGGGTGGTGTTTCAGGGTTTAGGGCAGTGCAATAGTGTTTGGGCAGTGTAGGGGGCTGTGCTGTGGGTGGTGTTTCAGGGTTTAGGGTAATGCAGTGGTGTTCGGGTATTGTAGGGTGTCGTGATGGGGGTGGTGTTTTAGGGTGTAGGGCAGAGCAGTGGTGTTTGGGCAGTGTACGGGGTCGTGCTGGGATGGTGTTTGAAGGTTTAGGGCAGTGGTGTTCGGGCAGTGTAGGGGGTCCTGCTGGGGTGGTGTTTTAGGGTTTGGGACAGTGCTGTGGTGTTCGGGCAATGTAGGGGGTCATGCAGGGGGTGGTGTTTCAGGGTTTAGGGTTGTGCAGAAGTTTTCGGGCAGTGTAGTAGTGCAGTAGTGTTCGGGCAGTGTGGAGGGTCGTGCAGGGGGTGGTGTTTCAGGGTTTAGGGCAGTGGTGATCTGGTAATGTAGGGGGTCTTGCTGGGGGTTGTGTTTCAGAGTTTCGGGCAGTGGTGTAGTGCTGTTCGGGCAATGTAGGGGGTCTTGCAGGGGGTGGTGTTTCAGGGTTTAGGGCAGTGCAGTGGTGTTCGGGCAGTGTAGGGGGTTGTGCTGGGGCTGATGTTTCAGGGTTTTGGGCAGAGCAGTGGGTTCAGGCAGTGTAGGGTGTTGTGCTGGGGCTGGTGTTTCAGGGTTTAGGGCAGTGGTGTTCGGGTTGTGTAGGGGGTCTTGCTGGGGGTTGTGTTTCAGTGTTTAGGGCAGTGGTGCATTGCTGTTCGGGCAGTGTAGGGGGTCTTGCAGGGGGTGGTGTTTCAGGGTTTAGGGCAGTGGTGTTCGTGCAGTGTAGGGGGTCGTGCTGGGGCTGGTTTTTCAGGGTTTAGGGCAGTGCAGTGGTGTTCGGGCAGTGTAGGGGTTGTGCTGGGGATGGTGTTTCAGGGTTTTGGGCAAAGCAGTGGTGTTCGGGCAGTGTAGGGGCTCGTGCTGGGGCTGGTGTTTCAGCGTTTAGGGCAGTGCAGTGGTGTTTGGGCAGTGTAGGGGCTCGTGCTGGGGCTGGTGTTTCAGCGTTTAGGGCAGTGCAGTGGTGTTTGGGCAGTGTAGGGGGTTGTGCTGGGGCTGGTGTTTCAGGGTTTTGGGCAATGCAGTGGTGTTCGGGCAGTGTAGGGTGTCGTGCTGGGGCTGGTGTTTCAGTGTTTAGGGCAGTGGTGTTTGGCAGTGTAGGGGTCCTGCTGGGGGTGGTGTTTCAGGGTTTAGGGCAGTGCAGTGGTATTCGGGCAGTGTAGGGGATTGTGCTGGGGCTGGTGTTTCAGGGTTTTGGGCAAAGCAGTGGTGTTCGGGCAGAGTAGCGTGTCGTGCTGGGGATGGTATTTCAGGGTTTAGGGCAGTGGTGTTTGGCAGTGTAGGGGTCTTGCTGGGGGTGGTGTTTCAGGGTTTAGGGCAGTGCAGTGGTGTTCGGGCAGTGTAGGGGGTCTTCCTGGGGGTGGTGTTTCAGCGTTTAGGGCAGTGCAGTGGTGTTTGGGCAGTGTAGGGGGTTGTGCTGGGGCTGGTGTTTCAGGGTTTTGGGCAATGCAGTGGTGTTCGGGCAGTGTAGGGTGTCATGCTGGGGCTGGTGTTTCAGGGTTTAGGGCAGTGCAGTGGTGTTCGGGCAGTGTAGGGGTTGTGCTGGGGCTGGTGTTTTAGGGTTTTGGGCAAAGCAGTGGCGTTCGGGCAGTGTAGGGTGTGGTGCTGGGGCTGGTGTTTCAAGGTTTAGGGCAGTGGTGTTTGGCAGTGTAGGGGTCTTGCTGGGGGTGGTGTTTCAGGGTTTAGGGCAGTGCAGTGGTGTTTGGGCAGTGTAGGGGATTGTGTTGGGGCTGGTGTTTCAGGGTTTTGGGCAAAGCAGTGGTGTTCGGGCAGTGTAGCGTGTCGTGCTGGGGATGGTATTTCAGGGTTTAGGGCAGTGGTGTTTGGCAGTGTAGGGGTCCTGCTGGGGGTGGTGTTTCAGGGTTTAGGGCAGTGCAGTGGTGTTCGGGCAGTGTAGGGGGTCTTCCTGGGGGTGGTGTTTCAGGCTTTAGGGCAGTGCAGTGGTGTTCGGGCAGTGTATGGGGTCCTGCTGAGGGTGGTGTTTCAGTGTTTAGGGCAGTGCAGTGGGATTCAGGCAGTGTAGGGGGTCGTGCAGGGGGGTGGTGTTTCAGGGTTTAGGGCAGTTCAGTGGTGTTCGGTGTGAGAAGTTGGCAGTCCCTGACGTGGTCAGGTTGTCTGTAAAGTTTGTTCTTTACAGGCAGACTGTCACCAGTGTCCACAACATGGGTACACCAGTCAGTTTGACTAGGTATCAAGGAAAACATATGTGAAAATGATTGTAGAACCTGTCTACATTCAGTCTGCTGATGGGCAGTGAGGTTGCCTCCAAGGGTCACTCCTTCAACTGAGCCATCTTCAGGGTTCTGAGACAACAGGTCTGGGAGAGGGTCACTCTCTTCCTCCTGTCCCTCATCTGTAGCCATGAGCAAGCCCATGTCTGCCCTGTCAACATATGCTTTAAGCCTGTTAACATGGAGTACCCTGTGGGGACTCCTGGGAGTTCCTAGGTCGACCAAGTAGGTGACCTCTCCCTTCTTTTCCAGGATTGTATGGGGTCCAGACCATTTGTCTTGGAGTGCTGCTGGGGCCACTGGCTCCAACACCCATACCTTCTGTCCTGGCTGATACTCAACCAAGACAGCCTTTTGGTCATGCCAAGCTTTCTGTAAGGCCTGGCTTGCCTCAAGGTTTTTAGATGCCTTCTCCATATACTCAGCCATCCTGGAGCGGAGACCAAGTACATAGTCCACTATGTCTAGCTTAGGCTTTTTGAGAGGTAACTCCCATCCTTCCTTCACCAAACACAGTGGGCCTCTCACAGGGTGCCCAAACAACAATTCAAAGGGGCTGTAGCCAACTCCTTTTTGTGGGACCTCTCTGTAAGCAAACAGAAGGCAGGGTAGAAGGATATCCCATCTTCGCCTGAGCTTTTCAGGTAATCCTTTGATCATACCCTTTAGGGTCTTGTTGAATCTCTCAACAAGCCCATTGCATTGTGGGTGATAAGGGGTGGTGAACTTGTAGTTGACACCACATTCCTTCCACATAGCTGTCAAGTATCCTGACATAAAGTTGGTACCTCTGTCAGATACTACCTCCTTAGGAAACCCCACTCTGGAGAATACTCCCAGCAGGGCCCTGGCCACAACAGGAGCTGTAGTGGTCCTAAGGGGAATTGCCTCTGGATACCTGGTGGCATGATCCACTACCACCAGTATAAATCTGTGCCCAGATGCAGTGGGAGGATCCATGGGACCCACTATGTCTATTCCCACTCTTTCAAAGGGGACCCCCACCACAGGTAGTGGTATTAGGGGGGCCTTTGTTGTGCCACCTGATTTGCCACTGGCTTGGCAGGTAACACAGGAGCGACAAAACTCCTTTGTATCTTCATTCATATGAGGCCAGTGAAAGTGAGGGACAAGTCTGTCCCAGGTCTTGTTCTGGCCTAGGTGTCCTGCTAAAGGAATATCATGGGCCAAGGTAAGAAGGAAGCCCCTAAATTGCAGAGGTATGACCAACCTCCTGGTTGCACCAGGCTTGGGGTCTCTAGCCTCTGAATAAAGGAGCCCTTCATCCCAATACACTTTATGGGTACCTTGAGCATTCCCAGCAGCCTCAGCAGCAGCCAGCTGTCTGAGGGGTTCAAGAGAGGGACAGGATAACTGAGCCTGCCTCAAGTCAGCCCTTGAAGGTCCCCCTGTCCCCAGAAACTCAACCTGATCAGGTTCAAGCTCTTCAGGGACAGTTCCTTCAGGGTCCTCTAGATCAGCTTCCTGGGAAGGCTGATCATCACTCTGAGGCAGGGGGGAAGGCACAGCCTTGACCCTCCTGTTCTTCTTCTTGGTAGGTGCTTGGTCCATTGTTCCAGGATCCAAGACCTGAGGTTCAGTGAGGCACTTTTTGGCCTGTGACCTGGTCACAGCAAGGACATGTGATGATATACCTAACATCTCTGCATGAGTCCTGTACTCCACTTCTGACCATAGAGAACTCTCTAGGTCATTGCCCAACAAACATTCTACTGGGAGGTCTGCACTAACCACAACCCTTTTGAGGCCAGTTACCCCTCCCCATGAGAAGTTAACAACTGCCACACTATGTGAAGTAGTGGCATTGCTGGCATTGGTCACCAGGTAGTTCTCACCTGGTATGTACTGTCCAGGATCCACAAAGCCTGGTGTCACCATAGTGACACTGGCACATGTGTCCCTGTAGGCTTGAGCCACTTTGTCATTAATTAAAGGAGTCTGTCTGTACTTGCCCAGGTTACTGGGGCTCACAGTCAGGGACAAATCAATGTCCCCATCACAGATCAAGACTGCCTGTGTAAGGGTTCTGTCTAAGTCAGAATCTCCTTCAGTTCCCATAGTGATTCCCACTACACCCTTTGTCTGGGGACCAACACTGCTAACAGTAGTACTGGGAGCAGGTGCCTTAGGGGCAACCGTGTTGGGGGCTCCACCCTTTTTGCAATCACTAGTCCAGTGAGTTGTATTTTTGCAATGATTGCACCAGGGTTTCTTTTGACCTTCTTTCTTCTTTTTGGACTGTTGTTGGGACCCACCCTCCTTAGCAGTAGTTTGGGGCCCTGTTGAAGACTTCTGGTCTTTAGATTTCTGATCTCCACCCTTTTGGTCTGTTTTCTTCTGATCACCCCCTTGGCCCTGGTTCTGGTTCTTTTGCTTAACCCTGGTTCTGACCCATTTGTCTGCCTTCTTTCCCAATTCTTGGGGAGAGGTCAGATCAGAGTCAACCAAGTGTTGATGCAGTTGCTGGTTTTGACAGTTATTTAAAATCTGCTCTCTCATCATCAAATTATACAATCCTGTAAAATCAGATACCTTACTTCCCAGCAACCAACCCTCCAAAGCCTTAGTGGCACATTCAATGTATTCAGACCAGTCCTGAGTCTGTGTCTTTTGGGTGTCTCTGAACATTAACCTGTACTGTTCAGTGGTTAAGCCTAACCCATCTACCAGAACACTCTTCAGGACTCTGTAGTTTCTGACATCCTCTTCTCTAACAGTGAGGAGTCTGTCTCTGCCTCTTCCTTCAAAGGAGAGCCAGAGGATTGCTGCCCACTGATCTTCAGGAACCTGCTGTACTTTGCAGGCTCTCTCAAGAGCAGTTATCCACTTGTGGATGTCATCCCCACTTTTGTAGGGGGGCACAACCTTAGACAGGTTTCTATTGTCGAAAACCCTATCTTTGTCCTTAGGGACAATGCTGCCACCAGTGGGTATAGACCCACTCTCTTTATGCTGTCTAGCCTTGCTAAGTTTCTCTTCCATCAGGGCTACTTCTAGCTCCTGCTTCCTGATCCTCAGCTGGGCCTCTTGCATCTTGGCCTCATGTTCCCTCCTCTGAGGGGTGGTCATCCTTCTCCTGGAGTGACCTTGAGAGCCTCTAGAGCCATGGGAAGCATTGGAGTCACCTGAGCGATTCCTTTGCCTTCCAAGCCCTGTGTTAAGTCCACTGGGGAGATCCAGTGGGTTGAACCCACTGTCAGTCCCCAATAGCCTTGGTTTAGCTGGGCCAAGTATAATACTTGGCACTGGGCTAGTTCTCCCTTCATCCTCACTACTGTCAGTATCCTTTTCACTCTCATCCTCTGTGGTAGGCATCCCATCTAAGGGGTGACTATTGGGACTGGGTACCTCTGTAGTATCTTCAGAAGGGGGGCCTCCTGTTCCTGACCCTAAGGGGGCTAACTGGGAAGCTTTCTTGAGTGCTCTCTGATTCTCATCATTCTGTAAGAGCTCTCTGAGCTCAGCAGAGTTTGGGTTCTTGGGCTGTTTAAGGCCTCTAAGAGTTGCCAAATGCCTGAGCTCATTCTGATTAAGGGTAGCAAAGATGGATGGTGCCCTCGGGGGGTCACTCTCAACAGAGATGGGTACAGTGGACCCCTCTGCCCCAGCCATTGCTCTTAAGTGTGGGTGGATGTGTTGCAATCTACCTACACTTGGGTTTACCTACTAAACCTATCTAGTAGTTGTAGTCAGGGTGTGCTACTCCCTTTGCTCTACAACAACTAAGTTCAGTAGAACTTAAGTATATCTAATCTTGTTTTATATGTACCTACAGGTACCTATGTGATCTTTCAATTGGTAACCAAGAGATTACAATGGTAAAACACAGCAAGCTCAAATCCAACCGCTGCTCACCAATGTGGGAAGTTGGCCTGGTATATGCTGTTCACTAGTTCTAGTGACCACCTTGTACCATGCCAAGCAACCCTTATGGTGTGGTTGTAAGTCAACCTTTTTGGACTAGCTGCCCTAGTGGTAGCGTAGGCTAAGCAGTCTTTGAGGCTAAACTCGTGATGCGTGTTAAGCAAGCTGTTTTACCAATAGTAACCCCCTTTTATACCAATGAAAGGACACCACACAGATATATATTCAAAATATATATGTATTTATTTCTCAAAGTAACCCCTAGTCTCTTTATGAGCACAGGAGCACAAATCGTCAAACAAGATTATCACAGAATACACAGAAGTTGCACTTTATATGGGTAGGCCCTGGTGGCCACTCAAACCATATACTAAAATAGTGGTATAAGTACCACGAACAGAAAAGGGAAAAGGCCTAGGGCCTCTAGAATCGCTGGGCCTACAAGGAGCTAACGTCAGTTAGTGACCAGGAGGTCCACGGGTGGCGTGTGCAGAGCAAATAGTCACACGCGTGCTCCCATAGGTTTCAATGGGTGCGTAAAAAGTACAAAGTTACTGCAAAAGGAATCTTCCGGATGACCTAGGAACTTAAGATTTGGAACACAGGCACTAGAGATGTAATACTACACATGGGCACCGGAGTACCAGCTTTACCTCACCCACAGGAAGCGGGTGCATAGGCCTCAAAGTGCGTCGGGTTTCTTCTATCTGTTCCGTTGAGCCTGGGACAAAGATGCTGCAGGCGGTCGGTCGGGAAGAGATGCAGTGGATCCAAGAGTGGATCGGAGATGTTGAAGACCTGTAAGCAGAGGGGACAGTGTTCACAGTCACTAGCCAGTGACCAGCGTGGCACCAGGTGGGTACCAGGCGATGTCGGGTGCAAACAGGTGATGAGGGGTAGCTTGTCTCCGCAGCCACGTGGTCCCTGAAGGTCGACGACGTCCAGGAGTCGGCTCACGAGCTGTCCCACGCAGGCTCTCGCTGTCGGCGGTGTCGGCGACTTGATCGAAGCAAACAAGCCTTGGCAAAAGCAATTGCAGGAGGATTCGGAAATCAGCTGTTGGTTCTGACCAGCAAGGTCAGAGGGATTGCTCCTTTGGAGGGGAGCAAGGGCCAGTCTGGAGCAACCAGACCAGCGGTGTTTGTCGTAGATTTCGTCGCCAAGATGGCCACTAGCCAGCGGGCCAGCAACCGGTTAGGCGCGTCGAGTGGCAAAATGCAGAAGGGCCCCACGCAGATCGTGGAGATGCTGGAGGGCTCACCTTTGGTGCAGATGCTGCTCGAGGGTTGGGCTTCTCAGGACCCAAAGCACAACTTGGAGGGAGCCTCGGTTGTTGCACTGGTCAGCTTGTCGTAGTCGTTCCAAGATGGCTGGCTCCACGTGTCTCGGTGCCTCCACGGGTCTCCTCTTTTCAGGGACTGTGGATCGGGCGGTGAGAGGTCTGGAGGTCCAGGTCTTGTCAGTCTCTGGGCTCGGGCTCCGGCGGGAGGCGGCGGCAAAGCAGACGGTGATTCGCTGGATGGTGCTTGCGTTAGCAAGGTGGTCACTCCCTGACCACAGGGGAGATTTTCTTCAGTCTTCTGTGCAGCAGAATGTCGAAGTTCCCGTCTTCTTCTTAGTTTCAAGTTGATTCCAGGATGTCTGAAGTCTTAGGACACAGCTCCTACCTTTAAGCGGATTCTAGGGGCCGGACTACCTGCTAGGTCCCTCCCTATGGGTGGGACCAGGAAGGGGGGTGGTTACACCCCCAATCCTTTGTCCAGCTCGCCCCAGGCCCGGGACTGGTGTGCCCCAGGACCGGTTTGAACTGGCATATGCACCGAGGCTCCTTGTGAGCCACAGGCATGTCTGGTTTCTTTCAAGCCCTACCTGACCAATACACAAAATCCTGTCTGGGGTGGTGCATGCACCTCCCCTGGCAGGAAACCCTTTGTCCACACCTCCCAAGCTGGAAGGACTCCCAGCAGCAGGAGGGCAGACTTGTGTCTGTGGTGGCAGCATCCATTTGGTGGAGCTGAGGCTATGTCTGATTTTACCCGGGTTTCAGGTACTGTACATGTCGTGTCCCTCTAGAAGGGTGGAATGCTAACCCCGTCGCCAGAATTGGCGAGGGGTTAGTATTCCAATTCGTATGACACCTTACTCGACATGTTTTGATAAAGCCAAACCAAAGATAGCATTTAACCGCGAGGTTCATAATGCACTTAAGAGTATATGGTATGACGATATCTGGAAACAGTAGAAGGAAGTTGTTCCGACCACTGCAGACAGGCTCAGCTCATGCCAGAGCACCATCTCACATGGAACCAAGCACTCTGCCTTCAGGATTGTTAAGGCCTGCCATAGGAGTGACTTATAGGTTACCAGGTGTCCCATTTAAGGTTAGGTATAGGTATACTACACCTAAGTAAGAGGTGATTACACCAACTTACCCCAGCTGAGTGATCAGCCAGTTGTGTCAGATTGTTAGGCCAAGCCTGGGGTGGCATAATACATGCTGCAGCCCCTGGCAGGCCTTGGGTACACCAATGCCCTGGGTACCTAGTGTACACTGGTACAGGGGCTGACAGGGTGATCCACTTCCAATTGGTTATGCACCTAGGGTGCATAGTTTTAATTTAGTAGAGAGAACAGCAGGCTGGGGGTCTGATTGGCAGGCCCACAGCCTCAATATGTCAAAAACCAGTGAAGCAAAAAGCAAAAATTTGGGGTGACCATAGGATAGCAGACCCTACTCTCCTACATTCGGGTAGTGCTAAGGTTGGTGTTTCAGGGTTTAGGGCAGTGCAGTGGTGTTCGGGCAGTGTAGGGGTCATGCTGGGTGTGGTGTTTCAGGGTTTAGGGCAGTACAGTGACGTTCGGGCAGTGTAGTGGGTCGTGCCGGGGCTGGTGTTTTATGGTTTAGGGTAGTGCAGTTGTGTTCTGGTAGTGTAGGGGGCGTGCTTGGGGTGGTGTTTTAGTGCTTAGGGTAGTGCAGTCGTGTTCGGGTAGTGTAGGGGGTTGTGCTGGGGTGGTGTTTTAGGGTTTAGGGCAGTGCAGTGGTGTTCGGGCAGTGCACGGGGTCGTGCTGGGGTGATGTTTTTAGGGTTTAGTGCAGTGCAGTGGTGTTCGGGCAGTGTAGGGGGTCATGCTGGGGGTGGTGTTTTAGGGTTTAGGACAGTGGTGTTCAGGCAGTGTTGGGGGTTGTGCTGGGGGTGGTGTTTTAGGGTTTAGGGCAGTGCAGTGGTGTTCTGGCAGTGCAGGGGGTTGTGCTGGGGGTGGTGTTTCAGGGTATAGGGCAGTGCAGTAGTGTTCGGGCAGTGTAGAAGGTCGTGCAGGGGGTGGTGTTTCAGGGTTTAGGGCAGTGAAGTGGTGTTCGGGCAGTGTAGGGCGACTTGCAGGGGGTGGTGTTTCAGGGTTTAGGGCAGTGGTGTTTGGGCAGTGTAGGTTGTCTTGCTGGGGGTTGTGTTTCAGTGTTTCAGGCAGTGGGCAGTGTAGGGGTCTTACTGGGGGTGGTGCTTCAGGGTTCAGGGCAGTGCAGTGGTGTTCGTGCATTATAGGCGGTCTTGCTGGGGGTGGCGTTTAAGGGTTTAGGGCAGTGCAGTGGTATTCAGGCAGTGTAGGGGGTCATGCAGGGGGTGGTGTTTCAGGGATTAGGAAAGTGCAGTGGTGTTCTGGCAGTGCTGGGGGTGGTTTTTCAGGGTTTAGGGCAGTGCAGTTGTTTTTGGGCAGTGTAGTGGTTGTGCTGGGTGTGGTGTTTCAGGGTTTAGGGCAGTGCAGTGATGTTCGGGCAGTGTAGTGGGTGTGCTGGGGGTGGTGTTTTAGGGTTTAGGGTAGTGCAGTGGTGTTTGGGCAGTGTAGGGGTCCTGATGGGGTGGTGTTTTAGGGGTTAGGGCAGTGCAGTGGTGTTCAGGCAGTGTAGGGGGTCGTGCTGGTGGTAGTGTTTTTGTGTTTAGGGCAGTGGTGTTCAGGCAGTGTAGGGGGTCATGCTAGGGTGGTGTTTTAGGGTTTAGGGCAGTGCAGTGGTATTCTGGCAGTGTAGGGGGTCGTGCTGGGGGTGGTGATTCAGGGTTTAGGGCAATGCAGCACTGTTCGGGCAGTGTAGGGGGTCATGCAGAGGGTGGTGTTTCAGGGTTTAGGGCAGTGCAGTGGTGTTCGGGCAGTGTAGGGGGTCTTGTAGGGGTGGTGTTTCTGGGATTAGGGCAGTGGTGTTTGGGCAGTGTAGGGGGTCTTGCTGGGGGTGGTATTTCAGGGTTTAGGGCAGTGCAGTGGTGTTCGGGCAGTGTAAGGGGTCATGCTGGGGGTGGTGTTTCAGTGTTTAAGGCAGTGCAGTGGTGTTTGGGCAGTGTTGGTGTTGTGCTGGGGCTGGTGTTTCAGGGTTTAGGGCAGTGCAGTGGTGTTCGGGCAGTGTAGGGGGTCGTGCGGGCCTGGTGTTTCAGGGTTTAGGGCAGTGCAGTGGTGTTCGGGCAGTGTAGGGGGTCATGCGGGGCTGGAGTTTCAGGGTTTAGGGCAGTGCAGTGTCGTATGGGCAGTGTAGGGGTCGTGCTGGGGCTGGTGTTTCAGGGTTTAGGGCAGTGCAGTGGCTTTCGGGCAGTGTAGGGGGTCGTGCGGGGGCTGGTGTTTCAGGGTTTAGGGCAGTGCAGGGGATTTCGGGCAGTGCAGGGGTCGTGCGCGGGCTGGTGTTTCAGGGTTTAGGGCAGTGCAGTGGTGTTCAGGCATTGTAGGGGGTCGTGAGGGGGCTGGTGTTTCAGGGTTTAGGGCAGTGCAGTGGTGTTCGGGCAGTGTAGGGGGTCGTGCGGGGGCTGGTGTTTCAGGGTTTAGGGCAGTGCAGTGGTGTTCGGGCAGTGTAGGGGGTCGTGCGGGGGCTGGTGATTCAGGGTTTAGGGCAGTGCAGTGGTGTTCGGGCAGTGTAGGGGGTCATGCATGGGGTGGTGTTTCAGGGTTTAGGGCAGTGCAGTGGTGTTCGGGCAGTGTAGGGGGTCGTGCTTGGGCTGGTGTATCAGGGTTTGGGCAGTGCAGTGGTGTTCGAGCAGTGTAGGGGGTCGTACTGGGGGTGTTTTTCAGGGTTTAGGGCAGTGGTGTTCGGGCAGTGTAGGGAGTCTTGCTGGGGGTGGTGTTTCAGGGTTTAGGGCAATGGTTTGCGGGCAGTGTAGGGGGTCTTGCTGGGGCTGGTGATTCAGGGTTTAGGGCAGTGCAGTGGTGTTCGGGCAGTGTAGGGGGTCGTGCAGGGGGTGGTGTTTCAGGGTTTAGGGCAGTGCAGTGGTTTTCGGGCAGTATAGGGGTCGTGCAGGGGGGTGGTGTTTCTGGGTTTAGGGCAGTACAGTAGTGTTCAGGCAGTGCTGAGGGTGGTTGTTCAGGGTTTAGGGCAGTGCAGTGGTATTCAGGCAGTGTAGGGTGTCATGAAGGGGGTGGTGTTTCAGGGTTTAGGACAGTGCAGTGGTATTCGGGCAGTGCTGGGGGTGGTGTTTCAGGGTTTTGGGCAAAGCAGTGGTGTTCGGGCAGTATAGGGTGTCGTGCTGGGGCTGGTGTTTCAGGGTTTAGGGCAGTGGTGTTTGGCAGTGTAGGGGTCTTGCTGGCGTTGGTGTTTCAGGGTTTAGGGCAGTGCAGTGGTGTTCGGGCAGTGTAGTGGGTCTTACTGGGGGTGGCGTTTCAGGGTTTAGGGCAGTGCAGTGGTATTCAGGCAGTGTAGGGTGTCATGAAGGGGGTGGTGTTTCAGTGTTTAGGACAGTGCAGTGGTGTTTGGGCAGTGCTGGGGGTGGTGTTTCAGGGTTTAGGGCAGTGCAATGGTGTTCGGGCAGTGTAGGGGTCGTGCTGGGTGTGGTGTTTCAGGGTTTAGGGCAGTGCAGTGGTGTTCGGGCAGTGTAGGGGGCGTGCTGGGTGTGGTGTTTTAGGGTTTAGGGTAGTGCAGTGTTCTTCTGGCAATATAGGGGGTCGTGCTGGGGCTGGTGTTTCAGGGTTTAGGGCAGTGCAGTGGTCTTCAGGCAGTGTAGGGGGTCATGCTGGGGCTGGTGTTTCAGGGTTTAGGACATTGCAGTGGTGTTCGGGCAGTGTGGGGGTCATAATAGGGATGGTGTTTCAGGGTTTAGGGCAGTGCAGTGGTGTTCGGGCAGTGTAGGGGGTTGTGCTGGGGCTCGTGTTTCAGGGTTTAGGACATTGCAGTGGTGTTCAGGCAGTGTAGGGGGTCGTGCAGGGGGTGGTGTTTCAGGGTTTAGGGCAGTGAAGTGGTGTTCGGGCAGTGTAGGGCGACTTGCAAGGGGTGGTGTTTCAGGGTTTAGGGCAGTGGTGTTTGGTAGTGTAGGGGTCTTGCTGGGGGTGGTGTTTCAGGGTTTAGGGCAGTGCAGTGGTGTTCGGGCAGTGTAGGGAGTTGTGCTGGGGCTGGTGTTTCAGGGTTTTGGGCAAAGCAGTGGTGTTCGGGCAGTGTAGAGTGTCGTGCTGGGGATGGTATTTCAGGGTTTAGGGCAGTGGTGTTTGGCAGTGTATGGGTCTTGCTAGGGGTGGTGTTTCAGGGTTTAGGGCAGTGCAGTGGTGTTCGGGCAGTGTAGGGGGTCTTCCTGGGGGTGGTGTTTCAGGCTTTAGGGCAGTGCAGTGGTGTTCGGGCAGTGTATGGGGTCCTGCTGGGGGTGGTGTTTCAGTGTTTAGGGCAGTGCAGTGGGATTCAGGCAGTGTAGGTGGTCGTGCAGGGGGGTGGTGTTTCAGGGTTTAGGGCAGTGCAGTGGTGTTCGGGCAGTGCTGAGGTTGGTGTTTCAGGGTTTAGGGCAGTGCAGTGGTGTTCGGGCAGTGTAGGGGTCATGCTGGGTGTGGTGTTTCAGGGTTTAGGGCAGTACAGTGGCGTTCGGGCAGTGTAGTGGGTCATGCCGGGGCTGGTGTTTTATGGTTTAGGGTAGTGCAGTTGTGTTCTGGCAGTGTAGGGGGCGTGCTTGGGGTGGTGTTTTAGTGCTTAGGGTAGTGCAGTGGTGTTCGGGTAGTGTAGGGGGTTGTGCTGGGGTGGTGTTTTAGGGTTTAGGGCAGTGCAGTGGTGTTCGGGCAGTGCACGGGGTCATGCTGGGGTGATGTTTTTAGGGTTTAGTGCAGTGCAGTGGTGTTAGGGCAGTGTAGGGGGTCATGCTGGGGGTGGTGTTTTAGGGTTTAGGACAGTGGTGTTCAGGCAGTGTTGGGGGTTGTGCTGGGGGTGGTGTTTTAGGGTTTAGGGCAGTGCAGTGGTGTTCTGGCAGTGCAGGGGGTCGTGCTGGGGGTGGTGTTTCAGGGTATAGGGCAGTGCAGTAGTGTTCGGGCAGTGTAGGGGGTCGTGCAGGGGGTGGTGTTTCAGGGTTTAGGGCAGTGAAGTGGTGTTTGGGCAGTGTAGGGCGACTTGCAGGGGGTGGTGTTTCAGGGTTTAGGGCAGTGGTGTTTGGGCAGTGTAGGGTGTCTTGCTGGGGGTTGTGTTTCAGTGTTTCGAGCAGTGGTGCAGTGCTGTTCGGGCAGTGTAGTGGGTCTTGCAGGGGGTGGTGTTTCCGGGTTTAGGGCAGTACAGTGGTGTTCGGGCAGTGTAGGGGGTTGTGCTGGGGCTGGTGTTTCAGGGTTTAGGGCAGTGGTGTTTGGCAGTGTAGGGGTCTTGCTGGGGGTGGTGCTTCAGGGTTCAGGGCAGTGCAGTGGTGTTCGGGCATTATAGGCGGTCTTGCTGGGGGTGGCGTTTCAGGGTTTAGGCCAGTGCAGTGGTATTCAGGCAGTGTAGGGGGTCGTGCAGGGGGTGGTGTTTCAGGGATTAGGACAGTGCAGTGGTGTTCGGGCAGTGTAGTGGGTCTCGCTGGTGTTTTAGGGTTTAGGGTAGTGCAGTGGTGTTCGGGCAGTGTAGGGGGTGTGCTGGGGGTGGTGTTTTAGGGTTTAGGGTAGTGCAGTGGTGTTCGGGCAGTGTAGGGGGTGTGCTGGGGGTGGTGTTTTAGGGGTTAGGGCAGTGCAGTGGTGTTCAGGCAATGTAGGGGGTCGTGCTGGGGGTGGTGATTCAGGGTTTAGGGCAACACAGCACTGTTCGGGCAGTGTAGGGGGTCATGCAGAGGGTGGTGTTTCAGGGTTTAGGGCAGTGCAGTGGTGTGCGGGCAGTGTAGGGGGTCTTGTAGGGGGTGGTGTTTCTGGGATTAGGGCAGTGGTGTTCGGGCAGTGTAGGGGGTCTTGCTGGGGGTGGTATTTCAGGATTTAGGGCAGTGCAGTGGTGTTCGGGCAGTGTAAGGGGTCATGATGGGGGTGGTGTTTCAGTGTTTAAGGCAGTGCAGTGTTGTTTGGGCAGTGTAGGGTGTTGTGCTGGGGCTGGTGTTTCAGGGTTTAGGGCAGTGCAGTGGTGTTCGGGCAGTGTAGGGGGTCGTGCAAGGCCTGGTGTTTCAGGGTTTAGGGCAGTGCAGTGGTGTTCGGGCAGTGTAGGGGGTCATGCGGGGCTGGAGTTTCAGGGTTTAGGGCAGTGCAGTGGTGTATGGGCAGTGTAGGGGTCGTGTTGGGGCTGGTGTTTCAGGGTTTAGGGCAGTGCAGTGGCTTTCAGGCAGTGTAGGGGGTCATGCGGGGGCTGGTGTTTCAGGGTTTAGGGTAGTGCAGTGGTGTTCGGGCAGTGTAGGGGGTCGTGAGGGGGCTGGTGTTTCAGGGTTTAGGGCAGTGCAGTGGTGTTCGGGCAGTGTAGGGGGTCGTGCGGGGGCTGGTGTTTCAGGGTTTAGGACAGTGCAGTGTTGTTCGGGCAGTGTAGGGGGTTGTGCTGGGGCTTGTGTTTCAGGGTTTAGGGCAGTGGTGTTTGGCAGTGTAGGGGTCTTGCTGGGGGTGGTGCTTCAGGGTTCAGGGCAGTGCAGTGTTGTTCGGGCATTATAGGTGGTCTTGCTGGGGGTGGCGTTTCAGGGTTTAGGCCAGTGCAGTGGTATTCAGGCAGTGTAGGGGGTCGTGCAGGGGGTGGTGTTTCAGGGATTAGGACAGTGCAGTGGTGTTCGGGCAGTGCTGAGGGTGGTGTTTCAGGGTTTAGGGCAGTGCAGTTGTTTTTGGGCAGTGTAGGGGTCGTGCTGGGTGTGGTGTTTCAGGGTTTAGGGCAGTGCAGTGGTGTTCGGGCAGTGTAGTGGGTCTCGCTGGTGTTTTATGGTTTAGGGTAGTGCAGTGGTGTTCGGGCAGTGTAGGGGGTGTGCTGGGGGTGGTGTTTTAGGGTTTAGGGTAGTGCAGTTGTGTTCGGGCAGTGTAGGGGTCCTGATGGGGTGGTGTTTTAGGGGTTAGGGCAGTGCAGTGGTGTTCAGGCAATGTAGGGGGTCGTGCTGGTGGTAGTGTTTTAGTGTTTAGGGCAGTGGTGTTCCGGCAGTGTAGGGGGCCTTACAGGAGGTGGTGCTTCAGGGATTTGTGCAGTGGTGTTCGGGCAGTGTAGGGGCTCTTGCTGGGGGTGGTGTTTCAGGGTTTAGCGCAGTGGTGCAGTGGTGTTCGGGCAGTGTAGGGGGTCTTGCAGGGGGTGGTGTTTCAGGGTTTAGGGCAGTGGTATTCGGGCAGTGTAGAGAGCGTGCAGCGGTTGGTGTTTTAGGGTTTAGGGCAGTGCAGTGGTTTTCGGGTAGTGTAGGGGTCGTGATGGGGTGGTGTTTTAGGGTTTAGGGCAGTGCAGTGGTGTTCAGGCAATGTAGGGGGTCGTGCTGGTGGTAGTGTTTTAGTGTTTAGGGCAGTGGTGTTCGGGCAGTGTAGGGGGTCATACTAGGGTGGTGTTTTAGGGTTTAGGGCAGTGCAGTGGTGTTCTGGCAGTGTAGGGGGTCATGCTGGGGGTGGTGATTCAGGGTTTAGGGCAACGCAGCACTGTTCGGGCAGTGTAGGGGGTCATGCAGAGGGTGGTGTTTCAGGGTTTAGGGCAGTGCAGTGGTGTGCGGGCAGTGTAGGGGGTCTTGTAGGGGGTGGTGTTTCTGGGATTAGGGCAGTGGTGTTCGGGCAGTGTAGGGGGTCTTGCTCGGGGTGGTATTTCAGGATTTAGGGCAGTGCAGTGGTGTTCGGGCAGTGTAAGGGGTCATGATGGGGGTGGTGTTTCAGTGTTTAAGGCAGTGCAGTGTTGTTTGGGCAGTGTAGGGTGTTGTGCTGGGGCTGGAGTTTCAGGGTTTAGGGCAGTGCAGTGGTGTTCGGGCAGTGTAGGGGGTCGTGCAAGGCCTGGTGTTTCAGGGTTTAGGGCAGTGCAGTGGTGTTCGGGCAGTGTAGGGGGTCATGCGGGGCTGGAGTTTCAGGGTTTAGGGCAGTGCAGTGGTGTATGGGCAGTGTAGGGGTCGTGCTGGGGCTGGTGTTTCAGGGTTTAGGGCAGTGCAGTGGTGTTCGGGCAGTGTAGGGGGTCATGCGGGGCTGGTGTTTCAGGGTTTAGGGTAGTGCAGTGGTGTTCGGGTAGTGTAGGGGGTTGTGAGGGGGCTGGTGTTTCAGGGTTTAGGGCAGTGCAGTGGTGTTCGGGCAGTGTAGGGGGTCATGCGGGGGCTGGTGTTTCAGGGTTTAGGACAGTGCAGTGGTGTTCGGGCAGTGTAGAGGGTCGTGCGGGGGCTGGTGATTCAGGGTTTAGGGCAGTGCAGTGGTGTTCGGGCAGTGTAGGGGGTCATGCATGGGGTGGTGTTTCAGGGTTTAGGGCAGTGCAGTGGTGTTCGGGCAGTGTAGGGGGTCGTGCTGGGGCTGGTGTATCAGGGTTTAGGGCAGTGCAGCGGTGTTCGAGCAGTGTAGGGGGTCGTACTGGGGGTGGTTTTTCAGGGTTTAGGGCAGTGGTGTTCGGGCAGTGTAGGGGGTCTTGCTGGGGGTGGTGTTTCAGGGTTTAGGGCAATGGTTTGCGGGCAGTGTAGGGGGTCTTGCTGGGGCTGGTGTTTCAGGGTTTAGGGCAGTGCAGTGGTGTTCGGGCAGTGAAGTGGGTCGTGCAGGGGGTGGTGTTTCAGGGTTTAGGGCAGTGCAGTGGCTTTTGGGCAGTATAGGGGGTCGTGCAGGGGGGTGGTGTTTTAGGGTTTAGGGCAGTACAGTAGTGTTCAGGCAGTGCTGAGGGTGGTGTTTCAGAGTTTAGGGCAGTGCAGTGGTGTTTGGGCAGTGTAGGGGTCATGCTGGGTGTGGTGTTTTAGGGTTTAGGGCAGTACAGTGGTGTTCGGACAGTGTAGTGGGTCGTGCTGGGGCTGGTGTTTTAAGGTTTACGGTAGTGCAGTGGTGTTCTGGCAGTGTAGGGGGCGTGCTTGGGGTGGTGTTTTAGGGTTTAGGGCAGTGCAGTGGTGTTCGGGTAGTGTAGGGTGTCTTGCTGGGGGTGGTGTTTTAGGGTTTAGGGCAGTGCAGTGGTATTCGGGCAGTGTAGGGGGTCGTGCTGGGGTGGCGCTTTAGGATTTAGGGCAGTGCAGTGGTGTTCGGGCAGTGTAGGGGGTTGTTCTGGGACTGGTGTTTCAGGGTTTAGGGCAGTGCAGTGGTGTTCGGGCAGTGTAGGGAGTCATGCTGGGGGTGGTGTTTTAGGGTTTAGGGCAGTGCAGTGGTGTTCTGGTAGTGTAGGGGGTCGTGCTGGGGGTGGTGTTTCAGGGTTTAGGGCAGTGCAGTGGTGTTCAGGCAGTGTAGGGGGTCGTACTGGTGGTGGTGTTTCAGGGTTTAGGGCAGTGGTGTTCGGGCAGTGTAGGGGGCCTTGCTGGGGGTGGTGTTTCAGGGTTCAGGGTAATGGTTTTTGGGCAGTGTAGGGGGTCTTGCTAGGGCTGGTGTTTCAGTGTTTAGGGCAGTGCTGTGTTGTTCGTACAGTGTAGGGGGTCGTGCATGGGGGTGGTGTTTCAGGGTTTAGGGCAGTGCAGGGGTGTTCGGGGAGTGCTGAGGGTGGTTTTGCAGGGTTTAGGGCAGTGCAGTGGTGTTCGGGCAGTGTAGGGATCATGCTGGGTGTGGTGTTTCAGGGTTTAGGGCAGTACAGTGGCGTTCGGGCAGTGTAGTGGGTCGTGCTGGGGCTGGTGTTTCAGGGTTTAGGACAGTGCAGTGGTGTTCGGGCAGTGTAGAGGGTCGTGCGGGGGCTGGTGATTCAGGGTTTAGGGCAGTGCAGTGGTGTTCGGGCAGTGTAGGGGGTCATGCATGGGGTGGTGTTTCAGGGTTTAGGGCAGTGCAGTGGTGTTCGGGCAGTGTAGGGGGTCGTGCTGGGGCTGGTGTATCAGGGTTTAGGGCAGTGCAGCGGTGTTCGAGCAGTGTAGGGGGTCGTACTGGGGGTGGTTTTTCAGGGTTTAGGGCAGTGGTGTTCGGGCAGTGTAGGGGGTCTTGCTGGGGGTGGTGTTTCAGGGTTTAGGGCAATGGTTTGCGGGCAGTGTAGGGGGTCTTGCTGGGGCTGGTGTTTCAGGGTTTAGGGCAGTGCAGTGGTGTTCGGGCAGTGTAGTGGGTCGTGCAGGGGGTGGTGTTTCAGGGTTTAGGGCAGTGCAGTGGCTTTCGGGCAGTATAGGGGGTCGTGCAGGGGGGTGGTGTTTTAGGGTTTAGGGCAGTACAGTAGTGTTCAGGCAGTGCTGAGGGTGGTGTTTCAGGGTTTAGGGCAGTGCAGTGGTGTTTGGGCAGTGTAGGGGTCATGCTGGGTGTGGTGTTTCAGGGTTTAGGGCAGTACAGTGGTGTTCGGACAGTGTAGTGGGTCGTGCTGGGGCTGGTGTTTTAAGGTTTACGGTAGTGCAGTGGTGTTCTGGCAGTGTAGGGGGCGTGCTTGGGGTGGTGTTTTAGGGTTTAGGGTAGTGCAGTGGTGTTCGGGTAGTGTAGGGTGTCTTGCTGGGGGTGGTGTTTTAGGGTTTAGGGCAGTGCAGTGGTATTCGGGCAGTGTAGGGGGTCGTGCTGGGGTGGCGCTTTAGGATTTAGGGCAGTGCAGTGGTGTTCGGGCAGTGTAGGGGGTCGTTCTGGGACTGGTGTTTCAGGGTTTAGGGCAGTGCAGTGGTGTTCGGGCAGTGTAGGGAGTCGTGCTGGGGGTGGTGTTTTAGGGTTTAGGGCAGTGCAGTGGTGTTCTGGTAGTGTAGGGGGTCGTGCTGGGGGTGGTGTTTCAGGGTTTAGGGCAGTGCAGTGGTGTTCAGGCAGTGTAGGGGGTCGTACTGGTGGTGGTGTTTCAGGGTTTAGGGCAGTGGTGTTCGGGCAGTGTAGGGGGTCTTGCTGGGGGTGGTGTTTCAGGGTTCAGGGTAATGGTTTTTGGGCAGTGTATGGGGTCTTGCTGGGGCTGGTGTTTCAGGGTTTAGGGCAGTGCTGTGTTGTTCGTACAGTGTAGGGGGTCGTGCAGGGGGATGGTGTTTCAGGGTTTAGGGCAGTGCAGGGGTGTTCAGGGAGTGCTGAGGGTGGTTTTGCAGGGTTTAGGGCAGTGCAGTGGTGTTCGGGCAGTGTAGGGATCATGCTGGGTGTGGTGTTTCAGGGTTTAGGGCAGTACAGTGGCGTTCGGGCAGTGTAGTGGGTCGTGCTGGGGATGGTGTTTTGTGGTTTAGGGTAGTGCAGTGGTGTTCTGGCAGTGTAGGGGTTGTGCTTGGGGTGGTGTTTTAGTGTTTAGGGTAGTGCAGTGGTGTTCGGGTAGTGTAGGGGGTCGTGCTGGGGTGGTGTTTTAGGGTTTAAGTCAGTGCAGTCTTGTTTGGGCAGTGTAGGGGGTCTTGCTGGGGGTGGTGTTTTAGGGTTTAGGGCAGTGCAGTGGTGTTCTGGTAGTGTAGGGGGTGGGGCGGGGGTGGTGTTTCAGGGTTTAGGGCAGTGCAGTGGTGTTCGGGCAGTGTAGGGGGTCATGCTGGGGCTGGTGTTTCAGGGTTTAGGGCAGTGCAGTGGTGTTCAGGCAGTATAGGGGGTCATGCAGGGGCTGGTGTATCAGGGTTTAGGGCAGTGCAGTGGTGTTTGGGCAGTGTAGGGGGTCGTACTGGTGGTGGTGTTTCAGGGTTTAGGGCAGTGGTGTTCGGGCAGTGTAGGGGGTCTTGCTGGGGGTGGTGTTTCAGGGTTTAGGGTAATGGTTTTTGGGCAGTGTAGGGGGTCTTGCTGGGGCTGGTGTTTCAGGGTTTAGGGCAGTGCTGTGGTGTTCGTACACTGTAGGGGGTCGTGCAGGGGGGTGGTGTTTCAGGGTTTAGGGCAGTGCAGTGGTGTTCGGGCAGTGTAGGGGTCATGCTGGGTGTGGTGTTTCAGGGTTTAGGGCAGTACAGTGGCATTCGGGCAGTGTAGTGGGTCATGCTGGGGCTGGTGTTTTGTGGTTTAGGGTAGTGCAGTGGTTTTCTGGCAGTGTAGGGGGTGTGCTTGGGGTGGTGTTTTAGGGTTTAGGGCAGTGCAGTCGTGTTCGGGCAGTGCAGGGGGTCGTGCTGGGGTGGTGTTTTAGGGTTTAGTGCAGTGCAGTGGTATTCGGGCAGTGTAGGGTGTCATGCTGGGGCTGGTGTTTCAGGGTTTAGGGCAGTGCAGTGGTGTTCGGGCAGTGTAGGGGTTGTGCTGGGGCTGGTGTTTTAGGGTTTTGGGCAAAGCAGTGGCGTTCGGGCAGTGTAGGGTGTCGTGCTGGGGCTGGTGTTTCAGGGTTTAGGGCAGTGGTGTTTGGCAGTGTAGGGGTCTTGCTGGGGGTGGTGTTTCAGGGTTTAGGGCAGTGCAGTGGTGTTCGGGCAGTGTAGGGGATTGTGTTGGGGCTGGTGTTTCAGGGTTTTGGGCAAAGCAGTGGTGTTCGGGCAGTGTAGCGTGTCGTGCTGGGGATGGTATTTCAGGGTTTAGGGCAGTGGTGTTTGGCAGTGTAGGGGTCCTGCTGGGGGTGGTGTTTAAGGGTTTAGGGCAGTGCAGTGGTGTTCGGGCAGTGTAGGGGGTCTTCCTGGGGGTGGTGTTTCAGGCTTTAGGGCAGTGCAGTGGTGTTCGGGCAGTGTATGGGGTCCTGCTGGGGGTGGTGTTTCAGTGTTTAGGGCAGTGCAGTGGGATTCAGGCAGTGTAGGAGGTCGTGCAGGGGGGTGGTGTTTCAGGGTTTAGGGCAGTTCAGTGGTGTTCGGGCAGTGCTAAGGTTGGTGTTTCAGGGTTTAGGGCAGTGCAGTGGTGTTCGGGCAGTGTAGGGGTCATGCTGGGTGTGGTGTTTCAGGGTTTAGGGCAGTAGAGTGACGTTCGGGCAGTGTAGTGGGTCGTGCCGGGGCTGGTGTTTTATGGTTTAGGGTAGTGCAGTTGTGTTCTGGCAGTGTAGGGGGCGTGCTTGGGGTGGTGTTTTAGTGCTTAGGGTAGTGCAGTCGTGTTCGGGTAGTGTAGGGGGTTGTGCTGGGGTGGTGTTTTAGGGTTTAGGGCAGTGCAGTGGTGTTCGGGCAGTGCACAGGGTCGTGCTGGGGTGATGTTTTTAGGGTTTAGTGCAGTGCAGTGGTGTTCGGGCAGTGTAGGGGGTCATGCTGGGGGTGGTGTTTTAGGGTTTAGGACAGTGGTGTTCAGGCAGTGCAGGGGGTTGTGCTGGGGGTGGTGTTTCAGGGTATAGGGCAGTGCAGTAGTGTTCGGGCAGTGTAGGGGGTCATGCAGGGGGTGGTGTTTCAGGGTTTAGGGCAGTGAAGTGGTGTTCGGGCAGTGTAGGGCGACTTGCAGGGGGTGGTGTTTCAGGGTTTAGGGCAGTGGTGTTTGGGCAGTGTAGGGTGTCTTGCTGGGGGTTGTGTTTCAGTGTTTTGGGCAGTGGTGCAGTGCTGTTCGGGCAGTGTAGGGGTCTTACTGGGGGTGGTGCTTCAGGGTTCAGGGCAGTGCAGTGGTGTTCGGGCATTATAGGCGGTCTTGCTGGGGGTGGCGTTTAAGGGTTTAGGGCAGTGCAGTGGTATTCAGGCAGTGTAGGGGGTCATGCAGGGGGTGGTGTTTCAGGGATTAGGACAGTGCAGTTGTTTTTGGGCAGTGTAGGGGTTGTGCTGGGTGTGGTGTTTCAGGGTTTAGGGCAGTGCAGTGGTGTTCGGGCAGTGTAGTGGGTGTGCTGGGGTGGTGTTTTAGGGTTTAGGGTAGTGCAGTGGTGTTCTGGCAGTGCTGGGGGTGGTGTTTCAGGGTTTAGGGCAGTGCAGTTGTTTTTGGGCAGTGTAGGGGTTGTGCTGGGTGTGGTGTTTCAGGGTTTAGGGCAGTGCAGTGGTGTTCGGGCAGTGTAGTGGGTGTGCTGGGGTGGTGTTTTAGGGTTTAGGGTAGTGCAGTGGTGTTCGGGCAGTGTAGGGGTCCTGATGGGGTGGTGTTTTAGGGGTTAGGGCAGTGCAGTGGTGTTCAGGCAGTGTAGGGGGTCGTGCTGGTGGTAGTGTTTTAGTGTTTAGGGCAGTGGTGTTCGGGCAGTGTAGGGGATCATGCTAGGGTGGTGTTTTAGGGTTTACGGCAGTGCAGTGGTGTTCTGGCAGTGTAGGGGGTTGTGCTGGGGGTGGTGATTCAGGGTTTAGGGCAATGCAGCACTGTTCGGGCAGTGTAGGGGGTCATGCAGAGGGTGGTGTTTCAGGGTTTAGGGCAGTGCAGTGGTGTTCGGGCAGTGTAGGGGGACTTGTAGGGGGTGGTGTTTCTGGGATTAGGGCAGTGGTTTTCGGGCAGTGTAGGGGGTCTTGCTGGGGGTGGTATTTCAGGGTTTAGGGCAGTGCAGTGGTGTTTGGGCAGTGTTGGTGTTGTGCTGGGGCTGGTGTTTCAGGGTTTAGGGCAGTGCAGTGGTGTTTGGGCAGTGTAGGGGGTCGTGCGAGGCCTGGTGTTTCAGGGTTTAGGGCAGTGCAGTGGTGTTCGGGCAGTGTAGGGGGTCATGCGGGGCTGGAGTTTCAGGGTTTAGGGCAGTGCAGTGTCGTATGGGCAGTGTAGGGGTCGTGCTGGGGCTGGTGTTTCAGGGTTAGGGCAGTGCAGTGGCTTTCGGGCAGTGTAGGGGGTCATGCGGGGGCTGGTGTTTCAGGGTTTAGGGCAGTGCAGTGGTGTTCAGGCAGTGTAGGGGGTCGTGAGGGGGCTGGTGTTTCAGGGTTTAGGGCAGTGCAGTGGTGTTCGGGCAGTGTAGGGGGTCGTGCGGCGGCTGGTGTTTCAGGGTTTAGGGCAGTGCAGTGGTGTTCGGGCAGTGTAGGGGATCGTGCGGGGGCTGGTGATTCAGGGTTTAGGGCAGTGCAGTGGTGTTCGGGCAGTGTAGGGGGTCATGCATGGGGTGGTGTTTCAGGGTTTAGGGCAGTGCAGTGGTGTTCGGGCAGTGTAGGGGGTCGTGCTGGGGCTGGTGTATCAGGGTTTAGGGCAGTGCAGTGGTGTTCGAGCAGTGTAGGGGGTCGTACTGGGGTGGTTTTTCAGGGTTTAGGGCAGTGGTGTTCGGGCAGTGTAGGGAGTCTTGCTGGGGGTGGTGTTTCAAGGTTTAGGGCAATGGTTTGCGGGCAGTGTAGGGGGTCTTGCTGGGGCTGGTGTTTCAGGGTTTAGGGCAGTGCAGTGGTGTTCGGGCAGTGTAGGGGGTCGTGCAGGGGGTGGTGTTTCAGGGTTTAGGGCAGTGCAGTGGTTTTCGGGCAGTATAGGGGGTCGTGCAGGGGGGTGGTGTTTCAGGGTTTAGGGCAGTACAGTAGTGTTCAGGCAGTGCTGAGGGTGGTGTTTCAGGGTTTAGGGCAGTGCAGTGGTGTTCGGGCAATGTAGGGGTCGTGCTGGGTGTGGTGTTTCAGGGTTTAGGGCAGTACAGTGGCTTTCGGACAGTGTAGTGGGTCGTGCTGGGGCTGGTGTTTTAAGGTTTAGGGTAGTGCAGTGGTGTTCTGGCAGTGTAGGGGGCGTGCTTGGGGTGGTGTTTTAGGGTTTAGGGTAGTGCAGTGGTGTTCGGGTAGTGTAGGGTGTCGTGCTGGGGGTGGTGTTTTAGGGTTTAGGGCAGTGCAGTGGTATTCGGGCAGTGTAGGGGGTCGTGCTGGGGTGGTGTTTTAGGATTTAGGGCAGTGCAGTGGTGTTCGGGCAGTGTAGGGGGTCGTTCTGGGGGTGGTGTTTCAGGGTTTAGGGCAGTGCAGTGGTGTTCGGGCAGTGTAGGGGGTCGTGCTGGGGGTGGTGTTTTAGGGTTTAGGGCAGTGCAGTGGTGTTCTGGTAGTGTAGGGGGTCGTGCTGGGGGTGGTGTTTCAGGATTTAGGGCAGTGCAGTGGTGTTCGGGCAGTGTAGGGGTCATGCTGGGGCTGGTGTTTCAGGGTTTAGGGCAGTGCAGTGGTGTTCGGGTAGTATAGGGGGTCATGCAGGGGCTGGTGTATCAGGGTTTAGGGCAGTGCAGTGGTGTTCGGGCAGTGTAGGGGGTCGTACTGGTGGTGGTGTTTCAGGGTTTAGGGCAGTGGTGTTCGGGCAGTGTAGGGGGTCTTGCTGGGGGTGGTGTTTCAGGGTTTAGGGTAATTGTTTTTGGGCAGTGTAGGGGGTCTTGCTGGGGCTGGTGTTTCAGGGTTTAGGGCAGTGCTGCGGTGTTTGTACAGTGTAGGGGTCGTGCAGGGGGGTGGTGTTTCAGGGTTTAGGGCAGTGCAGTGGTGTTCGGGCAGTGCTGAGGGTGGTGTTTCAGGGTTTAGGGCAGTGCAGTGGTGTTCGGGCAGTGTAGGGGTCATGCTGGGTGTGGTGTTTCAGGGTTTAGGGCAGTACAGTGGCGTTCGGGCAGTGTAGTGGGTCGTGCTCGGGCTGGTGTTTTGTGGTTTAGGGTAGTGCAGTGGTGTTCGGGTAGTGTAGGGGGTCGTGCTGGGGTGGTGTTTTAGGGATTAGGGCAGTGCAGTCGTGTTCGGGCAGTGCAGGGGGTCGTGCTGGGGTGGTGTTTTAGGGTTTAGTGCAGTGCAGTGGTGTTCGGGCAGTGTAGGGGGTCATACTGGGGGTGGTGTTTTAGGGTTTAGGGCAGTGGTGTTCGGGCAGTGTAGGGGTCGTGCTGGGGGTGGTGTTTTAGGGTTTAGGGCAGTGCAGTGGTGTTCTGGAACTGTAGGGGGTCGTGCTGGGGGTGGTGTTTCAGGGTATAGGGCAGTGCAGTAGTGTTTGGGCAGTGTAGTGGGTCATGCAGGGGTGGTGTTTCAGGGTTTAGGGCAGTGCAATGGTGTTCGGGCAGTGTAGGGGGACTTGCAGGGGGTGGTGTTTCTGGGTTTAGGGCAGTGGTTTTCGGGCAGTGTAGGGGGTCTTGCTGGGGGTTGTGGTTCAGTGTTTTGGTTAGTGGTGCAGTGCTGTTCGGGCAGTGTAGTAGGTGTTGCAGGGGGTGGTGTTTCCGGGTTTAGGGCAGTGCTGTGATGTTTGGGCAGTGTAGAGGGTTGTGCTGGGGCTGGTGTTTCAGGGTTTAGGACAGTGCAGTGGTGTTTGGGCAGTGTAGGGGGTTGTGCAGGGGGTGGTGTTTCAGGGTTTAGGGCAGTGGTGATCGGGTAATGTAGGGGGTCTTGCTGGGGGTTGTGTTTCAGAGTTTCGGGCAGTGGTGTAGTGCTGTTCGGGCAATGTAGGGGGTCTTGCAGGGGGTGGTGTTTCAGGGTTTAGGGCAGTGCAGTGGTGTTCGGGCAGTGTAGGGGGTTGTGCTGGGGCTGGTGTTTCAGGGTTTTGGGCAGAGCAGTGGGTTCGGGCAGTGTAGGGTGTCGTGCTGGGGCTGGTGGTTCAGGGTTTAGGGCAGTGGTGTTTGGCAGTGTAGGGGTCTTGCTGGCGTTGGTGTTTCAGGGTTTAGGGCAGTGCAGTGGTGTTCGGGCAGTGTAGTGGGTCTTACTGGGGGTGGCGTTTCAGGGTTTAGGGCAGTGCAGTGGTATTCAGGCAGTGTAGGGGGTCGTGCTGCGGGTGGTGTTTTAGGGTTTAGGGCAGTGCAGTGGTGTTTGGGCAGTGCTGGGGGTGGTGTTTCAGGGTTTAGGGCAGTGCAATGGTGTTCGGGCAGTGTAGGGGTCGTGCTGGGTGTGGTGTTTCAGGGTTTAGGGCAGTGCAGTGGTGTTCGGGCAGTGTAGGGGGCGTGCTGGGTGTGGTGTTTTAGGGTTTAGGGTAGTGCGGTGTTCTTCTGGCAATATAGGGGGTCGTGCTGGGGCTGGTGTTTCAGGGTTTAGGGCAGTGCAGTGGTCTTCAGGCAGTGTAGGGGGTCATGCTGGGGCTGGTGTTTCAGGGTTTAGGACATTGCAGTGGTGTTCGGGCAGTGTGGGGGTCATACTAGGGATGGTGTTTCAGGGTTTAGGGCAGTGCAGTGGTGTTCGGGCAGTGTAGGGGGTTGTGCTGGGGCTCGTGTTTCAGGGTTTAGGACATTGCAGTGGTGTTCAGGCAGTGTAGGGGGTCGTGCAGGGGGTGGTGTTTCAGGGTTTAGGGCAGTGAAGTGGTGTTCGGGCAGTGTAGGGCGACTTGCAAGGGGTGGTGTTTCAGGGTTTAGGGCAGTGGTGTTTGGCAGTGTAGGGGTCTTGCTGGGGGTGGTGTTTCAGGGTTTAGGGCAGTGGTGTTCGGGCAGTGTATGGGGTCCTGCTGGGGGTGGTGTTTCAGTGTTTAGGGCAGTGCAGTGGGATTCAGGCAGTGTAGGGGGTCGTGCAGGGGGGTGGTGTTTCAGGGTTTAGGGCAGTGCAGTGGTGTTCGGGCAGTGCTGAGGTTGGTGTTTCAGGGTTTAGGGCAGTGCAGTGGTGTTCGGGCAGTGTAGGGGTCATGCTGGGTGTGGTGTTTCAGGGTTTAGGGCAGTACAGTGGCGTTCGGGCAGTGTAGTGGGTCATGCCGGGGCTGGTGTTTTATGGTTTAGGGTAGTGCAGTTGTGTTCTGGCAGTGTAGGGGGCGTGCTTGGGGTGGTGTTTTAGTGCTTAGGGTAGTGCAGTGGTGTTCAGGTAGTGTAGGGGGTTGTGCTGGGGTGGTGTTTTAGGGTTTAGGGCAGTGCAGTGCAGTGGTGTTCGGGCAGTGCACGGGGTCGTGCTGGGGTTATGTTTTTAGGGTTTAGTGCAGTGCAGTGGTGTTCGGGCAGTGTAGGGGGTCACGCTGGGGGTGGTGTTTTAGGGTTTAGGACAGTGGTGTTCAGGCAGTGTTGGGGGTTGTGCTGGGGGTGGTGTTTTAGGGTTTAGGTCAGTGCAGTGGTGTTCTGGCAGTGCAGGGGGTCGTGCTGGGGGTGGTGTTTCAGGGTATAGGGCAGTGCAGTAGTGTTCGGGCAGTGTAGGGGGTCGTGCAGGGGGTCGTGTTTAAGGGTTTAGGGCAGTGAAGTGGTGTTCGGGCAGTGTAGGGCGACTTGCAGGGGGTGGTGTTTCAGGGTTTAGGGCAGTGGTGTTTGGGCAGTGTAGGGTGTCTTGCTGGGGGTTGTGTTTCAGTGTTTCGAGCAGTGGTGCAGTGCTGTTCGGGCAGTGTAGTGGGTCTTGCAGGGGGTGGTGTTTCCGGGTTTAGGGCAGTACAGTGGTGTTCGGGCAGTGTAGGGGGTTGTGCTGGGGCTTGTGTTTCAGGGTTTAGGGCAGTGGTGTTTGGCAGTGTAGGGGTCTTGCTGGGGGTGGTGCTTCAGGGTTCAGGGCAGTGCAGTGGTGTTCGGGCATTATAGGCGGTCTTGCTGGGGGTGGCGTTTCAGGGTTTAGGGCAGTGCAGTGGTATTCAGGCAGTGTAGGGGGTCGTGCAGGGGGTGGTGTTTCAGGGATTAGGACAGTGCAGTGGTGTTCGGGCAGTGCTGAGGGTGGTGTTTCAGGGTTTAGGGCAGTGCAGTTGTTTTTGGGCAGTGTAGGGGTCGTGCTGGGTGTGGTGTTTCAGGGTTTAGGGCAGTGCAGTGGTGTTCGGGCAGTGTAGTGGGTCTCGCTGGTGTTTTATGGTTTAGGGTAGTGCAGTGGTGTTCGGGCAGTGTAGGGGGTGATCTGGGGGTGGTTTTTTAGGGTTTAGGGTAGTGCAGTGGTGTTCGGGCAGTGTAGGGGTCCTGATGGGGTGGTGTTTTAGAGGTTAGGGCAGTGCAGTGGTGTTCAGGCAGTGTAGGGGGTCGTGCTGGTGGTAGTGTTTTAGTGTTTAGGGCAGTGGTGTTCGGGCAGTGTAGGGGGTCATACTAGGGTGGTGTTTTAGGGTTTAGGGCAGTGCAGTGGTGTTCTGGCAGTGTAGGGGGTCGTGCTGGGGGTGGTGATTCAGGGTTTAGGGCAACGCAGCACTGTTCGGGCAGTGTAGGGGGTCATGCAGAGGGTGGTGTTTCAGGGTTTAGGGCAGTGCAGTGGTGTTCGGGCAGTGTAGGGGGTCTTGTAGGGGGTGGTGTTTCTGGGATTAGGGCAGTGGTGTTCGGGCAGTGTAGGGGGTCTTGCTGGGTGTGGTATTTCAGGATTTAGGGCAGTGCAGTGGTGTTCGGGCAGTGTAAGGGGTCATGATGGGGGTGGTGTTTCAGTGTTTAAGGCAGTGCAGTGTTGTTTGGGCAGTGTAGGGTGTTGTGCTGGGGCTGGTGTTTCAGGGTTTAGGGCAGTGCAGTGGTGTTCGGGCAGTGTAGGGGGTCGTGCAAGGCCTGGTGTTTCAGGGTTTAGGGCAGTGCAGTGGTGTTCGGGCAGTGCTGAGGTTGGTGTTTCAGGGTTTAGGGCAGTGCAGTGGTGTTCGGGCAGTGTAGGGGTCATGCTGGGTGTGGTGTTTCAGGGTTTAGGGCAGTACAGTGGCGTTCGGGCAGTGTAGTGGGTCATGCCGGGGCTGGTGTTTTATGGTTTAGGGTAGTGCAGTTGTGTTCTGGCAGTGTAGGGGGCGTGCTTGGGGTGGTGTTTTAGTGCTTAGGGTAGTGCAGTGGTGTTAAGGTAGTGTAGGGGGTTGTGCTGGGGTGGTGTTTTAGGGTTTAGGGCAGTGCAGTGCAGTGGTGTTCGGGCAGTGCACGGGGTCGTGCTGGGGTTATGTTTTTAGGGTTTAGTGCAGTGCAGTGGTGTTCGGGCAGTGTAGGGGGTCACGCTGGGGGTGGTGTTTTAGGGTTTAGGACAGTGGTGTTCAGGCAGTGTTGGGGGTTGTGCTGGGGGTGGTGTTTTAGGGTTTAGGTCAGTGCAGTGGTGTTCTGGCAGTGCAGGGGGTCGTGCTGGGGGTGGTGTTTCAGGGTATAGGGCAGTGCAGTAGTGTTCGGGCAGTGTAGGGGGTCGTGCAGGGGGTCGTGTTTAAGGGTTTAGGGCAGTGAAGTGGTGTTCGGGCAGTGTAGGGCGACTTGCAGGGGGTGGTGTTTCAGGGTTTAGGGCAGTGGTGTTTGGGCAGTGTAGGGTGTCTTGCTGGGGGTTGTGTTTCAGTGTTTCGAGCAGTGGTGCAGTGCTGTTCGGGCAGTGTAGTGGGTCTTGCAGGGGGTGGTGTTTCCGGGTTTAGGGCAGTACAGTGGTGTTCGGGCAGTGTAGGGGGTTGTGCTGGGGCTTGTGTTTCAGGGTTTAGGGCAGTGGTGTTTGGCAGTGTAGGGGTCTTGCTGGGGGTGGTGCTTCAGGGTTCAGGGCAGTGCAGTGGTGTTCGGGCATTATAGGCGGTCTTGCTGGGGGTGGCGTTTCAGGGTTTAGGGCAGTGCAGTGGTATTCAGGCAGTGTAGGGGGTCGTGCAGGGGGTGGTGTTTCAGGGATTAGGACAGTGCAGTGGTGTTCGGGCAGTGCTGAGGGTGGTGTTTCAGGGTTTAGGGCAGTGCAGTTGTTTTTGGGCAGTGTAGGGGTCGTGCTGGGTGTGGTGTTTCAGGGTTTAGGGCAGTGCAGTGGTGTTCGGGCAGTGTAGTGGGTCTCGCTGGTGTTTTATGGTTTAGGGTAGTGCAGTGGTGTTCGGGCAGTGTAGGGGGTGATCTGGGGGTGGTTTTTTAGGGTTTAGGGTAGTGCAGTGGTGTTCGGGCAGTGTAGGGGTCCTGATGGGGTGGTGTTTTAGAGGTTAGGGCAGTGCAGTGGTGTTCAGGCAGTGTAGGGGGTCGTGCTGGTGGTAGTGTTTTAGTGTTTAGGGCAGTGGTGTTCGGGCAGTGTAGGGGGTCATACTAGGGTGGTGTTTTAGGGTTTAGGGCAGTGCAGTGGTGTTCTGGCAGTGTAGGGGGTCGTGCTGGGGGTGGTGATTCAGGGTTTAGGGCAACGCAGCACTGTTCGGGCAGTGTAGGGGGTCATGCAGAGGGTGGTGTTTCAGGGTTTAGGGCAGTGCAGTGGTGTTCGGGCAGTGTAGGGGGTCTTGTAGGGGGTGGTGTTTCTGGGATTAGGGCAGTGGTGTTCGGGCAGTGTAGGGGGTCTTGCTGGGTGTGGTATTTCAGGATTTAGGGCAGTGCAGTGGTGTTCGGGCAGTGTAAGGGGTCATGATGGGGGTGGTGTTTCAGTGTTTAAGGCAGTGCAGTGTTGTTTGGGCAGTGTAGGGTGTTGTGCTGGGGCTGGTGTTTCAGGGTTTAGGGCAGTGCAGTGGTGTTCGGGCAGTGTAGGGGGTCGTGCAAGGCCTGGTGTTTCAGGGTTTAGGGCAGTGCAGTGGTGTTCGGGCAGTGTAGGGGGTCATGCGGGGCTGGAGTTTCAGGGTTTAGGGCAGTGCAGTGGTGTATGGGCAGTGTAGGGGTCGTGCTGGGGCTGGTGTTTCAGGGTTTAGGGCAGTGCAGTGGCTTTCGGGCAGTGTAGGGGGTCATGCGGGGGCTGGTGTTTCAGGGTTTAGGACAGTGCAGTGGTGTTCGGGCAGTGTAGGGGGTCGTGCGGGGGCTGGTGATTCAGGGTTTAGGGCAGTGCAGTGGTGTTCGGGCAGTGTAGGGGGTCATGCATGGGGTGGTGTTTCAGGGTTTAGGGCAGTGCAGTGGTGTTCGGGCAGTGTAGGGGGTCGTGCTGGGGCTGGTGTATCAGGGTTTAGGGCAGTGCAGCGGTGTTCGGGCAGTGTAGTGGGTCGTGCAGGGGGTGGTGTTTCAGGGTTTAGGGCAGTGCAGTGGTTTTCGGGCAGTATAGGGGGTCGTGCAGGGGGGTGGTGTTTCAGGGTTTAGGGCAGTGGTGTTCGGGCAGTGTAGGGGGTTTTGCTGGGGGTGGTGTTTCAGGGTTTAGGGCAATGGTTTGCGGGCAGTGTAGGGGGTCTTGCTGGGGCTGTTTCAGGGTTTAGGGCAGTGCAGTGGTGTTCGGGCAGTGTAGTGGGTCGTGCAGGGGGTGGTGTTTCAGGGTTTAGGGCAGTGCAGTGGTTTTCGGGCAGTATAGGGGGTCGTGCAGGGGGGTGGTGTTTCAGGGTTTAGGGCAGTACAGTAGTGTTCAGGCAGTGCTGAGGGTGGTGTTTCAGGGTTTAGGGCAGTGCAGTGGTGTTCGGGCAGTGTAGGGGTCGTGCTGGGTGTGGTGTTTCAGGGTTTAGGGCAGTACAGTGGTGTTCGGACAGTGTAGTGGGTCGTGCTGGGGCTGGTGTTTTAAGGTTTAGGGTAGTGCAGTGGTGTTCTGGCAGTGTAGGGGGCGTGCTTGGGGTGGTGTTTTAGGATTTAGGGTAGTGCAGTGGTGTTCGGGTAGTGTAGGGTGTCTTGCTGGGGGTGGTGTTTTAGGGTTTAGGGCAGTGAAGTGGTATTCGGGCAGTGTAGGGGGTCGTGCTGGGGTGGCGTTTTAGGATTTAGGGCAGTGCAGTGGTGTTCGGGCAGTGTAGGGGGTCGTTCTGGGAGTGGTGTTTCAGGGTTTAGGGCAGTGCAGTGGTGTTCGGGCAGTGTAGGGAGTCGTGCTGGGGGTGGTGTTTTAGGGTTTAGGGCAGTGCAGTGGTGTTCTGGTAGTGTAGGGGGTCGTGCTGGGGGTGGTGTTTCAGGGTTTAGGGCAGTGCAGTGGTGTTCGGGCAGTGTAGGGGGTTGTACTGGTGGTGGTGTTTCAGGGTTTAGGACAGTGGTGTTCGGGCAGTGTAGGGGGTCTTGCTGGGGGTGGTGTTTCAGGGTTTAGGGTAATGGTTTTTGGGCAGTGTAGGGGGTCTTGCTGGGGCTGGTGTTTCAGGGTTTAGGGCAGTGCTGTGTTGTTCGTACAGTGTAGGGGGTCGTGCAGGGGGGTGGTGTTTCAGGGTTTAGGGCAGTGCAGTGGTGTTCGGGGAGTGCTGAGGGTGGTTTTTCAGGGTTTAGGGCAGTGCAGTGGTGTTCGGGCAGTGTAGGGATCATGCTGGGTGTGGTGTTTCAGGGTTTAGGGCAGTACAGTGGCGTTCGTGCAGTGTAGTGGGTCGTGCTGGGGCTGGTGTTTTGTGGTTTAGGGTAGTGCAGTGGTGTTCTGGCAGTGTAGGGGGTGTGCTTGGGGTGGTGTTTTAGTGTTTAGGGTAGTGCAGTGGTGTTCGGGTAGTGTAGGGGGTCGTGCTGGGGTGGTGTTTTAGGGTTTAAGTCAGTGCAGTCTTGTTCGGGCAGTGTAGGGGTCGTGCTGGGGGTGGTGTTTTAGGGTTTAGGGCAGTGCAGTGGTGTTTGGGCAGTGTAGGGGGTCGTGCTGGGGGTGGTGTTTTAGGGTTTAGGGCAGTGCAGTGGTGTTCGGGCAGTGTAGGGGGTTGTACTGGTGGTGGTGTTTCAGGGTTTAGGACAGTGGTGTTCGGGCAGTGTAGGGGGTCTTGCTGGGGCTGGTGTTTCAGGGTTTAGGGCAGTGCTGTGTTGTTCGTACAGTGTAGGGGGTCGTGCAGGGGGGTGGTGTTTCAGGGTTTAGGGCAGTGCAGTGGTGTTCGGGGAGTGCTGAGGGTGGTTTTTCAGGGTTTAGGGCAGTGCAGTGGTGTTCGGGCAGTGTAGGGATCATGCTGGGTGTGGTGTTTCAGGGTTTAGGGCAGTACAGTGGCGTTCGTGCAGTGTAGTGGGTCGTGCTGGGGCTGGTGTTTTGTGGTTTAGGGTAGTGCAGTGGTGTTCTGGCAGTGTAGGGGGTGTGCTTGGGGTGGTGTTTTAGTGTTTAGGGTAGTGCAGTGGTGTTCGGGTAGTGTAGGGGGTCGTGCTGGGGTGGTGTTTTAGGGTTTAAGTCAGTGCAGTCTTGTTCGGGCAGTGTAGGGGTCGTGCTGGGGGTGGTGTTTTAGGGTTTAGGGCAGTGCAGTGGTGTTTGGGCAGTGTAGGGGGTCGTGCTGGGGGTGGTGTTTTAGGGTTTAGGGCAGTGCAGTGGTGTTCTGGTAGTGTAGGGGGTGGGGCGGGGGTGGGGTTTCAGGGTTTAGGGCAGTGCAGTGGTGTTCGGGCAGTGTAGGGGGTCATGCTGGGGCTGGTGTTTCAGGGTTTAGGGCAGTGCAGTGGTTTTCGGGCAGTATAGGGGGTCATGCAGGGGCTGGTGTATCAGGGTTTAGGGCAGTGCAGTGGTGTTCTGGCAGTGTAGGGGGTCGTACTGGTGGTGGTGTTTCAGGGTTTAGGGCAGTGGTGTTCGGGCAGTGTAGGGGGTCTTGCTGGGGGTGGTGTTTCAGGGTTTAGGGTAATGGTTTTTGGGCAGTGTAGGGGGTCTTGCTGGGGCTGGTGTTTCAGGGTTTAGGGCAGTGCTGTGGTGTTCGTACACTGTAGGGGGTCGTGCAGGGGGGTGGTGTTTCAGGGTTTCGGGCAGTGCAGTGGTGTTCGGGCAGTGTAGGGGTCATGCTAGGTGTGGTGTTTCAGGGTTTAGGGCAGTACAGTGGCTTTCGGGCAGTGTAGTGGGTCGTGCTGGGGCTGGTGTTTTGTGGTTTAGGGTAGTGCAGTGGTTTTCTGGCAGTGTAGGGGGTGTGCTTGGGGTGGTGTTTTAGTGTTTAGGGTAGTGCAGTGGTGTTCGGGTAGTGTAGGGGGTCGTGCTGGGGTAGTGTTTTAGGGTTTAGGGCAGTGCAGTCGTGTTCGGGCAGTGCAGGGGGTCGTGCTGGGGTGGTGTTTTAGGGTTTAGTGCAGTGCAGTGGTGTTTGGGCAGTGTAGGGGGTCATGCTCGGGGTGGTGTTTTATGGTTTAGGGCAGTGGTGTTCGTGCAGTGTAGGGGTCGTGCTGGGGGTGGTGTTTTAGGGTTTAGGGCAGCGCAGTGGTGTTCGGGCAGTGTAGGGGTTCATGCGGGGGTGGTGTTTCAGGGTTTAGGGCAGTGCAATGGTGTTCGGGCAGTGTAGGGGGACTTGCAGGGGGTGGTGTTTCAGTGTTTTGGGTAGTGGTGCAGTGCTGTTCGGGCAGTGTAGTAGGTGTTGCAGGGGGTGGTGTTTCCGGGTTTAGGGCAGTGCTGTGATGTTTGAGGCAGTGTAGAGGGTTGTGCTGGGGCTGGTGTTTCAGGGTTTAGGACAGTGCAGTGGTGTTCGGGCAGTGTAGGGGGTTGTGCAGGGGGTGGTGTTTCAGGGTTTAGGGCAGTGGTGATCGGGTAATGTAGGGGGTCTTGCTGGGGATTGTGTTTCAGAGTTTCGGGCAGTGGTGTAGTGCTGTTCGGGCAATGTAGGGGGTCTTGCAGGGGGTGGTGTTTCAGGGTTTAGGGCAGTGCAGTGGTGTTCGGGCAGTGTAGGGGGTTGTGCTGGAACTGGTGTTTCAGGGTTTAGGACAGTGCAGTGGTGTTTGGGCAGTGTAGGGGGTTGTGCAGGGGGTGGTGTTTCAGGGTTTAGGGCAGTGGTGATCGGGTAATGTAGGGGGTCTTGCTGGGGGTTGTGTTTCAGAGTTTCGGGCAGTGGTGTAGTGCTGTTCGGGAAATGTAGGGGGTCTTGCAGGGGGTGGTGTTTCAGGGTTTAGGGCAGTGCAGTGGTGTTCGGGCAGTGTAGGGGGTTGTGCTGGGGCTGGTGTTTCAGGGTTTTGGGCAGAGCAGTGGGTTCGGGCAGTGTAGGGTGTCGTGCTGGGGCTGGTGGTTCAGGGTTTAGGGCAGTGGTGTTTGGCAGTGTAGGGGTCTTGCTGGCGTTGGTGTTTCAGGGTTTAGGGCAGTGCAGTGGTGTTCGGGCAGTGTAGTGGGTCTTACTGGGGGTGGCGTTTCAGGGTTTAGGGCAGTGCAGTGGTATTCAGGCAGTGTAGGGGGTCGTGCTGCGGGTGGTGTTTTAGGGTTTAGGGCAGTGCAGTGGTGTTTGGGCAGTGCTGGGGGTGGTGTTTCAGGGTTTAGGGCAGTGCAATGGTGTTCGGGCAGTGTAGGGGTCGTGCTGGGTGTGGTGTTTCAGGGTTTAGGGCAGTGCAGTGGTGTTCGGGCAGTGTAGGGGGCATGCTGGGTGTGGTGTTTTAGGGTTTAGGGTAGTGCAGTGTTCTTCTGGCAATATAGGGGGTCGTGCTGGGGCTGGTGTTTCAGGGTTTAGGGCAGTGCAGTGGTCTTCAGGCAGTGTAGGGGGTCATGCTGGGGCTGGTGTTTCAGGGTTTAGGACATTGCAGTGGTGTTCGGGCAGTGTGGGGGTCATACTAGGGATGGTGTTTCAGGGTTTAGGGCAGTGCAGTGGTGTTCGGGCAGTGTAGGGGGTTGTGCTGGGGCTCGTGTTTCAGGGTTTAGGACATTGCAGTGGTGTTCAGGCAGTGTAGGGGGTCGTGCAGGGGGTGGTGTTTCAGGGTTTAGGGCAGTGAAGTGGTGTTCGGGCAGTGTAGGGCGACTTGCAAGGGGTGGTGTTTCAGGGTTTAGGGCAGTGGTGTTTGGCAGTGTAGGGGTCTTGCTGGGGGTGGTGTTTCAGGGTTTAGGGCAGTGCAGTGGTGTTCGGGCAGTGTAGGGGGTTGTGCTGGGTCTGGTGTTTCAGGGTTTTGGGCAAAGCAGTGGTGTTTGGGCAGTGTAGAGTGTCGTGCTGGGGATGGTATTTCAGGGTTTAGGGCAGTGGTGTTTGGCAGTGTAGGGGTCTTGCTGGGGGTGGTGTTTCAGGGTTTAGGGCAGTGCAGTGGTGTTCGGGCAGTGTAGGAGGTCTTCCTGGGGGTGGTGTTTCAGGCTTTAGGGCAGTGCAGTGGTGTTCGGGCAGTGTATGGGGTCCTGCTGGGGGTGGTGTTTCAGTGTTTAGGGCAGTGCAGTGGGATTCAGGCAGTGTAGGGGGTCGTGCAGGGGGGTGGTGTTTCAGGGTTTAGGGCAGTGCAGTGGTGTTCGGGCAGTGCTGAGGTTGGTGTTTCAGGGTTTAGGGCAGTGCAGTGGTGTTCGGGCAGTGTAGGGGTCATGCTGGGTGTGGTGTTTCAGGGTTTAGGGCAGTACAGTGGCGTTCGGGCAGTGTAGTGGGTCATGCCGGGGCTGGTGTTTTATGGTTTAGGGTAATGCAGTTGTGTTCTGGCAGTGTAGGGGGCGTGCTTGGGGTGGTGTTTTAGTGCTTAGGGTAGTGCAGTGGTGTTCGGGTAGTGTAGGGGGTTGTGCTGGGGTGGTGTTTTAGGGTTTAGTGCAGTGGTGTTCGGGCAGTGCACGGGGTCGTGCTGGGGTTATGTTTTTAGGGTTTAGTGCAGTGCAGTGGTGTTCGGGCAGTGTAGGGGGTCATGCTGGGGGTGGTGTTTTAGGGTTTAGGACAGTGGTGTTCAGGCAGTGTTGGGGGTTGTGCTGGGGGTGGTGTTTTAGGGTTTAGGTCAGTGCAGTGGTGTTCTGGCAGTGCAGGGGGTCATGCTGGGGGTGGTGTTTCAGGGTATAGGGCAGTGCAGTAGTGTTAGGGCAGTGTAGGGGGTCGTGCAGGGGGTGGTGTTTCAGGGTTTAGGGCAGTGAAGTGGTGTTCGGGCAGTGTAGGGGGTTGTGCTGGGTCTGGTGTTTCAGGGTTTTGGGCAAAGCAGTGGTGTTTGGGCAGTGTAGAGTGTCGTGCTGGGGATGGTATTTCAGGGTTTAGGGCAGTGGTGTTTGGCAGTGTAGGGGTCTTGCTGGGGGTGGTGTTTCAGGGTTTAGGGCAGTGCAGTGGTGTTCGGGCAGTGTAGGAGGTCTTCCTGGGGGTGGTGTTTCAGGCTTTAGGGCAGTGCCGTGGTGTTCGGGCAGTGTATGGGGTCCTGCTGGGGGTGGTGTTTCAGTGTTTAGGGCAGTGCAGTGGGATTCAGGCAGTGTAGGGGGTCGTGCAGGGGGGTGGTGTTTCAGGGTTTAGGGCAGTGCAGTGGTGTTCGGGCAGTGCTGAGGTTGGTGTTTCAGGGTTTAGGGCAGTGCAGTGGTGTTCGGGCAGTGTAGGGGTCATGCTGGGTGTGGTGTTTCAGGGTTTAGGGCAGTACAGTGGCGTTCGGGCAGTGTAGTGGGTCATGCCGGGGCTGGTGTTTTATGGTTTAGGGTAATGCAGTTGTGTTCTGGCAGTGTAGGGGGCGTGCTTGGGGTGGTGTTTTAGTGCTTAGGGTAGTGCAGTGGTGTTCGGGTAGTGTAGGGGGTTGTGCTGGGGTGGTGTTTTAGGGTTTAGTGCAGTGGTGTTCGGGCAGTGCACGGGGTCGTGCTGGGGTTATGTTTTTAGGGTTTAGTGCAGTGCAGTGGTGTTCGGGCAGTGTAGGGGGTCATGCTGGGGGTGGTGTTTTAGGGTTTAGGACAGTGGTGTTCAGGCAGTGTTGGGGGTTGTGCTGGGGGTGGTGTTTTAGGGTTTAGGTCAGTGCAGTGGTGTTCTGGCAGTGCAGGGGGTCATGCTGGGGGTGGTGTTTCAGGGTATAGGGCAGTGCAGTAGTGTTAGGGCAGTGTAGGGGGTCGTGCAGGGGGTGGTGTTTCAGGGTTTAGGGCAGTGAAGTGGTGTTCGGGCAGTGTAGGGCGACTTGCAGGGGGTGGTGTTTCAGGGTTTAGGGCAGTGGTGTTTGGCAGTGTAGGGGTCTTGCTGGGGGTGGTGTTTCAGGGTTTAGGGAAGTGCAGTGGTGTTCGGGCAGTGTAGGGGGTTGTGCTGGGGCTGGTGTTTCAGGGTTTTGGGCAAAGCAGTGGTGTTCGGGCAGTGTAGAGTGTCGTGCTGGGGATGGTATTTCAGGGTTTAGGGCAGTGGTGTTTGGCAGTGTAGGGGTCTTGCTGGGGGTGGTGTTTCAGGGTTTAGGGCAGTGCAGTGGTGTTCGGGCAGTGTAGGAGGTCTTCCTGGGGGTGGTGTTTCAGGCTTTAGGGCAGTGCAGTGGTGTTCGGGCAGTGTATGGGGTCCTGCTGGGGGTGGTGTTTCAGTGTTTAGGGCAGTGCAGTGGGATTCAGGCAGTGTAAGGGGTCGTGCAGGGGGGTGGTGTTTCAGGGTTTAGGGCAGTGCAGTGGTGTTCGGGCAGTGCTGAGGTTGGTGTTTCAGGGTTTAGGGCAGTGCAGTGGTGTTCGGGCAGTGTAGGGGTCATGCTGGGTGTGGTGTTTCAGGGTTTAGGGCAGTACAGTGGCGTTCGGGCAGTGTAGTGGGTCATGCCGGGGCTGGTGTTTTATGGTTTAGGGTAGTGCAGTTGTGTTCTGGCAGTGTAGGGGGCGTGCTTGGGGTGGTGTTTTAGTGCTTAGGGTAGTGCAGTGGTGTTCGGGCAGTGTAGGGGGTCGTTCTGGGAGTGGTGTTTCAGGGATTAGGGCAGTGCAGTGGTGTTCGGGCAGTGTAGGGAGTCGTGCTGGGGGTGGTGTTTTAGGGTTTAGGGCAGTGCAGTGGTGTTCTGGTAGTGTAGGGGGTCGTGCTGGGGGTGGTGTTTCAGGGTTTAGGGTAGTGCAGTGGTGTTCGGGCAGTGTAGGGGGTCGTACTGGTGGTGGTGTTTCAGGGTTTAGGACAGTAGTGTTCGGGCAGTGTAGGGGGTCTTGCTGGGGGTGGTGTTTCAGGGTTTAGGGTAATGGTTTTTGGGCAGTGTAGGGGGTCTTGCTGGGGCTGGTGTTTCAGGGTTTAGGGCAGTGCTGTGTTGTTCGTACAGTGTAGGGGGTCGTGCAGGGGGGTGGTGTTTCAGGGTTTAGGGCAGTGCAGTGGTGTTCGGGGAGTGCTGAGGGTGGTTTTTCAGGGTTTAGGGCAGTGCAGTGGTGTTCGGGCAGTGTAGGGATCATGCTGGGTGTGGTGTTTCAGGGTTTAGGGCAGTACAGTGGCGTTCGTGCAGTGTAGTGGGTCGTGCTGGGGCTGGTGTTTTGTGGTTTAGGGTAGTGCAGTGGTGTTCTGGCAGTGTAGGGGGTGTGCTTGGGGTGGTGTTTTAGTGTTTAGGGTAGTGCAGTGGTGTTCGGGTAGTGTAGGGGGTTGTGCTGGGGTGGTGTTTTAGGGTTTAAGTCAGTGCAGTCTTGTTCGGGCAGTGTAGGGGTCGTGCTGGGGGTGGTGTTTTAGGGTTTAGGGCAGTGCAGTGGTGTTTGGGCAGTGTAGGGGGTCGTGCTGGGGGTGGTGTTTTAGGGTTTAGGGCAGTGCAGTGGTGTTCTGGTAGTGTAGGGGGTGGGGTTTCAGGGTTTAGGGCAGTGCAGTGGTGTTCGGGCAGTGTAGGGGGTCATGCTGGGGCTGGTGTTTCAGGGTTTAGGGCAGTGCAGTGGTGTTCGGGCAGTATAGGGGGTCATGCAGGGGCTGGTGTATCAGGGTTTAGGGCAGTGCAGTGGTGTTCTGGCAGTGTAGGGGGTCGTACTGGTGGTGGTGTTTCAGGGTTTAGGGCAGTGGTGTTCGGGCAGTGTAGGGGGTCTTGCTGGGGGTGGTGTTTCAGGGTTTAGGGTAATGGTTTTTGGGCAGTGTAGGGGGTCTTGCTGGGGCTGGTGTTTCAGGGTTTAGGGCAGTGCTGTGGTGTTCGTACACTGTAGGGGGTCGTGCAGGGGGGTGGTGTTTCAGGGTTTAGGGCAGTGCAGTGGTGTTCGGGCAGTGTAGGGGTCATGCTGGGTGTGGTGTTTCAGGGTTTAGGGCAGTACAGTGGCTTTCGGGCAGTGTAGTGGGTCGTGCTGGGGCTGGTGTTTTGTGGTTTAGGGTAGTGCAGTGGTTTTCTGGCAGTGTAGGGGGTGTGCTTGGGGTGGTGTTTTAGTGTTTAGGGTAGTGCAGTGGTGTTCAGGTAGTGTAGTGGGTCGTGCTGGGGTAGTGTTTTAGGGTTTAGGGCAGTGCAGTCGTGTTCGGGCAGTGCAGGGGGTCGTGCTGGGGTGGTGTTTTAGGGTTTAGTGCAGTGCAGTGGTGTTCGGGCAGTGTAGGGGGTCATGCTCGGGGTGGTGTTTTATGGTTTAGGGCAGTGGTGTTCGGGCAGTGTAGGGGTCGTGCTGGGGGTGGTGTTTTAGGGTTTAGGGCAGCGCAGTGGTGTTCTGGAAGTGTAGGGGGTCGTGCTAGGGGTGGTGTTTCAGGGTATAGGGCAGTGCAGTAGTGTTCGGGCAGTGTAGGGGTTCATGCGGGGGTGGTGTTTCAGGGATTAGGGCAGTGCAATGGTGTTCGGGCAGTGTAGGGGGACTTGCAGGGGGTGGTGTTTCAGTGTTTTGGGTAGTGGTGCAGTGCTGTTCGGGCAGTGTAGTAGGTGTTGCAGAGGGTGGTGTTTCCGGGTTTAGGGCAGTGTTGTGATGTTTGGGCAGTGTAGAGGGTTGTGCTGGGGCTGGTGTTTCAGGGTTTAGGACAGTGCAGTGGTGTTCGGGCAGTGTAGGGGGTTGTGCAGGGGGTGGTGTTTCAGGGTTTAGGGCAGTGGTGATCGGGTAATGTAGGGGGTCTTGCTGGGGATTGTGTTTCAGAGTTTCGGGCAGTGGTGTAGTGCTGTTCGGGCAATGTAGGGGGTCTTGCAGGGGGTGGTGTTTCAGGGTTTAGGGCAGTGCAGTGGTGTTCGGGCAGTGTAGGGGGTTGTGCTGGGGCTGGTGTTTCAGGGTTTAGGACAGTGCAGTGGTGGTTGGGCAGTGTAGGGGGTTGTGCAGGGGGTGGTGTTTCAGGGTTTAGGGCAGTGGTGATCGGGTAATGTAGGGGGTCTTGCTGGGGGCTGTGTTTCAGAGTTTCGGGCAGTGGTGTAGTGCTGTTCGGGCAATGTAGGGGGTCTTGCAGGGGGTGGTGTTTCAGGGTTTAGGGCAGTGGAGTGGTGTTCGGGCAGTGTAGGGGGTTGGGCTGGGGCTGGTGTTTCAGGGTTTTGGGCAGAGCAGTGGGTTCGGGCAGTGTAGGGTGTCGTGCTGGGGCTGGTGGTTCAGGGTTTAGGGCAGTGGTGTTTGGCAGTGTAGGGGTCTTGCTGGCGTTGGTGTTTCAGGGTTTAGGGCAGTGCAGTGGTGTTCGGGCAGTGTAGTGGGTCTTACTGGGGGTGGCGTTTCAGGGTTTAGGGCAGTGCAGTGGTATTCAGGCAGTGTAGGGGGTCATGCTGCGGGTGGTGTTTCAGGGTTTAGGGCCGTGCAGTGGTGTTCGGGCAGTGTAGTGGGTCTTACTGGGGGTGGCGTTTCAGGGTTTAGGGCAGTGCAGTGGTATTCAGGCAGTGTAGGGGGTCGTGCTGCGGGTGGTGTTTCAGGGTTTAGGGCAGTGCAATGGTGTTTGGGCAGTGTAGGGGTCGTGCTGGGTGTGGTGTTTCAGGGTTTAGGGCAGTGCAGTGGTGTTCGGGCAGTGTAGGGGGCGTGCTGGGTGTGGTGTTTTAGGGTTTAGGGTAGTGCAGTGTTCTTCTGGCAATATAGGGGGTCGTGCTGGGGCTGGTGTTTCAGGGTTTAGGGCAGTGCAGTGGTCTTCAGGCAGTGTAGGGGGTCATGCTGGGGCTGGTGTTTCAGGGTTTAGGACATTGCAGTGGTGTTCGGGCAGTGTGGGGGTCATACTAGGGATGGTGTTTCAGGGTTTAGGGCAGTGCAGTGGTGTTCGGGCAGTGCAGGGGGTTGTGCTGGGGCTTGTGTTTCAGGGTTTAGGACATTGCAGTGGTGTTCAGGCAGTGTAGGGGGTCGTGCAGGGGGTGGTGTTTCAGGGTTTAGGGCAGTGAAGTGGTGTTCGGGCAGTGTAGGGCGACTTGCAAGGGGTGGTGTTTCAGGGTTTAGGGCAGTGGTGTTTGGCAGTGTAGGGGTCTTGCTGGGGGTGGTGTTTCAGGGTTTAGGGCAGTGCAGTGGTGTTCGGGCAGTGTAGGGGGTTGTGCTGGGGCTGGTGTTTCAGGGTTTTGGGCAAAGCAGTGGTGTTCGGGCAGTGTAGAGTGTCGTGCTGGGGATGGTATTTCAGGGTTTAGGGCAGTGGTGTTTGGCAGTGTAGGGGTCTTGCTGGGGGTGGTGTTTCAGGGTTTAGGGCAGTGCAGTGGTGTTCGGGCAGTGTAGGAGGTCTTCCTGGGGGTGGTGTTTCAGGCTTTAGGGCAGTGCAGTGGTGTTCGGGCAGTGTATGGGGTCCTGCTGGGGGTGGTGTTTCAGTGTTTAGGGCAGTGCAGTGGGATTCAGGCAGTGTAGGGGGTCGTGCAGGGGGGTGGTGTTTCAGGGTTTAGGGCAGTGCAGTGGTGTTCGGGCAGTGCTGGGGTTGGTGTTTCAGGGTTTAGGGCAGTGCAGTGGTGTTCGGGCAGTGTAGGGGTCATGCTGGGTGTGGTGTTTCAGGGTTTAGGGCAGTACAGTGGCGTTCGGGCAGTGTAGTGGGTCATGCCGGGGCTGGTGTTTTATGGTTTAGGGTAGTGCAGTTGTGTTCTGGCAGTGTAGGGGGCGTGCTTGGGGTGGTGTTTTAGTGCTTAGGGTAGTGCAGTGGTGTTCGGGTAGTGTAGGGGGTTGTGCTGGGGTGGTGTTTTAGGGTTTAGGGCAGTGCAGTGGTGTTCGGGCAGTGCACGGGGTCGTGCTGGGGTTATGTTTTTAGGGTTTAGTGCAGTGCAGTGGTGTTCGGGCAGTGTAGGGGGTCATGCTGGGGGTGGTGTTTTAGGGTTTAGGACAGTGGTGTTCAGGCAGTGTTGGGGGTTGTGCTGGGGGTGGTGTTTTAGGGTTTAGGTCAGTGCAGTGGTGTTCTGGCAGTGCAGGGGGTCGTGCTGGGGGTGGTGTTTCAGGGTATAGGGCAGTGCAGTAGTGTTCGGGCAGTGTAGGGGGTCGTGCAGGGGGTGGTGTTTCAGGGTTTAGGGCAGTGAAGTGGTGTTCGGGCAGTGTAGGGCGACTTGCAGGGGGTGGTGTTTCAGGGTTTAGGGCAGTGGTGTTTGGGCAGTGTAGGGTGTCTTGCTGGGGGTTGTGTTTCAGTGTTTCGAGCAGTGGTTCAGTGCTGTTCGGGCAGTGTAGTGGGTCTTGCAGGGGGTGGTGTTTCCAGGTTTAGGGCAGTACAGTGGTGTTCGGGCAGTGTAGGGGGTTGTGCTGGGGCTTGTGTTTCAGGGTTTAGGGCAGTGGTGTTTGGCAGTGTAGGGGTCTTGCTGGGGGTGGTGCTTCAGGGTTCAGGGCAGTGCAGTGGTGTTCGGGCATTATAGGCGGTCTTGCTGGGGGTGGCGTTTCAGGGTTTAGGGCAGTGCAGTGGTATTCAGGCAGTGTAGGGGGTCATGCAGGGGGTGGTGTTTCAGGGATTAGGACAGTGCAGTGGTGTTCGGGCAGTGCTGAGGGTGGTGTTTCAGGGTTTAGGGCAGTGCAGTTGTTTTTGGGCAGTGTAGGGGTCGTGCTGGGTGTGGTGTTTCAGGGTTTAGGGCAGTGCAGTGGTGTTCGGGCAGTGTAGTGGGTCTCGCTGGTGTTTTATGGTTTAGGGTAGTGCAGTGGTGTTCGGGCAGTGTAGGGGGTGTGCTGGGGGTGGTGTTTTAGGGTTTAGGGTAGTGCAGTGGTGTTCGGGCAGTGTAGGGGTCCTGATGGGGTGGGGTTTTAGAGGTTAGGGCAGTGCAGTGGTGTTCAGGCAGTGTAGGGGGTCGTGCTGGTGGTAGTGTTTTAGTGTTTAGGGCAGTGGTGTTTGGGCAGTGTAGGGGGTCATACTAGGGTGGTGTTTTAGGGTTTAGGGCAGTGCAGTGGTGTTCTGGCAGTGTAGGGGGTCGTGCTGGGGGTGGTGATTCAGGGTTTAGGGCAACGCAGCACTGTTCGGGCAGTGTAGGGGGTCATGCAGAGGGTGGTGTTTCAGGGTTTAGGGCAGTGCAGTGGTGTTCAGGCAGTGTAGGGGGTCTTGTAGGGGGTGGTGTTTCTGGGATTAGGGCAGTGGTGTTCGGGCAGTGTAGGGGGTCTTGCTGGGGGTGGTATTTCAGGATTTAGGGCAGTGCAGTGGTGTTCGGGCAGTGTAAGGGGTCATGATGGGGGTGGTGTTTCAGTGTTTAAGGCAGTGCAGTGTTGTTTGGGCAGTGTAGGGTGTTGTGCTGGGGCTGGTGTTTCAGGGTTTAGGGCAGTGCAGTGGTGTTCGGGCAG
Organism: Triturus cristatus; assembly: GCF_964204655.1. Lineage (NCBI taxonomy): Eukaryota > Metazoa > Chordata > Amphibia > Caudata > Salamandridae > Triturus > Triturus cristatus. Next base: position 762,732,823 of record NC_140579.1, read on the forward strand.
TGTAGGGGGTCGTGCAAGGCCTGGTGTTTCAGGGTTTAGGGCAGTGCAGTGGTGTTCGGGCAGTGTAGGGGGTCATGCGGGGCTGGAGTTTCAGGGTTTAGGGCAGTGCAGTGGTGTATGGGCAGTGTAGGGGTCGTGCTGGGGCTGGTGTTTCAGGGTTTAGGGCAGTGCAGTGGCTTTCGGGCAGTGTAGGGGGTCGTGCGGGGGCTGGTGTTTCAGGGTTTAGGACAGTGCAGTGGTGTTCGGGCAGTGTAGGGGGTCGTGCGGGGGCTGGTGATTCAGGGTTTAGGGCAGTGCAGTGGTGTTCGGGCAGTGTAGGGGGTCATGCATGGGGTGGTGTTTCAGGGTTTAGGGCAGTGCAGTGGTGTTCGGGCAGTGTAGGGGGTCGTGCTGGGGCTGGTGTATCAGGGTTTAGGGCAGTGCAGCGGTGTTCGAGCAGTGTAGGGGGTCGTACTGGGGGTGGTTTTTCAGGGTTTAGGGCAGTGGTGTTCGGGCAGTGTAGGGGGTCTTGCTGGGGGTGGTGTTTCAGGGTTTAGGGCAATGGTTTGCGGGCAGTGTAGGGGGTCTTGCTGGGGCTGGTGTTTCAGGGTTTAGGGCAGTGCAGTGGTGTTCATGCAGTGTAGTGGGTCGTGCAGGGGGTGGTGTTTCAGGGTTTAGGGCAGTGCAGTGGTTTTCGGGCAGTATAGGGGGTCGTGCAGGGGGGTGGTGTTTCAGGGTTTAGGGCAGTACAGTAGTGTTCAGGTAGTGCTGAGGGTGGTGTTTCAGGGTTTAGGGCAGTGCAGTGGTGTTCGGGCAGTGTAGGGGTCGTGCTGGGTGTGGTGTTTCAGGGTTTAGGGCAGTACAGTGGTGTTCGGACAGTGTAGTGGGTCGTGCTGGGGCTGGTGTTTTAAGGTTTAGGGTAGTGCAGTGGTGTTCTGGCAGTGTAGGGGGCGTGCTTGGGGTGGTGTTTTAGGATTTAGTGTAGTGCAGTGGTGTTCGGGTAGTGTAGGGTGTCTTGCTGGGGGTGGTGTTTTAGGGTTTAGGGCAGTGCAGTGGTATTCGGGCAGTATAGGGGGTCGTGCTGGGGTGGCGTTTTAGGATTTAGGGCAGTGCAGTGGTGTTCGGGCAGTGTAGGGGGTAGTTCTGGGAGTGGTGTTTCAGGGTTTAGGGCAGTGCAGTGGTGTTCGGGCAGTGTAGGGAGTCGTGCTGGGGGTGGTGTTTAAGGGTTTAGGGCAGTGCAGTGGTGTTCTGGTAGTGTAGGGGGTCGTGCTGGGGGTGGTGTTTCAGGGTTTAGGGCAGTGCAGTGGTGTTCGGGCAGTGTAGGGGGTCGTACTGGTGGTGGTGTTTCAGGGTTTAGGACAGTGGTGTTCGGGCAGTGTAGGGGGTCTTGCTGGGGGTGGTGTTTCAGGGTTTAGGGTAATGGTTTTTGGGCAGTGTAGGGGGTCTTGCTGGGGCTGGTGTTTCAGGGTTTAGGGCAGTGCTGTGTTGTTCGTACAGTGTAGGGGGTCGTGCAGGGGGGTGGTGTTTCAGGGTTTAGGGCAGTGCAGTGGTGTTCGGGGAGTGCTGAGGGTGGTTTTTCAGGGTTTAGGGCAGTGCAGTGGTGTTCGGGCAGTGTAGGGATCATGCTGGGTGTGGTGTTTCAGGGTTTAGGGCAGTACAGTGGCGTTCGGGCAGTGTAGTGGGTCGTGCTGGGGCTGGTGTTTTGTGGTTTAGGGTAGTGCAGTGGTGTTCTGGCAGTGTAGGGGGTGTGCTTGGGGTGGTGTTTTAGTGTTTAGGGTAGTGCAGTGGTGTTCGGGTAGTGTAGGGGGTCGTGCTGGGGTGGTGTTTTAGGGTTTAAGTCAGTGCAGTCTTGTTCGGGCAGTGTAGGGGTCGTGCTGAGGGTGGTGTTTTAGGGTTTAGGGCAGTGCAGTGGTGTTTGGGCAGTGTAGGGGGTCGTGCTGGGGGTGGTGTTTTAGGGTTTAGGGCAGTGCAGTGGTGTTCTGGTAGTGTAGGGGATGGGGCGGGGGTGGGGTTTCAGGGTTTAGGGCAGTGCAGTGGTGTTCGGGCAGTGTAGGGGGTCATGCTGGGGCTGGTGTTTCAGGGTTTAGGGCAGTGCAGTGGTGTTCGGGCAGTATAGGGGGTCATGCAGGGGCTGGTGTATCAGGGTTTAGGGCAGTGCAGTGGTGTTCTGGCAGTGTAGGGGGTCGTACTGGTGGTGGTGTTTCAGGGTTTAGGGCAGTGGTGTTCGGGCAGTGTAGGGGGTCTTGCTGGGGGTGGTGTTTCAGGGTTTAGGGTAATGGTTTTTGGGCAGTGAAGGGGGTCTTGCTTGGGCTGGTGTTTCAGGGTTTAGGGCAGTGCTGTGGTGTTCGTACACTGTAGGGGGTTGTGCAGGGGGGTGGTGTTTCAGGGTTTAGGGCAGTGCAGTGGTGTTCGGGCAGTGTAGGGGTCATGCTGGGTGTGGTGTTTCAGGGTTTAGGGCAGTACAGTGGCGTTCGGGCAGTGTAGTGGGTCGTGCTGGGGCTGGGGTTTTGTGGTTTAGGGTAGTGCAGTGGTTTTCTGGCAGTGTAGGGGGTGTGCTTGGGGTGGTGTTTTAGTGTTTAGGGTAGTGCAGTGGTGTTCGGGTAGTGTAGGGGGTCGTGCTGGGGTGGTGTTTTAGGGTTTAGGGCAGTGCAGTCGTGTTCGGGCAGTGCAGGGGGTCGTGCTGGGGTGGTGTTTTAGGGTTTAGTGCAGTGCAGTGGTGTTCGGGCAGTGTAGGGGGTCATGCTCGGGGTGGTGTTTTATGGTTTAGGGCAGTGGTGTTCGGGCAGTGTAGGGGTCGTGCTGGGGGTGGTGTTTTAGGGTTTAGGGCAGCGCAGTGGTGTTCTGGAAGTGTAGGGGGTCGTGCTGGGGGTGGTGTTTCAGGGTATAGGGCAGTGCAGTAGTGTTCGGGCAGTGTAGGGGTTCATGCGGGGGTGGTGTTTCAGGGTTTAGGGCAGTGCAATGGTGTTCGGGCAGTGTAGGGGGACTTGCAGGGGGTGGTGTTTCAGTGTTTTGGGTAGTGGTGCAGTGCTGTTCGGGCAGTGTAGTAGGTGTTGCAGGGGGTGGTGTTTCCGGGTTTAGGACAGTGCAGTGGTGTTCGGGCAGTGTAGGGGGTTGTGCAGGGGGTGGTGTTTCAGGGTTTAGGGCAGTGGTGATCGGGTAATGTAGGGGGTCTTGCTGGGGATTGTGTTTCAGAGTTTCGGGCAGTGGTGTAGTGCTGTTCGGGCAATGTAGGGGGTCTTGCAGGGGGTGGTGTTTCAGGGTTTAGGGCAGTGCAGTGGTGTTCGGGCAGTGTAGGGGGTTGTGCTGGGGCTGGTGTTTCAGGGTTTTGGGCAGAGCAGTGGGTTCGGGCAGTGTAGGGTGTCGTGCTGGGGCTGGTGGTTCAGGGTTTAGGGCAGTGGTGTTTGGCAGTGTAGGGGTCTTGCTGGCGTTGGTGTTTCAGGGTTTAGGGCAGTGCAGTGGTGTTCGGGCAGTGTAGTGGGTCTTACTGGGGGTGGCGTTTCAGGGTTTAGGGCAGTGCAGTGGTATTCAGGCAGTGTAGGGGGTCGTGCTGCGGGTGGTGTTTTAGGGTTTAGGGCAGTGCAGTGGTGTTTGGGCAGTGCTGGGGGTGGTGTTTCAGGGTTTAGGGCAGTGCAATGGTGTTTGGGCAGTGTAGGGGTCGTGCTGGGTGTGGTGTTTCAGGGTTTAGGGCAGTGCAGTGGTGTTCGGGCAGTGTAGGGGGCGTGCTGGGTGTGGTGTTTTAGGGTTTAGGGTAGTGCAGTGTTCTTCTGGCAATATAGGGGGTCGTGCTGGGGCTGGTGTTTCAGGGTTTAGGGCAGTGCAGTGGTCTTCAGGCAGTGTAGGGGGTCATGCTGGGGCTGGTGTTTCAGGGTTTAGGACATTGCAGTGGTGTTCGGGCAGTGTGGGGGTCATACTAGGGATGGTGTTTCAGGGTTTAGGGCAGTGCAGTGGTGTTCGGGCAGTGTAGGGGGTTGTGCTGGGGCTTGTGTTTCAGGGTTTAGGACATTGCAGTGGTGTTCAGGCAGTGTAGGGGGTCGTGCAGGGGGTGGTGTTTCAGGGTTTAGGGCAGTGAAGTGGTGTTCGGGCAGTGTAGGGCGACTTGCAAGGGGTGGTGTTTCAGGGTTTAGGGCAGTGTTGTTTGGCAGTGTAGGGGTCTTGCTGGGGGTGGTGTTTCAGGGTTTAGGGCAGTGCAGTGGTGTTCGGGCAGTGTAGGGGGTTGTGCTGGGGCTGGTGTTTCAGGGTTTTGGGCAAAGCAGTGGTGTTCGGGCAGTGTAGAGTGTCGTGCTGGGGATGGTATTTCAGGGTTTAGGGCAGTGGTGTTTGGCAGTGTAGGGGTCTTGCTGGGGGTGGTGTTTCAGGGTTTAGGGCAGTGCAGTGGTGTTCGGGCAGTGTAGGAGGTCTTCCTGGGGGTGGTGTTTCAGGCTTTAGGGCAGTGCAGTGGTGTTCGGGCAGTGTATGGGGTCCTGCTGGGGGTGGTGTTTCAGTGTTTAGGGCAGTGCAGTGGGATTCAGGCAGTGTAGGGGGTCGTGCAGGGGGGTGGTGTTTCAGGGTTTAGGGCAGTGCAGTGGTGTTCGGGCAGTGCTGGGGTTGGTGTTTCAGGCTTTAGGGCAGTGCAGTGGTGTTCGGGCAGTGTAGGGGTCATGCTGGGTGTGGTGTTTCAGGGTTTAGGGCAGTACAGTGGCGTTCGGGCAGTGTAGTGGGTCATGCCGGGGCTGGTGTTTTATGGTTTAGGGTAGTGCAGTTGTGTTCTGGCAGTGTAGGGGGCGTGCTTGGGGTGGTGTTTTAGTGCTTAGGGTAGTGCAGTGGTGTTCGGGTAGTGTAGGGGGTTGTGCTGGGGTGGTGTTTTAGGGTTTAGGGCAGTGCAGTGGTGTTCGGGCAGTGCACGGGGTCGTGCTGGGGTTATGTTTTTAGGGTTTAGTGCAGTGCAGTGGTGTTCGGGCAGTGTAGGGGGTCATGCTGGGGGTGGTGTTTTAGGGTTTAGGACAGTGGTGTTCAGGCAGTGTTGGGGGTTGTGCTGGAGGTGGTGTTTTAGGGTTTAGGTCAGTGCAGTGGTGTTCTGGCAGTGCAGGGGGTCGTGCTGGGGGTGGTGTTTCAGGGTATAGGGCAGTGCAGTAGTGTTCGGGCAGTGTAGGGGGTCGTGCAGGGGGTGGTGTTTCAGGGTTTAGGGCAGTGGTGTTTGGGCAGTGTAGGGTGTCTTGCTGGGGGTTGTGTTTCAGTGTTTCGAGCAGTGGTTCAGTGCTGTTCGGGCAGTGTAGTGGGTCTTGCAGGGGGTGGTGTTTCCAGGTTTAGGGCAGTACAGTGGTGTTCGGGCAGTGTAGGGGGTTGTGCTGGGGCTTGTGTTTCAGGGTTTAGGGCAGTGGTGTTTGGCAGTGTAGGGGTCTTGCTGGGGGTGGTGCTTCAGGGTTCAGGGCAGTGCAGTGGTGTTCGGGCATTATAGGCGGTCTTGCTGGGGGTGGCGTTTCAGGGTTTAGGGCAGTGCAGTGGTATTCAGGCAGTGTAGGGGGTCGTGCAGGGGGTGGTGTTTCAGGGATTAGGACAGTGCAGTGGTGTTCGGGCAGTGCTGAGGGTGGTGTTTCAGGGTTTAGGGCAGTGCAGTTGTTTTTGGGCAGTGTAGGGGTCGTGCTGGGTGTGGTGTTTCAGGGTTTAGGGCAGTGCAGTGGTGTTCGGGCAGTGTAGAGGGTCTCGCTGGTGTTTTATGGTTTAGGGTAGTGCAGTGGTGTTCGGGCAGTGTAGGGGGTGTGCTGGGGGTGGTGTTTTAGGATTTAGGGTAGTGCAGTGGTGTTCGGGCAGTGTAGGGGTCCTGATGGGGTGGGGTTTTAGAGGTTAGGGCAGTGCAGTGGTGTTCAGGCAGTGTAGGGGGTCGTGCTGGTGGTAGTGTTTTAGTGTTTAGGGCAGTGGTGTTTGGGCAGTGTAGGGGGTCATACTAGGGTGGTGTTTTAGGGTTTAGGGCAGTGCAGTGGTGTTCTGGCAGTGTAGGGGGTCGTGCTGGGGGTGGTGATTCAGGGTTTAGGGCAACGCAGCACTGTTCGGGCAGTGTAGGGGGTCATGCAGAGGGTGGTGTTTCAGGGTTTAGGGCAGTGCAGTGGTGTTCGGGCAGTGTAGGGGGTCTTGTAGGGGGTGGTGTTTCTGGGATTAGGGCAGTGGTGTTCGGGCAGTGTAGGGGGTCTTGCTGGGGGTGGTATTTCAGTATTTAGGGCAGTGCAGTGGTGTTCGGGCAGTGTAAGGGGTCATGATGGGGGTGGTGTTTCAGTGTTTAAGGCAGTGCAGTGTTGTTTGGGCAGTGTAGGGTGTTGTGCTGGGGCTGGTGTTTCAGGGTTTAGGGCAGTGCAGTGGTGTTCGGGCAGTGTAGGGGGTCGTGCAAGGCCTGGTGTTTCAGGGTTTAGGGCAGTGCAGTGGTGTTCGGGCAGTGTAGGGGGTCATGCGGGGCTGGAGTTTCAGGGTTTAGGGCAGTGCAGTGGTGTATGGGCAGTGTAGGGGTCGTGCTGGGGCTGGTGTTTCAGGGTTTAGGGCAGTGCAGTGGCTTTCGGGCAGTGTAGGGGGTCGTGCGGGGGCTGGTGTTTCAGGGTTTAGGACAGTGCAGTGGTGTTCGGGCAGTGTAGGGGGTCGTGCGGGGGCTGGTGATTCAGGGTTTAGGGCAGTGCAGTGGTGTTCGGGCAGTGTAGGGGGTCATGCATGGGGTGGTGTTTCAGGGTTTAGGGCAGTGCAGTGGTGTTCGGGCAGTGTAGGGGGTCGTGCTGGGGCTGGTGTATCAGGGTTTAGGGCAGTGCAGCAGTGTTCGAGCAGTGTAGGGGGTCGTACTGGGGGTGGTTTTTCAGGGTTTAGGGCAGTGGTGTTCGGGCAGTGTAGGGGGTCTTGCTGGGGGTGGTGTTTCAGGGTTTAGGGCAATGGTTTGCGGGCAGTGTAGGGGGTCTTGCTGGGGCTGGTGTTTCAGGGTTTAGGGCAGTGCAGTGGTGTTCATGCAGTGTAGTGGGTCGTGCAGGGGGTGGTGTTTCAGGGTTTAGGGCAGTGCAGTGGTTTTCGGGCAGTATAGGGGGTCGTGCAGGGGGGTGGTGTTTCAGGGTTTAGGGCAGTACAGTAGTGTTCAGGCAGTGCTGAGGGTGGTGTTTCAGGGTTTAGGGCAGTGCAGTGGTGTTCGGGCAGTGTAGGGGTCGTGCTGGGTATGGTGTTTCAGGGTTTAGGGCAGTACAGTGGTGTTCGGACAGTGTAGTGGGTCGTGCTGGGGCTGGTGTTTTAAGGTTTAGGGTAGTGCAGTGGTGTTCTGGCAGTGTAGGGGGCGTGCTTGGGGTGGTGTTTTAGGATTTAGTGTAGTGCAGTCGTGTTCGGGTAGTGTAGGGTGTCTTGCTGGGGGTGGTGTTTTAGGGTTTAGGGCAGTGCAGTGGTATTCGGGCAGTGTAGGGGGTCGTGCTGGGGTGGCGTTTTAGGATTTAGGGCAGTGCAGTGGTGTTCGGGCAGTGTAGGGGGTAGTTCTGGGAGTGGTGTTTCAGGGTTTAGGGCAGTGCAGTGGTGTTCGGGCAGTGTAGGGAGTCGTGCTGGGGGTGGTGTTTTAGGGTTTAGGGCAGTGCAGTGGTGTTCTGGTAGTGTAGAGGGTCGTGCTGGGGGTGGTGTTTCAGGGTTTAGGGCAGTGCAGTGGTGTTCGGGCAGTGTAGGGGGTCGTACTGGTGGTGGTGTTTCAGGGTTTAGGACAGTGGTGTTCGGGCAGTGTAGGGGGTCTTGCTGGGGGTGGTGTTTCAGGGTTTAGGGTAATGGTTTTTGGGCAGTGTAGGGGGTCTTGCTGGGGCTGGTGTTTCAGGGTTTAGGGCAGTGCTGTGTTGTTCGTACAGTGTAGGGGGTCGTGCAGGGGGGTGGTGTTTCAGGGTTTAGGGCAGTGCAGTGGTGTTCGGGGAGTGCTGAGGGTGGTTTTTCAGGGTTTAGGGCAGTGCAGTGGTGTTCGGGCAGTGTAGGGATCATGCTGGGTGTGGTGTTTCAGGGTTTAGGGCAGTACAGTGTCATTCGGGCAGTGTAGTGGGTCGTGCTGGGGGTGGTGTTTTGTGGTTTAGGGTAGTGCAGGGGTGTTCTGGCAGTGTAGGGGGTGTGCTTGGGGTGGTGTTTTAGTGTTTAGGGTAGTGCAGTGGTGTTCGGGTAGTGTAGGGGGTCGTGCTGGGGTGGTGTTTTAGGGTTTAAGTCAGTGCAGTCTTGTTCGGGCAGTGTAGGGGTCGTGCTGAGGGTGGTGTTTTAGGGTTTAGGGCAGTGCAGTGGTGTTTGGGCAGTGTAGGGGGTCGTGCTGGGGGTGGTGTTTTAGGGTTTAGGGCAGTGCAGTGGTGTTCTGGTAGTGTAGGGGGTGGGGCGGGGGTGGGGTTTCAGGGTTTAGGGCAGTGCAGTGGTGTTCGGGCAGTGTAGGGGGTCATGCTGGGGCTGGTGTTTCAGGGTTTAGGGCAGTGCAGTGGTGTTCGGGCAGTATAGGGGGTCATGCAGGGGCTGGTGTATCAGGGTTTAGGGCAGTGCAGTGGTGTTCTGGCAGTGTAGGGGGTCGTACTGGTGGTGGTGTTTCAGGGTTTAGGGCAGTGGTGTTCGGGCAGTATAGGGGTCTTGCTGGGGGTGGTGTTTCAGGGTTTAGGGTAATGGTTTTTGGGCAGTGTAGGGGGTCTTGCTTGGGCTGGTGTTTCAGGGTTTAGGGCAGTGCTGTGGTGTTCGTACACTGTAGGGGGTCGTGCAGGGGGGTGGTGTTTCAGGGTTTAGGGCAGTGCAGTGGTGTTCGGGCAGTGTAGGGGTCATGCTGGGTGTGGTGTTTCAGGGTTTAGGGCAGTACAGTGGCGTTCGGGCAGTGTAGTGGGTCGTGCTGGGGCTGGGGTTTTGTGGTTTAGGGTAGTGCAGTGGTTTTCTGGCAGTGTAGGGGGTGTGCTTGGGGTGGTGTTTTAGTGTTTAGGGTAGTGCAGTGGTGTTCGGGTAGTGTAGGGGGTCGTGCTGGGGTGGTGTTTTAGGGTTTAGGGCAGTGCAGTCATGTTCGGGCAGTGCAGGGGGTCGTGCTGGGGTGGTGTTTTAGGGTTTAGTGCAGTGCAGTGGTGTTCGGGCAGTGTAGGGGGTCATGCTCGGGGTGGTGTTTTATGGTTTAGGGCAGTGGTGTTCGGGCAGTGTAGGGGTCGTGCTGGGGGTGGTGTTTTAGGGTTTAGGGCAGCGCAGTGGTGTTCTGGAAGTGTAGGGGGTCGTGCTGGGGGTGGTGTTTCAGGGTATAGGGCAGTGCAGTAGTGTTCGGGCAGTGTAGGGGTTCATGCGGGGGTGGTGTTTCAGGGTTTAGGGCAGTGCAATGGTGTTCGGGCAGTGTAGGGGGACTTGCAGGGGGTGGTGTTTCAGTGTTTTGGGTAGTGGTGCAGTGCTGATCGGGCAGTGTAGTAGGTGTTGCAGGGGGTGGTGTTTCCGGGTTTAGGACAGTGCAGTGGTGTTCGGGCAGTGTAGGGGGTTGTGCAGGGGGTGGTGTTTCAGGGTTTAGGGCAGTGGTGATCGGGTAATGTAGGGGGTCTTGCTGGGGATTGTGTTTCAGAGTTTCGGGCAGTGGTGTAGTGCTGTTCGGGCAATGTAGGGGGTCTTGCAGGGGGTGGTGTTTCAGGGTTTAGGGCAGTGCAGTGGTGTTCGGGCAGTGTAGGGGGTTGTGCTGGGGCTGGTGTTTCAAGGTTTTGGGCAGAGCAGTGGGTTCGGGCAGTGTAGGGTGTCGTGCTGGGGCTGGTGGTTCAGGGATTAGGGCAGTGGTGTTTGGCAGTGTAGGGGTCTTGCTGGCGTTGGTGTTTCAGGGTTTAGGGCAGTGCAGTGGTGTTCGGGCAGTGTAGTGGGTCTTACTGTGGGTGGCGTTTCAGGGTTTAGGGCAGTGCAGTGGTATTCAGGCAGTGTAGGGGTCGTGCAGGGGGTGGTGTTTCAGGGTTTAGGGCAGTGCAGTGGTGTTTGGGCAGTGCTGGGGGTGGTGTTTCAAGGTTTAGGGCAGTGCAGTGGTGTTCGGGCAGTGTAGGGGTCATGCTGGGTGTGGTGTTTCAGGGTTTAGGGCAGTGCAGTGGTGTTCAGGCAGTGTAGTGGGTCTCGCTGGGGCTGGTGTTTTAGGGCTTAGGGTAGTGCAGTAGTGTTCGGGCAGTGTAGGGGGCGTGCTGGGGGTGGTGTTTTAGGGTTTAGGGTAGTGCAGTGTTCTTCTGGCAATATAGGCGGTCGTGCTGGGGCTGGTGTTTCAGGGTTTAGGGCAGTGCAGTGGTGTTCGGGCAGTGTGGGGGTCATACTAGGGATGGTGTTTCAGGGTTTAGGGCAGTGCAGTGGTGTTCGGGCAGTGAAGGGGATCGTGCTGGGGCTGGTGTTTCAGGGTTTAGGACATTGCAGTGGTGTTCGGGCAGTGTAGGGGGTCGTGCTGGGGCTGGTGTTTCAGGGTTTGGGGCAGTGCAGTGGTGTTCGGGCAGTGTAGGGGGTTGTGCTGGGGCTGGTGTTTTAGGGTTTTGGGCAAAGCAGTGGTGTTCGGGCAGTGTAGGGGGTTGTGCTTCGGCTGGTGTTTCAGGGTTTAGGGCAGTGCAGTGGTGTTCGGGCAGTGTAGGGGGTTGTGCTGGAGCTGGTTTTTCAGGGTTTTGGACAAAGCAGTGGTGTTTGGGCAGTGTAGGGTGTCGTGCTGGGGCTGGTTTTTCAGAGTTTAGGGCAGTGCAGTGGTGTTAGGGCAGTGTAGGGGGTTGTGCTGGAGCTGGTGTTTCAGGGTTTTGGGCAAAGCAGTGGTGTTCGGGCAGTATAGGGTGTCGTGCTGGGGCTGGTGTTTCAGGGTTTAGGGCAGTGGTGTTTGGCAGTGTAGGGGTCGTGCTGGGTGTGGTGTTTCAGGGTTTAGGGCAGTACAGTGGTGTTCGGGCAGTGTAGTGGGTCGTGCTGGGGCTGGTGTTTTGTGGTTTAGGGTAGTGCAGTGGTGTTCTGGCAGTGTAGGGGTGTGCTTGGAGTGGTGTTTTAGTGTTTAGGGTAGTGCAGTGGTGTTCGGGTAGTGTAGGGGGTCGTGCTGGGGTGGTGTTTTAGGGTTTAGGGCAGTGCAGTCATGTTCGGGCAGTGCAGGGGGTCGTGCTGGGGTGGTGTTTTAGGGTTTAGTGCAGTGCAGTGGTGTTCGGGCAGTGTAGGGGGTCATGCTGGGGGTGGTGTTTAAGGGTTTAGGGCAGTGGTGTTCAGGCAGTGTAGGGGTCGTGCTGGGGGTGGTGTTTTAGGGTTTAGGGCAGTGCAGTGGTGTTCTGGCAGTGTAGGAGGTCATGAAGGGGGTGGTGTTTCAGGGTATAGGGCAGTGCAGTAGTGTTTGGGCAGTATAGGGGGTCGTGCGGGGGTGGTGTTTCAGGGTTTAGGGCAGTACAGTGGTGTTTGGGCAGTGTAGGGGGTTGTGCTGGGGCTGGTGTTTCAGGGTTTAGGGCAGTGGTGTTTGGCAGTGTAGGGGTCTTGCTGGGGGTGGTGCTTCAGGGTTCAGGGCAGTGCAGTGGTGTTCGGGCATTATAGGCGGTCTTGCTGGATGTGGCGTTTAAGGGTTTAGGGCAGTGCAGTGGTGTTCGGGCAGTGTAAGGGGTCATGATGGGGGTGGTGTTTCAGTGTTTAAGGCAGTGCAGTGTTGTTTGGGCAGTGTAGGGTGTTGTGCTGGGGCTGGTGTTTCAGGGTTTAGGGCAGTGCAGTGGTGTTCGGGCAGTGTAGGGGGTCGTGCAAGGCCTGGTGTTTCAGTGTTTAGGGCAGTGCAGTGGTGTTCGGGCAGTGTAGGGGGTCATGCGGGGCTGGAGTTTCAGGGTTTAGGGCAGTGCAGTGGTGTATGGGCAGTGTAGGGGTCGTGCTGGGGCTGGTGTTTCAGGGTTTAGGGCAGTGCAGTGGCTTTCGGGCACTGTAGGGGGTCGTGCAGGGGCTGGTGTTTCAGGGTTTAGGACAGTGCAGTGGTGTTCGGGCAGTGTAGGGGGTCGTGCGGGGGCTGGTGATTCAGGGTTTAGGGCAGTGCAGTGGTGTTCGGGCAGTGTAGGGGGTCATGCATGGGGTGGTGTTTCAGGGTTTAGGGCAGTGCAGTGGTGTTCGGGCAGTGTAGGGGGTCGTGCTGGGGCTGGTGTATCAGGGTTTAGGGCAGTGCAGCGGTGTTCGAGCAGTGTAGGGGTCGTACTGGGGGTGGTTTTTCAGGGTTTAGGGCAGTGGTGTTCGGGCAGTGTAGGGGGTCTTGCTGGGGGTGGTGTTTCAGGGTTTAGGGCAATGGTTTGCGGGCAGTGTAGGGGGTCCTGCTGGGGCTGGTGTTTCAGGGTTTAGGGCAGTGCAGTGGTGTTCGGGCAGTGTAGTGGGTCGTGCAGGGGGTGGTGTTTCAGGGTTTAGGGCAGTGCAGTGGTTTTCAGGCAGTATAGGGGGTCGTGCAGGGGGGTGGTGTTTCAGGGTTTAGGGCAGTACAGTAGTGTTCAGGCAGTGCTGAGGGTGGTGTTTCAGGGTTTAGGGCAGTGCAGTGGTGTTCGGGCAGTGTAGGGGTCGTGCTGGGTGTGATGTTTCAGGGTTTAGGGCAGTACAGTGGTGTTCGGACAGTGTAGTGGGTCGTGCTGGGGCTGGTGTTTTAAGGTTTAGGGTAGTGCAGTGGTGTTCTGGCAGTGTAGGGGGTGTGCTTGGGGTGGTGTTTTAGGATTTAGGGTAGTGCAGTGGTGTTCGGGTAGTGTAGGGTGTCTTGCTGGGGGTGGTGTTTTAGGGTTTAGGGCAGTGCAGTGGTATTCGGGCAGTGTAGGGGGTCGTGCTGGGGTGGCGTTTTAGGATTTAGGGCAGTGCAGTGGTGTTCGGGCAGTGTAGGGGGTCGTTCTGGGAGTGGTGTTTCAGGGTTTAGGGCAGTGCAGTGGTGTTTGGGCAGTGTAGGGAGTCGTGCTGGGGGTGGTGTTTTAGGGTTTAGGGCAGTGCAGTGGTGTTCTGGTAGTGTAGGGGGTCGTGCTGGGGGTGGTGTTTCAGGGTTTAGGGCAGTGCAGTGGTGTTCGGGCAGTGTAGGGGGTCGTACTGGTGGTGGTGTTTCAGGGTTTAGGACAGTGGTGTTCGGGCAGTGTAGGGGGTCTTGCTGGGGGTGGTGTTTCAGGGTTTAGGGTAATGGTTTTTGGGCAGTGTAGGGGGTCTTGCTGGGGCTGGTGTTTCAGGGTTTAGGGCAGTGCTGTGTTGTTCGTAGTGTAGGGGGTCGTGCAGGGGGGTGGTGTTTCAGGGTTTAGGGCAGTGCAGTGGTGTTCGGGGAGTGCTGAGGGTGGTTTTTCAGGGTTTAGGGCAGTGCAGTGGTGTTCGGGCAGTGTAGGGATCATGCTGGGTGTGGTGTTTCAGGGTTTAGGGCAGTACAGTGGCGTTCGGGCAGTGTAGTGGGTCGTGCTGGGGCTGGTGTTTTGTGGTTTAGGGTAGTGCAGTGGTGTTCTGGCAGTGTAGGGGGTGTGCTTGGGGTGGTGTTTTAGTGTTTAGGGTAGTGCAGTGGTGTTCGGGTAGTGTAGGGGGTCGTGCTGGGGTGGTGTTTTAGGGTTTAAGTCAGTGCAGTCTTGTTCGGGCAGTGTAGGGGTCGTGCTGGGGGTGGTGTTTTAGGGTTTAGGGCAGTGCAGTGGTGTTTGGGCAGTGTAGGGGGTCGTGCTGGGGGTGGTGTTTTAGGGTTTAGGGCAGTGCAGTGGTGTTCTGGTAGTGTAGGGGGTGGGGCGGGTGTGGGGTTTCAGGGTTTAGGGCAGTGCAGTGGTGTTCGGGCAGTGTAGGGGGTCATGCTGGGGCTGGTGTTTCAGGGTTTAGGGCAGTGCAGTGGTGTTCGGGCAGTATAGGGGGTCATGCAGGGGCTGGTGTATCAGGGTTTAGGGCAGTGCAGTGGTGTTCTGGCAGTGTAGGGGGTCGTACTGGTGGTGGTGTTTCAGGGTTTAGGGCAGTGGTGTTCGGGCAGTGTAGGGGGTCTTGCTGGGGGTGGTGTTTCAGGGTTTAGGGTAATGGTTTTTGGGCAGTGTAGGGGGTCTTGCTGGGGCTGGTGTTTCAGGGTTTAGGGCAGTGCTGTGGTGTTCGTACACTGTAGGGGGTCGTGCAGGGGGGTGGTGTTTCAGGGTTTAGGGGAGTGCAGTGGTGTTCGGGCAGTGTAGGGGTCATGCTGGGTGTGGTGTTTCAGGGTTTAGGGCAGTACAGTGGCGTTCGGGCAGTGTAGTGGGTCGTGCTGGGGCTGGTGTTTTGTGGTTTAGGGTAGTGCAGTGGTTTTCTGGCAGTGTAGGGGGTGTGCTTGGGGTGGTGTTTTAGTGTTTAGGGTAGTGCAGTGGTGTTCGGGTAGTGTAGGGGGTCGTGCTGGGGTGGTGTTTTAGGGTTTAGGGCAGTGCAGTCGTGTTCGGGCAGTGTAGGGGGTCATGCTCGGGGTGGTGTTTTATGGTTTAGGGCAGTGGTGTTCGGGCAGTGTAGGGGTCGTGCTGGGGGTGGTGTTTTAGGGTTTAGGGCAGCGCAGTGGTGTTCTGGAAGTGTAGGGGGTCGTGCTGGGGGTGGTGTTTCAGGGTATAGGGCAGTGCAGTAGTGTTCGGGCAGTGTAGGGGTTCATGCGGGGGTGGTGTTTCAGGGTTTAGGGCAGTGCAATGGTGTTGGGGCAGTGTAGGGGGACTTGCAGGGGGTGGTGTTTCAGTGTTTTGGGTAGTGGTGCAGTGCTGTTCGGGCAGTGTAGTAGGTGTTGCAGGGGGTGGTGTTTCCGGGTTTAGGGCAGTGCTGTGATGTTTGGGCAGTGTAGAGGGTTGTGCTGGGGCTGGTGTTTCAGGGTTTAGGACAGTGCAGTGGTGTTCGGGCAGTGTAGGGGGTTGTGCAGGGGGTGGTGTTTCAGGGTTTAGGGCAGTGGTGATCGGGTAATGTAGGGGGTCTTGCTGGGGATTGTGTTTCAGAGTTTCGGGCAGTGGTGTAGTGCTGTTTGGGCAATGTAGGGGGTCTTGCAGGGGGTGGTGTTTCAGGGTTTAGGGCAGTGCAGTGGTGTTCGGGCAGTGTAGGGGGTTGTGCTGGGGCTGGTGTTTCAGGGTTTTGGGCAGAGCAGTGGGTTTGGGCAGTGTAGGGTGTCGTGGTGGGGCTGGTGGTTCAGGGATTAGGGCAGTGGTGTTTGGCAGTGTAGGGGTCTTGCTGGCGTTGGTGTTTCAGGGTTTAGGGCAGTGCAGTGGTGTTCGGGCAGTGTAGTGGGTCTTACTGGGGGTGGCGTTTCAGGGTTTAGGGCAGTGCAGTGGTATTCAGGCAGTGTAGGGGTCGTGCAGGGGGTGGTGTTTCAGGGTTTAGGGCAGTGCAGTGGTGTTTGGGCAGTGCTGGGGGTGGTGTTTCAAGGTTTAGGGCAGTGCAGTGGTGTTCGGGCAGTGTAGGGGTCGTGCTGGGTGTGTTGTTTCAGAGTTTAGGGCAGTGCAGTGGTGTTAGGGCAGTGTAGGGGGTTGTGCTGGAGCTGGTGTTTCAGGGTTTTGGGCAAAGCAGTGGTGTTCGGGCAGTATAGGGTGTCGTGCTGGGGCTGGTATTTCAGGGTTTAGGGCAGTGGTGTTTGGCAGTGTAGGGGTCTTGCTGGGGGTGGTGTTTCAGGGTTTAGGGCAGTGCAGTGGTTTTCCGGCAGTGTAGGGGGTCTTGCTGGGAGTGATGTTTCAGGCTTTAGGGCAGTGCAGTGGTGTTCGGGCAGTGTATGGGGTCCTGCTGGGGTTGGTGTTTCAGTGTTTAGGACATTGCAGTGGTGTTCGGGCAGTGTAGGGGGTCGTGCTGGGGCTGGTGTTTCAGGGTTTAGGGCAGTGCAGTGGTGTTCGGGCAGTGTAGGGGGTTGTGCTGGGGCTGGTGTTTTAGGGTTTTGGGCAAAGCAGTGGTGTTCGGGCAGTGTAGGGGGTTGTGCTTGGGCTGGTGTTTCAGGGTTTTGGGCAGTGCAGTGGTGTTCGGGCAGTGTAGGGGGTTGTGCTGGGGCTGGTGTTTCAGGGTTTTGGACAAAGCAGTGGTGTTCGGGCAGTGTAGGGTGTCGTGCTGGGGCTGGTTTTTCAGGGTTTAGGGCAGTGCAGTGGTGTTAGGGCAGTGTAGGGGGTTGTGCTGGAGCTGGTGTTTCAGGGTTTTGGGCAAAGCAGTGGTGTTCGGGCAGTATAGGGTGTCGTGCTGGGGCTGGTGTTTCAGGGTTTAGGGCAGTGGTGTTTGGCAGTGTAGGGGTCTTGCTGGGGGTGGTGTTTCAGGGTTTAGGGCAGTGCAGTGGTGTTCCGGCAGTGTAGGGGGTCTTGCTGGGGGTGATGTTTCAGGCTTTAGGGCAGTGCAGTGGTGTTCGGGCAGTGTATGGGGTCCTGCTGGGGTTGGTGTTTCAGTGTTTAGGGCAGTGCAGTGGTATTCAGGCAGTGTAGGGGGTAGTGCAGGGGGGTGGTGTTTCAGGGTTTAGGGCAGTGCAGTGGTGTTCGGGCAGTGCTGAGGGTGGTGTTTCAGGGTTTAGGGCAGTGCAGTGGTGTTCGGGCTGTGTAGGGGTCGTGCTGGGTGTGGTGTTTCAGGGTTTAGGGCAGTACACTGGCGTTCGGGCAGTGTAGTGGGTCGTGCTGGGGCTGGTGTTTTGTGGTTTAGGGTAGTGCAGTGGTGTTCTGGCAGTGAAGGGGTGTGCTTGGGGTAGTGTTTTAGTGTTTAGGGTAGTGCAGTGGTGTTCGGGTAGTGTAGGGGGTCGTGCTGGGATGGTGTTTTAGGGTTTAGTGCAGTGCAGTGGTGTTCGGGCAGTGTAGGGGGTCATACTGGGGGTGGTGTTTTAGGGTTTAGGGCAGTGGTGTTCGGGCAGTGTAGGGGTCGTGCTGGGGGTGGTGTTTTACGGTTTAGGGCAGTGCAGTGGTGTTCTGGCAGTGTAAGAGGTCATGAAGGGGGTGGTGTTTCAGGGTATAGGGCAGTGCAGTCGTGTTCGGGCAGTGCAGGGGGTCGTGCTGGGGTGGTGTTTTAGGGTTTAGTGCAGTGCAGTGGTGTTTGGGCAGTGTAGGGGGTCATGCTCGGGGTGGTGTTTTATGGTTTAGGGCAGTGGTGTTCGGGCAGTGTAGGGGTCGTGCTGGGGGTGGTGTTTTAGGGTTTAGGGCAGCGCAGTGGTGTTCTGGAAGTGTAGGGGGTCGTGCTGGGGGTGGTGTTTCAGGGTATAGGGCAGTGCAGTAGTGTTCGGGCAGTGTAGGGGTTCATGCGGGGGTGGTGTTTCAGGGTTTAGGGCAGTGCAATGGTGTTGGGGCAGTGTAGGGGGACTTGCAGGGGGTGGTGTTTCAGTGTTTTGGGTAGTGGTGCAGTGCTGTTCGGGCAGTGTAGTAGGTGTTGCAGGGGGTGGTGTTTCCGGGTTTAGGGCAGTGCTGTGATGTTTGGGCAGTGTAGAGGGTTGTGCTGGGGCTGGTGTTTCAGGGTTTAGGACAGTGCAGTGGTGTTCGGGCAGTGTAGGGGGTTGTGCAGGGGGTGGTGTTTCAGGGTTTAGGGCAGTGGTGATCGGGTAATGTAGGGGGTCTTGCTGGGGATTGTGTTTCAGAGTTTCGGGCAGTGGTGTAGTGCTGTTTGGGCAATGTAGGGGGTCTTGCAGGGGGTGGTGTTTCAGGGTTTAGGGCAGTGCAGTGGTGTTCGGGCAGTGTAGGGGGTTGTGCTGGGGCTGGTGTTTCAGGGTTTTGGGCAGAGCAGTGGGTTCGGGCAGTGTAGGGTGTCGTGGTGGGGCTGGTGGTTCAGGGATTAGGGCAGTGGTGTTTGGCAGTGTAGGGGTCTTGCTGGCGTTGGTGTTTCAGGGTTTAGGGCAGTGCAGTGGTGTTCGGGCAGTGTAGTGGGTCTTACTGGGGGTGGCGTTTCAGGGTTTAGGGCAGTGCAGTGGTATTCAGGCAGTGTAGGGGTCGTGCAGGGGGTGGTGTTTCAGGGTTTAGGGCAGTGCAGTGGTGTTTGGGCAGTGCTGGGGGTGGTGTTTCAAGGTTTAGGGCAGTGCAGTGGTGTTCGGGCAGTGTAGGGGTCGTGCTGGGTGTGGTGTTTCAGAGTTTAGGGCAGTGCAGTGGTGTTAGGGCAGTGTAGGGGGTTGTGCTGGAGCTGGTGTTTCAGGGTTTTGGGCAAAGCAGTGGTGTTCGGGCAGTATAGGGTGTCGTGCTGGGGCTGGTATTTCAGGGTTTAGGGCAGTGGTGTTTGGCAGTGTAGGGGTCTTGCTGGGGGTGGTGTTTCAGGGTTTAGGGCAGTGCAGTGGTTTTCCGGCAGTGTAGGGGGTCTTGCTGGGAGTGATGTTTCAGGCTTTAGGGCAGTGCAGTGGTGTTCGGGCAGTGTATGGGGTCCTGCTGGGGTTGGTGTTTCAGTGTTTAGGACATTGCAGTGGTGTTCGGGCAGTGTAGGGGGTCGTGCTGGGGCTGGTGTTTCAGGGTTTAGGGCAGTGCAGTGGTGTTCGGGCAGTGTAGGGGGTTGTGCTGGGGCTGGTGTTTTAGGGTTTTGGGCAAAGCAGTGGTGTTCGGGCAGTGTAGGGGGTTGTGCTTGGGCTGGTGTTTCAGGGTTTTGGGCAGTGCAGTGGTGTTCGGGCAGTGTAGGGGGTTGTGCTGGGGCTGGTGTTTCAGGGTTTTGGACAAAGCAGTGGTGTTCGGGCAGTGTAGGGTGTCGTGCTGGGGCTGGTTTTTCAGGGTTTAGGGCAGTGCAGTGGTGTTAGGGCAGTGTAGGGGGTTGTGCTGGAGCTGGTGTTTCAGGGTTTTGGGCAAAGCAGTGGTGTTCGGGCAGTATAGGGTGTCGTGCTGGGGCTGGTGTTTCAGGGTTTAGGGCAGTGGTGTTTGGCAGTGTAGGGGTCTTGCTGGGGGTGGTGTTTCAGGGTTTAGGGCAGTGCAGTGGTGTTCCGGCAGTGTAGGGGGTCTTGCTGGGGGTGATGTTTCAGGCTTTAGGGCAGTGCAGTGGTGTTCGGGCAGTGTATGGGGTCCTGCTGGGGTTGGTGTTTCAGTGTTTAGGGCAGTGCAGTGGTATTCAGGCAGTGTAGGGGGTAGTGCAGGGGGGTGGTGTTTCAGGGTTTAGGGCAGTGCAGTGGTGTTCGGGCAGTGCTGAGGGTGGTGTTTCAGGGTTTAGGGCAGTGCAGTGGTGTTCGGGCTGTGTAGGGGTCGTGCTGGGTGTGGTGTTTCAGGGTTTAGGGCAGTACACTGGCGTTCGGGCAGTGTAGTGGGTCGTGCTGGGGCTGGTGTTTTGTGGTTTAGGGTAGTGCAGTGGTGTTCTGGCAGTGAAGGGGTGTGCTTGGGGTAGTGTTTTAGTGTTTAGGGTAGTTCAGTGGTGTTCGGGTAGTGTAGGGGGTCGTGCTGGGATGGTGTTTTAGGGTTTAGTGCAGTGCAGTGGTGTTCGGGCAGTGTAGGGGGTCATACTGGGGGTGGTGTTTTAGGGTTTAGGGCAGTGGTGTTCGGGCAGTGTAGGGGTCGTGCTGGGGGTGGTGTTTTACGGTTTAGGGCAGTGCAGTGGTGTTCTGGCAGTGTAAGAGGTCATGAAGGGGGTGGTGTTTCAGGGTATAGGGCAGTGCAGTAGTGTTTGGGCAGTGTAGGGGGTCGTGCGGGGGTGGTGTTTCAGGGTTTAGGGCAGTGCAGTGGTGTTCGGGCAGTGTAGGGGGACTTGCAGAGGGTGGTGTTTCAGGGTTTAGGGCAGTGGTGTTCGGGCAGTGTAGAGGGTCTTGCTGGGGGTTGTGTTTCAGTGTTTCGGGCAGTGGTGCAGTGCTGTTCGGGCAGTGTAGTAGGTCTTGCAGGGGGTGGTGTTTCCGGGTTTAGGGCAGTGCAGTGGTGTTTGGGCAGTGTAGGGGGTTGTGCTGGGGCTGGTGTTTCAGGGTTTAGGGCAGTGGTGTTTGGCACTGTAGGGGTCTTGCTGGGGGTGGTGTTTCAGGGTTTAGGGCAGTGCAGTGGTGTTCGGGCAGTGCAGGGGGTCGTGCTGGGGTGGTGTTTTAGGGTTTAGTGCAGTGCAGGGGTGTTCGGGCAGTGTAGGGGGTCATGCTGGGGGTGGTGTTTTATGGTTTAGGGCAGTGGTGTTCGGGCAGTGTAGGGGGTCGTGCTGGGGCTGGTGTTTCAGGGTTTAGGGCAGTGCAGTGGGGTTCGCGCAGTATAGGGGGTCATGCAGGGGCTGGTGTATCAGGGTTTAGGGCAGTGCAGTGGTGTTCGGGCAGTGTAGGGGGTCGTACTGGGGGTGGTGTTTCAGGGTTTAGGGCAGTGGTGTTCGGGCAGTGTAGGGGGTCTTGCTGGGGGTGGTATTTCAGGGTTTAGGGTAGTGGTTTTTGGGCAGTGTAGGGGGTCGTGCTGGGGCTGGTGTTTCAGGGTTTAGGGCAGTGCTGTGGTGTTTGTACAGTGTAGGGGGTTGTGCTGGGGCTGGTGTTTTAGGGTTTTGGGCAAAGCAGTGGTGTTCGGGCAGTGTAGGGGGTTGTGCTTCGGCTGGTGTTTCAGGGTTTAGGGCAGTGCAGTGGTGTTCGGGCAGTGTAGGGGGTTGTGCTGGGGCTGGTGTTTCAGGGTTTTGGACAAAGCAGTGGTGTTCGGGCAGTGTAGGGTGTCGTGCTGGGGCTGGTTTTTCAGGGTTTAGGGCAGTGCAGTGGTGTTAGGGCAGTGTAGGGGGTTGTGCTGGAGATGGTGTTTCAGGGTTTTGGGCAAAGCAGTGGTGTTGGGGCAGTATAGGGTGTCGTGCTAGGACTGGTGTTTCAGGGTTTAGGGCAGTGGTGTTTGGTAGTGTAGGGGTCTTGCTGGGGGTGGTGTTTCAGGGTTTAGGGCAGTGCAGTGGTGTTCCGGCAGTGTAGGGGGTCTTGCTGGGGGTGATGTTTCAGGCTTTAGGGCAGTGCAGTGGTGTTCGGGCAGTGTATGGGGTCCTGCTGGGGTTGGTGTTTCAGTGTTTAGGGCAGTGCAGTGGTATTCAGGCAGTGTAGGGGGTCGTGCGGGGGTGGTGTTTCAGGGTTTAGGGCAGTGCAGTGGTGTTCGGGCAGTGTAGGGGGACTTGCAGAGGGTGGTGTTTCAGGGTTTAGGGCAGTGGTGTTCGGGCAGTGTAGGGGGTCTTGCTTGGGGTTGTGTTTCAGTGTTTCGGGCAGTGGTGCAGTGCTGTTCGGGCAGTGTAGTAGGTCTTGCAGGGGGTGGTGTTTCCGGGTTTAGGGCAGTGCAGTGGTGTTTGGGCAGTGTAGGGGGTTGTGCTGGGGCTGGTGTTTCAGGGTTTAGGGCAGTGGTGTTTGGCACTGTAGGGGTCTTGCTGGGGGTGGTGTTTCAGGGTTTAGGGCAGTGCAGTGGTGTTCGGGCAGTGTAGGGTTTCTTGCTGGGGGTGGCGTTTCAGGGTTTAGGGCAGTGCAGTGGTATTCAGGCAGTGTAGGGTGTCATGAAGGGGGTGGTGTTTCAGGGTTTAGGACAGTGCAGTGGTATTCGGGCAGTGCTGGGGGTGGTGTTTCAGGGTTTTGGGCAAAGCAGTGGTGTTCGGGCAATATAGGGTGTCGTGCTGGGGCTGGTGTTTCAGGGTTTAGGGCAGTGGTGTTTGGCAGTGTAGGGGTCTTGCTGGGGGCTGTGTTTCAGGGTTTAGGGCAGTGCAGTGGTGTTCCGGCAGTGTAGGGGGTCTTGCTGGGGGTGATGTTTCAGGCTTTAGGGCAGTGCAGTGGTGTTCGGGCAGTGTATGGGGTCCTGCTGGGGTTGGTGTTTCAGTGTTTAGGGCAGTGCAGTGGTATTCAGGCAGTGTAGGGGGTCGTGCAGGGGGGTGGTGTTTCAGGGTTTAGGGCAGTGCAGTGGTGTTCGGGCAGTGTAGGGGGTCATGCATGGGGTGGTGTTTCAGGGTTTAGGGCAGTGCAGTGTTGTTCGGGCAGTGTAGGGGGTTGTGCTGGGGCTGGTGTATCAGGGTTTAGGGCAGTGCAGCGGTGTTCGAGCAGTGTAGGGGGTCATACTGGGGGTGGTTTTTCAGGGTTTAGGGCAGTGGTGTTCGGGCAGTGTAGGGGATCTTGCTGGGGGTGGTGTTTCAGGGTTTAGGGCAGTGCAGTGGTGTTCGGGCAGTGTAGGGGGTCGTGCAGGGGGTGGTGTTTCAGGGTTTAGGGCAGTGCAGTGGTTTTCGAGCAGTATAGGGGGTCGTGCAGGGGGGTGGTGTTTCAGGGTTTAGGGCAGTACAGTAGTGTTCAGGCAGTGCTGAGGGTGGTGTTTCAGGGTTTAGGGCAGTGCAGTGGTGATCGGGCAGTGTAGGGGTCATGCTGGGTGTGGTGTTTCAGGGTTTAGGGCAGTACAGTGGTGTTCGGACAGTGTAGTGGGTCGTGCTGGGGCTGGTGTTTTAAGGTTTAGGGCAGTGCAATGGTGTTCGGGCAGTGTAGGGGGACTTGCAGGGGGTGGTGTTTCAGGGTTTAGGGCAGTGGTGTTCGGTCAGTGTAGGGGGTCTTGCTGGGGGTTGTGTTTCAGTGTTTTGGGTAGTGGTGCAGTGCTGTTCGGGCAGTGTAGTAGGTGTTGCAGGGGGTGGTGTTTCCGGGTTTAGGGCAGTGCTGTGATGTTTGGGCAGTGTAGAGGGTTGTGCTGGGGCTGGTGTTTCAGGGTTTAGGACAGTTTGGTGGTGTTCGGCAGTGTAGGGGGTTGTGCAGGGGATGGTGTTTCAGGGTTTAGGGCAGTGCAGTGGTGTTTGGGCAGTGCTGGGGGTGGTGTTTTAGGGTTTAGGGCAGTGCAGTGGTGTTCGGGCAGTGTAGGGGTCGTGCTGGGTGTGGTGTTTCAGGGTTTAGGGCAGTGCAGTGGTGTTCGGGCAGTGTAGTGGGTCTTGCTGGGGCTGGTGTTTTAGGGCTTAGGGTAGTGCAGTAGTGTTCGGGCAGTGTAGGGGGCGTGCTGGGGGTGGTGTTTTAGGGTTTAGGGTAGTGCAGTGTTCTTCTGGCAATATAGGCGGTCGTGCTGGGGCTGGTGTTTCAGGGTTTAGGGCAGTGCAGTGGTCTTCAGGCAGTGTAGGGTGTCAAGCTGGGGCTGGTGTTTCAGGGTTTAGGACATTGCAGTGGTGTTCGGGCAGTGTGGGGGTCATACTAGGGATGGTGTTTCAGGGTTTAGGGCAGTGCAGTGGTGTTCGGGCAGTGTAGGGGGTCGTGCTGGGGCTGGTGTTTCAGGGTTTAGGACATTGCAGTGGTGTTCGGGCAGTGTAGGGGGTCGTGCTGGGGCTGGTGTTTCAGGGTTTAGGGCAGTGCAGTGGTGTTCGGGCAGTGTAGGGGGTTGTGCTGGGGCTGGTGTTTTAGGGTTTTGGGCAAAGCAGTGGTGTTCGGGCAGTGTAGGGGGTTGTGCTTGGGCTGGTGTTTCAGGGTTTAGGGCAGTGAAGTGGTGTTCGGGCAGTGTAGGGGGTTGTGCTGGGGCTGGTGTTTCAGGGTTTTGGACAAAGCAGTGGTGTTCGGGCAGTGTAGGGTGTCATGCTGGGGCTGGTTTTTCAGGGTTTAGGGCAGTGCAGTGGTGTTAGGGCAGTGTAGGGGGTTGTGCTGGAGATAGTGTTTCAGGGTTTTGGGCAAAGCAGTGGTGTTCGGGCAGTATAGGGTGTCGTGCTAGGGCTGGTGTTTCAGGGTTTAGGGCAGTGGTGTTTGACAGTGTAGGGGTCTTGCTGGGGTTGGTGTTTCAGTGTTTAGGGCAGTGCAGTGGTATTCAGGCAGTGTAGGGGGTCATGCGCGGGTGGTGTTTCACGGTTTAGGGCAGTGCAGTGGTGTTCGGGCAGTGTAGGGGGACTTGCAGAGGGTGGTGTTTCAGGGTTTAGGGCAGTGGTGTTTGGCAGTGTAGGGGTCTTGCTGGGGGTGGTGTTTCAGGGTTTAGGGCAGTGCAGTGGTGTTACGGCAGTGTAAGGGGTCTTGCTGGGGGTGATGTTTCAGGCTTTAGGGCAGTGCAGTGGTGTTCGGGCAGTGTATGGGGTCCTGCTGGGGTTGGTGTTTCAGTGTTTAGGGCAGTGCAGTGGTATTCAGGCAGTGTAGGGGGTCGTGCAGGGGGGTGGTGTTTCAGGGTTTAGGGCAGTGCAGTGGTGTTCGGGCAGTGCTGAGGGTGGTGCTTCAGGGTTTAGGGCAGTGCAGTGGTGTTCGGGCTGTGCAGGGGTCGTGCTGGGTGTGGTGTTTCAGGGTTTAGGGCAGTACACTGGCGTTCGGGCAGTGTAGTGGGTCGTGCTGGGGCTGGTGTTTTGTGGTTTAGGGTAGTGCAGTGGTGTTCTGGCAGTGTAGGGGTGTGCTTGGGGTGGTGTTTTAGTGTTTAGGGTAGTGCAGTGGTGTTCGGGTAGTGTAGGGGGTCGTGCTGGGGTGGTGTTTTAGGGTTTAGGGCAGTTCAGTCATGTTCGGGCAGTGCAGGGGGTTGTGCTGGGGTGGTGTTTTAGGGTTTAGTGCAGTGGTGTTCGGGCAGTGTAGGGGGTCATGCTGGGGGTGGTGTTTTAGGGTTTAGGGCAGTGGTGTTCGGGCAGTGTAGGGGTCATGCTGGGGGTGGTGTTTTAGGGTTTAGGGCAGTGCAGTGGTGTTCTGGCAGTGTAGGAGGTCATGAAGGGGGTGGTGTTTCAGGGTATAGGGCAGTGCAGTAGTGTTTGGGCAGTGTAGGGGGTCGTGCGGGGGTGGTGTTTCAGGGTTTAGGGCAGTGCAGTGGTGTTCGGGCAGTGTAGGGGGACTTGCAGAGGGTGGTGTTTCAGGGTTTAGGGCAGTGGTGTTCGGGCAGTGTAGGGGATCTTGCTGGGTTTGTGTTTCAGTGTTTCTGGCAGTGGTGCAGTGCTGTTCGGGCAGTGTAGTAGGTCTTGCAGGGGGTGGTGTTTCCGGGTTTAGGGCAGTGCAGTGGTGTTTGGGCAGTGTAGGGGGTTGTGCTGGGGCTGGTGTTTCAGGGTTTAGGGCAGTGGTGTTTGGCACTGTAGGGGTCTTGCTGGGGGTGGTGTTTCAGGGTTTAGGGCAGTGCAGTGGTGTTCGGGCAGTGCAGGGGGTTGTGCTGGGGTGGTGTTTTAGGGTTTAGTGCAGTGCAGTGGTGTTCGGGCAGTGTAGGGGGTCGTGCTGGGGGTGGTGTTTTAGTGTTTAGGGCAGTGCAGTGGTGTTCTGGTAGTGTAGGGGGTCGTGCTGGGGGTGGTGTTTCAGGGTTTAGGGCAGTGCAGTGGTGTTCGGGCAGTGTAGGGGGTCATGCTGGGGCTGGTGTTTCAGGGTTTAGGGCAGTGCAGTGGTGTTCGGGCAGTATAGGGGGTCATGCAGGGGCTGGTGTATCAGGGTTTAGGGCAGTGCAGTGGTGTTCGGGCAGTGTAGGGGGTCGTACTGGTGGTGGTGTTTCAGGGTTTAGGGCAGTGGTGTTCGGGCAGTGTAGGGGGTCTTGCTGGGGGTGGTGTTTCAGGGTTTAGGGTAATGGTTTTTGGGCAGTGTAGGGGGTCTTGCTGGGGCTGGTGTTTCAGGGTTTAGGGCAGTGCTGTGGTGTTCGTACAGTGTAGGGGGTCGTGCAGGGGGGTGGTGTTTCAGGGTTTAGGGCAGTGCAGTGGTGTTCGGGCAGTGCTGAGGGTGGTGTTTTAGGGTTTATGGCAGTGCAGTGGTGTTCGGGCAGTGTAGGGGTCATGCTGGGTGTGGTGTTTCAGGGTTTAGGGCAGTACAGTGGCGTTCGGGCAGTGTAGTGGGTCGTGCTGGGGCTGGTGTTTTGTGGTTTAGGGTAGTGCAGTGGTGTTCTGGCAGTGTAGGGGGTGTGCTTGGGGTGGTGTTTTAGTGTTTAGGGTAGTGCAGTGGTGTTCGGGTCGTGTAGGGGGTCGTGCTGGGGTGGTGTTTTAGGGTTTAGGGCAGTGCAGTCGTATTCGGGCAGTGCAGGGGGTCGTGCTGGGGTAGTGTTTTAGGGTTAATGCAGTGCAGTGGTGTTCGGGCAGTGTAGGGGGTCATGCTGGGGGTGGTGTTTTATGGTTTATGGCAGTGGTGTTCGGGTAGTGTAGTGGTCGTGCTGGGGGTGGTGTTTTAGGGTTTAGGGCAGTGCAGTGGTGTTCTGGAAGTGTAGAGGGTCGTGCTGGGGGTGGTGTTTCAGGGTA
This sequence comes from Triturus cristatus, assembly GCF_964204655.1. NCBI lineage: Eukaryota > Metazoa > Chordata > Amphibia > Caudata > Salamandridae > Triturus > Triturus cristatus. Next base: position 762,758,590 of record NC_140579.1, read on the forward strand.
TAGGGCAGTGCAGTAGTATTCGGGCAGTGTAGGGGGTCGTGCGGGGGTGGTGTTTCAGGGTTTAGGGCAGTGCAATGGTGTTCGGGCAGTGTAGGGGGACTTGCAGGGGGTGGTGTTTCAGGGTTTAGGGCAGTGGTGTTGGGCAGTGTAGGGGGTCTTGCTGGGGGTTGTGTTTCAGTGTTTTGGGTAGTGGTGCAGTGCTGTTCGGGCAGTGTTGTAGGTGTTGCAGGGGGTGGTGTTTCCGGGTTTAGGGCAGTGCTGTGATGTTTGGGCAGTGTAGAGGGTTGTGCTGGAGATGGTGTTTCAGGGTTTAGGACAGTGCAGTGGTGTTCGGGCAGTGTAGGGGGTTGTGCAGGGGGTGGTGTTTCAGGGTTTAGGGCAGTTTAGTGGTGTTTGGGCAGTGCTGGGGGTGGTGTTTTAGGGTTTAGGGCAGTGCAGTGGTGTTCAGGCAGTGTAGGGGTCGTGCTGGGTGTGGTGTTTCAGGGTTTAGGGCAGTGCAGTGGTGTTCGGGCAGTGTAGTGGGTCTCGCTGGGGCTGGTGTTTTAGGGCTTAGGGTAGTGCAGTAGTGTTCGGGCAGTGTAGGGGGCGTGCTGGGGGTGGTGTTTTAGGGTTTAGGGTAGTGCAGTGTTCTTCTGGCAATATAGGCGGTTGTGCTGGGGCTGGTGTTTCAGGGTTTAGGGCAGTGCAGTGGTCTTCATGCAGTGTAGGGGGTCAAGCTGGGGCTGGTGTTACAGGGTTTAGGACATTGCAGTGGTGTTCGGGCAGTGTGGGGGTCATACTAGGGATGGTGTTTCAGGGTTTAGGGCAGTGCAGTGGTGTTCGGGCAGTGTACGGGGTCGTGCTGGGGCTGGTGTTTCAGGGTTTAGGACATTGCAGTGGTGTTCGGGCAGTGTAGGGGGTCGTGCTGGGGCTGGTGTTTCAGGGTTTAGGGCAGTGCAGTGGTGTTCGGGCAGTGTAGGGGGTTGTGCTGGGGCTGGTGTTTTAGGGTTTTGGGCAAAGCAGTGGTGTTCGGGCAGTGTAGGGGGTTGTGCTTCGGCTGGTGTTTCAGGGTTTAGGGCAGTGCAGTGGTGTTCGGGCAGTGTAGGGGGTTGTGCTGGGGCTGGTGTTTCAGGGTTTTGGACAAAGCAGTGGTGTTCGGGCAGTGTAGGGTGTCATGCTGGGGCTGGTTTTTCAGGGTTTAGGGCAGTGCAGTGGTGTTAGGGCAGTGTAGGGGGTTGTGCTGGAGATGGTGTTTCAGGGTTTTGGGCAAAGCAGTGGTGTTGGGGCAGTATAGGGTGTCGTGCTAGGACTGGTGTTTCAGGGTTTAGGGCAGTGGTGTTTGGTAGTGTAGGGGTCTTGCTGGGGGTGGTGTTTCAGGGTTTAGGGCAGTGCAGTGGTGTTCCGGCAGTGTAGGGGGTCTTGCTGGGGGTGATGTTTCAGGCTTTAGGGCAGTGCAGTGGTGTTTGGGCAGTGTATGGGGTCCTGCTGGGGTTGGTGTTTCAGTGTTTAGGGCAGTGCAGTGGTATTCAGGCAGTGTAGGGGGTCGTGCGGGGGTGGTGTTTCAGGGTTTAGGGCAGTGCAGTGGTGTTCGGGCAGTGTAGGGGGACTTGCAGAGGGTGGTGTTTCAGGGTTTAGGGCAGTGGTGTTCGGGCAGTGTAGGGGGTCTTGCTTGGGGTTGTGTTTCAGTGTTTCGGGCAGTGGTGCAGTGCTGTTCGGGCAGTGTAGTAGGTCTTGCAGGGGGTGGTGTTTCCGGGTTTAGGGCAGTGCAGTGGTGTTTGGGCAGTGTAGGGGGTTGTGCTGGGGCTGGTGTTTCAGGGTTTAGGGCAGTGGTGTTTGGCACTGTAGGGGTCTTGCTGGGGGTGGTGTTTCAGGGTTTAGGGCAGTGCAGTGGTGTTCGGGCAGTGTAGGGTGTCTTGCTGGGGGTGGCGTTTCAGGGTTTAGGGCAGTGCAGTGGTATTCAGGCAGTGTAGGGTGTCATGAAGGGGGTGGTGTTTCAGGGTTTAGGACAGTGCAGTGGTATTCGGGCAGTGCTGGGGGTGGTGTTTCAGGGTTTTGGGCAAAGCAGTGGTGTTCGGGCAGTATAGGGTGTCGTGCTGGGGCTGGTGTTTCAGGGTTTAGGGCAGTGGTGTTTGGCAGTGTAGGGGTCTTGCTGGGGGCTGTGTTTCAGGGTTTAGGGCAGTGCAGTGGTGTTCCGGCAGTGTAGGGGGTCTTGCTGGAGGTGATGTTTCAGGCTTTAGGGCAGTGCAGTGGTGTTCGGGCAGTGTATGGGGTCCTGCTGGGGTTGGTGTTTCAGTGTTTAGGGCAGTGCAGTGGTATTCAGGCAGTGTAGGGGGTCGTGCAGGGGGGTGGTGTTTCAGGGTTTAGGGCAGTGCAGTGGTGTTCGGGCAGTGTAGGGGGTCATGCATGGGGTGGTGTTTCAGGGTTTAGGGCAGTGCAGTGGTGTTCGGGCAGTGTAGGGGGTTGTGCTGGGGCTGGTGTATCAGGGTTTAGGGCAGTGCAGCGGTGTTCGAGCAGTGTAGGGGGTCATACTGGGGGTGGTTTTTCAGGGTTTAGGGCAGTGGTGTTCGGGCAGTGTAGGGGATCTTGCTGGGGGTGGTGTTTCAGGGTTTAGGGCAGTGCAGTAGTGTTCGGGCAGTGTAGGGGGTCGTGCAGGGGGTGGTGTTTCAGGGTTTAGGGCAGTGCAGTGGTTTTCGAGCAGTATAGGGGGTCGTGCAGGGGGGTGGTGTTTCAGGGTTTAGGGCAGTACAGTAGTGTTCAGGCAGTGCTGAGGGTGGTGTTTCAGGGTTTAGGGCAGTGCAGTGGTGATCGGGCAGTGTAGGGGTCATGCTGGGTGTGGTGTTTCAGGGTTTAGGGCAGTACAGTGGTGTTCGGACAGTGTAGTGGGTCGTGCTGGGGCTGGTGTTTTAAGGTTTAGGGTAGTGCAGTGGTGTTCTGGCAGTGTAGGGGGCGTGCTTGGGGTGGTGTTTTAGGGTTTAGGGTAGTGCAGTGGTGTTCGGGTAGTGTAGGGTGTCTTGCTGGGGGTGGTGTTTTAGGGTTTAGGGCAGTGCAGTGGTATTCGGGCAGTGTAGGGGGTCGTGCTGGGGTGGCAATTTAGGATTTAGGGCAGTGCAGTGGTGTTTGCGCAGTGTAGGGGGTCGTTCTGGGGGTGGTGTTTCAGGGTTTAGGGCAGTGCAGTGGTGTTCGGGCAGTGTGGGGGTCGTGCTGGGGGTGGTGTTTTTGGGTTTAGGGCAGTGCAGTGGTGTTCTGGTAGTGTAGGGGGTCGTGTTGGGGGTGGTGTTTCAGGGTTTAGGGCAGTGCAGTGGTGTTCGGGCAGTGTAGGGTGACTTGCAGGGGGTGGTGTTTCAGGGTTTAGGGCAGTGGTGTTTGGGCAGTGTAGGGTGTCTTGCTGGGGGTTGTGTTTCAGTGTTTCGAGCAGTGGTGCAGTGCTGTTCGGGCAGTGTAGGGGGTCATGCTGGGGGTGGTGTTTTAGGGTTTAGGACAGTGGTTTTCAGGCAGTGTTGGGGGTTGTGCTGGGGGTGGTGTTTTAGGGTTCAGGGCAGTGCAGTGGTGTTCTGGCAGTGCAGGGGGTCGTGCTGGGGGTGGTGTCTCAGGGTATAGGGCAGTGCAGTAGTGTTCGGGCAGTGTAGGGGGTCGTGCAGGGGGTGATGTTTCAGGGTTTAGGGCAGTGAAGTGGTGTTCGGGCAGTGTAGGGCGACTTGCAGGGGGTGGTGTTTCAGGGTTTAGGGCAGTGGTGTTTGGGCAGTGTAGGGTGTCTTGCTGGGGGTTGTGTTTCAGTGTTTCGAGCAGTGGTGCAGTGCTGTTCGGGCAGTGTAGTGGGTCTTGCAGGGGGTGGTGTTTCCGGGTTTAGGGCAGTACAGTGGTGTTCGGGCAGTGTAGGGGGTAGTGCTGGGGCTGGTGTTTCAGGGTTTAGGGCAGTGGTGTTTGGCAGTGTAGGGGTCTTGCTGGGGGTGGTGCTTCAGGGTTCAGGGCAGTGCAGTGGTGTTCGGGCATTATAGGCGGTCTGGCTGGGGGTGGTGTTTCAGGGTTTAGGGCAGTGCAGTGGTATTCAGGCAGTGTAGGGGGTCGTGCAGGGGGTGGTGTTTCAGGGATTAGGACAGTGCAGTGGTGTTCGGGCAGTGCTGGGCGTGGTGTTTCAGGGTTTAGGGCAGTGCAGTTGTTTTTGGGCAGTGTAGGGGTCGTGCTGGGTGTGGTGTTTCAGGGTTTAGGGCAGTGCAGTGGTGTTGGGGCAGTGTAGTGGGTCTCGCTGGTGTTTTATGGTTTAGGGTAGTGCAGTGGTGTTCGGGCAGTGTAGGGGGTGTGCTGGGGGTGGTGTTTTAGGGTTTAGGGTAGTGCAGTGGTGTTCGGGCAGTGTAGGGGTCCTGATGGGGTGGTGTTTTAGGGGTTAGGGCAGTGCAGTGGTGTTCAGGCAGTGTAGGGGGTCGTGCTGGTGGTAGTGTTTTAGTGTTTAGGGCAGTGGTGTTCAGGCAGTGTAGGGGGTCATGCTAGGGTGGTGTTTTAGGGTTTAGGGCAGTGCAGTGGTGTTCTGGCAGTGTAGGGGGTCGTGCTGGGGGTGGTGATTCAGGGTTTAGGGCAACGCAGCACTGTTCGGGCAGTGTAGGGGGTCATGCAAAGGGTGGTGTTTCAGGGTTTAGGGCAGTGCAGTGGTGTTCGGGCAGTGTAGGGGGTCTTGTAGGGGGTGGTGTTTCTGGGATTAGAGCAGTGGTGTTCGGGCATTGTAGGGGGTCTTGCTGGGGGTGGTATTTCAGGCCTTAGGGCAGTGCAGTGGTGTTCGGGCAGTGTAAGGGGTCATGCTGGGGGTGGTGTTTCAGTGTTTAAGGCAGTGCAGTGGTGTTTGGGCAGTGTAGGGGGTCGTGCGGGGGCTGGTGTTTCAGGGTTTAGGGCAGTGGTGTTCGGGCAGTGTAGGGGGTCGTGCGGGGCCTGGTGTTTCAGGGTTTAGGGCAGTGCAGTGGTGTTCGGGCAGTATAGGGGGTCATGCGGGGGCTGGTGTTTCAGGGTTTAGGGCAGTGCAGTGGTGTTTGGGCAGTGTAGGGGGTCGTGCGGGGGCTGGTGTTTCAGGGTTTAGGGCAGTGCAGTGGTGTTCGGGCAGTGTAGGGGGTCGTGCGGGGGCTGGTGATTCAGGGTTTAGGGCAGTGCAGTGGTGTTCGGGCAGTGTAGGGGGTCGTGCTGGGGCTGGTGTATCAGGGTTTAGGGCAGTGCAGCGGTGTTCGAGCAGTGTAGGGGGTCGTACTGGGGTGGTTTTTCAGGGTTTAGGGCAGTGGTGTTCGGGCAGTGTAGGGGGTCTTGCTGGGGGTGGTGTTTTAAGGTTTAGGGCAATGGTTTGCGGGCAGTGTAGGGGGTCTTGCTGGGGCTGGTGTTTTAGGGTTTAGGGCAGTGCACTGGTGTTTGGGCAGTGTAGGGGGTCGTGCAGGGGGTGGTGTTTCAGGGTTTAGGACAGTGCAGTGGTTTTCGGGCACTATAGGGGGTCGTGCAGGGGGGTGGTGTTTCAGGGTTTAGGGCAGTACAGTAGTGTTCAGGCAGTGCTGAGGGTGGTGTTTCAGGGTTTAGGGCAGTGCAGTGGTGTTCGGGCAGTGTAGTGGGTCGTGCTGGGGCTGGTGTTTTAAGGTTTAGGGTAGTGCAGTGGTGTTCTGGCAGTGTAGGGGGCGTGCTTGGGGTGGTGTTTTAGGGTTTAGGGTAGTGCAGTGGTGTTCGGGTAGTGTAGGGTGTCTTGCTGGGGGTGGTGTTTTAGGGTTTAGGGCAATGCAGTGGTATTCGGGCAGTGTAGGGGGTCGTGCTGGAGTGGCGTTTTAGGATTTAGGGCAGTGCAGTGGTGTTCGGGCAGTGTAGGGGGTCGTTCTGGGGGTGGTGTTTCAGGGTTTAGGGCAGTGCAGTGGTGTTCGGGCAGTGTAGGGGGTCATGCTGGGGGTGGTGTTTTTGGGTTTAGGGCAGTGCAGTGGTGTTCTGGTAGTGTAGGGGGTCGTGCTGGGGGTGGTGTTTCAGGGTTTAGGGCAGTGCAGTGGTGTTCGGGCAGTGTAGGGCAACTTGCAGGGGGTGGTGTTTTCAGGGTTTAGGGCAGTGGTGTTTGGGCAGTGTAGGGTGTCTTGCTGGGGGTTGTGTGTTCAGTGTTTCGAGCAGTGGTGCAGTGCTGTTCGGGCAGTGTAGGGGGTCATGCTGGGGGTGGTGTTTTAGGGTTTAGGACAGTGGTGTTCAGGCAGTGTTGGGGGTTGTGCTGGGGGTGGTGTTTTAGGGTTCAGGGCAGTGCAGTGGTGTTCTGGCAGTGCAGGGGGTCGTGCTCGGGGTGGTGTCTCAGGGTATAGGGCAGTGCAGTAGTGTTCGGGCAGTGTAGGGGGTCGTGCAGGGGGTGGTGTTTCAGGGTTTAGGGCAGTGAAGTGGTGTTCGGGCAGTGTAGGGCGACTTGCAGGGGGTGGTGTTTCAGGGTTTAGGGCAGTGGTGTTTGGGCAGTGTAGGGTGTCTTGCTGGGGGTTGTGTTTCAGTGTTTCGAGCAGTGGTGCAGTGCTGTTCGGGCAGTGTAGTGGGTCTTGCAGGGGGTGGTGTTTCCGGGTTTAGGGCAGTACAGTGGTGTTCGGGCAGTGTAGGGGGTTTTGCTGGGGCTGGTGTTTCAGGGTTTAGGGCAGTGGTGTTTGGCAGTGTAGGGGTCTTGCTGGGGGTGGTGCTTCAGGGTTCAGGGCAGTGCAGTGGTGTTCGGGCATTATAGGCGGTCTTGCTGGGGGTGGCGTTTCAGGGTTTAGGGCAGTGCAGTGGTATTCAGGCAGTGTAGGGGGTCGTGCAGGGGGTGATGTTTCAGGGATTAGGACAGTGCATTGGTGTTCGGGCAGTGCTGGGGGTGGTGTTTCAGGGTTCAGGGCAGTGCAGTTGTGTTTGGGCAGTGTAGGGGTCGTGCTGGGTGTGGTGTTTCAGGGTTTAGGGCAGTGCAGTGGTGTTCGGGCAGTGTAGTGGGTCTCGCTGGTGTTCTATGGTTTAGGGTAGTGCAGTGGTGTTCGGGCAGTGTAGGGGGTGTGCTGGGGGTGGTGTTTTAGGGTTTAGGGTAGTGCAGTGGTGTTCGGGCAGTTTAGGGGTCCTGATGGGGTGGTGTTTTAGGGGTTAGGGCAGTGCAGTGGTGTTCAGGCAGTGTAGGGGGTCGTGCTGGTGGTAGTGTTTTAGTGTTTAGGGCAGTGGTGTTCAGGCAGTGTAGGGGGTCATGCTAGGATGGTGTTTTAGGGTTTAGGGCAGTGCAGTGGTGTTCTGGCAGTGTAGGGGGTCGTGCTGGGGGTGGTGATTCAGGGTTTAGGGCAACACAGCACTGTTCGGGCAGTGTAGGGGGTCATGCAGAGGGTGGTGTTTCAGGGTTTAGGGCAGTGCAGTGGTGTTCGGGCAGTGTAGGGGGTCTTGTAGGGGGTGGTGTTTCTGGGATTAGGGCAGTGGTGTTCTGGCAGTGTAGGGGGTCTTGCTGGGGGTGGTATTTCATGATTTAGGGCAGTGCAGTGGTGTTCGGGCAGTGTAAGGGGTCATGCTGGGGGTGGTGTTTCAGTGTTTAAGGCAGTGCAGTGGTGTTTGGGCAGTGTAGGGTGTTGTGCTGGGGCTGGTGTTTCAGGGTTTAGGGCAGTGCAGTGGTGTTCGGGCAGTGTATGGGGTCGTGCGGGGCCTGGTGTTTCAGGGTTTAGGGCAGTGCAGTGGTTTTCGGGCAGTGTAGGGGGTCATGCGGGGCTGGAGTTTCAGGGTTTAGGGCAGTGCAGTGGCGTATGGGCAGTGTAGGGATCGTGCTGGGGCTGTTGTTTCAGGGTTTAGGGCAGTGCAGTGGTGTTCGGGCAGTGTAGGGGGTCGTGAGGGGGCTGGTGTTTCAGGGTTTAGGGCAGAGCAGTGGTGTTCGGGCAGTGTAGGGGGTTTCGCTGGTGTTTTATGGTTTAGGGTAGTGCACTGGTGTTCGGGCAGTGTAGGGGGTGTGCTGGGGGTGGTGTTTTAGGGTTTAGGGTAGTGCAGTGGTGTTCGGGCAGTGTAGGGGTCCTGATGGGGTGGTGTTTTAGGGTTTAGGGCAGTGCAGTGGTGTTCTGGCAGTGTAGTGGGTCTCGCTGGTGTTTTATGGTTTAGGGTAGTGCAGTGGTGTTCGGGCAGTGTAGGGGGTGTGCTGGGGGTGGTGTTTTAGGGTTTAGGGTAGTGCAGTGGTGTTCGGGCAGTGTAGGGGTCCTGATGGGGTGGTGTTTTAGGGTTTAGGGCAGTGCAGTGGTGTTCTGGAAGTGTAGGGGGTCGTGCTGGGGGTGGTGATTCAGGGTTTAGTGCAACGCAGCACTGTTCAGGCAGTGTAGGGGGTCATGCAGAGGGTGGTGTTTCAGGGTTTAGGGCAGTGCAGTGGTGTTCGGGCAGTGTAGGGGGTCTTGTAGGGGGTGGTGTTTCTGGGATTAGGGCAGTGGTGTTCGGGCAGTGTAGGGGGTCTTGCTGGGGGTGGTATTTCAGGATTTAGGGCAGTGCAGTGGTGTTCGGGCAGTGTAAGGGGTCATGCTGGGGGTGGTGTTTCAGTGTTTAAGGCAGTGCAGTGGTGTTTGGGCAGTGTAGGGTGTTGTGCTGGGGCTGGTGTTTCAGGGTTTAGGGCAGTGCAGTGGTGTTCGGGCAGTGTAGGGGGTCATGCGAGGCTGGAGTTTCAGGGTTTAGGGCAGTGCAGTGGCGTATGGGCAGTGTAGGGGTCGTGCTGGGGCTGGTGTTTCAGGGTTTAGGGCAGTGCAGTGGTGTTCGGGCAGTGTAGGGGGTCGTGAGGGGGCTGGTGTTTAAGGGTTTAGGGCAGTGCAGTGGTGTTCGGGCAGTGTAGGGGGTCGTGAGGGGGCTGGTGTTTCAGGGTTTAGGGCAGTGCAGTGGTGTTCGGGCAGTGTAGGGGGTCGTGCGGGGACTGGTGTTTCAGGGTTTAGGGCAGTGCAGTGGTGTTCGGGCAGTGTAGGGGGTCGTGCGGGGGCTGGTGTTTCAGGGTTTAGGGCAGTGCAGTGGTGTTCAGGCAGTGTAGGGGGTCTTGCTGGGGGTGATGTTTCAGGCTTTAGGGCAGTGCAGTGGTGTTCGGGCAGTGTATGGGGTCCTGCTGGGGTTGGTGTTTCAGTGTTTAGGGCAGTGCAGTGGTATTCAGGCAGTGTAGGGGGTCGTGCAGGGGGGGTGGTGTTTCAGGGTTTAGGGCAGTGCAGTGGTGTTCGGGCAGTGCTGAGGGTGGTGTTTCAGGGTTTAGGGCAGTACAGTAGTGTTCAGGCAGTGCTGAGGGTGGTGTTTCAGGGTTTAGGGCAGTGCAGTGGTGTTCGGGCAATGTAGGGGTCATGCTGGGTGTGGTGTTTCAGGGTTTAGGGCAGTACAGTGGTGTTCGGACAGTGTAGTGGGTCGTGCTGGGGCTGGTGTTTTAAGGTTTAGGGTAGTGCAGTGGTGTTCTGGCAGTGTAGGGGGCGTGCTTGGGGTGGTGTTTTAGGGTTTAGGGTAGTGCAGTGGTGTTCGGATAGTGTAGGGTGTCTTGCTGGGGGTGGTGTTTTAGGGTTTAGGGCAGTGCAGTGGTATTCGGGCAGTGTAGGGGGTCGTGCTGGGGTGGCATTTCAGGGTTTAGGGCAGTGCAGTGGTGTTCGGGCAGTGTAGGGGTCATGCTGGGTGTGGTGTTTCAGGGTTTAGGGCAGTACAGTGGTGTTCGGACAGTGTAGTGGGTCGTGCTGGGGCTGGTGTTTTAAGGTTTAGGGTAGTGCAGTGGTGTTCTGGCAGTGTAGGGGGCGTGCTTGGGGTGGTGTTTTAGGGTTTAGGGTAGTGCAGTGGTGTTCCGGTAGTGTAGGGTGTCTTGCTGGGGGTGGTGTTTTAGGGTTTAGGGCAGTGCAGTGGTATTCGGGCAGTGTAGGGGGTCGTGCTGGGGTGGTGTTTCAGGGTTTAGGGCAGTGCAGTGGTGTTCGGGCAGTGTAGGGTGACTTGCAGGGGGTGGTGTTTCAGGGTTTAGGGCAGTGGTGTTTGGGCAGTGTAGAGTGTCTTGCTGGGGGTTGTGTTTCAGTGTTTCGAGCAGTGGTGCAGTGCTGTTCGGGCAGTGTAGGGGGTCATGCTGGGGGTGGTGTTTTAGGGTTTAGGACAGTGGTGTTCAGGCAGTGTTGGGGGTTGTGCTGGGGGTGGTGTTTTAGGGTTCAGGACAGTGCAGTGGTGTTCTGGCAGTGCAGGGGGTTGTGCTGGGGGTGGTGTATCAGGGTATAGGGCAGTGCAGTAGTGTTCGGGCAGTGTAGGGGGTCGTGCAGGGGGTGATGTTTCAGGGTTTAGGGCAGTGGTGTTTGGGCAGTGTAGGGTGTCTTGCTGGGGGTTAGGTTTCAGAGTTTCGGGCAGTGGTGTAGTGCTGTTCGGGCAATGTAGGGGGTCTTGCATGGGCTGGTGTATCAGGGTTTAGGGCAGTGCAGCGGTGTTTGAGCAGTGTAGGGGGTCGTACTGGGGGTGGTTTTTCAGGGTTTAGGGCAGTGGTGTTCGGGCAGTGTAGGGGGTCATGCAGGGGGTGGTGTTTCAGGGTTTAGGGCAGTGCAGTGGTTTTCGGGCAGTATAGGGGGTCGTGCAGGGGAGTGGTGTTTCAGGGTTTAGGGCAGTACAGTAGTGTTCAGGCAGTGCTGAGGGTGGTGTTTCAGGGTTTAGGGCAGTGCAGTGGTGTTCGGGCAGTGTAGGGGGCGTGCTTGGGGTGGTGTTTTAGGGTTTAGGGTAGTGCAGTGGTGTTCGGGTAGTGTAGGGTGTCTTGCTGGGGGTGGTGTTTTAGGGTTTAGGGCAGTGCAGTGGTATTCGGGCAGCGTAGGGGGTCGTGCTGGGGTGGCGTTTTAGGATTTAGGGCAGTGCAGTGGTGTTCGGGCAGTGTAGGGGGTCGTTCTGGGGGTGGTGTTTCAGGGTTTAGGGCAGTGCAGTGGTGTTCGGGCAGTGTAGGGGGTCGTGCTGGGGGTGGTGTTTTGGGGTTTAGGGCAGTGCAGTGGTGTTCTGGTAGTGTAGGTGGTTGTGCTGGGGGTGGTGTTTCAGGGTTTAGGGCAGTGCAGTGGTGTTCGGGCAGTGTAGGGGGTCGTACTGGTGGTGGTGTTTCAGGGTTTAGGGCAGTGGTGTTCGGGCAGTGTAGGGGGTCTTGCTGGGGGTGGTGTTTCAGGGTTTAGGGTAATGGTTTTTGGGCAGTGTAGGGGGTCTTGCTGGGGCTGGTGTTTCAGGGTTTAGGGCAGTGCTGTGGTGTTCGTACAGTGTAGGGGGTCGTGCAGGGGGGTGGTGTTTCAGGGTTTAGGGCAGTGCAGTGGTGTTCGGGCAGTGCTGAGGGTGGTGTTTCAGGGTTTAGGGCAGTGCAGTGGTGTTCGGGCAGTGTAGGGGGTCATGCTGGGTGTGGTGTTTCAGGGTTTAGGGCAGTACAGTGGCGTTCGGGCAGTGTAGTGGGTCGTGCTGGGGCTGGTGTTTTGTGGTTTAGGGTAGTGCAATGGTGTTCTGGCAGTGTAGGGGGTGTGCTTGGGGTGGTGTTTTAGTGTTTAGGGTAGTGCAGTGGTGTTCGGGTAGTGTAGGGGGTCGTGCTGGGGTGGTGTTTTAGGGTTTAAGTCAGTGCAGTCGTGTTCGGGCAGTGCAGGGGGTCGTGCTGGGGTGGTGTTTTAGGGTTTAGTGCAGTGCAGTGGTGTTCGGGCAGTGTAGTGGGTCATGCTGGGGGTGGTGTTTTATGGTTTAGGGCAGTGGTGTTCGGGCAGTGTAGGGGTCGTGCTGGGGGTGGTGTTTTAGGGTTTAGGGCAGTGCAGTGGTGTTCGGGCAGTGTAGGGGATCGTGCTGGGGGTGGTGTTTTAGGGTTTAGGGCAGTGCAGTGGTGTTCTGGTAGTGTAGGGGGTCGTGCCGGGGGTGGTGTTTCAGGGTTTAGGGCAGTGCAGTGGTGTTCGGGCAGTGTAGGGGGTCATGCTGGGGCTGGTGTTTCAGGGTCTAGGGCAGTGCAGTGGTGTTCGGGCAGTATAGGGGGTCATGCAGGGGCTGGTGTATCAGGGTTTAGGGCAGTGCAGTGGTGTTCGGGCAGTGTAGGGGGTCGTACTGGTGGTGGTGTTTCAGGGTTTAGGGCAGTGGTGTTCGGGCAGTGTAGGGGGTCTTGCTGGGGGTGGTGTTTCAGGGTTTAGGGTAATGGTTTTTGGGCAGTGTAGGGGGTCTTGCTGGGGGTGGTGCTTCAGGGTTCAGGGCAGTGCAGTGGTGTTCGGGCATTATAGGCGGTCTTGCTGGGGGTGGTGTTTCAGGGTTTAGGGCAGTGCAGTGGTATTCAGGCAGTGTAGGGGGTCGTGCAGGGGGTGGTGTTTCAGGGATTAGGACAGTGCAGTGGTGTTCGGGCAGTGCTGGGCGTGGTGTTTCAGGGTTTAGGGCAGTGCAGTTGTTTTTGGGCAGTGTAGGGGTCGTGCTGGGTGTGGTGTTTCAGGGTTTAGGGCAGTGCAGTGGCGTTGGGGCAGTGTAGTGGGTCTCGCTGGTGTTTTATGGTTTAGGGTAGTGCAGTGGTGTTCGGGCAGTGTAGGGGGTGTGCTGGGGGTGGTGTTTTAGGGTTTAGGGTAGTGCAGTGGTGTTCGGGCAGTGTAGGGGTCCTGATGGGGTGGTGTTTTAGGGGTTAGGGCAGTGCAGTGGTGTTCAGGCAGTGTAGGGGGTCGTGCTGGTGGTAGTGTTTTAGTGTTTAGGGCAGTGGTGTTCAGGCAGTGTAGGGGGTCATGCTAGGGTGGTGTTTTAGGGTTTAGGGCAGTGCAGTGGTGTTCGGGCAGTGTAGGGGGTCGTGCTGGGGGTGGTGTTTTAGGGTTTAGGGCAGTGCAGTGGTGTTCTGGTAGTGTAGGGGGTCGTGCTGGGGGTGGTGTTTCAGGGTTTAGGGCAGTGCAGTGGTGTTCGGGCAGTGTAGGGGGTCATGCTGGGGCTGGTGTTTCAGGGTCTAGGGCAGTGCAGTGGTGTTCGGGCAGTATAGGGGGTCATGCAGGGGCTGGTGTATCAGGGTTTAGGGCAGTGCAGTGGTGTTCGGGCAGTGTAGGGGGTCGTACTGGTGGTGGTGTTTCAGGGTTTAGGGCAGTGGTGTTCGGGCAGTGTAGGGGGTCTTGCTGGGGGTGGTGTTTCAGGGTTTAGGGTAATGGTTTTTGGGCAGTGTAGGGGGTCTTGCTGGGGCTGGTGTTTCAGGGTTTAGGGCAGTGCTGTGGTGTTGGTACAGTGTAGGGGGTTGTGCAGGGGGGTGGTGTTTCAGGGTTTAGGGCAGTGCAGTGGTGTTCGGGCAGTGCTGAGGGTGGTGTTTCAGGGTTTAGGGCAGTGCAGTGGTGTTCGGGCAGTGTAGGGGTCATGCTGGGTGTGGTGTTTCAGGGTTTAGGGCAGTACAGTGGTGTTCGGACAGTGTAGTGGGTCGTGCTGGGGCTGGTGTTTTAAGGTTTAGGGTAGTGCAGTGGTGTTCTGGCAGTGTAGGGGGCGTGCTTGGGGTGGTGTTTTAGGGTTTAGGGTAGTGCAGTGGTGTTCGGGTAGTGTAGGGTGTCTTGCTGGGGGTGGTGTTTTAGGGTTTAGGGCAGTGCAGTGGTATTCGGGCAGTGTAGGGGGTCGTGCTGGGATGGTAATTTAGGATTTAGGGCAGTGCAGTGATGTTCGGGCAGTGTAGGGGGTCGTTCTGGGGGTGGTGTTTCAGGGTTTAGGGCAGTGCAGTGGTGTTCGGGCAGTGTAGGGGGTCGTGCTGGGGGTGGTGTTTTTGGGTTTAGGGCAGTGCAGTGGTGTTCTGGTAGTGTAGGGGGTCGTGCTGGGGGTGGTGTTTCAGGGTTTAGGGCAGTGCAGTGGTGTTCGGGCAGTGTAGGGTGACTTGCAGGGGGTGGTGTTTCAGGGTTTAGGGCAGTGGTGTTTGGGCAGTGTAGGGTGTCTTGCTGGGGGTTGTGTTTCAGTGTTTCGAGCAGTGGTGCAGTGCTGTTTGGGCAGTGTAGGGGGTCATGCTGGGGGTGGTGTTTTAGGGTTTAGGACAGTGGTGTTCAGGCAGTGTTGGGGGTTGTGCTGGGGGTGGTGTTTTAGGGTTCAGGGCAGTGCAGTGGTGTTCTGGCAGTGCAGGGGGTCGTGCTGGGGGTGGTGTCTCAGGGTATAGGACAGTGCAGTAGTGTTCGGGCAGTGTAGGGGGTCGTGCAGGGGGTGATGTTTCAGGGTTTAGGGCAGTGAAGTGGTGTTCGGGCAGTGTAGGGCGACTTGCAGGGGGTGGTGTTTCAGGGTTTAGGGCAGTGGTGTTTGGGCAGTGTAGGGTGTCTTGCTGGGGGTTGTGTTTCAGTGTTTCGAGCAGTGGTGCAGTGCTGTTCGGGCAGTGTAGTGGGTCTTGCAGGGGGTGGTGTTTCCGGGTTTAGGGCAGTACAGTGGTGTTCGGGCAGTGTAGGGGGTTGTGCTGGGGCTGGTGTTTCAGGGTTTAGGGCAGTGGTGTTTGGCAGTGTAGGGGTCTTGCTGGGGGTGGTGCTTCAGGGTTCAGGGCAGTGCAGTGGTGTTCGGGCATTATAGGCGGTCTTGCTGGGGGTGGTGTTTCAGGGTTTAGGGCAGTGCAGTGGTATTCAGGCAGTGTAGGGGGTCGTGCAGGGGGTGGTGTTTCAGGGATTAGGACAGTGCAGTGGTGTTCGGGCAGTGCTGGGCGTGGTGTTTCAGGGTTTAGGGCAGTGCAGTTGTTTTTGGGCAGTGTAGGGGTCGTGCTGGGTGTGGTGTTTCAGGGTTTAGGGCAGTGCAGTGGCGTTGGGGCAGTGTAGTGGGTCTCGCTGGTGTTTTATGGTTTAGGGTAGTGCAGTGGTGTTCGGGCAGTGTAGGGGGTGTGCTGGGGGTGGTGTTTTAGGGTTTAGGGTAGTGCAGTGGTGTTCGGGCAGTGTAGGGGTCCTGATGGGGTGGTGTTTTAGGGGTTAGGGCAGTGCAGTGGTGTTCAGGCAGTGTAGGGGGTCGTGCTAGGGTGGTGTTTTAGGGTTTAGGGCAGTGGTGTTCTGGCAGTGTAGGGGGTCATGCTAGGGTGGTGTTTTAGGGTTTAGGGCAGTGCAGTGGTGTTCTGGCAGTGTAGGGGGTTGTGCTGGGGGTGGTGATTCAGGGTTTAGGGCAACGCAGCACTGTTCGGGCAGTGTAGGGGGTCATGCAAAGGGTGGTGTTTCAGGGTTTAGGGCAGTGCAGTGGTGTTCGGGCACTGTAGGGGGTCTTGTAGGGGGTGGTGTTTCTGGGATTAGAGCAGTGGTGTTCGGGCATTGTAGAGGGTCTTGCTGGGGGTGGTATTTCAGGCCTTAGGGCAGTGCAGTGGTGTTCGGGCAGTGTAAGGGGTCATGCTGGGGGTGGTGTTTCAGTGTTTAAGGCAGTGCAGTGGTGTTTGGGCAGTGTAGGGTGTTGTGCTGGGGCTGGTGTTTCAGGGTTTAGGGCAGTGCAGTGGTGTTCGGGCAGTGTAGGGGGTCGTGCGGGGCCTGGTGTTTCAGGGTTTAGGGCAGTGCAGTGGTGTTCGGGCAGTGTAGGGGGTCATGCGGGGGCTGGTGTTTCAGGGTTTAGGGCAGTGCAGTGGTGTTCGGGCAGTGTAGGGGGTCGTGCGGGGGCTGGTGTTTCAGGGTTTAGGGCAGTGCAGTGGTGTTCGGGTAGTGTAGGGTGTCTTGCTGGGGGTGGTGTTTTAGGGTTTAGGGCAGTGCAGTGGTATTCGGGCAGCGTAGGGGGTCGTGCTGGGGTGGCGTTTTAGGATTTAGGGCAGTGCAGTGGTGTTCGGGCAGTGTAGGGGGTCGTTCTGGGGGTGGTGTTTCAGGGTTTAGGGCAGTGCAGTGGTGTTCGGGCAGTGTAGGGGGTCGTGCTGGGGGTGGTGTTTTTGGGTTTAGGGCAGTGGTGTTCGGGCAGTGTAGGGGTCGTGCTGGGGGTGGTGTTTTAGGGTTTAGGGCAGTGCAGTGGTGTTCGGGCAGTGTAGGGGGTCGTGCTGGGGGTGGTGTTTTAGGGTTTAGGGCAGTGCAGTGGTTTTCGGGCAGTGTAGGGGGTCGTGCTGGGGGTGGTGTTTTTGGGTTTAGGGCAGTGCAGTGGTGTTCTGGTAGTGTAGGGGGTTGTGCTGGGGGTGGTGTTTCAGGGTTTAGGGCAGTGCAGTGGTGTTCGGGCAGTGTAGGGGGTCGTACTGGTGGTGGTGTTTCAGGGTTTAGGGCAGTGGTGTTTGGGCAGTGTAGGGGGTCTTGCTGGGGGTGGTGTTTCAGGGTTTAGGGTAATGGTTTTTGGGCAGTGTAGGGGGTCTTGCTGGGGCTGGTGTTTCAGGGTTTAGGGCAGTGCTGTGGTGTTCGTACAGTGTAGGGGGTCGTGCAGGGGGGTGGTGTTTCAGGGTTTAGGGCAGTGCAGTGGTGTTCGGGCAGTGCTGCTGAGGGTGGTGTTTCAGGGTTTAGGGCAGTGCAGTGGTGTTCGGGCAGTGTAGGGGTCATGCTGGGTGTGGTGTTTCAGGGTTTAGGGCAGTACAGTGGCGTTCGGGCAGTGTAGTGGGTCGTGCTGGGGCTGGTGTTTTGTGGTTTAGGGTAGTGCAATGGTGTTCTGGCAGTGTAGGGGGTGTGCTTGGGGTGGTGTTTTAGTGTTTAGGGTAGTGCAGTGGTGTTCGGGTAGTGTAGGGGGTCGTGCTGGGGTGGTGTTTTAGGGTTTAAGTCAGTGCAGTCGTGTTCGGGCAGTGCAGGGGGTCGTGCTGTGGTGGTGTTTTAGGGTTTAGTGCAGTGCAGTGGTGTTCGGGCAGTGTAGGGGGTCATGCTGGGGGTGGTGTTTTATGGTTTAGGGCAGTGGTGTTCGGGCAGTGTAGGGGTCGTGCTGGGGGTGGTGTTTTAGGGTTTAGGGCAGTGCAGTGGTGTTCGGGCAGTGTAGGGGGTCGTGCTGGGGGTGGTGTTTTAGGGTTTAGGGCAGTGCAGTGGTGTTCTGGTAGTGTAGGGGGTCGTGCTGGGGGTGGTGTTTCAGGGTTTAGGGCAGTGCAGTGGTGTTCGGGCAGTGTAGGGGGTCATGCTGGGGCTGGTGTTTCAGGGTTTAGGGCAGTGCAGTGGTGTTCGGGCAGTATAGGGGGTCATGCAGGGGCTGGTGTATCAGGGTTTAGGGCAGTGCAGTGGTGTTCGGGCAGTGTAGGGGGTCGTACTGGTGGTGGTGTTTCAGGGTTTAGGGCAGTGGTGTTCGGGCAGTGTAGGGGGTCTTGCTGGGGGTGGTGTTTCAGGGTTTAGCGTAATGGTTTTTGGGCAGTGTAGGGGGTCTTGCTGGGGCTGGTGTTTCAGGGTTTAGGGCAGTGCTGTGGTGTTGGTACAGTGTAGGGGGTCGTGCAGGGGGGTGGTGTTTCAGGGTTTAGGGCAGTGCAGTGGTGTTCGGGCAGTGCTGAGGGTGGTGTTTCAGGGTTTAGGGCAGTGCAGTGGTGTTCGGGCAGTGTAGGGGTCATGCTGGGTGTGGTGTTTCAGGGTTTAGGGCAGTACAGTGGTGTTCGGACAGTGTAGTGGGTCGTGCTGGGGCTGGTGTTTTAAGGTTTAGGGTAGTGCAGTGGTGTTCTGGCAGTGTAGGGGGCGTGCTTGGGGTGGTGTTTTAGGGTTTAGGGTAGTGCAGTGGTGTTCGGGTAGTGTAGGGTGTCTTGCTGGGGGTGGTGTTTTAGGGTTTAGGGCAGTGCAGTGGTATTCGGGCAGTGTAGGGGGTCGTGCTGGGGTGGCAATTTAGGATTTAGGGCAGTGCAGTGGTGTTCGGGCAGTGTAGGGGGTCGTTCTGGGGGTGGTGTTTCAGGGTTTAGGGCAGTGCAGTGGTGTTCGGGCAGTGTAGGGGGTCGTGCTGGGGGTGGTGTTTTTGGGTTTAGGGCAGTGCAGTGGTGTTCTGGTAGTGTAGGGGGTCGTGCTGGGGGTGGTGTTTCAGGGTTTAGGGCAGTGCAGTGGTGTTCGGGCAGTGTAGGGTGACTTGCAGGGGGTGGTGTTTCAGGGTTTAGGGCAGTGGTGTTTGGGCAGTGTAGGGTGTCTTGCTGGGGGTTGTGTTTCAGTGTTTCGAGCAGTGGTGCAGTGCTGTTCGGGCAGTGTAGGGGGTCATGCTGGGGGTGGTGTTTTAGGGTTTAGGACAGTGGTGTTCAGGCAGTGTTGGGGGTTGTGCTGGGGGTGGTGTTTTAGGGTTCAGGGCAGTGCAGTGGTGTTCTGGCAGTGCAGGGGGTCGTGCTGGGGGTGGTGTCTCAGGGTATAGGGCAGTGCAGTAGTGTTCGGGCAGTGTAGGGGGTCGTGCAGGGGGTGATGTTTCAGGGTTTAGGGCAGTGAAGTGGTGTTCGGGCAGTGTAGGGCGACTTGCAGGGGGTGGTGTTTCAGGGTTTAGGGCAGTGGTGTTTGGGCAGTGTAGGGTGTCTTGCTGGGGGTTGTGTTTCAGTGTTTCGAGCAGTGGTGCAGTGCTGTTCGGGCAGTGTAGTGGGTCTTGCAGGGGGTGGTGTTTCCGGGTTTAGGGCAGTACAGTGGTGTTCGGGCAGTGTAGGGGGTTGTGCTGGGGCTGGTGTTTCAGGGTTTAGGGCAGTGGTGTTTGGCAGTGTAGGGGTCTTGCTGGGGGTGGTGCTTCAGGGTTCAGGGCAGTGCAGTGGTGTTCGGGCATTATAGGCGGTCTTGCTGGGGGTGGTGTTTCAGGGTTTAGGGCAGTGCAGTGGTATTCAGGCAGTGTAGGGGGTCGTGCAGGGGGTGGTGTTTCAGGGATTAGGACAGTGCAGTGGTGTTCGGGCAGTGCTGGGCGTGGTGTTTCAGGGTTTAGGGCAGTGCAGTTGTTTTTGGGCAGTGTAGGGGTCGTGCTGGGTGTGGTGTTTCAGGGTTTAGGGCAGTGCAGTGGTGTTGGGGCAGTGTAGTGGGTCTCGCTGGTGTTTTATGGTTTAGGGTAGTGCAGTGGTGTTCGGGCAGTGTAGGGGGTGTGCTGGGGGTGGTGTTTTAGGGTTTAGGGTAGTGCAGTGGTGTTCGAGCAGTGTAGGGGTCCTGATGGGGTGGTGTTTTAGGGGTTAGGGCAGTGCAGTGGTGTTCAGGCAATGTAGGGGGTCGTGCTGGTGGTAGTGTTTTAGTGTTTAGGGCAGTGGTGTTCAGGCAGTGTAGGGGGTCATGCTAGGGTGGTGTTTTAGGGTTTAGGGCAGTGCAGTGGTGTTCTGGCAGTGTAGGGGGTCGTGCTGGGGGTGGTGATTCAGGGTTTAGGGCAACGCAGCACTGTTCGGGCAGTGTAGGGGGTCATGCAAAGGGTGGTGTTTCAGGGTTTAGGGCAGTGCAGTGGTGTTCGGGCAGTGTAGGGGGTCTTGTAGGGGGTGGTGTTTCTGGGATTAGAGCAGTGGTGTTCGGGCATTGTAGGGGGTCTTGCTGGGGGTGGTATTTCAGGCCTTAGGGCAGTGCAGTGGTGTTCAGGCAGTGTAAGGGGTCATGCTGGGGGTGGTGTTTCAGTGTTTAAGGCAGTGCAGTGGTGTTTGGGCAGTGTAGGGTGTTGTGCTGGGGCTGGTGTTTCAGGGTTTAGGGCAGTACAGTGGTGTTCGGGCAGTGTAGGGGGTCGTGCGGGGCCTGGTGTTTCAGGGTTTAGGGCAGTGCAGTGGTGTTCGGGCAGTGTAGGGGGTCATGCGGGGGCTGGTGTTTCAGGGTTTAGGGCAGTGCAGTGGTGTTCGGGCAGTGTAGGGGGTCATGCATGGGGTGGTGTTTCAGGGTTTAGGGCAGTGCAGTGATGTTCGGGCAGTGTAGGGGGTCATGCTGGGGCTGGTGTATCAGGGTTTAGGGCAGTGCAGCGGTGTTCGAGCAGTGTAGGGGGTCGTACTGGGGGTGGTTTTTCAGGGTTTAGGGCAGTGGTGTTCGGGCAGTGCAGGGGGTCTTGCTGGGGGTGGTGTTTTAAGGTTTAGAGCAATGGTTTGCGGGCAGTGTAGGGGGTCTTGCTGGGGCTGGTGTTTCAGGGTTTAGGGCAGTGCAGTGGTGTTCGGGCAGTGTAGGGGGTCGTGCAGGGGGTGGTGTTTCAGGGTTTAGGACAGTGCAGTGGTTTTCGGGCACTATAGGGGGTCGTGGTGTTTCAGGGTTTAGGGCAGTACAGTAGTGTTCAGGCAGTGCTGAGGGTGGTGTTTCAGGGTTTAGGGCAGTGCAGTGGTGTTCGGGCAGTGTAGGGGTCATGCTGGGTGTGGTGTTTCAGGGTTTAGGCAAGTACAGTGGTGTTCGGACAGTGTAGTGGGTCGTGCTGGGGCTGGTGTTTTAAGGTTTAGGGTAGTGCAGTGGTGTTCTGGCAGTGTAGGGGGCGTGCTTGGGGTGGTGTTTTAGGGTTTAGGGTAGTGCAGTGGTGTTCGGGTAGTGTAGGGTGTCTTGCTGGGGGTGGTGTTTTAGGGTTTAGGGCAATGCAGTGGTATTCGGGCAGTGTAGGGGGTCGTGCTGGAGTGGCGTTTTAGGATTTAGGGCAGTGCAGTGGTGTTCGGGCAGTGTAGGGGGTCATGCTGGGGGTGGTGTTTTTGGGTTTAGGGCAGTGCAGTGGTGTTCTGGTAGTGTAGGGGGTCGTGCTGGGGGTGGTGTTTTAGGGTTTAGGGCAGTGCAGTGGTGTTCGGGCAGTGTAGGGTGACTTGCAGGGGGTGGTGTTTCAGGGTTTAGGGCAGTGGTGTTTGGGCAGTGTAGGGTGTCTTGCTGGGGGTTGTGTTTCTGTGTTTCGAGCAGTGGTGCAGTGCTGTTCGGGCAGTGTAGGGGGTCATGCTGGGGGTGGTGTTTTAGGGTTTAGGACAGTGGTGTTCAGGCAGTGTTGGGGGTTGTGCTGGGGGTGGTGTTTTAGGGTTCAGGGCAGTGCAGTGGTGTTCTGGCAGTGCAGGGGGTCGTGCTCGGGGTGGTGTCTCAGGGTATAGGGCAGTGCAGTAGTGTTCGGGCAGTGTAGGGGGTCGTGCAGGGGGTGATGTTTCAGGGTTTAGGGCAGTGAAGTGGTGTTCGGGCAGTGTAGGGCGACTTGCAGGGGGTGGTGTTTCAGGGTTTAGGGCAGTGGTGTTTGGGCAGTGTAGGGTGTCTTGCTGGGGGTTGTGTTTCAGTGTTTCGAGCAGTGGTGCAGTGCTGTTCGGGCAGTGTAGTGGGTCTTGCAGGGGGTGGTGTTTCCGGGTTTAGGGCAGTGCAGTGGTGTTCGGGCAGTGTAGGGGGTCGTGCGGGGGCTGGTGATTCAGGGTTTAGGGCAGTGCAGTGGTGTTCGGGCAGTGTAGGGGGTCATGCATGGGGTGGTGTTTCAGGGTTTAGGGCAGTGCAGTGATGTTCGGGCAGTGTAGGGGGTCGTGCTGGGGCTGGTGTATCAGGGTTTAGGGCAGTGCAGCGGTGTTCGAGCAGTGTAGGGGGTCGTACTGGGGGTGGTTTTTCAGGGTTTAGGGCAGTGGTGTTCGGGCAGTGTAGGGGGTCTTGCTGGGGGTGGTGTTTTAAGGTTTAGGGCAATGGTTTGCGGGCAGTGTAGGGGGTCTTGCTGGGGCTGGTGTTTCAGGGTTTAGGGCAGTGCAGTGGTGTTCGGGCAGTGTAGGGGGTCGTGCAGGGGGTGGTGTTTCAGGGTTTAGGACAGTGCAGTGGTTTTCGGGCACTATAGGGGGTCGTGGTGTTTCAGGGTTTAGGGCAGTACAGTAGTGTTCAGGCAGTGCTGAGGGTGGTGTTTCAGGGTTTAGGGCAGTGCAGTGGTGTTCGGGCAGTGTAGGGGTCATACTGGGTGTGGTGTTTCAGGGTTTAGGCAAGTACAGTGGTGTTCGGACAGTGTAGTGGGTCGTGCTGGGGCTGGTGTTTTAAGGTTTAGGGTAGTGCAGTGGTGTTCTGGCAGTGTAGGGGGCGTGCTTGGGGTGGTGTTTTAGGGTTTAGGGTAGTGCAGTGGTGTTCGGGTAGTGTAGGGTGTCTTGCTGGGGGTGGTGTTTTAGGGTTTAGGGCAATGCAGTGGTATTCGGGCAGTGTAGGGGGTCGTGCTGGAGTGGCGTTTTAGGATTTAGGGCAGTGCAGTGGTGTTCGGGCAGTGTAGGGGGTCGTTCTGGGGGTGGTGTTTCAGGGTTTAGGGCAGTGCAGTGGTGTTCGGGCAGTGTAGGGGGTCATGCTGGGTGTGGTGTTTCAGGGTTTAGGGCAGTACAGTGGAGTTCGGACAGTGTAGTGGGTCGTGCTGGGGCTGGTGTTTTAAGGTTTAGGGTAGTGCAGTGGTGTTCTGGCAGTGTAGGGGGCGTGCTTGGGGTGGTGTTTTAGGGTTTAGGGTAGTGCAGTGGTGTTCGGGTAGTGTAGGGTGTCTTGCTGGGGGTGGTGTTTTAGGGTTTAGGGCAGTGCAGTGGTATTCGGGCAGTGTAGGGGGTCGTGCTGGGGTGGCGTTTCAGGGTTTAGGGCAGTGCAGTGGTGTTCGGGCAGTGTAGGGGTCATGCTGGGTGTGGTGTTTCAGGGTTTAGGGCAGTACAGTGGTGTTCGGACAGTGTAGTGGGTCGTGCTGGGGCTGGTGTTTTAAGGTTTAGGGTAGTGCAGTGGTGTTCTGGCAGTGTAGGGGGCGTGCTTGGGGTGGTGTTTTAGGGTTTAGGGTAGTGCAGTGGTGTTCGGGTAGTGTAGGGTGTCGTGCTGGGGTGGTGTTTCAGGGTTTAGGGCAGTGCAGTGGTGTTCGGGCAGTGTAGGGTGACTTGCAGGGGGTGGTGTTTCAGGGTTTAGGGCAGTGGTGTTTGGGCAGTGTAGGGTGTCTTGCTGGGGGTTGTGTTTCAGTGTTTCGAGCAGTGGTGCAGTGCTGTTCGGGCAGTGTAGGGGGTCATGCTGGGGGTGGTGTTTTAGGGTTTAGGACAGTGGTGTTCAGGCAGTGTTGGGGGTTGTGCTGGGGGTGGTGTTTTAGGGTTCAGGGCAGTGCAGTGGTGTTCTGGCAGTGCAGGGGGTCGTGCTGGGGGTGGTGTCTCAGGGTATACGGCAGTGCAGTAGTGTTCGGGCAGTGTAGGGGGTCGTGCAGGGGGTGATGTTTCAGGGTTTAGGGCAGTGGTGTTTGGGCAGTGTAGGGTGTCTTGCTGGGGGTTGGGTTTCAGAGTTTCGGGCAGTGGTGTAGTGCTGTTCGGGCAATGTAGGGGGTCTTGCATGGGCTGGTGTATCAGGGTTTAGGGCAGTGCAGCGGTGTTTGAGCAGTGTAGGGGGTCGTACTGGGGGTGGTTTTTCAGGGTTTAGGGCAGTGGTGTTCGGGCAGTGTAGGGGGTCTTGCTGGGGGTGGTGTTTCAGGGTTTAGGGCAATGGTTTGCGGGCAGTGTAGGGGGTCTTGCTGGAGTGGCGTTTTAGGATTTAGGGCAGTGCAGTGGTGTTCGGGCAGTGTAGGGGGTCGTTCTGGGGGTGGTGTTTCAGGGTTTAGGGCAGTGCAGTGGTGTTCGGGCAGTGTAGGGGGTCATGCTGGGGGTGGTGTTTTTGGGTTTAGGGCAGTGCAGTGGTGTTCTGGTAGTGTAGAGGGTCGTGCTGGGGGTGGTGTTTTAGGGTTTAGGGCAGTGCAGTGGTGTTCGGGCAGTGTAGGGTGACTTGCAGGGGGTGGTGTTTCAGGGTTTAGGGCAGTGGTGTTTGGGCAGTGTAGGGTATCTTGCTGGGGGTTGTGTTTCTGTGTTTCGAGCAGTGGTGCAGTGCTGTTCGGGCAGTGTAGGGGGTCATGCTGGGGGTGGTGTTTTAGGGTTTAGGACAGTGGTGTTCAGGCAGTGTTGGGGGTTGTGCTGGGGGTGGTGTTTTAGGGTTCAGGGCAGTGCAGTGGTGTTCTGGCAGTGCAGGGGGTCGTGCTCGGGGTGGTGTCTCAGGGTATAGGGCAGTGCAGTAGTGTGCGGGCAGTGTAGGGGGTCGTGCAGGGGGTGATGTTTCAGGGTTTAGGGCAGTGAAGTGGTGTTCGGGCAGTGTAGGGCGACTTGCAGGGGGTGGTGTTTCAGGGTTTAGGGCAGTGGTGTTTGGGCAGTGTAGGGTGTCTTGCTGGGGGTTGTGTTTCAGTGTTTCGAGCAGTGGTGCAGTGCTGTTCGGGCAGTGTAGTGGGTCTTGCAGGGGGTGGTGTTTCCGGGTTTAGGGCAGTACAGTGGTGTTCGGGCAGTGTAGGGGGTTGTGCTGGGGCTGGTGTTTCAGGGTTTAGGGCAGTGGTGTTTGGCAGTGTAGGGGTCTTGCTGGGGGTGGTGCTTCAGGGTTCAGGGCAGTGCAGTGGTGTTCGGGCATTATAGGCGGTCTTGCTGGGGGTGGTGTTTCAGGGTTTAGGGCAGTGCAGTGGTATTCAGGCAGTGTAGGGGGTCGTGCAGGGGGTGGTGTTTCAGGGATTAGAACAGTGCAGTGGTGTTCGGGCAGTGCTGGGCGTGGTGTTTCAGGGTTTAGGGCAGTGCAGTTGTTTTTGGGCAGTGTAGGGGTCGTGCTGGGTGTGGTGTTTCAGGGTTTAGGGCAGTGCAGTGGTGTTGGGGCAGTGTAGTGGGTCTCGCTGGTGTTTTATGGTTTAGGGTAGTGCAGTGGTGTTCGGGCAGTGTAGGGGGTGTGCTGGGGGTGGTGTTTTAGGGTTTAGGGTAGTGCAGTGGTGTTCGGGCAGTGTAGGGGTCCTGATGGGGTGGTGTTTTAGGGGTTAGGGCAGTGCAGTGGTGTTCAGGCAGTGTAGGGGGTCGTGCTGGTGGTAGTGTTTTAGTGTTTAGGGCAGTGGTGTTCAGGCAGTGTAGGGGGTCATGCTAGGGTGGTGTTTTAGGGTTTAGGGCAGTGCAGTGGTGTTCTGGCAGTGTAGGGGGTCGTGCTGGGGGTGGTGATTCAGGGTTTAGGGCAACGCAGCACTGTTCGGGCAGTGTAGGGGGTCATGCAAAGGGTGGTGTTTCAGGGTTTAGGGCAGTGCAGTGGTGTTCGGGCAGTGTAGGGGGTCTTGTAGGGGGTGGTGTTTCTGGGATTAGAGCAGTGGTGTTCGGGCATTGTAGGGGGTCTTGCTGGGGGTGGTATTTCAGGCCTTAGGGCAGTGCAGTGGTGTTCGGGCAGTGTAAGGGGTCATGCTGGGGGTGGTGTTTCAGTGTTTAAGGCAGTGCAGTGGTGTTTGGGCAGTGTAGGGTGTTGTGCTGGGGCTGGTGTTTCAGGGTTTAGGGCAGTGCAGTGGTGTTCAGGCAGTGTAGGGGGTCGTGCGGGGCCTGGTGTTTCAGGGTTTAGGGCAGTGCAGTGGTGTTCGGGCAGTGTAGGGGGTCATGCGAGGGCTGGTGTTTCAGGGTTTAGGGCAGTGCAGTGGTGTTTGGGCAGTGTAGGGGGTCGTGCGGGGGCTGGTGTTTCAGGGTTTAGGGCAGTGCAGTGGTGTTCGGGCAGTGTAGGGGGTCGTGCGGGGGCTGGTGATTCAGGGTTTAGGGCAGTGCAGTGGTGTTCGGGCAGTGTAGGGGGTCATGCATGGGGTGGTGTTTCAGGGTTTAGGGCAGTGCAGTGGTGTTCGGGCAGTGTAGGGGGTCGTGCTGGGGCTGGTGTATCAGGGTTTAGGGCAGTGCAGCCGTGTTCGAGCAGTGTAGGGGGTCGTACTGGGGGTGGTTTTTCAGGGTTTAGGGCAGTGGTGTTCGGGCAGTGTAGGGGGTCTTGCTGGGGGTGGTGTTTTAAGGTTTAGGGCAATGGTTTGCGGGCAGTATAGGGGGTCTTGCTGGGGCTGGTGTTTCAGGGTTTAGGGCAGTGCAGTGGTGTTCGGGCAGTGTAGGGGGTCGTGCAGGGGGTGGTGTTTCAGGGTTTAGGACAGTGCAGTGGTTTTCGGGCACTATAGGGGGTCGTGCAGGGGGGTGGTGTTTCAGGGTTTAGGGCAGTACAGTAGTGTTCAGGCAGTGCTGAGGGTGGTGTTTCAGGGTTTAGAGCAGTGCAGTGGTGTTCGGGCAGTGTAGGGGTCATGCTGGGTGTGGTGTTTCAGGGTTTAGGCAAGTACAGTGGTGTTCGAACAGTGTAGTGGGTCGTACTGGGGCTGGTGTTTTAAGGTTTAGGGTAGTGCAGTGGTGTTCTGGCAGTGTAGGGGGCGTGCTTGGGGTGGTGTTTTAGGGTTTAGGGTAGTGCAGTGGTGTTCGGGTAGTGTAGGGTGTCTTGCTGGGGGTGGTGTTTTAGGGTTTAGGGCAATGCAGTGGTATTCGGGCAGTGTAGGGGGTCGTGCTGGAGTGGCGTTTTAGGATTTAGGGCAGTGCAGTGGTGTTCGGGCAGTGTAGGGGGTCGTTCTGGGGGTGGTGTTTCAGGGTTTAGGGCAGTGCAGTGGTGTTCGGGCAGTGTAGGGGGTCATGCTGGGGGTGTTGTTTTTGGGTTTAGGGCAGTGCAGTGGTGTTCTGGTAGTGTAGGGGGTCGTGCTGGGGGTGGTGTTTCAGGGTTTAGGGCAGTGCAGTGGTGTTCGGGCAGTGTAGGGCGACTTGCAGGGGGTGGTGTTTCAGGGTTTAGGGCAGTGGTGTTTGGGCAGTGTAGGGTGTCTTGCTGGGGGTTGTGTTTCAGTGTTTCGAGCAGTGGTGCAGTGCTGTTCGGGCAGTGTAGGGGGTCATGCTGGGGGTGGTGTTTTAGGGTTTAGGACAGTGGTGTTCAGGCAGTGTTGGGGGTTGTGCTGGGGGTGGTGTTTTAGGGTTCAGGGCAGTGCAGTGGTGTTCTGGCAGTGCAGGGGGTCGTGCTCGGGGTGGTGTCTCAGGGTATAGGGCAGTGCAGTAGTGTTCGGGCAGTGTAGGGGGTCGTGCAGGGGGTGGTGTTTCAGGGTTTAGGGCAGTGAAGTGGTGTTCGGGCAGTGTAGGGCGACTTGCAGGGGGTGGTGTTTCAGGGTTTAGGGCAGTGGTGTTTGGGCAGTGTAGGGTGTCTTGCTGGGGGTTGTGTTTCAGTGTTTCGAGCAGTGGTGCAGTGCTGTTCGGGCAGTGTAGTGGGTCTTGCAGGGGGTGGTGTTTCCGGGTTTAGGGCAGTACAGTGGTGTTCGGGCAGTGTAGGGGGTTGTGCTGGGGCTGGTGTTTCAGGGTTTAGGGCAGTGCAGTGGTGTTCGGGCAGTGTAGGGGGTCATGCTGGGGGTGGTGTTTTTGGGTTTAGGGCAGTGCAGTGGTGTTCTGGTAGTGTAGAGGGTCGTGCTGGGGGTGGTGTTTTAGGGTTTAGGGCAGTGCAGTGGTGTTCGGGCAGTGTAGGGTGACTTGCAGGGGGTGGTGTTTCAGGGTTTAGGGCAGTGGTGTTTGGGCAGTGTAGGGTATCTTGCTGGGGGTTGTGTTTCTGTGTTTCGAGCAGTGGTGCAGTGCTGTTCGGGCAGTGTAGGGGGTCATGCTGGGGGTGGTGTTTTAGGGTTTAGGACAGTGGTGTTCAGGCAGTGTTGGGGGTTGTGCTGGGGGTGGTGTTTTAGGGTTCAGGGCAGTGCAGTGGTGTTCTGGCAGTGCAGGGGGTCGTGCTCGGGGTGGTGTCTCAGGGTATAGGGCAGTGCAGTAGTGTGCGGGCAGTGTAGGGGGTCGTGCAGGGGGTGATGTTTCAGGGTTTAGGGCAGTGAAGTGGTGTTCGGGCAGTGTAGGGCGACTTGCAGGGGGTGGTGTTTCAGGGTTTAGGGCAGTGGTGTTTGGGCAGTGTAGGGTGTCTTGCTGGGGGTTGTGTTTCAGTGTTTCGAGCAGTGGTGCAGTGCTGTTCGGGCAGTGTAGTGGGTCTTGCAGGGGGTGGTGTTTCCGGGTTTAGGGCAGTACAGTGGTGTTCGGGCAGTGTAGGGGGTTGTGCTGGGGCTGGTGTTTCAGGGTTTAGGGCAGTGGTGTTTGGCAGTGTAGGGGTCTTGCTGGGGGTGGTGCTTCAGGGTTCAGGGCAGTGCAGTGGTGTTCGGGCATTATAGGCGGTCTTGCTGGGGGTGGTGTTTCAGGGTTTAGGGCAGTGCAGTGGTATTCAGGCAGTGTAGGGGGTCGTGCAGGGGGTGGTGTTTCAGGGATTAGAACAGTGCAGTGGTGTTCGGGCAGTGCTGGGCGTGGTGTTTCAGGGTTTAGGGCAGTGCAGTTGTTTTTGGGCAGTGTAGGGGTCGTGCTGGGTGTGGTGTTTCAGGGTTTAGGGCAGTGCAGTGGTGTTGGGGCAGTGTAGTGGGTCTCGCTGGTGTTTTATGGTTTAGGGTAGTGCAGTGGTGTTCGGGCAGTGTAGGGGGTGTGCTGGGGGTGGTGTTTTAGGGTTTAGGGTAGTGCAGTGGTGTTCGGGCAGTGTAGGGGTCCTGATGGGGTGGTGTTTTAGGGGTTAGGGCAGTGCAGTGGTGTTCAGGCAGTGTAGGGGGTCGTGCTGGTGGTAGTGTTTTACTGTTTAGGGCAGTGGTGTTCAGGCAGTGTAGGGGGTCATGCTAGGGTGGTGTTTTAGGGTTTAGGGCAGTGCAGTGGTGTTCTGGCAGTGTAGGGGGTCGTGCTGGGGGTGGTGATTCAGGGTTTAGGGCAACGCAGCACTGTTCGGGCAGTGTAGGGGGTCATGCAAAGGGTGGTGTTTCAGGGTTTAGGGCAGTGCAGTGGTGTTCGGGCAGTGTAGGGGGTCTTGTAGGGGGTGGTGTTTCTGGGATTAGAGCAGTGGTGTTCGGGCATTGTAGGGGGTCTTGCTGGGGGTGGTATTTCAGGCCTTAGGGCAGTGCAGTGGTGTTCGGGCAGTGTAAGGGGTCATGCTGGGGGTGGTGTTTCAGTGTTTAAGGCAGTGCAGTGGTGTTTGGGCAGTGTAGGGTGTTGTGCTGGGGCTGGTGTTTCAGGGTTTAGGGCAGTGCAGTGGTGTTCAGGCAGTGTAGGGGGTCGTGCGGGGCCTGGTGTTTCAGGGTTTAGGGCAGTGCAGTGGTGTTCGGGCAGTGTAGGGGG
Organism: Triturus cristatus; assembly: GCF_964204655.1. Classification (NCBI taxonomy): domain Eukaryota; kingdom Metazoa; phylum Chordata; class Amphibia; order Caudata; family Salamandridae; genus Triturus; species Triturus cristatus. Next base: position 762,787,094 of record NC_140579.1, read on the forward strand.
TCATGCGAGGGCTGGTGTTTCAGGGTTTAGGGCAGTGCAGTGGTGTTTGGGCAGTGTAGGGGGTCGTGCGGGGGCTGGTGTTTCAGGGTTTAGGGCAGTGCAGTGGTGTTCGGGCAGTGTAGGGGGTCGTGCGGGGGCTGGTGATTCAGGGTTTAGGGCAGTGCAGTGGTGTTCGGGCAGTGTAGGGGGTCATGCATGGGGTGGTGTTTCAGGGTTTAGGGCAGTGCAGTGGTGTTCGGGCAGTGTAGGGGGTCGTGCTGGGGCTGGTGTATCAGGGTTTAGGGCAGTGCAGCCGTGTTCGAGCAGTGTAGGGGGTCGTACTGGGGGTGGTTTTTCAGGGTTTAGGGCAGTGGTGTTCGGGCAGTGTAGGGGGTCTTGCTGGGGGTGGTGTTTTAAGGTTTAGGGCAATGGTTTGCGGGCAGTGTAGGGGGTCTTGCTGGGGCTGGTGTTTCAGGGTTTAGGGCAGTGCAGTGGTGTTCGGGCAGTGTAGGGGGTCGTGCAGGGGGTGGTGTTTCAGGGTTTAGGACAGTGCAGTGGTTTTCGGGCACTATAGGGGGTCGTGCAGGGGGGTGGTGTTTCAGGGTTTAGGGCAGTACAGTAGTGTTCAGGCAGTGCTGAGGGTGGTGTTTCAGGGTTTAGAGCAGTGCAGTGGTGTTCGGGCAGTGTAGGGGTCATGCTGGGTGTGGTGTTTCAGGGTTTAGGCAAGTACAGTGGTGTTCGAACAGTGTAGTGGGTCGTACTGGGGCTGGTGTTTTAAGGTTTAGGGTAGTGCAGTGGTGTTCTGGCAGTGTAGGGGGCGTGCTTGGGGTGGTGTTTTAGGGTTTAGGGTAGTGCAGTGGTGTTCGGGTAGTGTAGGGTGTCTTGCTGGGGGTGGTGTTTTAGGGTTTAGGGCAATGCAGTGGTATTCGGGCAGTGTAGGGGGTCGTGCTGGAGTGGCGTTTTAGGATTTAGGGCAGTGCAGTGGTGTTCGGGCAGTGTAGGGGGTCGTTCTGGGGGTGGTGTTTCAGGGTTTAGGGCAGTGCAGTGGTGTTCGGGCAGTGTAGGGGGTCATGCTGGGGGTGTTGTTTTTGGGTTTAGGGCAGTGCAGTGGTGTTCTGGTAGTGTAGGGGGTCGTGCTGGGGGTGGTGTTTCAGGGTTTAGGGCAGTGCAGTGGTGTTCGGGCAGTGTAGGGCGACTTGCAGGGGGTGGTGTTTCAGGGTTTAGGGCAGTGGTGTTTGGGCAGTGTAGGGTGTCTTGCTGGGGGTTGTGTTTCAGTGTTTCGAGCAGTGGTGCAGTGCTGTTCGGGCAGTGTAGGGGGTCATGCTGGGGGTGGTGTTTTAGGGTTTAGGACAGTGGTGTTCAGGCAGTGTTGGGGGTTGTGCTGGGGGTGGTGTTTTAGGGTTCAGGGCAGTGCAGTGGTGTTCTGGCAGTGCAGGGGGTCGTGCTCGGGGTGGTGTCTCAGGGTATAGGGCAGTGCAGTAGTGTTCGGGCAGTGTAGGGGGTCGTGCAGGGGGTGGTGTTTCAGGGTTTAGGGCAGTGAAGTGGTGTTCGGGCAGTGTAGGGCGACTTGCAGGGGGTGGTGTTTCAGGGTTTAGGGCAGTGGTGTTTGGGCAGTGTAGGGTGTCTTGCTGGGGGTTGTGTTTCAGTGTTTCGAGCAGTGGTGCAGTGCTGTTCGGGCAGTGTAGTGGGTCTTGCAGGGGGTGGTGTTTCCGGGTTTAGGGCAGTACAGTGGTGTTCGGGCAGTGTAGGGGGTTGTGCTGGGGCTGGTGTTTCAGGGTTTAGGGCAGTGGTGTTTGGCAGTGTAGGGGTCTTGCTGGGGGTGGTGCTTCAGGGTTCAGGGCAGTGCAGTGGTGTTCGGGCATTATAGGCGTTCTTGCTGGGGGTGGCGTTTCAGGGTTTAGGGCAGTGCAGTGGTATTCAGGCAGTGTAGGGGGTCGTGCAGGGGGTGGTGTTTCAGGGATTAGGACAGTGCATTGGTGTTCGGGCAGTGCTGGGGGTGGTGTTTCAGAGTTCAGGGCAGTGCAGTTGTGTTTGGGCAGTGTAGGGGTCGTGCTGGGTGTGGTGTTTCAGGGTTTAGGGTAGTGCAGTGGTGTTCGGGCAGTGTAGTGGGTCTCGCTGGTGTTTTATGGTTTAGGGTAGTGCAGTGGTGTTCGGGCAGTGTAGGGGGTGTGCTGGGGGTGGTGTTTTAGGGTTTAGGGTAGTGCAGTGGTGTTCGGGCAGTGTAGGGGGTCATGCTGGGGGTGGTGTTTCAGTGTTTAAGGCAGTGCAGTGGTGTTTGGGCAGTGTAGGGTGTTGTGCTGGGGCTGGTGTTTCAGGGTTTAGGGCAGTGCAGTGGTGTTCGGGCAGTGTAGGGGGTCATGCGGGGCTGAAGTTTCAGGGTTTAGGGCAGTGCAGTGGCGTATGGGCAGTGTAGGGGTCGTGCTGGGGCTGGTGTTTCAGGGTTCAGGGCAGTGCAGTGGTGTTCGGGCAGTGTAGGGGGTCGTGAGGGGGCTGGTGTTTCAGGGTTTAGGGCAGTGCAGTGGTGTTCGGGCAGTGTAGGGGGTCGTGAGGGGGCTGGTGTTTCAGGGTTTAGGGCAGTGCAGTGGTGTTCGGGCAGTGTAGGGGGTCGTGCGGGGGCTGGTGTTTCAGGGTTTAGGGCAGTGCAGTGGTGTTCGGGCAGTGTAGGGGGTCGTGCGGGGGCTGGTGTTTCAGGGTTTAGGGCAGTGCAGTGGTGTTCCGGCAGTGTAGGGGGTCTTGCTGGGGGTGATGTTTCAGGCTTTAGGGCAGTGCAGTGGTGTTCGGGCAGTGTATGGGGTCCTGCTGGGGTTGGTGTTTCAGTGTTTAGGGCAGTGCAGTGGTATTCAGGCAGTGTAGGGGGTCGTGCAGGGGGGGTGGTGTTTCAGGGTTTAGGGCAGTGCAGTGGTGTTCGGGCAGTGCTGAGGGTGGTGTTTCAGGGTTTAGGGCAGTACAGTAGTGTTCAGGCAGTGCTGAGGGTGGTGTTTCAGGGTTTAGGGCAGTGCAGTGGTGTTCGGGCAATGTAGGGGTCATGCTGGGTGTGGTGTTTCAGGGTTTAGGGCAGTACAGTGGTGTTCGGACAGTGTAGTGGGTCGTGCTGGGGCTGGTGTTTTAAGGTTTAGGGTAGTGCAGTGGTGTTCTGGCAGTGTAGGGGGCGTGCTTGGGGTGGTGTTTTAGGGTTTAGGGTAGTGCAGTGGTGTTCGGGTAGTGTAGGGTGTCTTGCTGGGGGTGGTGTTTTAGGGTTTAGGGCAGTGCAGTGGTATTCGGGCAGTGTAGGGGGTCGTGCTGGGGTGGCGTTTCAGGGTTTAGGGCAGTGCAGTGGTGTTCGGGCAGTGTAGGGGTCATGCTGGGTGTGGTGTTTCAGGGTTTAGGGCAGTACAGTGGTGTTCGGACAGTGTAGTGGGTCGTGCTGGGGCTGGTGTTTTAAGGTTTAGGGTAGTGCAGTGGTGTTCTGGCAGTGTAGGGGGCGTGCTTGGGGTGGTGTTTTAGGGTTTAGGGTAGTGCAGTGGTGTTCGGGTAGTGTAGGGTGTCGTGCTGGGGTGGTGTTTCAGGGTTTAGGGCAGTGCAGTGGTGTTCGGGCAGTGTAGGGTGACTTGCAGGGGGTGGTGTTTCAGGGTTTAGGGCAGTGGTGTTTGGGCAGTGTAGGGTGTCTTGCTGGGGGTTGTGTTTCAGTGTTTCGAGCAGTGGTGCAGTGCTGTTCGGGCAGTGTAGGGGGTCATGCTGGGGGTGGTGTTTTAGGGTTTAGGACAGTGGTGTTCAGGCAGTGTTGGGGGTTGTGCTGGGGGTGGTGTTTTAGGGTTCAGGGCAGTGCAGTGGTGTTCTGGCAGTGCAGGGGGTCGTGCTGGGGGTGGTGTCTCAGGGTATACGGCAGTGCAGTAGTGTTCGGGCAGTGTAGGGGGTCGTGCAGGGGGTGATGTTTCAGGGTTTAGGGCAGTGGTGTTTGGGCAGTGTAGGGTGTCTTGCTGGGGGTTGGGTTTCAGAGTTTCGGGCAGTGGTGTAGTGCTGTTCGGGCAATGTAGGGGGTCTTGCATGGGCTGGTGTATCAGGGTTTAGGGCAGTGCAGCGGTGTTTGAGCAGTGTAGGGGGTCGTACTGGGGGTGGTTTTTCAGGGTTTAGGGCAGTGGTGTTCGGGCAGTGTAGGGGGTCTTGCTGGGGGTGGTGTTTCAGGGTTTAGGGCAATGGTTTGCGGGCAGTGTAGGGGGTCTTGCTGGAGTGGCGTTTTAGGATTTAGGGCAGTGCAGTGGTGTTCGGGCAGTGTAGGGGGTCGTTCTGGGGGTGGTGTTTCAGGGTTTAGGGCAGTGCAGTGGTGTTCGGGCAGTGTAGGGGGTCATGCTGGGGGTGGTGTTTTTGGGTTTAGGGCAGTGCAGTGGTGTTCTGGTAGTGTAGAGGGTCGTGCTGGGGGTGGTGTTTTAGGGTTTAGGGCAGTGCAGTGGTGTTCGGGCAGTGTAGGGTGACTTGCAGGGGGTGGTGTTTCAGGGTTTAGGGCAGTGGTGTTTGGGCAGTGTAGGGTGTCTTGCTGGGGGTTGTGTTTCTGTGTTTCGAGCAGTGGTGCAGTGCTGTTCGGGCAGTGTAGGGGGTCATGCTGGGGGTGGTGTTTTAGGGTTTAGGACAGTGGTGTTCAGGCAGTGTTGGGGGTTGTGCTGGGGGTGGTGTTTTAGGGTTCAGGGCAGTGCAGTGGTGTTCTGGCAGTGCAGGGGGTCGTGCTCGGGGTGGTGTCTCAGGGTATAGGGCAGTGCAGTAGTGTGCGGGCAGTGTAGGGGGTCGTGCAGGGGGTGATGTTTCAGGGTTTAGGGCAGTGAAGTGGTGTTCGGGCAGTGTAGGGCGACTTGCAGGGGGTGGTGTTTCAGGGTTTAGGGCAGTGGTGTTTGGGCAGTGTAGGGTGTCTTGCTGGGGGTTGTGTTTCAGTGTTTCGAGCAGTGGTGCAGTGCTGTTCGGGCAGTGTAGTGGGTCTTGCAGGGGGTGGTGTTTCCGGGTTTAGGGCAGTACAGTGGTGTTCGGGCAGTGTAGGGGGTTGTGCTGGGGCTGGTGTTTCAGGGTTTAGGGCAGTGGTGTTTGGCAGTGTAGGGGTCTTGCTGGGGGTGGTGCTTCAGGGTTCAGGGCAGTGCAGTGGTGTTCGGGCATTATAGGCGGTCTTGCTGGGGGTGGTGTTTCAGGGTTTAGGGCAGTGCAGTGGTATTCAGGCAGTGTAGGGGGTCGTGCAGGGGGTGGTGTTTCAGGGATTAGAACAGTGCAGTGGTGTTCGGGCAGTGCTGGGCGTGGTGTTTCAGGGTTTAGGGCAGTGCAGTTGTTTTTGGGCAGTGTAGGGGTCGTGCTGGGTGTGGTGTTTCAGGGTTTAGGGCAGTGCAGTGGTGTTGGGGCAGTGTAGTGGGTCTCGCTGGTGTTTTATGGTTTAGGGTAGTGCAGTGGTGTTCGGGCAGTGTAGGGGGTGTGCTGGGGGTGGTGTTTTAGGGTTTAGGGTAGTGCAGTGGTGTTCGGGCAGTGTAGGGGTCCTGATGGGGTGGTGTTTTAGGGGTTAGGGCAGTGCAGTGGTGTTCAGGCAGTGTAGGGGGTCGTGCTGGTGGTAGTGTTTTAGTGTTTAGGGCAGTGGTGTTCAGGCAGTGTAGGGGGTCATGCTAGGGTGGTGTTTTAGGGTTTAGGGCAGTGCAGTGGTGTTCTGGCAGTGTAGGGGGTCGTGCTGGGGGTGGTGATTCAGGGTTTAGGGCAACGCAGCACTGTTCGGGCAGTGTAGGGGGTCATGCAAAGGGTGGTGTTTCAGGGTTTAGGGCAGTGCAGTGGTGTTCGGGCAGTGTAGGGGGTCTTGTAGGGGGTGGTGTTTCTGGGATTAGAGCAGTGGTGTTCGGGCATTGTAGGGGGTCTTGCTGGGGGTGGTATTTCAGGCCTTAGGGCAGTGCAGTGGTGTTCGGGCAGTGTAAGGGGTCATGCTGGGGGTGGTGTTTCAGTGTTTAAGGCAGTGCAGTGGTGTTGGGCAGTGTAGGGTGTTGTGCTGGGGCTGGTGTTTCAGGGTTTAGGGCAGTGCAGTGGTGTTCAGGCAGTGTAGGGGGTCGTGCGGGGCCTGGTGTTTCAGGGTTTAGGGCAGTGCAGTGGTGTTCGGGCAGTGTAGGGGGTCATGCGAGGGCTGGTGTTTCAGGGTTTAGGGCAGTGCAGTGGTGTTTGGGCAGTGTAGGGGGTCGTGCGGGGGCTGGTGTTTCAGGGTTTAGGGCAGTGCAGTGGTGTTCGGGCAGTGTAGGGGGTCGTGCGGGGGCTGGTGATTCAGGGTTTAGGGCAGTGCAGTGGTGTTCGGGCAGTGTAGGGGGTCATGCATGGGGTGGTGTTTCAGGGTTTAGGGCAGTGCAGTGGTGTTCGGGCAGTGTAGGGGGTCGTGCTGGGGCTGGTGTATCAGGGTTTAGGGCAGTGCAGCCGTGTTCGAGCAGTGTAGGGGGTCGTACTGGGGGTGGTTTTTCAGGGTTTAGGGCAGTGGTGTTCGGGCAGTGTAGGGGGTCTTGCTGGGGGTGGTGTTTTAAGGTTTAGGGCAATGGTTTGCGGGCAGTGTAGGGGGTCTTGCTGGGGCTGGTGTTTCAGGGTTTAGGGCAGTGCAGTGGTGTTCGGGCAGTGTAGGGGGTCGTGCAGGGGGTGGTGTTTCAGGGTTTAGGACAGTGCAGTGGTTTTCGGGCACTATAGGGGGTCGTGCAGGGGGGTGGTGTTTCAGGGTTTAGGGCAGTACAGTAGTGTTCAGGCAGTGCTGAGGGTGGTGTTTCAGGGTTTAGAGCAGTGCAGTGGTGTTCGGGCAGTGTAGGGGTCATGCTGGGTGTGGTGTTTCAGGGTTTAGGCAAGTACAGTGGTGTTCGAACAGTGTAGTGGGTCGTACTGGGGCTGGTGTTTTAAGGTTTAGGGTAGTGCAGTGGTGTTCTGGCAGTGTAGGGGGCGTGCTTGGGGTGGTGTTTTAGGGTTTAGGGTAGTGCAGTGGTGTTCGGGTAGTGTAGGGTGTCTTGCTGGGGGTGGTGTTTTAGGGTTTAGGGCAATGCAGTGGTATTCGGGCAGTGTAGGGGGTCGTGCTGGAGTGGCGTTTTAGGATTTAGGGCAGTGCAGTGGTGTTCGGGCAGTGTAGGGGGTCGTTCTGGGGGTGGTGTTTCAGGGTTTAGGGCAGTGCAGTGGTGTTCGGGCAGTGTAGGGGGTCATGCTGGGGGTGTTGTTTTTGGGTTTAGGGCAGTGCAGTGGTGTTCTGGTAGTGTAGGGGGTCGTGCTGGGGGTGGTGTTTCAGGGTTTAGGGCAGTGCAGTGGTGTTCGGGCAGTGTAGGGCGACTTGCAGGGGGTGGTGTTTCAGGGTTTAGGGCAGTGGTGTTTGGGCAGTGTAGGGTGTCTTGCTGGGGGTTGTGTTTCAGTGTTTCGAGCAGTGGTGCAGTGCTGTTCGGGCAGTGTAGGGGGTCATGCTGGGGGTGGTGTTTTAGGGTTTAGGACAGTGGTGTTCAGGCAGTGTTGGGGGTTGTGCTGGGGGTGGTGTTTTAGGGTTCAGGGCAGTGCAGTGGTGTTCTGGCAGTGCAGGGGGTCGTGCTCGGGTGGTGTCTCAGGGTATAGGGCAGTGCAGTAGTGTTCGGGCAGTGTAGGGGGTCGTGCAGGGGGTGGTGTTTCAGGGTTTAGGGCAGTGAAGTGGTGTTCGGGCAGTGTAGGGCGACTTGCAGGGGGTGGTGTTTCAGGGTTTAGGGCAGTGGTGTTTGGGCAGTGTAGGGTGTCTTGCTGGGGGTTGTGTTTCAGTGTTTCGAGCAGTGGTGCAGTGCTGTTCGGGCAGTGTAGTGGGTCTTGCAGGGGGTGGTGTTTCCGGGTTTAGGGCAGTACAGTGGTGTTCGGGCAGTGTAGGGGGTTGTGCTGGGGCTGGTGTTTCAGGGTTTAGGGCAGTGGTGTTTGGCAGTGTAGGGGTCTTGCTGGGGGTGGTGCTTCAGGGTTCAGGGCAGTGCAGTGGTGTTCGGGCATTATAGGCGTTCTTGCTGGGGGTGGCGTTTCAGGGTTTAGGGCAGTGCAGTGGTATTCAGGCAGTGTAGGGGGTCGTGCAGGGGGTGGTGTTTCAGGGATTAGGACAGTGCATTGGTGTTCGGGCAGTGCTGGGGGTGGTGTTTCAGAGTTCAGGGCAGTGCAGTTGTGTTTGGGCAGTGTAGGGGTCGTGCTGGGTGTGGTGTTTCAGGGTTTAGGGTAGTGCAGTGGTGTTCGGGCAGTGTAGTGGGTCTCGCTGGTGTTTTATGGTTTAGGGTAGTGCAGTGGTGTTCGGGCAGTGTAGGGGGTGTGCTGGGGGTGGTGTTTTAGGGTTTAGGGTAGTGCAGTGGTGTTCGGGCAGTGTAGGGGTCCTGATGGGGTGGTGTTTTAGGGGTTAGGGCAGTGCAGTTGTGTTCAGGCAGTGTAGGGGGTCGTGCTGGTGGTAGTGTTTTAGTGTTTAGGGCAGTGGTGTTCATGCAGTGTAGGGGGTCATGCTAGGGTGGTGTTTTTGGGTTTAGGGCAGTGCAGTGGTGTTCTGGCAGTGTAGGGGGTCGTGCTGGGGGTGGTGATTCAGGGTTTAGGGCAACGCAGCACTGTTCGGGCAGTGTAGGGGGTCATGCAGAGGGTGGTGTTTCAGGGTTTAGGGCAGTGCAGTGGTGTTCGGGCAGTGTAGGGGGTCTTGTAGGGGGTGGTGTTTCTGGGATTAGGGCAGTGGTGTTCGGGCAGTGTAGGGGGTCTTGCTGGGGGTGGTATTTCATGATTTAGGGCAGTGCAGTGGTGTTCGGGCAGTGTAAGGGGTCATGCTGGGGGTGGTGTTTCAGTGTTTAAGGCAGTGCAGTGGTGTTTGGGCAGTGTAGGGTGTTGTGCTGGGGCTGGTGTTTCAGGGTTTAGGGCAGTGCAGTGGTGTTCGGGCAGTGTAGGGGGTCGTGCGGGGCCTGGTGTTTCAGGGTTTAGGGCAGTGCAGTGGTTTTTGGGCAGTGTAGGGGGTCATGCGGGGCTGGAGTTTCAGGGTTTAGGGCAGTGCAGTGGCGTATGGGCAGTGTAGGGATCGTGCTGGGGCTGGTGTTTCAGGGTTTAGGGCAGTGCAGTGGTGTTCGGGCAGTGTAGGGGGTCGTGAGGGGGCTGGACTTTCAGGGTTTAGGGCAGAGCAGTGGTGTTCGGGCAGTGTAGGGGGTTTCCCTGGTGTTTTATGGTTTAGGGTAGTGCAGTGGTGTTCGGGCAGTGTAGGGGGTGTGCTGGGGTGGTGTTTTAGGGTTTAGGGTAGTGCAGTGGTGTTCGGGCAGTGTAGGGGTCCTGATGGGGTGGTGTTTTAGGGTTTAGGGCAGTGCAGTGGTTTTCTGGCAATGTAGTGGGTCTCGCTGGTGTTTTATGGTTTAGGGTAGTGCAGTGGTGTTCGGGCAGTGTAGGGGGTGTGCTGGGGGTGCTGTTTTAGGGTTTAGGGTAGTGCAGTGGTGTTCGGGCAGTGTAGGGGTCCTGATGGGGTGGTGTTTTAGGGTTTAGGGCAGTGCAGTGGTGTTCTGGAAGTGTAGGGGGTCGTGCTGGGGGTGGTGATTCAGGGTTTAGTGCAACGCAGCACTGTTCAGGCAGTGTAGGGGGTCATGCAGAGGGTGGTGTTTCAGGGTTTAGGGCAGTGCAGTGGTGTTCGGGCAGTGTAGGGGGTCTTGTAGGGGGTGGTGTTTCTGGGATTAGGGCAGTGGTGTTCGGGCAGTGTAGGGGGTCTTGCAGGGGGTGGTATTTCAGGATTTAGGGCAGTGCAGTGGTGTTCGGGCAGTGTAAGGGGTCATGCTGGGGGTGGTGTTTCAGTGTTTAAGGCAGTGCAGTGGTGTTTGGGCAGTGTAGGGTGTTGTGCTGGGGCTGGTGTTTCAGGGTTTAGGGCAGTGCAGTGGTGTTCGGGCAGTGTAGGGGGTCATGCGGGGCTGGAGTTTCAGGGTTTAGGGCAGTGCAGTGGCGTATGGGCAGTGTAGGGGTCGTGCTGGGGCTGGTGTTTCAGGGTTTAGGGCAGTGCAGTGGTGTTCGGGCAGTGTAGGGGGTCGTGAGGGGGCTGGTGTTTCAGGGTTTAGGGCAGTGCAGTGGTGTTCGGGCAGTGTAGGGGGTCGTGAGGGGGCTGGTGTTTCAGGGTTTAGGGCAGTGCAGTGGTGTTCGGGCAGTGTAGGGGGTCGTGCGGGGGCTGGTGTTTCAGGGTTTAGGGCAGTGCAGTGGTGTTCGGGCAGTGTAGGGGGTCGTGCGGGGGCTGGTGTTTCAGGGTTTAGGGCAGTGCAGTGGTGTTCCGGCAGTGTAGGGGGTCTTGCTGGGGGTGATGTTTCAGGCTTTAGGGCAGTGCAGTGGTGTTCGGGCAGTGTATGGGGTCCTGCTGGGGTTGGTGTTTCAGTGTTTAGGGCAGTGCAGTGGTATTCAGGCAGTGTAGGGGGTCGTGCAGGGGGGGTGGTGTTTCAGGGTTTAGGGCAGTGCAGTGGTGTTCGGGCAGTGCTGAGGGTGGTGTTTCAGGGTTTAGGGCAGTATAGTAGTGTTCAGGCAGTGCTGAGGGTGGTGTTTCAGGGTTTAGGGCAGTGCAGTGGTGTTCGGGCAATGTAGGGGTCATGCTGGGTGTGGTGTTTCAGGGTTTAGGGCAGTACAGTGGTGTTCGGACAGTGTAGTGGGTCGTGCTGGGGCTGGTGTTTTAAGGTTTAGGGTAGTGCAGTGGTGTTCTGGCAGTGTAGGGGGCGTGCTTGGGGTGGTGTTTTAGGGTTTAGGGTAGTGCAGTGGTGTTCGGGTAGTGTAGGGTGTCTTGCTGGGGGTGGTGTTTTAGGGTTTAGGGCAGTGCAGTGGTATTCGGGCAGTGTAGGGGGTCGTGCTGGGGTGGCGTTTCAGGGTTTAGGGCAGTGCAGTGGTGTTCGGGCAGTGTAGGGGTCATGCTGGGTGTGGTGTTTCAGGGTTTAGGGCAGTACAGTGGTGTTCGGACAGTGTAGTGGGTCGTGCTGGGGCTGGTGTTTTAAGGTTTAGGGTAGTGCAGTGGTGTTCTGGCAGTGTAGGGGGCGTGCTTGGGGTGGTGTTTTAGGGTTTAGGGTAGTGCAGTGGTGTTCGGGCAGTGTAGGGGGTCATGCTGGGGGTGGTGTTTTAGGGTTTAGGACAGTGGTGTTCAGGCAGTGTTGGGGGTTGTGCTGGGGGTGGTGTTTTAGGGTTCAGGGCAGTGCAGTGGTGTTCTGGCAGTGCAGGGGGTCGTGCTGGGGGTGGTGTCTCAGGGTATAGGGCAGTGCAGTAGTGTTCGGGCAGTGTAGGGGGTCGTGCAGGGGGTGATGTTTCAGGGTTTAGGGCAGTGGTGTTTGGGCAGTGTAGGGTGTCTTGCTGGGGGTTGGGTTTCAGAGTTTCGGGCAGTGGTGTAGTGCTGTTCGGGCAATGTAGGGGGTCTTGCATGGGCTGGTGTATCAGGGTTTAGGGCAGTGCAGCGGTGTTTGAGCAGTGTAGGGGGTCGTACTGGGGGTGGTTTTTCAGGGTTTAGGGCAGTGGTGTTCGGGCAGTGTAGGGGGTCTTGCTGGGGGTGGTGTTTCAGGGTTTAGGGCAATGGTTTGCGGGCAGTGTAGGGGGTCTTGCTGGGGCTGGTGTTTCAGGGTATAGGGCAGTGCAGTGGTGTTCGGGCAGTGTAGGGGGTCGTGCAGGGGGTGGTGTTTCAGGGTTTAGGGCAGTGCAGTGGTTTTCGGGCAGTATAGGGGGTCGTGCAGGGGAGTGGTGTTTCAGGGTTTAGGGCAGTACAGTAGTGTTCAGTCAGTGCTGAGGGTGGCGTTTCAGGGTTTAGGGCAGTGCAGTGGTGTTCGGGCAGTGTAGGGGTCATGCTGGGTGTGGTGTTTCAGGGTTTAGGACAGTACAGTGGTGTTCGGACAGTGTAGTGGGTCGTGCTGGGGCTGGTGTTTTAAGGTTTAGGGTAGAGCAGTGGTGTTCTGGCAGTGTAGGGGGCGTGCTTGGGGTGGTGTTTTAGGGTTTAGGGTAGTGCAGTGGTGTTCGGGTAGTGTAGGGTGTCTTGCTGGGGGTGGTGTTTTAGGGTTTAGGGCAGTGCACTGGTATTCGGGCAGCATAGGGGGTCGTGCTGGGGTGGCGTTTTAGGATTTAGGGCAGTGCAGTGGTGTTCGGGCAGTGTAGGGGGTCGTTCTGGGGGTGGTGTTTCAGGGTTTAGGGCAGTGCAGTGGTGTTCGGGCAGTGTAGGGGGTCGTGCTGGGGGTGGTGTTTTTGGGTTTAGGGCAGTGCAGTGGTGTTCTGGTAGTGTAGGGGGTTGTGCTGGGGGTGGTGTTTCAGGGTTTAGGGCAGTGCAGTGGTGTTCGGGCAGTGTAGGGGGTTGTACTGGTGGTGGTGTTTCAGGGTTTAGGGCAGTGGTGTTCGGGCAGTGTAGGGGGTCTTGCTGGGGGTGGTGTTTCAGGGTTTAGGGTAATGGTTTTTGGACAGTGTAGGGGGTCTTGCTGGGGCTGGTGTTTCAGGGTTTAGGGCAGTGCTGTGTTGTTCGTACAGTGTAGGGGGTCGTGCAGGGGGGTGGTGTTTCAGGGTTTAGGGCAGTGCAGTGGTGTTCGGGCAGTGCTAAGGGTGGTGTTTCAGGGTTTAGGGCAGTGCAGTGGTGTTCGGGCAGTGTAGGGGTCATGCTGGGTGTGGTGTTTCAGGGTTTAGGGCAGTACAGTGGCGTTCGGGCAGTGTAGTGGGTCGTGCTGGGGCTGGTGTTTTGTGGTTTAGGGTAGTGCAATGGTGTTCTGGCAGTGTAGGGGGTGTGCTTGGGGTGGTGTTTTAGTGTTTAGGGTAGTGCAGTGGTGTTCGGGTAGTGTAGGGGGTCGTGCTGGGGTGGTGTTTTAGGGTTTAAGTCAGTGCAGTCGTGTTCGGGCAGTGCAGGGGGTCGTGCTGGGGTGGTGTTTTAGGGTTTAGTGCAGTGCAGTGGTGTTCGGGCAGTGTAGGGGGTCATGATGGGGGTGGTGTTTTATGGTTTAGGGCAGTGGTGTTCGGGCAGTGTAGGGGTCATGCTGGGGGTGGTGTTTTAGGGTTTAGGGCAGTGCAGTGGTGTTCGGGCAGTGTAGGGGGTCGAGCTGGGGGTGATGTTTTAGGGTTTAGGGCAGTGCAGTGGTGTTCTGGTAGTGTAGGGGGTCGTGCTGGGGGTGGTGTTTCAGGGTTTAGGGCAGTGCAGTGGTGTTCGGGCAGTGTAGGGGGTCATGCTGGGGCTGGTGTTTCAGGGTTTAGGGCAGTGCAGTGGTGTTCGGGCAGTATAGGGGGTCATGCAGGGGCTGGTGTATCAGGGTTTAGGGCAGTGCAGTGGTGTTCGGGCAGTGTAGGGGGTCGTACTGGTGGTGGTGTTTCAGGGTTTAGGGCAGTGGTGTTCGGGCAGTGTAGGGGGTCTTGCTGGGGGTGGTGTTTCAGGGTTTAGGGTAATGGTTTTTGGGCAGTGTAGGGGGTCTTGCTGGGGCTGGTGTTTCAGGGTTTAGGGCAGTGCTGTGGTGTTGGTACAGTGTAGGGGGTCGTGCAGGGGGGTGGTGTTTCAGGGTTTAGGGCAGTGCAGTAGTGTTCGGGCAGTGCTGAGGGTGGTGTTTCAGGGTGTAGGGCAGTGCAGTGGTGTTCGGGCAGTGTAGGGGTCATGCTGGGTGTGGTGTTTCAGGGTTTAGGGCAGTACAGTGGTGTTCGGGCAGTGTAGTGGGTCGTGCTGGGGCTGGTGTTTTGTGGTTTAGGGTAGTGCAGTGGTGTTCTGGCAGTGTAGGGGGTGTGCTTGGGGTGGTGTTTTAGTGTTTAGGGTAGTGCAGTGGTGTTCGGGTAGTGTAGGGGGTCGTGCTGGGGTGGTGTTTTAGGGTTTAGGGCAGTGCAGTCGTGTTCGGGCAGTGCAGGGGGTCGTGCTGGGGTGGTGTTTTAGGGTTCAGTGCCGTGCAGTGGTGTTCGGGCAGTGTAGGGGTCGTGCTGGGGGTGGTGTTTCAGGGTTTAGGGCAGTGCAGTAGTGTTCGGGCAGTGTAGGGGGTCGTGCGGGGGTGGTGTTTCAGGGTTTAGGGCACTGCAATGGTGTTCGGGCAGTGTAGGGGGACTTGAAGGGGGTGGTGTTTCAGGGTTTAGGGCAGTGGTGTTCGGGCAGTGTAGGGGGTCTTGCTGGGGGTTGTGTTTCAGTGTTTTGGGTAGTGGTGCAGTGCTGTTCGGGCAGTGTAGTAGGTGTTGCAGGGGGTGGTGTTTCCGGGTTTAGGGCAGTGCTGTGATGTTTGGGCAGTGTAGGGGGTTGTGCAGGGGGTGGTGTTTCAGGGTTTAGGGCAGTGGTGATCGGGTAATGTAGGGGGTCTTGCTGGGGGTTGTGTTTCAGAGTTTCGGGCAGTGGTGTAGTGCTGTTCGGGCAATGTAGAGGGTCTTGCAGGGGGTGGTGTTTCAGGGTTTAGGGCAGGGCAGTGGTGTTCGGGCAGTGTAGGGGGTTGTGCTGGGGCTGGTGTTTCAGGGTTTTGGGCAGAGCAGTGGGTTCGGGCAGTGTAGGGTGTCGTGCTGGGGCTGGTGGTTCAGGGTTTAGGGCAGTGGTGTTTGGCAGTGTAGGGGTCTTGCTGGCGTTGGTGTTTCAGGGTTTAGGGCAGTGCAGTGGTGTTCGGGCAGTGTAGTGGGTCTTACTGGGGGTGGCGTTTCAGGGTTTAGGGCAGTGCAGTGGTATTCAGGCAGTGTAGGGGGTCGTGCAGGGGGTGGTGTTTCAGGGTTTAGGGCAGTGCAGTGGTGTTTGGGCAGTGCTGGGGGTGGTGTTTCAGGGTTTATGGCAGTGCAGTGGTGTTCGGGCAGTGTAGGGGTCGTGCTGGGTGTGGTGTTTCAGGGTTTAGGGCAGTGCAGTGGTGTTCGGGCAGTGTAGTGGGTCTCGCTGGGGCTGGTGTTTTAGGGCTTAGGGTAGTGCAGTAGTGTTCGGGCAGTGTAGGGGGCGTGCTGGGGGTGGTGTTTTAGGGTTTAGGGTAGTGCAGTGTTCTTCTGGCAATATAGGCGGTCGTGCTGGGGCTGGTGTTTCAGGGTTTAGGGCAGTGCAGTGGTCTTCAGGCAGTGTAGGGGGTCAAGCTGGGGCTGGTGTTTCAGGGTTTAGGACATTGCAGTGGTGTTCGGGCAGATTGGGGGTCATACTAGGGATGGTGTTTCAGGGTTTAGGGCAGTGCAGTGGTGTTCAGGCAGTGTAGGGGGTCGTGCTGGGGGTGGTGTTTTAGGGTTTAGGGCAGTGCAGTGGTGTTCAGGCAGTGTAGGGGGTCGTGCGGGGGCTGGTGTTTCAGGGTTTAGGGCAGTGCAGTGGTGTTCAGGCAGTGTAGGGGGTCATGCTGGGCCTGGTGTTTCAGGGTTTAGGGCAGTGCAGTGATGTTCGGGCAGTATAGGGTTCATGCAGGGGCTGGTGTATCAGGGTTTAGGGCAGTGCAGTGGTGTTCGGGCAGTGTAGGGGGTCGTACTGGTGGTGGTGTTTCAGGGTTTAGGGCAGTGGTGTTCGGGCAGTGTAGGGGGTCTTGCTGGGGGTGGTGTTTCAGGGTTTGGGGTAATGGTTTTTGGGCAGTGTAGGGGGGTCTTGCTGGGGCTGGTGTTTCAGGGTTTAGGGCAGTGCTGTGGTGTTCGTACAGTGTAGGGGGTCATGCAGGGGGGTGGTGTTTCAGGGTTTAGGGCAGTGCAGTGGTGTTCGGGCAGTGCTGAGGGTGGTGTTTCAGGGTTTAGGGCAGTGCAGTGGTGTTCGGGCAGTGTAGGGGTCATGCTGGGTGTGGTGTTTCAGGGTTTAGGGCAGTACAGTGGCGTTCGGGCAGTGTAGTGGGTCTTGCTGGGGCTGGTGTTTTGTGGTTCAGGGTAGTGCAGTGGTGTTCTGGCAGTGTAGGGGGTGTGCTTGGGGTGGTGTTTTAGTGCTTAGGGTAGTGCAGTGGTGTTCGGGTAGTATAGGGGGTCGTGCTGGGGTGGTGTTTTAGGGTTTAGGGCAGTGCAGTCGTATTCGGGCAGTGCAGGGGGTCATGCTGGGGTGGTGTTTTAGGGTTTAGTGCAGTGCAGTGGTGTTCGGGCAGTGTAGGGGGTCATGCTGGGGGTGGTGTTTCAGGGTTTAGGGCAGTGCTATGGTGTTCGGGCAGTGTAGGGGGACGTGCAGGGGGTGGTGTTTCAGGGGTTTAGGGCAGTGGTGTTCGGGCAGTGTAGGGGGACTTGCTGGGGGTTGTGTTTCAGTGTTTTGGGTAGTGGTGCAGTGCTGTTCGGGCAGTGTAGTAGGTGTTGCAGGGGGTGGTGTTTCCGGGTTTAGGGCAGTGCCTTGATGTTTGGGCAGTGTAGAGGGTTGTGCTGGGGCTGGTGTTTCAGGGTTTAGGACAGTGCAGTGGTGTTCGGGCAGTGTAGGGGGTTGTGCAGGGGGGGGTGTTTCAGGGTTTAGGGCAGTGGTGATCGGGTAATGTAGGGGGTCTTGCTGGGGGTTGTGTTTCAGAGTTTCGGGCAGTGGTGTAGTGCTGTTCGGGCAATGTAGGGGGTCTTGCAGGGGGTGGTGTTTCAGGGTATAGGGCAGTGCAGTGGTGTTCGGGCAGTGTAGGGGGTTGTGCTGGGGCTGGTGTTTCAGGGTTTTGGGCAGAGCAGTGTGTTCGGGCAGTGTAGGGTGTCGTACTGGGGCTGGTGGTTCAGGGTTTAGGGCAGTGGTGTTTGGCAGTGTTGGGGTCTTGCTGGAGTTGGTGTTTCAGGGTTTAGGGCAGTGCAGTGGTGTTCGGGCAGTGTAGTGGGTCTTACTGGGGGTGGCGTTTCAGGGTTTAGGGCAGTGCAGTGGTGTTTGGGCAGTGCTGGGGGTGGTGTTTCAGGGTTTAGGGCAGTGCAGTGGTGTACGGGCAGTGTAGGGGTCATGCTGGGTGTGGTGTTTCAGGGTTTAGGGCAGTGCAGTGGTGTTCGGGCAGTGTAGTGGGTCTCGCTGGGACTGGTGTTTTAGGGCTTAGGGTAGTGCAGTAGTGTTCGGGCAGTGTAGGGGGCATGCTGGGGGTGGTGTTTTAGGGTTTAGGGTAGTGCAGTGTTCTTCTGGCAATATAGGCGGTCGTGCTGGGGCTGGTGTTTCAGGGTTTAGGGCAGTGCAGTGGACTTCAGGCAGTCTAGGGGGTCAAGCTGGGGCTGGTGTTTCAGGGTTTAGGACATTGCAGTGGTGTTCGGGCAGTGTGGGGGTCATACTAGAGATGGTGTTTCAGGGTTTAGGGCAGTGCAGTGGTGTTCGGGCAGTGTAGGGGGTCGTGCTGGGGGTGGTGTTTCAGGGTTTAGGACATTGCAGTGGTGTTCGGGCAGTGTAGGGGGTCGTGCTGGGGCTGGTGTTTCAGGGTTTAGGGCAGTGCAGTGGTGTTCGGGCAGTGTAGGGGGTTGTGCTGGGGCTGGTGTTTTAGGGTTTTGGGCAAAGCAGTGGTGTTCGGGCAGTGTAGGGGGTTGTGCTTGGGCTGGTACTTCAGGGTTTTGGGCAGTGCAGTGGTGTTCGGGCAGTGTAGGGGGTTGTGCTGGGGCTGGTGTTTCAGGGTTTTGGACAAAGCAGTGGTGTTCGGACAGTGTAGGGTGTCGTGCTGGGGCTGGTTTTTCAGGGTTTAGGGCAGTGCAGTGGTGTTAGGGCAGTGTAGGGGGTTGTGCTGGAGCTGGTGTTTCAGGGTTTTGGACAAAGCAGTGGTGTTCGGGCAGTATAGGGTGTTGTGCTGGCGCTGGTGTTTCAGGGTTTAGGGCAGTGGTGTTTGGCAGTGTAGGGGTCTTGCTGGGGGTGGTGTTTCAGGGTTTAGGGCAGTGCAGTGGTGTTCCGGCAGTGTAGGGGGTCTTGCTGGGGGTGATGTTTCAGGCTTTAGGGCAGTGCAGTGGTGTTCGGGCAGTGTATGGGGTCCTGCTGGGGTTGGTGTTTCAGTGTTTAGGGCAGTGCAGTGGTATTCAGGCAGTATAGGGGGTCGTGCAGGGGGGTGGTGTTTCAGGGTTTTGGGCAGTGCAGTGGTGTTCGGGCAGTGCTGAAGGTGGTGTTTCAGGGTTTAGGGCAGTGCAGTGGTGTTTGGGCAGTGTAGGGGTCGTGCTGGGTGTGGTGTTTCAGGGTTTAGGGCAGTACACTGGCGTTCGGGCAGTGTAGTGGGTCGTGCTGGGGCTGGTGTTTTGTGGTTTAGGGTAGTGCAGTGGTGTTCTGGCAGTGTAGGGGTGTGCTTGGGGGGGTGTTTTAGTGTTTAGGGTAGTGCAGTGGTGTTCGGGTAGTGTAGGGGGTCGTGCTGGGGTGGTGTTTTAGGGTTTAGGGCTGTGCAGTCATGTTCGGGCAGTGCAGGGGGTCGTGCTGGGGTGGTGTTTTAGGGTTTAGTGCAGTGCAGTGGTGTTCGGGCAGTGTAGGGGTCGTGCTGGGTGTGGTGTTTCAGGGTTTAGGGCAGTACACTGGCGTTCGGGCAGTGTAGTGGGTCGTGCTGGGGCTGGTGTTTTGTGGTTTAGGGTAGTGCAGTGGTGTTCTGGCAGTGTAGGGGTGTGCTTGGGGTGGTGTTTTAGTGTTTAGGGTAGTGCAGTGGTGTTCGGGTAGTGTAGGGGGTCGTGCGGGGGTGGTGTTTCAGGGTTTAGGGCAGTGCAGTGGTGTTCGGGCAGTGTAGGGGGACTTGCAGAGGGTGGTGTTTCAGGGTTTAGGGCAGTGGTGTTCGGGCAGTGTAGGGGGTCTTGCTGGGGGTTGTGTTTCAGTGTTTCGGGCAGTGGTGCAGTGCTGTTCGGGCAGTGTAGTAGGTCTTGCAGGGGGTGGTGTTTCCGGGTTTAGGGCAGTGCAGTGGTGTTTGGGCAGTGTAGGGGGTTGTGCTGGGGCTGGTGTTTCAGGGTTTAGGGCAGTGGTGTTTGGCACTGTAGGGGTCTTGCTGGGGGTGGTGTTTCAGGGTTTAGGGCAGTGCAGTGGTGTTCGGGCAGTTCAGGGGGTCGTGCTGGGGTGGTGTTTTAGGGTTTAGTGCAGTGCAGTGGTGTTCGGGCAGTGTAGGGGGTCATGCTGGGGGTGGTGTTTTATGGTTTAGGGCAGTGGTGTTCGGGCAGTGTAGGGGTCGTGCTATGGGTGGTGTTTTAGGGTTTAGGGCAGTGCAGTGGTGTTCGGGCAGTGTAGGGGGTCGTACTTGGTGTGGTGTTTTAGGGTTTAGGGCAGTGCAGTGGTGTTCTGGTAGTGTAGGGGGTCGTGCTGGGGGTGGTGTTTCAGGGTTTAGGGCAGTGCAGTGGTGTTCGGGCAGTGTAGGGGGTCATGCTGGGGCTGGTGTTTCAAGGTTTAGGGCAGTGCAATGGTGTTCGGGCAGTATAGGGGGTCATGCAGGGGCTGGTGTATCAGGGTTTAGGGCAGTGCAGTGGTGTTCGGGCAGTGTAGGGGGTCGTACTGGTGGTAGTGTTTCAGGGTTTAGGGCAGTGGTGTTCGGGCAGTGTAGGGGGTCTTGCTGGGGGTGGTGTTTCAGGCTTTAGGGTAATGGTTTTTGGGCAGTGTAGGGGGTCTTGCTGGGGCTGGTGTTTCAGGGTTTAGGGCAGTGCTGTGGTGTTCGTACAGTGTAGGGGGTCATGCAGGGGGGTGGTGTTTCAGGGTTTAGGGCAGTGCAGTGGTGTTCGGGCAGTGCTGAGGGTGGTGTTTCAGGGTTTAGGGCAGTGCAGTGGTGTTCGGGCAGTGTAGGGGTCATGCTGGGTGTCGTGTTTCAGGGTTTAGGGCAGTACAGTGGCGTTCGGGCAGTGTAGTGGGTCGTGCTGGGGCTGGTGTTTTGTGGTTTAGGGTAGTGCAGTGGTGTTCTGGCAGTGTAGGGGGTGTGCTTGGGGTGGTGTTTTAGTGTTTAGGGTAGTGCAGTGGTGTTCGGGTAGTGTAGGGGGTCGTGCTGGCGTGGTGTTTTAGGGTTTAGGGCAGTGCAGTCGTGTTCGGGCAGTGCAGGGGGTCGTGCTGGGGTGGTGTTTTAGCGTTTAGTGCAGTGCAGTGGTGTTCAGGCAGTGTAGGGGGTCATGCTGGGGGTGGTGTTTTATGGTTTCGGGCAGTGGTGTTCGGGCAGTGTAGGGATCGTGCTGGGGGTGGTGTTTTAGGGTTTAGGGCAGTGCAGTGGTGTTCTGGAAGTGTAGGGGGTCATGCTGGGGGTGGTGTTTCAGGGTATAGGGCAGTGCAGTAGTGTTCGGGCAGTGTAGGGGGTCGTGCAGGGGTGGTGTTTCAGGGTTTAGGGCAGTGCAATGGTGTTCGGGCAGTGTAGGGGGACTTGCAGGGGGTGGTGTTTCAGGGTTTAGGGCAGTGGTGTTCGGGCAGTGTAGGGGGTCTTGCTGGGGGTTGTGTTTCAGTGTTTTGGGTAGTGGTGCAGTGCTGTTCGGGCAGTGTAGTAGGTGTTGCAGGGGGTGGTGTTTCCGGGTTTAGGGCAGTGCTGTGATGTTTGGGCAGTGTAGAGGGTTGTGCTGGAGCTGGTGTTTCAGGGTTTAGGACAGTGCAGTGGTGTTCGGGCAGTGTAGGGGGTTATGCAGGGGGTGGTGTTTCAGGGTTTAGGGCAGTGGTGATCGGGTAATGTAGGGGGTCTTGCTGGGGGTTGTGTTTCAGAGTTTCGGGCAGTGGTGTAGTGCTGTTCGGGCAATGTAGGGGGTCTTGCAGGGGGTGGTGTTTCAGGGTTTAGGGCAGTGCAGTGGTGTTCGGGCAGTGTAGGGGGTTGTGCTGGGGCTGGTGTTTCAGGGTTTTGGGCAGAGCAGTGGGTTCGGGCAGTGTAGGGTGTCGTGCTGGGGCTAGTGGTTCAGGGTTTAGGGCAGTGGTGTTTGGCAGTGTAGGGGTCTTGCTGGCGTTGGTGTTTCAGGGTTTAGGGCAGTGCAGTGGTGTTCGGGCAGTGTAGTGGTCTTACTGGGGGTGGCGTTTCAGGGTTTAGGGCAGTGCAGTGGTATTCAGGCAGTGTAGGGGGTCGTGCAGGGGGTGTTGTTTCAGGGTTTAGGGCAGTGCAGTGGTGTTTGGGCAGTGCTGGGGGTGGTGTTTTAGGGTTTAGGGCAGTGCAGTGGTGTTCGGGCAGTGTAGGGGTCATGCTGGGTGTGGTGTTTCAGGGTTTAGGGCAGTGCAGTGGTGTTCGGGCAGTGTAGTGGGTCTCGCTGGGGCTGGTGTTTTAGGGCTTAGGGTAGTGCAGTAGTGTTCGGGCAGTGTAGGGGGCGTGCTTGGGGTGGTGTTTTAGTGTTTAGGGTAGTGCAGTGGTGTTCGGGTAGTGTAGGGGGTCGTGCTGGCGTGGTGTTTTAGGGTTTAGGGCAGTGCAGTCGTGTTCGGGCAGTGCAGGGGGTCGTGCTGGGGTGGTGTTTTAGCGTTTAGTGCAGTGCAGTGGTGTTCAGGCAGTGTAGGGGGTCATGCTGGGGGTGGTGTTTTATGGTTTCGGGCAGTGGTGTTCGGGCAGTGTAGGGATCGTGCTGGGGGTGGTGTTTTAGGGTTTAGGGCAGTGCAGTGGTGTTCTGGAAGTGTAGGGGGTCATGCTGGGGGTGGTGTTTCAGGGTATAGGGCAGTGCAGTAGTGTTCGGGCAGTGTAGGGGGTCGTGCAGGGGTGGTGTTTCAGGGTTTAGGGCAGTGCAATGGTGTTCGGGCAGTGTAGGGGGACTTGCAGGGGGTTGTGTTTCAGTGTTTCGGGCAGTGGTGCAGTGCTGTTCAGGCAGTGTAGTAGGTCTTGCAGGGGGTGGTGTTTCCAGGTTTAGGGCAGTGCAGTGGTTTTTGGACAGTGTAGGGGGTTGTGCTGGGGCTGGTGTTTCAGGGTTTAGGGCAGTGGTGTTTGGCACTGTAGGGGTCTTGCTGGGGGTGGTGTTTCAGGGTTTAGGGCAGTGCAGTGGTGTTGGGGCAGTTCAGGGGGTCGTGCTGGGGTAGTGTTTTAGGGTTTAGTGCAGTGGTGTTCGGGCAGTGTAGGGGGTCATGCTGGGGGTGGTGTTTTATGGTTTAGGGCAGTGGTGTTCGGGCAGTGTAGGGGTCGTGCTGGGGTGGTGTTTTAGGGTTTAGGGCAGTGGTGTTCGGGCAGTGTAGGGGTCGTGCTGGGGGTGGTGTTTTAGGGTTTAGGGCAGTGCAGTGGTGTTCGGGCAGTGTAGGGGGTCTTGCTGGGTGTGGTGTTTTAGGGTTTAGGGCAGTGCAGTGGTGTTCTGGTAGTGTAGGGGGTCATGCTGGGGGTGGTGTTTCAGGGTTTAGGGCAGTGCAGTGGTGTTCGGGCAGTGTAGGGGGTCTTGTTGGGGGTGGTGTTTCAGGGTTTAGGGTAATGGTTTTTGGGCAGTGTAGGGGGTCTTGCTGGGGCTGGTGTTTCAGGGTTTAGGGCAGTGCTGTGGTGTTCGTACAGTGTAGGGGGTCGTGCAGGGGGGGTGGTGTTTCAGGGTTTAGGGCAGTGCAGTGGTGTTCGGGCAGTGCTGAGGGTGGTGTTTCAGGGTTTAGGGCAGTGCAGTGGTGTTCGGGCAGTGTAGGGGTCATGCTGGGTGTAGTGTTTCAGGGTTTAGGGCAGTACAGTGGCGTTCGGGCAGTGTAGTGGGTCGTGCTGGGGCTGGTGTTTTTTGGTTTAGGGTAGTGCAGTGGTGTTCTGGCAGTGTAGGGGGTGTGCTTGGGGTGGTGTTTTAGTGTTTAGGGCAGCGCAGTGGTGTTCGGGTAGTGTAGGGGGTCATGCTGGGGTGGTGTTGTAGGGTTTAGTGCAGTGCAGTGGTGTTCAGGCAGTGTAGGGGGTCATGCTGGGGGTGGTGTTTTATGGTTTAGGGCAGTGGTGTTCGGGCAGTGTAGGGGTCGTGCTGGGGGTGGTGTTTTAGGGTTTAGGGCAGTGCAGTGGTGTTCTGGAAGTGTAGGGGGTCGTGCTGGGGGTGGTGTTTCAGGGTATAGGGCAGTGCAGTAGTGTTTGGGCAGTGTAGGGGGTCGTGCGGGGGTGGTGTTTCAGGGTTTAGGGCAGTGCAATGGTGTTCGGGCAGTGTAGGGGGACTTGCAGGGGGTGGTGTTTCAGGGTTTAGGGCAGTGGTGTTTGGGCAGTGTAGGGGGTCTTGCTGGGGGTTGTGTTTCAGTGTTTTGGGTAGTGGTGCACTGCTGTTCGGGCAGTGTAGTAGGTGTTGCAGGGGGTGGTGTTTCCGGGTTTAGGGCAGTGCTGTGATGTTTGGGCAGTGTAGAGGGTTGTGCTGGAGTTGGTGTTTCAGGGTTTAGGACAGTGCAGTGGTGTTCGGGCAGTGTAGGGGGTTGTGCAGGGGGTGGTGTTTCAGGGTTTAGGGCAGTGGTGATCGGGTAATGTAGGGGGTCTTGCTGGGGGTTGTGTTTCAGAGTTTCGGGCAGTGGTGTAGTGCTGTTCGGGCAATGTAGGGGGTCTTGCAGGGGGTGGTGTTTCAGGATTTAGGGCAGTGCAGTGGTGTTCGGGCAGTGTAGGGGGTTGTGCTGGGGCTGGTGTTTCAGGGTTTTGGGCAGAGCAGTGGGTTCGGGCAGTGTAGGGTGTCGTGCTGGGGCTGGTGGTTCAGGGTTTAGGGCAGTGGTGTTTGGCAGTGTAGGGGTCTTGCTGGCGTTGGTGTTTCAGGGTTTAGGGCAGTGCAGTGGTGTTCGGGCAGTGTAGTGGGTCTTACTGGGGGTGGCGTTTCAGGGTTTAGGGCAGTGCAGTGGTATTCAGGCAGTGTAGGGGGTCGTGCAGGGGGTGTTGTTTCAGGGTTTAGGGCAGTACAGTGGCGTTCGGGCAGTGTAGTGGGTCGTGCTGGGGCTGGTGTTTTGTGGTTTAGGGTAGTGCAGTGGTGTTCTGGCAGTGTAGGGGGTGTGCTTGGGGTGGTGTTTTAGTGTTTAGGGTAGTGCAGTGGTGTTCGGGTAGTGTAGGGGGTCGTGCTGGGGTGGTGTTTTAGGGTTTAGGGCAGTGCAGTCGTGTTCGGGCAGTGCAGGGGGTCGTGCTGGGGTGGTGTTTTAGGGTTTAGTGCAGTGCAGTGGTGTTCAGGCAGTGTAGGGGGTCATGCTGGGGGTGGTGTTTTATGGTTTAGGGCAGTGGTGTTCGGGCAGTGTAGGGATCGTGCTGGGGGTGGTGTTTTAGGGTTTAGGGCAGTGCAGTGGTGTTCTGGAAGTGTAGGGGGTCATGCTGGGGGTGGTGTTTCAGGGTATAGGGCAGTGCAGTAGTGTTCGGGCAGTGTAGGGGGTCGTGCGGGGGTGGTGTTTCAGGGTTTAGGGCAGTGCAATGGTGTTCGGGCAGTGTAGGGGGACTTGCAGGGGGTGGTGTTTCAGGGTTTAGGGCAGTGGTGTTCGGTCAGTGTAGGGGGTCTTGCTGGGGGTTGTGTTTCAGTGTTTTGGGTAGTGGTGCAGTGCTGTTCGGGCAGTGTAGTAGGTGTTGCAGGGGGTGGTGTTTCCGGGTTTAGGGCAGTGCTGTGATGTTTGGGCAGTGTAGAGGGTTGTGCTGGAGCTGGTGTTTCAGGGTTTAGGACAGTGCAGTGGTGTTCGGGCAGTGTAGGGGGTTGTGCAGGGGGTGGTGTTTCAGGGTTTAGAGCAGTGGTGATCGGGTAATGTAGGGGGTCTTGCTGGGGGTTGTGTTTCAGAGTTTCGGGCAGTGGTGTAGTGCTGTTCGGGCAATGTAGGGGGTCTTGCAGGGGGTGGTGTTTCAGGGTTTAGGGCAGTGCAGTAGTGTTCGGGCAGTGTAGGGGGTTGTGCTGGGGCTGGTGTTTCAGGGTTTTGGGCAGAGCAGTGGGTTTGGGCAGTGTAGGGTGTCGTGCTGGGGCTGGTGGTTCAGGGTTTAGGGCAGTGGTGTTTGGCAGTGTAGGGGTCTTGCTGGCGTTGGTGTTTCAGGGTTTAGGGCAGTGCAGTGGTCTTCGGGCAGTGTAGTGGTCTTACTGGGGGTGGCGTTTCAGGGTTTAGGGCAGTGCAGTGGTATTCAGGCAGTGTAGGGGGTCGTGCAGGGGGTGTTGTTTCAGGGTTTAGGGCAGTGCAGTGGTGTTTGGGCAGTGCTGGGGGTGGTGTTTCAGGGTTTAGGGCAGTGCAGTTGTTTTTGGGCAGTGTAGGGGTCGTGCTGGGTGTGGTGTTTCAGGGTTTAGGGCAGTGCAGTGGTGTTCGGGCAGTGCTGAAGGTGGTGTTTCAGGGTTTAGGGTAGTGCAGTGGTGTTCGGGCAGTGTAGGGGTCATGCTGGGTGTGGTGTTTCAGGGTTTAGGGCAGTACAGTGGCTTCGGGCAGTGTAGTGGGTCGTGCTGGGGCTGGTGTTTTGTGGTTTAGGGTAGTGCAGTGGTGTTCTGGCAGTGTAGGGGGTGTGCTTGGGGTGGTGTTTTAGTGCTTAGGGTAGTGCAGTGGTGTTCGGGTAGTGTAGGGGGTCGTGCTGGGGTGGTGTTTTAGGGTTTAGGGCAGTGCAGTTGTGTTCGGGCAGTGCAGGGGGTCGTGCTGGGGTGGTGTTTTAGGGTTTAGTGCAGTGCAGTGGTGTTCGGGCAGTGTAGGGGGTCATGCTGGGGGTGGTGTTTTATGGTTTAGGGCAGTGGTGTTCGGGCAGTGTAGGGGTCGTGCTGGGGGTGGTGTTTTAGGGTTTAGGGCAGTGCAGTGGTGTTCTGGAATGTAGGGGGTCGTGCTGGGGGTGGTGTTTCAGGGTATAGGGCAGTGCAGTAGTGTTCGGGCAGTGTAGGGGGTCGTGCGGGGGTGGTGTTTCAGGGTTTAGGGCAGTGCAATGGTGTTCGGGCAGTGTAGGGGGACTTGCAGGGGGTGGTGTTTCAGGGTTTAGGGCAGTGGTGTTCGGGCAGTGTAGGGGGTCTTGCTGGGGGTTGTGTTTCAGTGTTTTGGGTAGTGGTGCAGTGCTGTTCGGGCAGTGTAGTAGGTGTTGCAGGGGGTGGTGTTTCCAGGTTTAGGGCAGTGCTGTGATGTTTGGGCAGTGTAGAGGGTTGTGCTGGGGCTGGTGTTTCAGGGTTTAGGACAGTGCAGTGGTGTTCGGGCAGTGTAGGGGGTTGTGCAGGGGGTGGTGTTTCAGGGTTTAGGGCAGTGGTGATCGGGTAATGTAGGGGGTCTTGCTGGGGGTTGTGTTTCAGAGTTTCGGGCAGTGGTGTAGTGCTGTTCGGGCAATGTAGGGGGTCTTGCAGGGGGTGGTGTTTCAGGGTTTAGGGCAGTGCAGTGGTGTTCGGGCAGTGTAGGGGGTTGTGCTGGGGCTGGTGTTTCAGGGTTTTGGGCAGAGCAGTGGGTTTGGGCAGTGTAGGGTGTCGTGCTGGGGCTGGTGGTTCGGGGTTTAGGGCAGTGGTGTTTGGCAGTGTTGGGGTCTTGCTGGAGTTGGTGTTTCAGGGTTTAGGGCAGTGCAGTGGTGTTCGGGCAGTGTAGTGGGTCTTACTGGGGTGGCGTTTCAGGGTTTAGGGCAGTGAAGTGGTATTCAGGCAGTATAGGGGGTCGTGCAGGGGGTGTGTTTCAGGGTTTAGGGCAGTGCAGTAGTGTTTGGGCAGTGCTGGGGGTGGTGTTTCAGGGTTTAGGGCAGTGCAGTGGTGTTCGGGCAGTGTAGGGGTCGTGCTGGGTGTGGTTTTTCAGGGTTTAGGGCAGAGCAGTGGTGTTCGGGCAGTGTAGTGGGTCTCGCTGGGACTGGTGTTTTAGGGCTTAGGGTAGTGCAGTAGTGTTCGGGCAGTGTAGGGGGCGTGCTGGGGGTGGTGTTTTAGGGTTTAGGGTAGTGCAGTGTTCTTCTGGCAATATAGGTGGTCGTGCTGGGGCTGGTGTTTCAGGGTTTAAGGCAGTGCAGTGGTCTTCAGGCAGTGTAGGGGGTCAAGCTGGGGCTGGTGTTTCAGGGTTTAGGACATTGCAGTGGTGTTCGGGCAGTGTGGGGGTCATACTTGGGATGGTGTTTCAGGGTTTAGGGCAGTGCAGTGGTGTTCGGGCAGTGTAGGGGGTCGTGCTGGGGGTGGTGTTTCAGGGTTTAGGACATTGCAGTGGTGTTCGGGCAGTGTAGGGGGTCGTGCTGGGGCTGGTGTTTCAGGGTTTAGGGCAGTGCAGTGGTGTTCGGGCAGTGTAGGGGGTTGTGCTGGGGCTGGTGTTTTAGGGTTTTGGGCAAAGCAGTGGTGTTCGGGCAGTGTAGGGGGTTGTGCTTGGGCTGGTGTTTCAGGGTTTTGGGCAGTGCAGTGGTGTTCGGGCAGTGTAGGGGGTTGTGCTGGGGCTGGTGTTTCAGGGTTTTGGACAAAGCAGTGGTGTTCGGACAGTGTAGGGTGTCGTGCTGGGGCTGGTTTTTCAGTGTTTAGGGCAGTGCAGTGGTGTTAGGGCAGTGTAGGGGGTTGTGCTGGAGCTGGTGTTTCAGGGTTTTGGACAAAGCAGTGGTGTTCGGGCAGTATAGGGTGTTGTGCTGGGGCTGGTGTTTCAGGGTTTAGGGCAGTGGTGTTTGGCAGTGTAGGGGTCGTGCTGGGGGTGGTGTTTCAGGGTTTAGGGCAGTGCAGTGGTGTTCCGGCAGTGTAGGGGGTCTTGCTGGGGGTGATGTTTCAGGCTTTAGGGCAGTGCAGTGGTGTTCGGGCAGTGTATGGGGTCCTGCTGGGGTTGGTGTTTCAGTGTTTAGGGCAGTGCAGTGGTATTCAGGCAGTGTAGGGGGTCATGCAGGGGGTGGTGTTTTAGGGTTTAGGGCAGTGCAGTGGTGTTCGGGCAGTGCTGAAGGTGGTGTTTCAGGGTTTAGGGTAGTGCAGTGGTGTTCGGGCAGTGTAGGGGTCATGCTGGGTGTGGTGTTTCAGGGTTTAGGGCAGTACACTGGCGTTCGGGCAGTGTAGTGGGTCGTGCTGGGGCTGGTGTTTTGTGGTTTAGGGTAGTGCAGGGGTGTTCTGGTAGTGTAGGGGTGTGCTTGGGGTGGTGTTTTAGTGTTTAGGGTAGTGCAGTGGTGTTCGGGTAGTGTAGGGGGTCGTGCTGGGGTGGTGTTTTAGGGTTTAGGGCAGTGCAGTCATGTTCGGGCAGTGCAGGGGGTCGTGCTGGGGTGGTGTTTTAGGGTTTAGTGCAGTGCAGTGGTGTTCGGGCAGTGTAGGGGTCGTGCTGGGTGTGGTGTTTCAGGGTTTAGGGCAGTACACTGGCGTTCGGGCAGTGTAGTGGGTCGTGCTGGGGCTGGTGTTTTGTGGTTTAGGGTAGTGCAGTGGTGTTCTGGCAGTGTAGGGGTGTGCTTGG
Organism: Triturus cristatus; assembly: GCF_964204655.1. Taxonomy (NCBI): domain Eukaryota; kingdom Metazoa; phylum Chordata; class Amphibia; order Caudata; family Salamandridae; genus Triturus; species Triturus cristatus. The sequence goes on from NC_140579.1 coordinate 762,814,899, forward strand.
GGTGGTGTTTTAGTGTTTAGGGTAGTGCAGTGGTGTTCGGGTAGTGTAGGGGGTCGTGCTGGGGTGGTGTTTCAGGGTATAGGGCAGTGCAGTAGTGTTTGGGCAGTGTAGGGGGTCGTGCGGGGGTGGTGTTTCAGGGTTTAGGGCAGTGCAGTGGTGTTCGGGCACTGTAGGGGGTCTTGCTGGGGGTTGTGTTTCAGTGTTTCGGGCAGTGGTGCAGTGCTGTTCGGGCAGTGTAGTAGGTCTTGCAGGGGGTGGTGTTTCCAGGTTTAGGGCAGTGCAGTGGTGTTTGGGCAGTGTAGGGGGTTGTGCTGGGGCTGGTGTTTCAGGGTTTAGGGCAGTGGTGTTTGGCACTGTAGGGGTCTTGCTGGGGGTGGTGTTTCAGGGTTTAGGGCAGTGCAGTGGTGTTGGGGCAGTTCAGGGGGTCGTGCTGGGGTGGTGTTTTAGGGTTTAGTGCAGTGGTGTTCGGGCAGTGTAGGGGGTCATGCTGGGGGTGGTGTTTTATGGTTTAGGGCAGTGGTGTTCGGGCAGTGTAGGGGTCGTGCTGGGGTGGTGTTTTAGGGTTTAGGGCAGTGGTGTTCGGGCAGTGTAGGGGTCGTGCTGGGGGTGGTGTTTCAGGGTTTAGGGCAGTGGTGTTCGGGCAGTGTAGGGGGTCTTGCTGGGGGTGGTGTTTCAGGGTTTGGGGTAATGGTTTTTGGGCAGTGTAGGGGGTCTTGCTGGGGCTGGTGTTTCAGGGTTTAGGGCAGTGCTGTGGTGTTCGTACAGTGTAGGGGGTCATGCAGGGGGGTGGTGTTTCAGGGTTTAGGGCAGTGCAGTGGTGTTCGGGCAGTGCTGAGGGTGGTGTTTCAGGGTTTAGGGCAGTGCAGTGGTGTTCGGGCAGTGTAGGGGTCATGCTGGGTGTGGTGTTTCAGGGTTTAGGGCAGTACAGTGGCGTTCGGGCAGTGTAGTGGGTCTTGCTGGGGCTGGTGTTTTGTGGTTTAGGGTAGTGCAGTGGTGTTCTGGCAGTGTAGGGGGTGTGCTTGGGGTGGTGTTTTAGTGCTTAGGGTAGTGCAGTGGTGTTCGGGTAGTGTAGGGGGTCGTGCTGGGGTGGTGTTTTAGGGTTTAGGGCAGTGCAGTCGTATTCGGGCAGTGCAGGGGGTTGTGCTGGGGTGGTGTTTTAGGGTTTAGGGCAGTGCAGTGGTGTTTGGGCAGTGTAGTGGGTCTTACTGGGGGTGGCGTTTCAGGGTTTAGGGCAGTGCAGTGGTATTCAGGCAGTGTAGGGGGTCATGCAGGGGGTGGTGTTTCAGGGTTTAGGGCAGTGCAGTGGTGTTTGGGCAGTGCTGGGGGTGGTGTTTCAGGGTTTAGGGCAGTGCAGTGGTGTTCGGGCAGTGTAGGGGTCATGCTGGGTGTGGTGTTTCAGGGTTTAGGGCAGTGCAGTGGTGTTCGGGCAGTGTAGTGGGTCTCGCTGGGACTGGTGTTTTAGGGCTTAGGGTAGTGCAGTAGTGTTCGGGCAGTGTAGGGGGCATGCTGGGGGTGGTGTTTTAGGGTTTAGGGTAGTGCAGTGTTCTTCTGGCAATATAGGCGGTCGTGCTGGGGCTGGTGTTTCAGGGTTTAGGGCAGTGCAGTGGACTTCAGGCAGTCTAGGGGGTCAAGCTGGGGCTGGTGTTTCAGGGTTTAGGACATTGCAGTGGTGTTCGGGCAGTGTGGGGGTCATACTAGGGATGGTGTTTCAGGGTTTAGGGCAGTGCAGTGGTGTTCGGGCAGTGTAGGGGGTCGTGCTGGGGGTGGTGTTTCAGGGTTTAGGACATTGCAGTGGTGTTCGGGCAGTGTAGGGGCTCGTGCTAGGGCTGGTGTTTCAGGGTTTAGGGCAGTGCAGTGGTGTTCGGGCAGTGTAGGGGGTTGTGCTGGGGCTGGTGTTTTAGGGTTTTGGGCAAAGCAGTGGTGTTCGGGCAGTGTAGGGGGTTGTGCTTGGGCTGGTACTTCAGGGTTTTGGGCAGTGCAGTGGTGTTCGGGCAGTGTAGGGGGTTGTGCTGGGGCTGGTGTTTCAGGGTTTTGGACAAAGCAGTGGTGTTCGGACAGTGTAGGGTGTCGTGCTGGGGCTGGTTTTTCAGGGTTTAGGGCAGTGCAGTGGTGTTAGGGCAGTGTAGGGGGTTGTGCTGGAGCTGGTGTTTCAGGGTTTTGGACAAAGCAGTGGTGTTCGGGCAGTATAGGGTGTTGTGCTGGGGCTGGTGTTTCAGGGTTTAGGGCAGTGGTGTTTGGCAGTGTAGGGGTCTTGCTGGGGGTGGTGTTTCAGGGTTTAGGGCAGTGCAGTGGTGTTCCGGCAGTGTAGGGGGTCTTGCTGGGGGTGATGTTTCAGGCTTTAGGGCAGTGCAGTGGTGTTCGGGCAGTGTATGGGGTCCTGCTGGGGTTGGTGTTTCAGTGTTTAGGGCAGTGCTGTGGTATTCAGGCAGTATAGGGGGTCGTGCAGGGGGGTGGTGTTTCAGGGTTTAGGGCAGTGCAGTGGTGTTCGGGCAGTGCTGAAGGTGGTGTTTCAGGGTTTAGGGCAGTGCAGTGGTATTCGGGCAGTGTAGGGGTCGTGCTGGGTGTGGTGTTTCAGGGTTTAGGGCAGTACACTGGCGTTCGGGCAGTGTAGTGGGTCGTGCTGGGGCTGGTGTTTTGTGGTTTAGGGTAGTGCAGTGGTGTTCTGGCAGTGTAGGGGTGTGCTTGGGGTGGTGTTTTAGTGTTTAGGGTAGTGCAGTGGTGTTCGGGTAGTGTAGGGGGTCGTGCTGGGGTGTTGTTTTAGGGTTTAGGGCAGTGCAGTCATGTTCGGGCAGTGCAGGGGGTCGTGCTGGGGTGGTGTTTTAGGGTTTAGTGCAGTGCAGTGGTGTTCGGGCAGTGTAGGGGTCGTGCTGGGTGTGGTGTTTCAGGGTTTAGGGCAGTACACTGGCGTTCGGGCAGTGTAGTGGGTCGTGCTGGGGCTGGTGTTTTGTGGTTTAGGGTAGTGCAGTGGTGTTGTGGCAGTGTAGGGGTGTGCTTGGGGTGGTGTTTTAGTGTTTAGGGTAGTGCAGTGGTGTTCGGGTAGTGTAGGGGGTCGTGCTGGGGTGGTGTTTCAGGGTATAGGGCAGTGCAGTAGTGTTTGGGCAGTGTAGGGGGTCGTGCGGGGGTGGTGTTTCAGGGATTAGGGCAGTGCAGTGGTGTTCGGGCAGTGTAGGGGGACTTGCAGAGGGTGGTGTTTCAGGGTTTAGGGCAGTGGTGTTCGGGCAGTGTTGGGGGTCTTGCTGGGGGTTGTGTTTCAGTGTTTCGGGCAGTGGTGCAGTGCTGTTCGGGCAGTGTAGTAGGTCTTGCAGGGGGTGGTGTTTCCGGGTTTAGGGCAGTGCAGTGGTGTTTGGGCAGTGTAGGGGGTTGTGCTGGGGCTGGTGTTTCAGGGTTTAGGGCAGTGGTGTTTGGCACTGTAGGGGTCTTGCTGGGGGTGGTGTTTCAGGGTTTAGGGCAGTGCAGTGGTGTTCGGGCAGATCAGGGGTCATGCTGGGGTGGTGTTTTAGGGTTTAGTGCAGTGCAGTGGTGTTCGGGCAGTGTAGGGGGTCATGCTGGGGGTGGTGTTTTATGGTTTAGGGCAGTGGTGTTCGGGCAGTGTAGGGGTCGTGCTGGGGGTGGTGTTTTAGGGTTTAGGGCAGTGCAGTGGTGTTCGGGCAGTGTAGGGGGTCGTACTGGGTGTGGTGTTTTAGGGTTTAGGGCAGTGCAGTGGTGTTCTGGTAGTGTAGGGGGTCGTGCTGGGGGTGGTGTTTCAGGGTTTAGGGCAGTGCAGTGGTGTTCGGGCAGTGTAGGGGGTCATGCTGGGGCTGGTGTTTCAAGGTTTAGGGCAGTGCAATGGTGTTCGGGCAGTATAGGGGGTCATGCAGGGGCTGGTGTATCAGGGTTTAGGGCAGTGCAGTGGTGTTCGGGCAGTGTAGGGGGTCGTACTGGTGGTGGTGTTTCAGGGTTTAGGGCAGTGGTGTTCGGGCAGTGTAGGGGGTCTTGCTGGGGGTGGTGTTTCAGGCTTTAGGGTAATGGTTTTTGGGCAGTGTAGGGGGTCTTGCTGGGGCTGGTGTTTCAGGGTTTAGGGCAGTGCTGTGGTGTTCGTACAGTGTAGGGGGTCATGCAGGGGGGTGGTGTTTCAGGGTTTAGGGCAGTGCAGTGGTGTTCGGGCTGTGCTGAGGGTGGTGTTTCAGGGTTTAGGGCAGTGCAGTGGTGTTCGGGCAGTGTAGGGGTCATGCTGGGTGTGGTGTTTCAGGGTTTAGGGCAGTACAGTGGCGTTCGGGCAGTGTAGTGGGTCGTGCTGGGGCTGGTGTTTTGTGGTTTAGGGTAGTGCAGTGGTGTTCTGGCAGTGTAGGGGGTGTGCTTGGGGTGGTGTTTTAGTGTTTAGGGTAGTGCAGTGGTGTTCGGGTAGTGTAGGGGGTCGTGCTGGCGTGGTGTTTTAGGGTTTAGGGCAGTGCAGTCGTGTTCGGGCAGTGCAGGGGGTCGTGCTGGGGTGGTGTTTTAGGGTTTAGTGCAGTGCAGTGGTGTTCAGGCAGTGTAGGGGGTCATGCTGGGGGTGGTGTTTTATGGTTTAGGGCAGTGGTGTTCGGGCAGTGTAGGGATCGTGCTGGGGGTGGTGTTTTAGGGTTTAGGGCAGTGCAGTGGTGTTCTGGAAGTGTAGGGGGTCATGCTGGGGGTGGTGTTTCAGGGTATAGGGCAGTGCAGTAGTGTTCGGGCAGTGTAGGGGGTCGTGCGGGGGTGGTGTTTCAGGGTTTAGGGCAGTGCAATGGTGTTCGGGCAGTGTAGGGGGACTTGCAGGGGGTGGTGTTTCAGGGTTTAGGGCAGTGGTGTTCGGGCAGTGTAGGGGGTCTTGCTGGGGGTTGTGTTTCAGTGTTTTGGGTAGTGGTGCAGTGCTGTTCGGGCAGTGTAGTAGGTGTTGCAGGGGGTGGTGTTTCCGGGTTTAGGGCAGTGCTGTGCTGTTTGGGCAGTGTAGAGGGTTGTGCTGGAGATGGTGTTTCAGGGTTTAGGACAGTGCAGTGGTGTTCGGGCAGTGTAGGGGTTTATGCAGGGGGTGGTGTTTCAGGGTTTAGGGCAGTGGTGATCGGGTAATGTAGGGGGTCTTGCTGGGGGTTGTGTTTCAGAGTTTCGGGCAGTGGTGTAGTGCTGTTCGGGCAATGTAGGGGGTCTTGCAGGGGGTGGTGTTTCAGGGTTTAGGGCAGTGCAGTGGTGTTCGGGCAGTGTAGGGGGTTGTGCTGGGGCTGGTGTTTCAGGGTTTTGGGCAGAGCAGTGGGTTCGGGCAGTGTAGGGTGTCGTGCTGGGGCTAGTGGTTCAGGGTTTAGGGCAGTGGTGTTTGGCAGTGTAGGGGTCTTGCTGGCGTTGGTGTTTCAGGGTTTAGGGCAGTGCAGTGGTGTTCGGGCAGTGTAGTGGTCTTACTGGGGGTGGCGTTTCAGGGTTTAGGGCAGTGCAGTGGTATTCAGGCAGTGTAGGGGGTCGTGCAGGGGGTGTTGTTTCAGGGTTTAGGGCAGTGCAGTGGTGTTTGGGCAGTGCTGGGGGTGGTGTTTTAGGGTTTAGGGCAGTGCAGTGGTGTTCGGGCAGTGTAGGGGGTCTTGCTGGGGGTTGTGTTTCAGTGTTTTGGGTAGTGGTGCAGTGCTGTTCGGGCAGTGTAGTAGGTGTTGCAGGGGGTGGTGTTTCCAGGTTTAGGGCAGTGCTGTGATGTTTGGGCAGTGTAGAGGGTTGTGCTGGGGCTGGTGTTTCAGGGTTTAGGACAGTGCAGTGGTGTTCGGGCAGTGTAGGGGGTTGTGCAGGGGGTGGTGTTTCAGGGTTTAGGGCAGTGGTGATCGGGTAATGTAGGGGGTCTTGCTGGGGGTTGTGTTTCAGAGTTTCGGGCAGTGGTGTAGTGCTGTTCGGGCAATGTAGGGGGTCTTGCAGGGGGTGGTGTTTCAGGGTTTAGGGCAATGCAGTGGTGTTCGGGCAGTGTAGGGGGTTGTGCTGGGGCTGGTGTTTCAGGGTTTTGGGCAGAGCAGTGGGTTTGGGCAGTGTAGGGTGTCGTGCTGGGGCTGGTGGTTCGGGGTTTAGGGCAGTGGTGTTTGGCAGTGTTGGGGTCTTGCTGGAGTTGGTGTTTCAGGGTTTAGGGCAGTGCAGTGGTGTTCGGGCAGTGTAGTGGGTCTTACTGGGGTGGCGTTTCAGGGTTTAGGGCAGTGAAGTGGTATTCAGGCAGTATAGGGGGTCGTGCAGGGGGTGTGTTTCAGGGTTTAGGGCAGTGCAGTAGTGTTTGGGCAGTGCTGGGGGTGGTGTTTCAGGGTTTAGGGCAGTGCAGTGGTGTTCGGGCAGTGTAGGGGTCGTGCTGGGTGTGGTTTTTCAGGGTTTAGGGCAGAGCAGTGGTGTTCGGGCAGTGTAGTGGGTCTCGCTGGGACTGGTGTTTTAGGGCTTAGGGTAGTGCAGTAGTGTTCGGGCAGTGTATGGGGCGTGCTGGGGGTGGTGTTTTAGGGTTTAGGGTAGTGCAGTGTTCTTCTGGCAATATAGGTGGTCGTGCTGGGGCTGGTGTTTCAGGGTTTAAGGCAGTGCAGTGGTCTTCAGGCAGTGTAGGGGGTCAAACTGGGGCTGGTGTTTCAGGGTTTAGGACATTGCAGTGGTGTTCGGGCAGTGTGGGGGTCATACTTGGGATGGTGTTTCAGGGTTTAGGGCAGTGCAGTGGTGTTCGGGCAGTGTAGGGGGTCGTGCTGGGGGTGGTGTTTCAGGGTTTAGGACATTGCAGTGGTGTTCGGGCAGTGTAGGGGGTCGTGCTGGGGCTGGTGTTTCAGGGTTTAGGGCAGTGCAGTGGTGTTCGGGCAGTGTAGGGGGTTGTGCTGGGGCTGGTGTTTTAGGGTTTTGGGCAAAGCAGTGGTGTTCGGGCAGTGTAGGGGGTTGTGCTTGGGCTGGTGTTTCAGGGTTTTGGGCAGTGCAGTGGTGTTCGGGCAGTGTAGGGGGTTGTGCTGGGGCTGGTGTTTCAGGGTTTTGGACAAAGCAGTGGTGTTCGGACAGTGTAGGGTGTCGTGCTGGGGCTGGTTTTTCAGGGTTTAGGGCAGTGCAGTGGTGTTAGGGCAGTGTAGGGGGTTGTGCTGGAGCTGGTGTTTCAGGGTTTTGGACAAAGCAGTGGTGTTCGGGCAGTATAGGGTGTTGTGCTGGGGCTGGTGTTTCAGGGTTTAGGGCAGTGGTGTTTGGCAGTGTAGGGGTCGTGCTGGGGGTGGTGTTTCAGGGTTTAGGGCAGTGCAGTGGTGTTCCGGCAATGTAGGGGGTCTTGCTGGGGGTGATGTTTCAGGCTTTAGGGCAGTGCAGTGGTGTTCGGGCAGTGTATGGGGTCCTGCTGGGGTTGGTGTTTCAGTGTTTAGGGCAGTGCAGTGGTATTCAGGCAGTGTAGGGGGTCATGCAGGGGGTGGTGTTTTAGGGTTTAGGGCAGTGCAGTGGTGTTCGGGCAGTGCTGAAGGTGGTGTTTCAGGGTTTAGGGTAGTGCAGTGGTGTTCGGGCAGTGTAGGGGTCATGCTGGGTGTGGTGTTTCAGGGTTTAGGGCAGTACACTGGCGTTCGGGCAGTGTAGTGGGTCGTGCTGGGGCTGGTGTTTTGTGGTTTAGGGTAGTGCAGGGGTGTTCTGGCAGTGTAGGGGTGTGCTTGGGGTGGTGTTTTAGTGTTTAGGGTAGTGCAGTGGTGTTCGGGTAGTGTAGGGGGTCGTGCTGGGGTGGTGTTTTAGGGTTTAGGGCAGTGCAGTCATGTTCGGGCAGTGCAGGGGGTCGTGCTGGGGTGGTGTTTTAGGGTTTAGTGCAGTGCAGTGGTGTTCGGGCAGTGTAGGGGTCGTGCTGGGTGTGGTGTTTCAGGGTTTAGGGCAGTACACTGGCGTTCGGGCAGTGTAGTGGGTCGTGCTGGGGCTGGTGTTTTGTGGTTTAGGGTAGTGCAGTGGTGTTCTGGCAGTGTAGGGGTGTGCTTGGGGTGGTGTTTTAGTGTTTAGGGTAGTGCAGTGGTGTTCGGGTAGTGTAGGGGGTCGTGCTGGGGTGGTGTTTCAGGGTATAGGGCAGTGCAGTAGTGTTTGGGCAGTGTAGGGGGTCGTGCGGGGGTGGTGTTTCAGGGTTTAGGGCAGTGCAGTGGTGTTCGGGCACTGTAGGGGGTCTTGCTGGGGGTTGTGTTTCAGTGTTTCGGGCAGTGGTGCAGTGCTGTTCGGGCAGTGTAGTAGGTCTTGCAGGGGGTGGTGTTTCCAGGTTTAGGGCAGTGCAGTGGTGTTTGGTGAGTGTAGGGGGTTGTGCTGGGGCTGGTGTTTCAGGGTTTAGGGCAGTGGTGTTTGGCACTGTAGGGGTCTTGCTGGGGGTGGTGTTTCAGGGTTTAGGGCAGTGCAGTGGTGTTGGGGCAGTTCAGGGGGTCGTGCTGGGGTGGTGTTTTAGGGTTTAGTGCAGTGGTGTTCGGGCAGTGTAGGGGGTCATGCTGGGGGTGGTGTTTTATGGTTTAGGGCAGTGGTGTTCGGGCAGTGTAGGGGTCGTGCTGGGGTGGTGTTTTAGGGTTTAGGGCAGTGGTGTTCGGGCAGTGTAGGGGTCGTGCTGGGGGTGGTGTTTTAGGGTTTAGGGCAGTGCAGTGGTGTTCGGGCAGTGTAGGGGGTCGTGCTGGGTGTGGTGTTTTAGGGTTTAGGGCAGTGCAGTGGTGTTTGGGCAGTGCTGGGGGTGGTGTTTCAGGGTTTAGGGCAGTGCAGTGGTGTTCGGGCAGTGTAGGGGTCGTGCTGGGTGTGGTGTTTCAGGGTTTAGGGCAGTGCAGTGGTCTTCGGGCAGTGTAGTGGGTCTCGCTGGGGCTGGTGTTTTAGGGCTTAGGGTAGTGCAGTAGTGTTCGGGCAGTGTAGGGGGCGTGCTGGGGGTGGTGTTTTAGGGTTTAGGGTAGTGCAGTGTTCTTCTGGCAATATAGGCGGTTGTGCTGGGGCTGGTGTTTCAGGGTTTAGGGCAGTGCAGTGGTCTTCAGGCAGTGTAGGGGGTCAAGCTGGGGCTGGTGTTTCAGGGTTTAGGACATTGCAGTGGTGTTCGGGCAGTTTGGGGGTCATACTAGGGATGGTGTTTTAGGGTTTAGGGCAGTGCAGTGGTGTTCGGGCAGTGTAGGGGGTCGTGCTGGGGGTGGTGTTTTAGGGTTTAGGGCAGTGCAGTGGTGTTCAGGCAGTGTAGGGGGTCGTGCGGGGGCTGGTGTTTCAGGGTTTAGGGCAGTGCAGTGATGTTCGGGCAGTATAGGGTTCATGCAGGGGCTGGTGTATTAGGGTTTAGGGCAGTGCAGTGGTGTTCGGGCAGTGTAGGGGGTCGTACTGGTGGTGGTGTTTCAGGGTTTAGGGCAGTGGTGTTCGGGCAGTGTAGGGGGTCTTGCTGGGGGTGGTGTTTCAGGGTTTGGGGTAATGGTTTTTGGGCAGTGTAGGGGGTCTTGCTGGGGCTGGTGTTTCAGGGTTTAGGGCAGTGCTGTGGTGTTCGTACAGTGTAGGGGGTCATGCAGGGGGGTGGTGTTTCAGGGTTTAGGGCAGTGCAGTGGTGTTCGGGCAGTGCTGAGGGTGGTGTTTCAGGGTTTAGGGCAGTGCAGTGGTGTTCGGGCAGTGTAGGGGTCATGCTGGGTGTGGTGTTTCAGGGTTTAGGGCAGTACAGTGGCGTTCGGGCAGTGTAGGGGGTGTGCTTGGGGTGGTGTTTTAGTGCTTAGGGTAGTGCAGTGGTGTTCGGGTAGTGTAGGGGGTCGTGCTGGGGTGGTGTTTTAGGGTTTAGGGCAGTGCAGTCGTATTCGGGCAGTGCAGGGGGTTGTGCTGGGGTGGTGTTTTAGGGTTTAGGGCAGTGCAGTGGTGTTTGGGCAGTGTAGTGGGTCTTACTGGGGGTGGCGTTTCAGGGTTTAGGGCAGTGCAGTGGTATTCAGGCAGTGTAGGGGGTCATGCAGGGGGTGGTGTTTCAGGGTTTAGGGCAGTGCAGTGGTGTTTGGGCAGTGCTGGGGGTGGTGTTTCAGGGTTTAGGGCAGTGCAGTGGTGTTCGGGCAGTGTAGGGGTCATGCTGGGTGTGGTGTTTCAGGGTTTAGGGCAGTGCAGTGGTGTTCGGGCAGTGTAGTGGGTCTTGCTGGGACTGGTGTTTTAGGGCTTAGAGTAGTGCAGTAGTGTTCGGGCAGTGTAGGGGGCATGCTGGGGGTGGTGTTTTAGGGTTTAGGGTAGTGCAGTGTTCTTCTGGCAATATAGGCGGTCGTGCTGGGGCTGGTGTTTCAGGGTTTAGGGCAGTGCAGTGGACTTCAGGCAGTCTAGGGGGTGAAGCTGGGGCTGGTGTTTCAGGGTTTAGGACATTGCAGTGGTGTTCGGGCAGTGTGGGGGTCATACTAGGGATGGTGTTTCAGGGTTTAGGGCAGTGCAGTGGTGTTCGGGCAGTGTAGGGGGTCGTGCTGGGGGTGGTGTTTCAGGGTTTAGGACATTGCAGTGGTGTTCGGGCAGTGTAGGGGGTCGTGCTTGGGCTGGTACTTCAGGGTTTTGGGCAGTGCAGTGGTGTTCGGGCAGTGTAGGGGGTTGTGCTGGGGCTGGTGTTTCAGGGTTTTGGACAAAGCAGTGGTGTTCGGACAGTGTAGGGTGTCGTGCTGGGGCTGGTTTTTCAGGGTTTAGGGCAGTGCAGTGGTGTTAGGGCAGTGTAGGGGGTTGTGCTGGAGCTGGTGTTTCAGGGTTTTGGACAAAGCAGTGGTGTTCGGGCAGTATAGGGTGTTGTGCTGGGGCTGGTGTTTCAGGGTTTAGGGCAGTGGTGTTTGGCAGTGTAGGGGTCTTGCTGGGGGTGGTGTTTCAGGGTTTAGGGCAGTGCAGTGGTGTTCCGGCAGTGTAGGGGGTCTTGCTGGGGGTGATGTTTCAGGCTTTAGGGCAGTGCAGTGGTGTTCGTTCAGTGTATGGGGTCCTGCTGGGGTTGGTGTTTCAGTGTTTAGGGCAGTGCTGTGGTATTCAGGCAGTATAGTGGGTCTCGCTGGGGCTGGTGTTTTAGGGCTTAGGGTAGTGCAGTAGTGTTCGGGCAGTGTAGGGGGCGTGCTGGGGGTGGTGTTTTAGGGTTTAGGGTAGTGCAGTGTTCTTGTGGCAATATAGGCGGTTGTGCTGGGGCTGGTGTTTCAGGGTTTAGGGCAGTGCAGTGGTCTTCAGGCAGTGTAGGGGGTCAAGCTGGGGCTGGTGTTTCAGGGTTTAGGACATTGCAGTGGTGTTCGGGCAGTTTGGGGGTCATACTAGGGATGGTGTTTTAGGGTTTAGGGCAGTGCAGTGGTGTTCGGGCAGTGTAGGGGGTCGTGCTGGGGGTGGTGTTTTAGGGTTTAGGGCAGTGCAGTGGTGTTCAGGCAGTGTAGGGGGTCGTGCGGGGGCTGGTGTTTCAGGGTTTAGGGCAGTGCAGTGATGTTCGGGCAGTATAGGATTCATGCAGGGGCTGGTGTATTAGGGTTTAGGGCAGTGCAGTGGTGTTCGGGCAGTGTAGGGGGTCGTACTGGTGGTGGTGTTTCAGGGTTTAGGGCAGTGGTGTTCGGGCAGTGTAGGGGGTCTTGCTGGGGGTGGTGTTTCAGGGTTTGGGGTAATGGTTTTTGGGCAGTGTAGGGGGTCTTGCTGGGGCTGGTGTTTCAGGGTTTAGGGCAGTGCTGTGGTGTTCGTACAGTGTAGGGGGTCATGCAGGGGGGTGGTGTTTCAGGGTTTAGGGCAGTGCAGTGGTGTTCGGGCAGTGCTGAGGGTGGTGTTTCAGGGTTTAGGGCAGTGCAGTGGTGTTCGGGCAGTGTAGGGGTCATGCTGGGTGTGGTGTTTCAGGGTTTAGGGCAGTACAGTGGCGTTCGGGCAGTGTAGGGGGTGTGCTTGGGGTGGTGTTTTAGTGCTTAGGGTAGTGCAGTGGTGTTCGGGTAGTGTAGGGGGTCGTGCTGGGGTGGTGTTTTAGGGTTTAGGGCAGTGCAGTCGTATTCGGGCAGTGCAGGGGGTTGTGCTGGGGTGGTGTTTTAGGGTTTAGGGCAGTGCAGTGGTGTTTGGGCAGTGTAGTGGGTCTTACTGGGGGTGGCGTTTCAGGGTTTAGGGCAGTGCAGTGGTATTCAGGCAGTGTAGGGGGTCATGCAGGGGGTGGTGTTTCAGGGTTTAGGGCAGTGCAGTGGTGTTTGGGCAGTGCTGGGGGTGGTGTTTCAGGGTTTAGGGCAGTGCAGTGGTGTTCGGGCAGTGTAGGGGTCATGCTGGGTGTGGTGTTTCAGGGTTTAGGGCAGTGCAGTGGTGTTCGGGCAGTGTAGTGGGTCTCGCTGGGACTGGTGTTTTAGGGCTTAGGGTAGTGCAGTAGTGTTCGGGCAGTGTAGGGGGCATGCTGGGGGTGGTGTTTTAGGGTTTAGGGTAGTGCAGTGTTCTTCTGGCAATATAGGCGGTCGTGCTGGGGCTGGTGTTTCAGGGTTTAGGGCAGTGCAGTGGACTTCAGGCAGTCTAGGGGGTCAAGCTGGGGCTGGTGTTTCAGGGTTTAGGACATTGCAGTGGTGTTCGGGCAGTGTGGGGGTCATACTAGGGATGGTGTTTCAGGGTTTAGGGCAGTGCAGTGGTGTTCGGGCAGTGTAGGGGGTCGTGCTGGGGGTGGTGTTTCAGGGTTTAGGACATTGCAGTGGTGTTCGGGCAGTGTAGGGGGTCGTGCTAGGGCTGGTGTTTCAGGGTTTAGGGCAGTGCAGTGGTGTTCGGGCAGTGTAGGGGGTTGTGCTGGGGCTGGTGTTTTAGGGTTTTGGGCAAAGCAGTGGTGTTCGGGCAGTGTAGGGGGTTGTGCTTGGGCTGGTACTTCAGGGTTTTGGGCAGTGCAGTGGTGTTCGGGCAGTGTAGGGGGTTGTGCTGGGGCTGGTGTTTCAGGGTTTTGGACAAAGCAGTGGTGTTCGGACAGTGTAGGGTGTCGTGCTGGGGCTGGTTTTTCAGGGTTTAGGGCAGTGCAGTGGTGTTAGGGCAGTGTAGGGGGTTGTGCTGGAGCTGGTGTTTCAGGGTTTTGGACAAAGCAGTGGTGTTCGGGCAGTATAGGGTGTTGTGCTGGGGCTGGTGTTTCAGGGTTTAGGGCAGTGGTGTTTGGCAGTGTAGGGGTCTTGCTGGGGGTGGTGTTTCAGGGTTTAGGGCAGTGCAGTGGTGTTCCGGCAGTGTAGGGGGTCTTGCTGGGGGTGATGTTTCAGGCTTTAGGGCAGTGCAGTGGTGTTCGGGCAGTGTATGGGGTCCTGCTGGGGTTGGTGTTTCAGTGTTTAGGGCAGTGCTGTGGTATTCAGGCAGTATAGGGGGTCGTGCAGGGGGGTGGTGTTTCAGGGTTTAGGGCAGTGCATTGGTGTTCGGGCAGTGCTGAAGGTGGTGTTTCAGGGTTAGGGCAGTGCAGTGGTGTTCGGGCAGTGTAGGGGTCGTGCTGGGTGTGGTGTTTCAGGGTTTAGGGCAGTACACTGGCATTCGGGCAGTGTAGTGGGTCGTGCTGGGGCTGGTGTTTTGTGGTTTAGGGTAGTGCAGTGGTGTTCTGGCAGTGTAGGGGTGTGCTTGGGGTGGTGTTTTAGTGTTTAGGGTAGTGCAGTGGTGTTCGGGTAGTGTAGGGGGTCGTGCTGGGGTGTTGTTTTAGGGTTTAGGGCAGTGCAGTCATGTTCGGGCAGTGCAGGGGGTCGTGCTGGGGTGGTGTTTTAGGGTTTAGTGCAGTGCAGTGGTGTTCGGGCAGTGTAGGGGTCGTGCTGGGTGTGGTGTTTCAGGGTTTAGGGCAGTACACTGGCGTTCGGGCAGTGTAGTGGGTCGTGCTGGGGCTGGTGTTTTGTGGTTTAGGGTAGTGCAGTGGTGTTGTGGCAGTGTAGGGGTGTGCTTGGGGTGGTGTTTTAGTGTTTAGGGTAGTGCAGTGGTGTTCGGGTAGTGTAGGGGGTCGTGCTGGGGTGGTGTTTCAGGGTATAGGGCAGTGCAGTAGTGTTTGGGCAGTGTAGGGGGTCGTGCGGGGGTGGTGTTTCAGGGATTAGGGCAGTGCAGTGGTGTTCGGGCAGTGTAGGGGGACTTGCAGAGGGTGGTGTTTCAGGGTTTAGGGCAGTGGTGTTCGGGCAGTGTTGGGGGTCTTGCTGGGGGTTGTGTTTCAGTGTTTCGGGCAGTGGTGCAGTGCTGTTCGGGCAGTGTAGTAGGTCTTGCAGGGGGTGGTGTTTCCGGGTTTAGGGCAGTGCAGTGGTGTTTGGGCAGTGTAGGGGGTTGTGCTGGGGCTGGTGTTTCAGGGTTTAGGGCAGTGGTGTTTGGCACTGTAGGGGTCTTGCTGGGGGTGGTGTTTCAGGGTTTAGGGCAGTGCAGTGGTGTTCGGGCAGTTCAGGGGGTCATGCTGGGGTGGTGTTTTAGGGTTTAGTGCAGTGCAGTGGTGTTCGGGCAGTGTAGGGGGTCATGCTGGGGGTGGTGTTTTATGGTTTAGGGCAGTGGTGTTCGGGCAGTGTAGGGGTCGTGCTGGGGGTGGTGTTTTAGGGTTTAGGGCAGTGCAGTGGTGTTCGGGCAGTGTAGGGGGTCGTACTGGGTGTGGTGTTTTAGGGTTTAGGGCAGTGCAGTGGTGTTCTGGTAGTGTAGGGGGTCGTGCTGGGGGTGGTGTTTCAGGGTTTAGGGCAGTGCAGTGGTGTTCGGGCAGTGTAGGGGGTCATGCTGGGGCTGGTGTTTCAAGGTTTAGGGCAGTGCAATGGTGTTCGGGCAGTATAGGGGGTCATGCAGGGGCTGGTGTATCAGGGTTTAGGGCAGTGCAGTGGTGTTCGGGCAGTGTAGGGGGTCGTACTGGTGGTGGTGTTTCAGGGTTTAGGGCAGTGGTGTTCGGGCAGTGTAGGGGGTCTTGCTGGGGGTGGTGTTTCAGGCTTTAGGGTAATGGTTTTTGGGCAGTGTAGGGGGTCTTGCTGGGGCTGGTGTTTCAGGGTTTAGGGCAGTGCTGTGGTGTTCGTACAGTGTAGGGGGTCATGCAGGGGGGTGGTGTTTCAGGGTTTAGGGCAGTGCAGTGGTGTTCGGGCAGTGCTGAGGGTGGTGTTTCAGGGTTTAGGGCAGTGCAGTGGTGTTCGGGCAGTGTAGGGGTCATGCTGGGTGTGGTGTTTCAGGGTTTAGGGCAGTACAGTGGCGTTCGGGCAGTGTAGTGGGTCGTGCTGGGGCTGGTGTTTTGTGGTTTAGGGTAGTGCAGTGGTGTTCTGGCAGTGTAGGGGGTGTGCTTGGGGTGGTGTTTTAGTGTTTAGGGTAGTGCAGTGGTGTTCAGGTAGTGTAGGGGGTCGTGCTGGCGTGGTGTTTTAGGGTTTAGGGCAGTGCAGTCGTGTTCGGGCAGTGCAGGGGGTCGTGCTGGGGTGGTGTTTTAGGGTTTAGTGCAGTGCAGTGGTGTTCAGGCAGTGTAGGGGGTCATGCTGGGGGTGGTGTTTTATGGTTTAGGGCAGTGGTGTTCGGGCAGTGTAGGGATCGTGCTGGGGGTGGTGTTTTAGGGTTTAGGGCAGTGCAGTGGTGTTCTGGAAGTGTAGGGGGTCATGCTGGGGGTGGTGTTTCAGGGTATAGGGCAGTGCAGTAGTGTTCGGGCAGTGTAGGGGGTCGTGCGGGGGTGGTGTTTCAGGGTTTAGGGCAGTGCAATGGTGTTCGGGCAGTGTAGGGGGACTTGCAGGGGGTGGTGTTTCAGGGTTTAGGGCAGTGGTGTTCGGGCAGTGTAGGGGGTCTTGCTGGGGGTTGTGTTTCAGTGTTTTGGGTAGTGGTGCAGTGCTGTTCGGGCAGTGTAGTAGGTGTTGCAGGGGGTGGTGTTTCCGGGTTTAGGGCAGTGCTGTGCTGTTTGGGCAGTGTAGAGGGTTGTGCTGGAGCTGGTGTTTCAGGGTTTAGGACAGTGCAGTGGTGTTCGGGCAGTGTAGGGGGTTATGCAGGGGGTGGTGTTTCAGGGTTTAGGGCAGTGGTGATCGGGTAATGTAGGGGGTCTTGCTGGGGGTTGTGTTTCAGAGTTTCGGGCAGTGGTGTAGTGCTGTTCGGGCAATGTAGGGGGTCTTGCAGGGGGTGGTGTTTCAGGGTTTAGGGCAGTGCAGTGGTGTTCGGGCAGTGTAGGGGGTTGTGCTGGGGCTGGTGTTTCAGGGTTTTGGGGCAGAGCAGTGGGTTCGGGCAGTGTAGGGTGTCGTGCTGGGGCTAGTGGTTCAGGGTTTAGGGCAGTGGTGTTTGGCAGTGTAGGGGTCTTGCTGGCGTTGGTGTTTCAGGGTTTAGGGCAGTGCAGTGGTGTTCGGGCAGTGTAGTGGTCTTACTGGGGGTGGCGTTTCAGGGTTTAGGGCAGTGCAGTGGTATTCAGGCAGTGTAGGGGGTCGTGCAGGGGGTGTTGTTTCAGGGTTTAGGGCAGTGCAGTGGTGTTTGGGCAGTGCTGGGGGTGGTGTTTTAGGGTTTAGGGCAGTGCAGTGGTGTTCAGGCAGTGTAGGGGTCGTGCTGGGTGTGGTGTTTCAGGGTTTAGGGCAGTGCAGTGGTGTTCGGGCAGTGTAGTGGGTCTCGCTGGGGCTGGTGTTTTAGGGCTTAGGGTAGTGCAGTAGTGTTCGGGCAGTGTAGGGGGCGTGCTGGGGGTGGTGTTTCAGGGTTTAGGGCAGTGCAGTGGTGTTCGGGCAGTGTAGGGGTCATGCTGGGTGTGGTGTTTCAGGGTTTAGGGCAGTACAGTGGCTTCAGGCAGTGTAGTGGGTCGTGCTGGGGCTGGTGTTTTGTGGTTTAGGGTAGTGCAGTGGTGTTCTGGCAGTGTAGGGGGTGTGCTTGGGGTGGTGTTTTAGTGCTTAGGGTAGTGCAGTGGTGTTCGGGTAGTGTAGGGGGTCGTGCTGGGGTGGTGTTTTAGGGTTTAGGGCAGTGCAGTTGTGTTCGGGCAGTGCAGGGGGTTGTGCTGGGGTGGTGTTTTAGGGTTTAGTGCAGTGCAGTGGTGTTCGGGCAGTGTAGGGGGTCATGCTGGGGGTGGTGTTTTATGGTTTAGGGCAGTGGTGTTCGGGCAGTGTAGGGGTTGTGCTGGGGGTGGTGTTTTAGGGTTTAGGGCAGTGCAGTGGTGTTCTGGAATGTAGGGGGTCGTGCTGGGGGTGGTGTTTCAGGGTATAGGGCAGTGCAGTAGTGTTCGGGCAGTGTAGGGGGTCGTGCGGGGGTGGTGTTTAAGGGTTTAGGGCAGTGCAATGGTGTTCGGGCAGTGTAGGGGGACTTGCAGGGGGTGGTGTTTCAGGGTTTAGGGCAGTGGTGTTCGGGCAGTGTAGGGGGTCTTGCTGGGGGTTGTGTTTCAGTGTTTTGGGTAGTGGTGCATGCTGTTCGGGCAGTGTAGTAGGTGTTGCAGGGGGTGGTGTTTCCAGGTTTAGGGCAGTGCTGTGATGTTTGGGCAGTGTAGAGGGTTGTGCTGGGGCTGGTGTTTCAGGGTTTTGGGCAGAGCAGTGGGTTCGGGCAGTGTAGGGTGTCGTGCTGGGGCTGGTGGTTCGGGGTTTAGGGCAGTGGTGTTTGGCAGTGTTGGGGTCTTGCTGGAGTTGGTGTTTCAGGGTTTAGGGCAGTGCAGTGGTGTTCGGGCAGTGTAGTGGGTCTTACTGGGGTGGCGTTTCAGGGTTTAGGGCAGTGCAGTGGTATTCAGGCAGTATAGGGGGTCGTGCAGGGGGTAGTGTTTCAGGGTTTAGGGCAGTGCAGTGGTGTTTGGGCAGTGCTGGGGGTGGTGTTTCAGGGTTTAGGGCAGTGCAGTGGTGTTCGGGCAGTGTAGGGGTCATGCTGGGTGTGGTTTTTCAGGGTTTAGGACATTGCAGTGGTGTTCGGGCAGTGTAGGGGGTCGTGCTGGGGCTGGTGTTTCAGGGTTTAGGGCAGTGCAGTGGTGTTCGGGCAGTGTAGGGGGTTGTGCTGGGGCTGGTGTTTTAGGGTTTTGGGCAAAGCAGTGGTGTTCGGGCAGTGTAGGGGGTTGTGCTTGGGCTGGTACTTCAGGGTTTTGGGCAGTGCAGTGGTGTTCGGGCAGTGTAGGGGGTTGTGCTGGGGCTGGTGTTTCAGGGTTTTGGACAAAGCAGTGGTGTTCGGACAGTGTAGGGTGTCGTGCTGGGGCTGGTTTTTCAGGGTTTAGGGCAGTGCAGTGGTGTTAGGGCAGTGTAGGGGGTTGTGCTGGAGCTGGTGTTTCAGGGTTTTGGACAAAGCAGTGGTGTTCGGGCAGTATAGGGTGTTGTGCTGGGGCTGGTGTTTCAGGGTTTAGGGCAGTGGTGTTTGGCAGTGTAGGGGTCTTGCTGGGGGTGGTGTTTCAGGGTTTAGGGCAGTGCAGTGGTGTTCCGGCAGTGTAGGGGGTCTTGCTGGGGGTGATGTTTCAGGCTTTAGGGCAGTGCAGTGGTGTTCGGGCAGTGTATGGGGTCCTGCTGGGGTTGGTGTTTCAGTGTTTAGGGCAGTGCAGTGGTATTCAGGCAGTAAAGGGGGTCGTGCAGGGGGGTGGTGTTTCAGGGTTTAGGGCAGTGCAGTGGTGTTCGGGCAGTGCTGAAGGTGGTGTTTCAGGGTTTAGGGCAGTGCAGTGGTGTTCGGGCAGTGTAGGGGTCGTGCTGGGTGTGGTGTTTCAGGGTTTAGGGCAGTACACTGGCGTTCGGGCAGTGTAGTGGGTCGTGCTGGTGGTGGTGTTTCAGGGTTTAGGGCAGTGGTGTTCGGGCAGTGTAGGGGGTCTTGCTGGGGGTGGTGTTTCAGGCTTTAGGGTAATGGTTTTTGGGCAGTGTAGGGGGTCTTGCTGGGGCTGGTGTTTCAGGGTTTAGGGCAGTGCTGTGGTGTTCGTACAGTGTAGGGGGTCATGCAGGGGGGTGGTGTTTCAGGGTTTAGGGCAGTGCAGTGGTGTTCGGGCAGTGCTGAGGGTGGTGTTTCAGGGTTTAGGGCAGTGCAGTGGTGTTCGGGCAGTGTAGGGGTCATGCTGGGTGTGGTGTTTCAGGGTTTAGGGCAGTACAGTGGCGTTCGGGCAGTGTAGTGGGTCGTGCTGGGGCTGGTGTTTTGTGGTTTAGGGTAGTGCAGTGGTGTTCTGGCAGTGTAGGGGGTGTGCTTGGGGTGGTGTTTTAGTGTTTAGGGTAGTGCAGTGGTGTTCGGGTAGTGTAGGGGGTCGTGCTGGCGTGGTGTTTTAGGGTTTAGGGCAGTGCAGTCGTGTTCGGGCAGTGCAGGGGGTCGTGCTGGGGTGGTGTTTTAGGGTTTAGTGCAGTGCAGTGGTGTTCAGGCAGTGTAGGGGGTCATGCTGGGGGTGGTGTTTTATGGTTTAGGGCAGTGGTGTTCGGGCAGTGTAGGGATCGTGCTGGGGGTGGTGTTTTAGGGTTTAGGGCAGTGCAGTGGTGTTCTGGAAGTGTAGGGGGTCATGCTGGGGGTGGTGTTTCAGGGTATAGGGCAGTGCAGTAGTGTTCGGGCAGTGTAGGGGGTCGTGCGGGGGTGGTGTTTCAGGGTTTAGGGCAGTGCAATGGTGTTCGGGCAGTGTAGGGGGACTTGCAGGGGGTGGTGTTTCAGGGTTTAGGGCAGTGGTGTTCGGGCAGTGTAGGGGGTCTTGCTGGGGGTTGTGTTTCAGTGTTTTGGGTAGTGGTGCAGTGCTGTTCGGGCAGTGTAGTAGGTGTTGCAGGGGGTGGTGTTTCCGGGTTTAGGGCAGTGCTGTGCTGTTTGGGCAGTGTAGAGGGTTGTGCTGGAGCTGGTGTTTCAGGGTTTAGGACAGTGCAGTGGTGTTCGGGCAGTGTAGGGGGTTATGCAGGGGGTGGTGTTTCAGGGTTTAGGGCAGTGGTGATCGGGTAATGTAGGGGGTCTTGCTGGGGGTTGTGTTTCAGAGTTTCGGGCAGTGGTGTAGTGCTGTTCGGGCAATGTAGGGGGTCTTGCAGGGGGTGGTGTTTCAGGGTTTAGGGCAGTGCAGTGGTGTTCGGGCAGTGTAGGGGGTTGTGCTGGGGCTGGTGTTTCAGGGTTTTGGGCAGAGCAGTGGGTTCGGGCAGTGTAGGGTGTCGTGCTGGGGCTAGTGGTTCAGGGTTTAGGGCAGTGGTGTTTGGCAGTGTAGGGGTCTTGCTGGCGTTGGTGTTTCAGGGTTTAGGGCAGTGCAGTGGTGTTCGGGCAGTGTAGTGGTCTTACTGGGGGTGGCGTTTCAGGGTTTAGGGCAGTGCAGTGGTATTCAGGCAGTGTAGGGGGTCGTGCAGGGGGTGTTGTTTCAGGGTTTAGGGCAGTGCAGTGGTGTTTGGGCAGTGCTGGGGGTGGTGTTTTAGGGTTTAGGGCAGTGCAGTGGTGTTCAGGCAGTGTAGGGGTCGTGCTGGGTGTGGTGTTTCAGGGTTTAGGGCAGTGCAGTGGTGTTCGGGCAGTGTAGTGGGTCTCGCTGGGGCTGGTGTTTTAGGGCTTAGGGTAGTGCAGTAGTGTTCGGGCAGTGTAGGGGGCGTGCTGGGGGTGGTGTTTCAGGGTTTAGGGCAGTGCAGTGGTGTTCGGGCAGTGTAGGGGTCATGCTGGGTGTGGTGTTTCAGGGTTTAGGGCAGTACAGTGGCTTCGGGCAGTGTAGTGGGTCGTGCTGGGGCTGGTGTTTTGTGGTTTAGGGTAGTGCAGTGGTGTTCTGGCAGTGTAGGGGGTGTGCTTGGGGTGGTGTTGTAGTGCTTAGGGTAGTGCAGTGGTGTTCGGGTAGTGTAGGGGGTCGTGCTGGGGTGGTGTTTTAGGGTTTAGGGTAGTGCAGTGTTCTTCTGGCAATATAGGTGGTCGTGCTGGGGCTGGTGTTTCAGGGTTTAAGGCAGTGCAGTGGTCTTCAGGCAGTGTAGGGGGTCAAGCTGGGGCTGGTGTTTCAGGGTTTAGGACATTGCAGTGGTGTTCGGGCAGTGTGGGGGTCATACTTGGGATGGTGTTTCAGGGTTTAGGGCAGTGCAGTGGTGTTCGGGCAGTGTAGGGGGTCGTGCTGGGGGTGGTGTTTCAGGGTTTAGGACATTGCAGTGGTGTTCGGGCAGTGTAGGGGGTCGTGCTGGGGCTGGTGTTTCAGGGTTTAGGGCAGTGCAGTGGTGTTCGGGCAGTGTAGGGGGTTGTGCTGGGGCTGGTGTTTTAGGGTTTTGGGCAAAGCAGTGGTGTTCGGGCAGTGTAGGGGGTTGTGCTTGGGCTGGTGTTTCAGGGTTTTGGGCAGTGCAGTGGTGTTCGGGCAGTGTAGGGGGTTGTGCTGGGGCTGGTGTTTCAGGGTTTTGGACAAAGCAGTGGTGTTCGGACAGTGTAGGGTGTCGTGCTGGGGCTGGTTTTTCAGTGTTTAGGGCAGTGCAGTGGTGTTAGGGCAGTGTAGGGGGTTGTGCTGGAGCTGGTGTTTCAGGGTTTTGGACAAAGCAGTGGTGTTCGGGCAGTATAGGGTGTTGTGCTGGGGCTGGTGTTTCAGGGTTTAGGGCAGTGGTGTTTGGCAGTGTAGGGGTCTTGCTGGGGGTGGTGTTTCAGGGTTTAGGGCAGTGCAGTGGTGTTCCGGCAGTGTAGGGGGTCTTGCTGGGGGTGATGTTTCAGGCTTTAGGGCAGTGCAGTGGTGTTCGGGCAGTGTATGGGGTCCTGCTGGGGTTGGTGTTTCAGTGTTTAGGGCAGTGCAGTGGTATTCAGGCAGTGTAGGGGGTCATGCAGGGGGTGGTGTTTTAGGGTTTAGGGCAGTGCAGTGGTGTTCGGGCAGTGCTGAAGGTGGTGTTTCAGGGTTTAGGGTAGTGCAGTGGTGTTCGGGCAGTGTAGGGGTCATGCTGGGTGTGGTGTTTCAGGGTTTAGGGCAGTACACTGGCGTTCGGGCAGTGTAGTGGGTCGTGCTGGGGCTGGTGTTTTGTGGTTTAGGGTAGTGCAGGGGTGTTCTGGCAGTGTAGGGGTGTGCTTGGGGTGGTGTTTTAGTGTTTAGGGTAGTGCAGTGGTGTTCGGGTAGTGTAGGGGGTCGTGCTGGGGTGGTGTTTTAGGGTTTAGGGCAGTGCAGTCATGTTCGGGCAGTGCAGGGGGTCGTGCTGGGGTGGTGTTTTAGGGTTTAGTGCAGTGCAGTGGTGTTCGGGCAGTGTAGGGGTCGTGCTGGGTGTGGTGTTTCAGGGTTTAGGGCAGTACACTGGCGTTCGGGCAGTGTAGTGGGTCGTGCTGGGGCTGGTGTTTTGTGGTTTAGGGTAGTGCAGTGGTGTTCTGGCAGTGTAGGGGTGTGCTTGGGGTGGTGTTTTAGTGTTTAGGGTAGTGCAGTGGTGTTCGGGTAGTGTAGGGGGTCGTGCTGGGGTGGTGTTTCAGGGTATAGGGCAGTGCAGTAGTGTTTGGGCAGTGTACGGGGTCGTGCGGGGGTGGTGTTTCAGGGTTTAGGGCAGTGCAGTGGTGTTCGGGCACTGTAGGGGATCTTGCTGGGGGTTGTGTTTCAGTGTTTCGGGCAGTGGTGCAGTGCTGTTCGGGCAGTGTAGTAGGTCTTGCAGGGGGTGGTGTTTCCAGGTTTAGGGCAGTGCAGTGGTGTTTGGGCAGTGTAGGGGGTTGTGCTGGGGCTGGTGTTTCAGGGTTTAGGGCAGTGGTGTTTGGCACTGTAGGGGTCTTGCTGGGGGTTGTGTTTCAGGGTTTAGGGCAGTGCAGTGGTGTTGGGGCAGTTCAGGGGGTCGTGCTGGGGTGGTGTTTTAGGGTTTAGTGCAGTGGTGTTCGGGCAGTGTAGGGGGTCATGCTGGGGGTGGTGTTTTATGGTTTAGGGCAGTGGTGTTCGGGCAGTGTAGGGGTCGTGCTGGGGTGGTGTTTTAGGGTTTAGGGCAGTGGTGTTCGGGCAGTGTAGGGGTCGTGCTGGGGGTGGTGTTTTAGGGTTTAGGGCAGTGCAGTGGTGTTCGGGCAGTGTAGGGGGTCGTGCTGGGTGTGGTGTTTTAGGGTTTAGGGCAGTGCAGTGGTGTTTGGGCAGTGCTGGGGGTGGTGTTTCAGGGTTTAGGGCAGTGCAGTGGTGTTCGGGCAGTGTAGGGGTCGTGCTGGGTGTGGTGTTTCAGGGTTTAGGGCAGTGCAGTGGTCTTCGGGCAGTGTAGTGGGTCTCGCTGGGGCTGGTGTTTTAGGGCTTAGGGTAGTGCAGTAGTGTTCGGGCAGTGTAGGGGGCGTGCTGGGGGTGGTGTTTTAGGGTTTAGGGTAGTGCAGTGTTCTTCTGGCAATATAGGCGGTTGTGCTGGGGCTGGTGTTTCAGGGTTTAGGGCAGTGCAGTGGTCTTCAGGCAGTGTAGGGGGTCAAGCTGGGGCTGGTGTTTCAGGGTTTAGGACATTGCAGTGGTGTTCGGGCAGTTTGGGGGTCATACTAGGGATGGTGTTTTAGGGTTTAGGGCAGTGCAGTGGTGTTTGGGCAGTGTAGGGGGTCGTGCTGGGGGTGGTGTTTTAGGGTTTAGGGCAGTGCAGTGGTGTTCAGGCAGTGTAGGGGGTCGTGCGGGGGCTGGTGTTTCAGGGTTTAGGGCAGTGCAGTGATGTTCGGGCAGTATAGGGTTCATGCAGGGGCTGGTGTATTAGGGTTTAGGGCAGTGCAGTGGTGTTCGGGCAGTGTAGGGGGTCGTACTGGTGGTGGTGTTTCAGGGTTTAGGGCAGTGGTGTTCGGGCAGTGTAGGGCATCTTGCTGGGGGTGGTGTTTCAGGGTTTGGGGTAATGGTTTTTGGGCAGTGTAGGGGGTCTTGCTGGGGCTGGTGTTTCAGGGTTTAGGGCAGTGCTGTGGTGTTCGTACAGTGTAGGGGGTCATGCAGGGGGGTGGTGTTTCAGGGTTTAGGGCAGTGCAGTGGTGTTCGGGCAGTGCTGAGGGTGGTGTTTCAGGGTTTAGGGCAGTGCAGTGGTGTTCGGGCAGTGTAGGGGTCATGCTGGGTGTGGTGTTTCAGGGTTTAGGGCAGTACAGTGGCGTTCGGGCAGTGTAGTGGGTCTTGCTGGGGCTGGTGTTTTGTGGTTTAGGGTAGTGCAGTGGTGTTCTGGCAGTGTAGGGGGTTGTGCTGGGGCTGGTGTTTCAGGGTTTTGGACAAAGCAGTGGTGTTCGGACAGTGTAGGGTGTCGTGCTGGGGCTGGTTTTTCAGGGTTTAGGGCAGTGCAGTGGTGTTAGGGCAGTGTAGGGGGTTGTGCTGGAGCTGGTGTTTCAGGGTTTTGGACAAAGCAGTGGTGTTCGGGCAGTATAGGGTGTTGTGCTGGGGCTGGTGTTTCAGGGTTTAGGGCAGTGGTGTTTGGCAGTGTAGGGGTCTTGCTGGGGGTGGTGTTTCAGGGTTTAGGGCAGTGCAGTGGTGTTCCGGCAGTGTAGGGGGTCTTGCTGGGGGTGATGTTTCAGGCTTTAGGGCAGTGCAGTGGTGTTCGGGCAGTGTATGGGGTCCTGCTGGGGTTGGTGTTTCAGTGTTTAGGGCAGTGCAGTGGTATTCAGGCAGTGTAGGGGGTCGTGCAGGGGGGTGGTGTTTCAGGGTTTAGGGCAGTGCAGTGGTGTTCGGGCAGTGCTGAAGGTGGTGTTTCAGGGTTTAGGGTAGTGCAGTGGTGTTCGGGCAGTGTAGGGGTCGTGCTGGGTGTGGTGTTTCAGGGTTTAGGGCAGTACACTGGCGTTCGGGCAGTGTAGTGGGTCGTGCTGGGGCTGGTGTTTTGTGGTTTAGGGTAGTGCAGGGGTGTTCTGGCAGTGTAGGGGTGTGCTTGGGGAGGTGTTTTAGTGTTTAGGGTAGTGCAGTGGTGTTCGGGTAGTGTAGGGGGTCGTGCTGGGGTGGTGTTTTAGGGTTTAGGGCAGTGCAGTCATGTTCGGGCAGTGCAGGGGGTCGTGCTGGGGTGGTGTTTTAGGGTTTAGTGCAGTGCAGTGGTGTTCGGGCAGTGTAGGGGTCGTGCTGGGTGTGGTGTTTCAGGGTTTAGGGCAGTACACTGGCGTTCGGGCAGTGTAGTGGGTCGTGCTGGGGTGGTGTTTTGTGGTTTAGGGTAGTGCAGTGGTGTTCTGGCAGTGTAGGGGTGTGCTTGGGATGGTGTTTTAGTGTTTAGGGTAGTGCAGTGGTGTTCGGGTAGTGTAGGGGGTCGTGCTGGGGTGGTGTTTCAGGGTATAGGGCATTGCAGTAGTGTTTGGGCAGTGTAGGGGGTCGTGCGGGGGTGGTGTTTCAGGGTTTAGGGCAGTGCAGTGGTGTTCGGGCAGTGTAGGGGGACTTGCAGAGGGTGGTGTTTCAGGGTTTAGGGCAGTGGTGTTCGGGCACTGTAGGGGGTCTTGCTGGGGGTTGTGTTTCAGTGTTTCGGGCAGTGGTGCAGTGCTGTTCGGGCAGTGTAGTAGGTCTTGCAGGGGGTGGTGTTTCCAGGTTTAGGGCAGTGCAGTGGTGTTTGGGCAGTGTAGGGGGTTGTGCTGGGGCTGGTGTTTCAGGGTTTAGGGCAGTGGTGTTTGGCACTGTAGGGGTCTTGCTGGGGGTGGTGTTTCAGGGTTTAGGGCAGTGCAGTGGTGTTGGGGCAGTTCAGGGGGTCGTGCTGGGGTAGTGTTTTAGGGTTTAGTGCAGTGGTGTTCGGGCAGTGTAGGGGGTCATGCTGGGGGTGGTGTTTTATGGTTTAGGGCAGTGGTGTTCGGGCAGTGTAGGGGTCGTGCTGGGGTGGTGTTTTAGGGTTTAGGGCAGTGGTGTTCGGGCAGTGTAGGGGTCGTGCTGGGGGTGGTGTTTTAGGGTTTAGGGCAGTGCAGTGGTGTTCGGGCAGTGTAGGGGGTCGTGCTGGGTGTGGTGTTTTAGGGTTTAGGGCAGTGCAGTGGTGTTCTGGTAGTGTAGGGGGTCATGCTGGGGGTGGTGTTTCAGGGTTTAGGGCAGTGCAGTGGTGTTCGGGCAGTGTAGGGGGTCATGCTGGGGCTGGTGTTTCAGGGTTTAGGGCAGTGCAATGGTGTTCGGGCAGTATAGGGGGTCATGCAGGGGCTGGTGTATCAGGGTTTAGGGCAGTGCAGTGGTGTTCGGGCAGTGTAGGGGGTCGTACTGGTGGTGGTGTTTCAGGGTTTAGGGCAGTGGTGTTCGGGCAGTGTAGGGGGTCTTGCTGGGGGTGGTGTTTCAGGGTTTAGGGTAATGGTTTTTGGGCAGTGTAGGGGGTCTTGCTGGGGCTGGTGTTTCAGGGTTTAGGGCAGTGCTGTGGTGTTCGGGCAGTATAGGGGGTCATGCAGGGGCTGGTGTATCAGGGTTTAGGGCAGTGCAGTGGTGTTCGGGCAGTGTAGGGGGTCGTACTGGTGGTGGTGTTTCAGGGTTTAGGGCAGTGGTGTTCGGGCAGTGTAGGGGTCTTGCTGGGGGTGGTGTTTCAGGGTTTAGGGTAATGGTTTTTGGGCAGTGTAGGGGGTCTTGCTGGGGCTGGTGTTTCAGGGTTTAGGGCAGTGCTGTGGTATTCGTACAGTGTAGGGGTCGTGCAGGGGGGTGGTGTTTCAGGGTTTAGGGCAGTGCAGTGGTGTTCGGGCAGTGCTGAGGGTGGTGTTTCAGGGTTTAGGGCAGTACAGTGGTGTGCGGGCAGTGTAGGGGTCATGCTGGGTGTAGTGTTTCAGGGTTTAGGGCAGTGCAGTGGTATTCAGGCAGTGTAGGGGGTCGTGCAGGGGGTGTTGTTTCAGGGTTTAGGGCAGTACAGTGGCGTTCGGGCAGTGTAGTGGGTCGTGCTGGGGCTGGTGTTTTGTGGTTTAGTGTAGTGCAGTGCTGTTCTGGCAGTGTAGGGGGTGTGCTTGGGGTGGTGTTTTAGTGTTTAGGGTAGTGCAGTGGTGTTCGGGTAGTGTAGGGGGTCGTGCTGGGGTGGTGTTTTAGGGTTTAGGGCAGTGCAGTCGTGTTCGGGCAGTGCAGGGGGTCGTGCTGGGGTGGTGTTTTAGGGTTTAGTGCAGTGCAGTGGTGTTCAGGCAGTGTAGGGGGTCATGCTGGGGGTGGTGTTTTATGGTTTAGGGCAGTGGTGTTGGGGCAGTGTAGGGATCGTGCTGGGGGTGGTGTTTTAGGGTTTAGGGCAGTGCAGTGGTGTTCTGGAAGTGTAGGGGGTCATGCTGGGGGTGGTGTTTCAGGGTATAGGGCAGTGCAGTAGTGTTCGGGCAGTGTAGGGGGTCGTGCGGGGGTGGTGTTTCAGGGTTTAGGGCAGTGCAATGGTGTTCGGTCAGTGTAGGGGGACTTGCAGGGGGTGGTGTTTCAGGGTTTAGGGCAGTGGTGTTCGGGCAGTGTAGGGGGTCTTGCTGGGGGTTGTGTTTCAGTGTTTTGGGTAGTGGTGCAGTGCTGTTCGGGCAGTGTAGTAGGTGTTGCAGGGGGTGGTGTTTCCGGGTTTA
Source organism: Triturus cristatus (assembly GCF_964204655.1). Taxonomy (NCBI): domain Eukaryota; kingdom Metazoa; phylum Chordata; class Amphibia; order Caudata; family Salamandridae; genus Triturus; species Triturus cristatus. The sequence continues at coordinate 762,841,872 of NC_140579.1, forward strand.
GGGCAGTGCTGTGATGTTTGGGCAGTGTAGAGGGTTGTGCTGGAGCTGGTGTTTCAGGGTTTAGGACAGTGCAGTGGTGTTCGGGCAGTGTAGGGGGTTATGCAGGGGGTGGTGTTTCAGGGTTTAGGGCAGTGGTGATCGGGTAATGTAGGGGGTCTTGCTGGGGGTTGTGTTTCAGAGTTTCGGGCAGTGGTGTAGTGCTGTTCGGGCAATGTAGGGGGTCTTGCAGGGGGTGGTGTTTCAGGGTTTAGGGCAGTGCAGTGGTGTTCGGGCAGTGTAGGGGGTTGTGCTGGGGCTGGTGTTTCAGGGTTTTGGGCAGAGCAGTGGGTTCGGGCAGTGTAGGGTGTCGTGCTGGGGCTGGTGGTTCAGGGTTTAGGGCAGTGGTGTTTGGCAGGGTAGGGGTCTTGCTGGCGTTGGTGTTTCAGGGTTTAGGGCAGTGCAGTGGTGTTCGGGCAGTGTAGTGGTCTTACTGGGGGTGGCGTTTCAGGGTTTAGGGCAGTGCAGTGGTATTCAGGCAGTGTAGGGGGTCGTGCATTGGGTGTTGTTTCAGGGTTTAGGGCAGTGCAGTGGTGTTTGGGCAGTGCTGGGGGTGGTGTTTTAGGGTTTAGGGCAGTGCAGTGGTGTTCGGGCAGTGTAGGGGTCGTGCTGGGTGTGGTGTTTCAGGGTTTAGGGTAGTGCAGTGGTGTTCGGGCAGTGTAGTGGGTCTCGCTGGGGCTGGTGTTTTAGGGCTTAGGGTAGTGCAGTAGTATTCGGGCAGTGTAGGGGGCGTGCTGGGGGTGGTGTTTCAGGGTTTAGGGCAGTGCAGTGGTGTTCGGGCAGTGTAGGGGTCATGCTGGGTGTGGTGTTTCAGGGTTTAGGGCAGTACAGTGGCTTCGGGCAGTGTAGTGGGTCGTGCTGGGGCTGGTGTTTTGTGGTTTAGGGTAGTGCAGTGGTGTTCTGGCAGTGTAGGGGGTGTGCTTGGGGTGGTGTTTTAGTGCTTAGGGTAGTGCAGTGGTGTTCGGGTAGTGTAGGGGGTCGTGCTGGGGTGGTGTTTTAGGGTTTAGGGCAGTGCAGTTTTGTTCGGGCAGTGCAGGGGGTCGTGCTGGGGTGGTGTTTTAGGGTTTAGTGCAGTGCAGTGGTGTTCGGGCAGTGTAGGGGGTCATGCTGGGGGTGGTGTTTTATGGTTTAGGGCAGTGGTGTTCGGGCAGTGTAGGGGTCGTGCTGGGGGTGGTGTTTTAGGGTTTAGGGCAGTGCAGTGGTGTTCTGGAATGTAGGGGGTCGTGCTGGGGGTGGTGTTTCAGGGTATAGGGCAGTGCAGTAGTGTTCGGGCAGTGTAGGGGGTCGTGCGGGGGTGGTGTTTCAGGGTTTAGGGCAGAGCAATGGTGTTCGGGCAGTGTAGGGGGACTTGCAGGGGGTGGTGTTTCAGGGTTTAGGGCAGTGGTGTTCGGGCAGTGTAGGGGGTCTTGCTGGGGGTTGTGTTTCAGTGTTTTGGGTAGTGGTGCAGTGCTGTTCGGGCAGTGTAGTAGGTGTTGCAGGGGGTGGTGTTTCCAGGTTTAGGGCAGTGCTGTGATGTTTGGGCAGTGTAGAGGGTTGTGCTGGGGCTGGTGTTTCAGGGTTTAGGACAGTGCAGTGGTGTTCAGGCAGTGTAGGGGGTTCTGCAGGGGGTGGTGTTTCAGGGTTTAGGGCAGTGGTGATCGGGTAATGTAGGGGGTCTTGCTGGGGGTTGTGTTTCAGAGTTTCGGGCAGTGGTGTAGTGCTGTTCGGGCAATGTAGGGGGTCTTGCAGGGGGTGGTGTTTCAGGGTTTAGGGCAGTGCAGTGGTGTTCGGGCAGTGTAGGGGGTTGTGCTGGGGCTGGTGTTTCAGGGTTTTGGGCAGAGCAGTGGGTTCGGGCAGTGTAGGGTGTCGTGCTGGGGCTGGTGGTTTGGGGTTTAGGGCAGTGGTGTTTGGCAGTGTTGGGGTCTTGCTGGAGTTGGTGTTTCAGGGTTTAGTGCAGTGCAGTGGTGTTCGGGCAGTGTAGTGGGTCTTACTGGGGTGGCGTTTCAGGGTTTAGGGCAGTGCAGTGGTATTCAGGCAGTATAGGGGGTCGTGCAGGGGGTGGTGTTTCAGGGTTTAGGGCAGTGCAGTGGTGTTTGGGCAGTGCTGGGGGTGGTGTTTCAGGGTTTAGGGCAGTGCAGTGGTGTTCGGGCAGTGTAGGGGTCGTGCTGGGTGTGGTTTTTCAGGGTTTAGGGCAGAGCAGTGGTGTTCGGGCAGTGTAGTGGGTCTCGCTGGGACTGGTGTTTTAGGGCTTAGGGTAGTGCAGTAGTGTTCGGGCAGTGTAGGGGGCGTGCTGGGGGTGGTGTTTTAGGGTTTAGGGTAGTGCAGTGTTCTTCTGGCAATATAGGTGGTCGTGCTGGGGCTGGTGTTTCAGGGTTTAAGGCAGTGCAGTGGTCTTCAGGCAGTGTAGGGGGTCAAGCTGGGGCTGGTGTTTCAGGGTTTAGGACATTGCAGTGGTGTTCGGGCAGTGTGGGGGTCATACTAGGGATGGTGTTTCAGGGTTTAGGGCAGTGCAGTGGGTTTCGGGCAGTGTAGGGGGTCGTGCTGGGGGTGGTGTTTCAGGGTTTAGGACATTGCAGTGGTGTTCGGGCAGTGTAGGGGGTCGTGCTGGGGCTGGTGTTTCAGGGTTTAGGGCAGTGCAGTGGTGTTCGGGCAGTGTAGGGGGTTGTGCTGGGGCTGGTGTTTTAGGGTTTTGGGCAAAGCAGTGGTGTTCGGGCAGTATAGGGTGTTGTGCTGGGGCTGGTGTTTCAGGGTTTAGGGCAGTGGTGTTTGGCAGTGTAGGGGTCTTGCTGGGGGTGGTGTTTCAGGGTTTAGGGCAGTGCAGTGGTGTTCCGGCAGTGTAGGGGGTCTTGCTGGGGGTGATGTTTCAGGCTTTAGGGCAGTGCAGTGGTGTTCGGGCAGTGTATGGGGTCCTGCTGGGGTTGGTGTTTCAGTGTTTAGGGCAGTGCAGTGGTATTCAGGCAGTGTAGGGGGTCGTGCAGGGGGGTGGTGTTTCAGGGTTTAGGGCAGTGCAGTGGTGTTCGGGCAGTGCTGAAGGTGGTGTTTCAGGGTTTAGGGTAGTGCAGTGGTGTTCGGGCAGTGTAGGGGTCGTGCTGGGTGTGGTGTTTCAGGGTTTAGGGCAGTACACTGGCGTTCGGGCAGTGTAGTGGGTCGTGCTGGGGCTGGTGTTTTGTGGTTTAGGGTAGTGCAGGGGTGTTCTGGCAGTGTAGGGGTGTGCTTGGGGTGGTGTTTTAGTGTTTAGGGTAGTTCAGTGGTGTTCGGGTAGTGTAGGAGGTCGTGCTGGGGTGGTGTTTTAGGGTTTAGGGCAGTGCAGTCATGTTCGGGCAGTGCAGGGGGTCATGCTGGGGTGGTGTTTTAGGGTTTAGTGCAGTGCAGTGGTGTTCGGGCAGTGTAGGGGTCGTGCTGGGTGTGGTGTTTCAGGGTTTAGGGCAGTACACTGGCGTTCGGGCAGTGTAGTGGGTCGTGCTGGGGCTGGTGTTTTGTGGTTTAGGGTAGTGCAGTGCTGTTCTGGCAGTGTAGGGGGTGTGCTTGGGGTGGTGTTTTAGTGTTTAGGGTAGTGCAGTGGTGTTCGGGTAGTGTAGGGGGTCGTGCTGGGGTGGTGTTTTAGGGTTTAGGGCAGTGCAGTCGTGTTCGGGCAGTGCAGGGGGTCGTGCTGGGGTGGTGTTTTAGGGTTTAGTGCAGTGCAGTGGTGTTCAGGCAGTGTAGGGGGTCATGCTGGGGGTGGTGTTTTATGGTTTAGGGCAGTGGTGTTGGGGCAGTGTAGGGATCGTGCTGGGGGTGGTGTTTTAGGGTTTAGGGCAGTGCAGTGGTGTTCTGGAAGTGTAGGGGGTCATGCTGGGGGTGGTGTTTCAGGGTATAGGGCAGTGCAGTAGTGTTCGGGCAGTGTAGGGGGTCGTGCGGGGGTGGTGTTTCAGGGTTTAGGGCAGTGCAATGGTGTTCGGTCAGTGTAGGGGGACTTGCAGGATGTGGTGTTTCAGGGTTTAGGGCAGTGGTGTTCGGGCAGTGTAGGGGGTCTTGCTGGGGGTTGTGTTTCAGTGTTTTGGGTAGTGGTGCAGTGCTGTTCGGGCAGTGTAGTAGGTGTTGCAGGGGGTGGTGTTTCCGGGTTTAGGGCAGTGCTGTGATGTTTGGGCAGTGTAGAGGGTTGTGCTGGAGCTGGTGTTTCAGGGTTTAGGACAGTGCAGTGGTGTTCGGGCAGTGTAGGGGGTTATGCAGGGGGTGGTGTTTCAGGGTTTAGGGCAGTGGTGATCGGGTAATGTAGGGGGTCTTGCTGGGGGTTGTGTTTCAGAGTTTCGGGCAGTGGTGTAGTGCTGTTCGGGCAATGTAGGGGGTCTTGCAGGGGGTGGTGTTTCAGGGTTTAGGGCAGTGCAGTGGTGTTCGGGCAGTGTAGGGGGTTGTGCTGGGGCTGGTGTTTCAGGGTTTTGGGCAGAGCAGTGGGTTCGGGCAGTGTAGGGTGTCGTGCTGGGGCTGGTGGTTCAGGGTTTAGGGCAGTGGTGTTTGGCAGGGTAGGGGTCTTGCTGGCGTTGGTGTTTCAGGGTTTAGGGCAGTGCAGTGGTGTTCGGGCAGTGTAGTGATCTTACTGGGGGTGGCGTTTCAGGGTTTAGGGCAGTGCAGTGGTATTCAGGCAGTGTAGGGGGTCGTGCATTGGGTGTTGTTTCAGGGTTTAGGGCAGTGCAGTGGTGTTTGGGCAGTGCTGGGGGTGGTGTTTTAGGGTTTAGGGCAGTGCAGTGGTGTTCGGGCAGTGTAGGGGTCGTGCTGGGTGTGGTGTTTCAGGGTTTAGGGTAGTGCAGTGGTGTTCGGGCAGTGTAGTGGGTCTCGCTGGGGCTGGTGTTTTAGGGCTTAGGGTAGTGCAGTAGTATTCGGGCAGTGTAGGGGGCGTGCTGGGGGTGGTGTTTCAGGGTTTAGGGCAGTGCAGTGGTGTTCGGGCAGTGTAGGGGTCATGCTGGGTGTGGTGTTTCAGGGTTTAGGGCAGTACAGTGGCTTCGGGCAGTGTAGTGGGTCGTGCTGGGGCTGGTGTTTTGTGGTTTAGGGTAGTGCAGTGGTGTTCTGGCAGTGTAGGGGGTGTGCTTGGGGTGGTGTTTTAGTGCTTAGGGTAGTGCAGTGGTGTTCGGGTAGTGTAGGGGGTCGTGCTGGGGTGGTGTTTTAGGGTTTAGGGCAGTGCAGTTGTGTTCGGGCAGTGCAGGGGGTCATGCTGGGGTGGTGTTTTAGGGTTTAGTGCAGTGCAGTGGTGTTCGGGCAGTGTAGGGGGTCATGCTGGGGGTGGTGTTTTATGGTTTAGGGCAGTGGTGTTCGGGCAGTGTAGGGGTCGTGCTGGGGGTGGTGTTTTAGGGTTTAGGGCAGTGCAGTGGTGTTCTGGAATGTAGGGTGTCGTGCTGGGGGTGGTGTTTCAGGGTATAGGGCAGTGCAGTAGTGTTCGGGCAGTGTAGGGGGTCGTGCGGGGGTGGTGTTTCAGGGTTTAGGGCAGAGCAATGGTGTTCGGGCAGTGTAGGGGGACTTGCAGGGGGTGGTGTTTCAGGGTTTAGGGCAGTGGTGTTCGGGCAGTGTAGGGGGTCTTGCTGGGGGTTGTGTTTCAGTGTTTTGGGTAGTGGTGCAGTGCTGTTCGGGCAGTGTAGTAGGTGTTGCAGGGGGTGGTGTTTCCAGGTTTAGGGCAGTGCTGTGATGTTTGGGCAGTGTAGAGGGTTGTGCTGGGGCTGGTGTTTCAGGGTTTAGGACAGTGCAGTGGTGTTCAGGCAGTGTAGGCGGTTCTGCAGGGGGTGGTGTTTCAGGGTTTAGGGCAGTGGTGATCGGGTAATGTAGGGGGTCTTGCTGGGGGTTGTTTTTCAGAGTTTCGGGCATTGGTGTAGTGCTGTTCGGGCAATGTAGGGGGTCTTGCAGGGGGTGGTGTTTCAGGGTTTAGGGCAGTGCAGTGGTGTTCGGGCAGTGTAGGGGGTTGTGCTGGGGCTGGTGTTTCAGGGTTTTGGGCAGAGCAGTGGGTTCGGGCAGTGTAGGGTGTCGTGCTGGGGCTGGTGGTTCGGGGTTTAGGGCAGTGGTGTTTGGCAGTGTTGGGGTCTTGCTGGAGTTGGTGTTTCAGGGTTTAGTGCAGTGCAGTGGTGTTCGGGCAGTGTAGTGGGTCTTACTGGGGTGGCGTTTCAGGGTTTAGGGCAGTGCAGTGGTATTCAGGCAGTATAGGGGGTCGTGCAGGGGGTGGTGTTTCAGGGTTTAGGGCAGTGCAGTGGTGTTTGGGCAGTGCTGGGGGTGGTGTTTCAGGGTTTAGGGCAGTGCAGTGGTGTTCGGGCAGTGTAGGGGTCGTGCTGGGTGTGGTTTTTCAGGGTTTAGGGCAGAGCAGTGGTGTTCGGGCAGTGTAGTGGGTCTCGCTGGGACTGGTGTTTTAGGGCTTAGGGTAGTGCAGTAGTGTTCGGGCAGTGTAGGGGGCGTGCTGGGGGTGGTGTTTTAGGGTTTAGGGTAGTGCAGTGTTCTTCTGGCAATATAGGTGGTCGTGCTGGGGCTGGTGTTTCAGGGTTTAAGGCAGTGCAGTGGTCTTCAGGCAGTGTAGGGGGTCAAGCTGGGGCTGGTGTTTCAGGGTTTAGGACATTGCAGTGGTGTTCGGGCAGTGTGGGGGTCATACTAGGGATGGTGTTTCAGGGTTTAGGGCAGTGCAGTGGGTTTCGGGCAGTGTAGGGGGTCGTGCTGGGGGTGGTGTTTCAGGGTTTAGGACATTGCAGTGGTGTTCGGGCAGTGTAGGGGGTCGTGCTGGGGCTGGTGTTTCAGGGTTTAGGGCAGTGCAGTGGTGTTCGGGCAGTGTAGGGGGTTGTGCTGGGGCTGGTGTTTTAGGGTTTTGGGCAAAGCAGTGGTGTTTGGGCAGTGTAGGGGGTTGTGCTTGGGCTGGCGTTTCAGGGTTTTGGGCAGTGCAGTGGTGTTCGGGCAGTGTAGGGGGTTGTGCTGGGGCTGGTGTTTCAGGGTTTTGGACAAAGCAGTGGTGTTCGGACAGTGTAGGGTGTCGTGCTGGGGCTGGTTTTTCAGTGTTTAGGGCAGTGCAGTGGTGTTAGGGCAGTGTAGGGGGTTGTGCTGGAGCTGGTGTTTCAGGGTTTTGGACAAAGCAGTGGTGTTCGGGCAGTATAGGGTGTTGTGCTGGGGCTGGTGTTTCAGGGTTTAGGGCAGTGGTGTTTGGCAGTGTAGGGGTCTTGCTGGGGGTGGTGTTTCAGGGTTTAGGGCAGTGCAGTGGTGTTCCGGCAGTGTAGGGGGTCTTGCTGGGGGTGATGTTTCAGGCTTTAGGGCAGTGCAGTGGTGTTCGGGCAGTGTATGGGGTCCTGCTGGGGTTGGTGTTTCAGTGTTTAGGGCAGTGCAGTGGTATTCAGGCAGTGTAGGGGGTCGTGCAGGGGGGTGGTGTTTCAGGGTTTAGGGCAGTGCAGTGGTGTTCGGGCAGTGCTGAAGGTGGTGTTTCAGGGTTTAGGGTAGTGCAGTGGTGTTCGGGCAGTGTAGGGGTCGTGCTGGGTGTGGTGTTTCAGGGTTTAGGGCAGTACACTGGCGTTCGGGCAGTGTAGTGGGTCGTGCTGGGGCTGGTGTTTTGTGGTTTAGGGTAGTGCAGGGGTGTTCTGGCAGTGTAGGGGTGTGCTTGGGGTGGTGTTTTAGTGTTTAGGGTAGTGCAGTGGTGTTCGGGTAGTGTAGGGGGTCGTGCTGGGGTGGTGTTTTAGGGTTTAGGGCAGTGCAGTCATGTTCGGGCAGTGCAGGGGGTCGTGCTGGGGTGGTGTTTTAGGGTTTAGTGCAGTGCAGTGGTGTTCGGGCAGTGTAGGGGTCGTGCTGGGTGTGGTGTTTCAGGGTTTAGGGCAGTGCAGTGGTGTTCGGGCAGTGTAGGGGGTTGTGCTGGGGCTGGTGTTTCAGGGTTTTGGGCAGAGCAGTGGGTTCGGGCAGTGTAGGGTGTCGTGCTGGGGCTGGTGGTTCGGGGTTTAGGGCAGTGGTGTTTGGCAGTGTTGGGGTCTTGCTGGAGTTGGTGTTTCAGGGTTTAGTGCAGTGCAGTGGTGTTCGGGCAGTGTAGTGGGTCTTACTGGGGTGGCGTTTCAGGGTTTAGGGCAGTGCAGTGGTATTCAGGCAGTATAGGGGGTCGTGCAGGGGGTGGTGTTTCAGGGTTTAGGGCAGTGCAGTGGTGTTTGGGCAGTGCTGGGGGTGGTGTTTCAGGGTTTAGGGCAGTGCAGTGGTGTTCGGGCAGTGTAGGGGTCGTGCTGGGTGTGGTTTTTCAGGGTTTAGGGCAGAGCAGTGGTGTTCGGGCAGTGTAGTGGGTCTCGCTGGGACTGGTGTTTTAGGGCTTAGGGTAGTGCAGTAGTGTTCGGGCAGTGTAGGGGGCGTGCTGGGGTGGTGTTTTAGGGTTTAGGGTAGTGCAGTGTTCTTCTGGCAATATAGGTGGTCGTGCTGGGGCTGGTGTTTCAGGGTTTAAGGCAGTGCAGTGGTCTTCAGGCAGTGTAGGGGGTCAAGCTGGGGCTGGTGTTTCAGGGTTTAGGACATTGCAGTGGTGTTCGGGCAGTGTGGGGGTCATACTAGGGATGGTGTTTCAGGGTTTAGGGCAGTGCAGTGGGTTTCGGGCAGTGTAGGGGGTCGTGCTGGGGGTGGTGTTTCAGGGTTTAGGACATTGCAGTGGTGTTCGGGCAGTGTAGGGGGTCGTGCTGGGGCTGGTGTTTCAGGGTTTAGGGCAGTGCAGTGGTGTTCGGGCAGTGTAGGGGGTTGTGCTGGGGCTGGTGTTTTAGGGTTTTGGGCAAAGCAGTGGTGTTTGGGCAGTGTAGGGGGTTGTGCTTGGGCTGGCGTTTCAGGGTTTTGGGCAGTGCAGTGGTGTTCGGGCAGTGTAGGGGGTTGTGCTGGGGCTGGTGTTTCAGGGTTTTGGACAAAGCAGTGGTGATCGGACAGTGTAGGGTGTCGTGCTGGGGCTGGTTTTTCAGTGTTTAGGGCAGTGCAGTGGTGTTAGGGCAGTGTAGGGGGTTGTGCTGGAGCTGGTGTTTCAGGGTTTTGGACAAAGCAGTGGTGTTCGGGCAGTATAGGGTGTTGTGCTGGGGCTGGTGTTTCAGGGTTTAGGGCAGTGGTGTTTGGCAGTGTAGGGGTCTTGCTGGGGGTGGTGTTTCAGGGTTTAGGGCAGTGCAGTGGTGTTCCGGCAGTGTAGGGGGTCTTGCTGGGGGTGATGTTTCAGGCTTTAGGGCAGTGCAGTGGTGTTCGGGCAGTGTATGGGGTCCTGCTGGGGTTGGTGTTTCAGTGTTTAGGGCAGTGCAGTGGTATTCAGGCAGTGTAGGGGGTCGTGCAGGGGGGTGGTGTTTCAGGGTTTAGGGCAGTGCAGTGGTGTTCGGGCAGTGCTGAAGGTGGTGTTTCAGGGTTTAGGGTAGTGCAGTGGTGTTCGGGCAGTGTAGGGGTCGTGCTGGGTGTGGTGTTTCAGGGTTTAGGGCAGTACACTGGCGTTCGGGCAGTGTAGTGGGTCGTGCTGGGGCTGGTGTTTTGTGGTTTAGGGTAGTGCAGGGGTGTTCTGGCAGTGTAGGGGTGTACTTGGGGTGGTGTTTTAGTGTTTAGGGTAGTGTAGTGGTGTTCGGGTAGTGTAGGGGGTCGTGCTGGGGTGGTGTTTTAGGGTTTAGGGCAGTGCAGTCATGTTCGGGCAGTGTAGTGGGTCGTGCTGGGGCTGGTGTTTTGTGGTTTAGGGTAGTGCAGTGGTGTTCTGGCAGTGTAGGGGTGTGCTTGGGGTGGTGTTTTAGTGTTTAGGGTAGTGCAGTGGTGTTCGGGTAGTGTAGGGGGTCGTGCTGGGGTGGTGTTTCAGGGTATAGGGCAGTGCAGTAGTGTTTGGGCAGTGTAGGGGGTCGTGCGGGGGTGGTGTTTCAGGGTTTAGGGCAGTGCAGTGGTGTTCGGGCAGTGTAGGGGGACTTGCAGAGGGTGGTGTTTCAGGGTTTAGGGCAGTGGTGTTCGGGCACTGTAGGGGGTCTTGCTGGGGGTTGTGTTTCAGTGTTTCGGGCAGTGGTGCAGTGCTGTTCGGGCAGTGTAGTAGGTCTTGCAGGGGGTGGTGTTTCCAGGTTTAGGGCAGTGCAGTGGTGTTTGGGCAGTGTAGGGGGTTGTGCTGGGGCTGGTGTTTCAGGGTTTAGGGCAGTGGTGTTTGGCACTGTAGGGGTCGTGCTGGGGTGGTGTTTTAGGGTTTAGTGCAGTGGTGTTCGGGCAGTGTAGGGGGTCATGCTGGGGGTGGTGTTTTATGGTTTAGGGCAGTGGTGTTCGGGCAGTGTAGGGGTCGTGCTGGGGTGGTGTTTTAGGGTTTAGGGCAGTGGTGTTCGGGCAGTGTAGGGGTCGTGCTGGGGGTGGTGTTTTAGGGTTCAGGGCAGTGCAGTGGTGTTCGGGCAGTGTAGGGGGTCGTGCTGGGTGTGGTGTTTTAGGGTTTAGGGCAGTGCAGTGGTGTTCTGGTAGTGTAGGGGGTCATGCTGGGGGTGGTGTTTCAGGGTTTAGGGCAGTGCAGTGGTGTTCGGGCAGTGTAGGGGGTCATACTGGGGCTGGTGTTTCAGGGTTTAGGGCAGTGCAATGGTGTTCGGGCAGTATAGGGGGTCATGCAGGGGCTGGTGTATCAGGGTTTAGGGCAGTGCAGTGGTGTTCGGGCAGTGTAGGGGGTCGTACTGGTAGTGGTGTTTCAGGGTTTAGGGCAGTGGTGTTCGGGCAGTGTAGGGGGTCTTGCTGGGGGTGGTGTTTCAGGGCTTAGGGTAATGGTTTTTGGGCAGTGTAGGGGGTCTTGCTGGGGCTGGTGTTTCAGGGTTTAGGGCAGTGCTGTGGTGTTCGTACAGTGTAGGGGGTCGTGCAGGGGGGTGGTGTTTCAGGGTTTAGGGCAGTGCAGTGGTGTTCGGGCAGTGCTGAGGGTGGTGTTTCAGGGTTTAGGGCAGTGCAGTGGTGTTCGGGCAGTGTAGGGGTCATGCTGGGTGTAGTGTTTCAGGGTTTAGGGCAGTACAGTGGCGTTCGGGCAGTGTAGTGGGTCGTGCTGGGGCTGGTGTTTTGTGGTTTAGGGTAGTGCAGTGGTGTTCTGGCAGTGTAGGGGGTGTGCTTGGGGTGGTGTTTTAGTGTTTAGGGTAGCGCAGTGGTGTTCGGGTAGTGTAGGGGGTCGTGCTGGGGTGGTGTTTTAGGGTTTAGGGCAGTGCAGTCGTGTTCGGGCAGTGCAGGGGGTCGTGCTGGGGTGGTGTTTTAGGGTTTAGTGCAGTGCAGTGGTGTTCAGGCAGTGTAGGGGGTCATGCTGGGGGTGGTGTTTTATGGTTTAGGGCAGTGGTGTTCGGGCAGTGTAGGGGTCGTGCTGGGGGTGGTGTTTTAGGGTTTAGGGCAGTGCAGTGGTGTTCTGGAAATGTAGGGGGTCATGCTGGGGGTGGTGTTTCAGGGTATAGGGCAGTGCAGTAGTGTTTGGGCAGTGTAGGGGATCGTGTGGGGGTGGTGTTTCAGGGTTTAGGGCAGTGCAATGGTGTTCGGGCAGTGTAGGGGGACTTGCAGGGGGTGGTGTTTCAGGGTTTAGGGCAGTGGTGTTCGGGCAGTGTAGGGGGTCTTGCTGGGGGTTGTGTTTCAGTGTTTTGGGTAGTGGTGCAGTGCTGTTCGGGCAGTGTAGTAGGTGTTGCAGGGGGTGGTGTTTCTGGGTTTAGGGCAGTGCTGTGATGTTTGGGCAGTGTAGAGGGTTGTGCTGGAGCTGGTGTTTCAGGGTTTAGGACAGTGCAGTGGTGTTGGGGCAGTGTAGGGGGTTGTGCAGGGGGTGGTGTTTCAGGGTTTAGGGCAGTGGTGATCGGGTAATGTAGGGGGTCTTGCTGGGGGTTGTGTTTCAGAGTTTCGGGCAGTGGTGTAGTGCTGTTCGGGCAATGTAGGGGGTCTTGCAGGGGGTGGTGTTTCAGGGTTTAGGGCAGTGCAGTGGTGTTCGGGCAGTGTAGGGGGTTGTGCTGGGGCTGGTGTTTCAGGGTTTTGGGCAGAGCAGTGGGTTCAGGCAGTGTAGGGTGTCGTGCTGGGGCTGGTGGTTCAGGGTTTAGGGCAGTGGTGTTTGGCAGTGTAGGGGTCTTGCTGGCGTTGGTGTTTCAGGGTTTAGGGCAGTGCAGTGGTGTTCGGGCAGTGTAGTGGGTCTTACTGGGGGTGGCGTTTCAGGGTTTAGGGCAGTGCAGTGGTATTCAGGCAGTGTAGGGGGTCGTGCAGGGGGTGTTGTTTCAGGGTTTAGGGCAGTACAGTGGCGTTCGGGCAGTGTAGTGGGTCGTGCTGGGGCTGGTGTTTTGTGGTTTAGGGTAGTGCAGTGGTGTTCTGGCAGTGTAGGGGGTGTGCTTGGGGTGGTGTTTTAGTGTTTAGGGTAGTGCAGTGGTGTTCGGGTAGTGTAGGGGGTCGTGCTGGGGTGGTGTTTTAGGGTTTAGGGCAGTGCAGTCGTGTTCGGGCAGTGCAGGGGGTCGTGCTGGGGTGGTGTTTTAGGGTTTAGTGCAGTGCAGTGGTGTTCAGGCAGTGTAGGGGGTCATGCTGGGGGTGGTGTTTTATGGTTTAGGGCAGTGGTGTTCGGGCATTGTAGGGATCGTGCTGGGGTGGTGTTTTAGGGTTTAGGGCAGTGCAGTGGTGTTCTGGAAGTGTAGGGGGTCATGCTGGGGGTGGTGTTTCAGGGTATAGGGCAGTGCAGTAGTGTTCGGGCAGTGTAGGGGGTCGTGCGGGGGTGGTGTTTCAGGGTTTAGGGCAGTGCAATGGTGTTCGGGCAGTGTAGGGGGACTGGCAGGGGGTGGTGTTTCAGGGTTTAGGGCAGTGGTGTTCGGGCAGTGTAGGGGGTCTTGCTGGGGGTTGTGTTTCAGTGTTTTGGGTAGTGGTGCAGTGCTGTTCGGGCAGTGTAGTAGGTGTTGCAGGGGGTGGTGTTTCCGGGCTTAGGGCAGTGCTGTGATGTTTGGGCAGTGTAGAGGGTTGTGCTGGAGCTGGTGTTTCAGGGTTTAGGACAGTGCAGTGGTGTTCGGGCAGTGTAGGGGGTTATGCAGGGGGTGGTGTTTCAGGGTTTAGGGCAGTGGTGATCGGGTAATGTAGGGGGTCTTGCTGGGGGTTGTGTTTCAGAGTTTCGGGCAGTGGTGTAGTGCTGTTCGGGCAATGTAGGGGGTCTTGCAGGGGGTGGTGTTTCAGGGTTTAGGGCAGTGCAGTGGTGTTCGGGCAGTGTAGGGGGTTGTGCTGGGGCTGGTGTTTCAGGGTTTTGGGCAGAGCAGTGGGTTCGGGCAATGTAGGGTGTCGTGCTGGGGCTGGTGGTTCAGGGTTTAGGGCAGTGGTGTTTGGCAGTGTAGGGGTCTTGCTGGCATTGGTGTTTGAGGGTTTAGGGCAGTGCAGTGGTGTTCGGGCAGTGTAGTGGGTCTTACTGGGGGTGGCGTTTCAGGGTTTAGGGCAGTGCAGTGGTATTCAGGCAGTGTAGGGGGTCGTGCAGGGGGTGTTGTTTCAGGGTTTAGGGCAGTGCAGTGGTGTTTGGGCAGTGCTGGGGGTGGTGTTTTAGGGTTTAGGGCAGTGCAGTGGTGTTCGGGCAGTGTAGGGGTCGTGCTGGGTGTGGAGTTTCAGGGTTTAGGGTAGTGCAGTGGTGTTCGGGTAGTGTAGTGGGTCTCGCTGGGGCTGGTGTTTTAGGGCTTAAGGTAGTGCAGTAGTGTTCGGGCAGTGTAGGGGTCATGCTGGGTGTAGTGTTTCAGGGTTTAGGGCAGTACAGTGGCGTTCGGGCAGTGTAGTGGGTCGTGCTGGGGCTGGTGTTTTGTGGTTTAGGGTAGTGCAGTGGTGTTCTGGCAGTGTAGGGGGTGTGCTTGGGGTGGTGTTTTAGTGTTTAGGGTAGCGCAGTGGTGTTCGGGTAGTGTAGGGGGTCATGCTGGGGTGGTGTTTTAGGGTTTAGGGCAGTGCAGTCGTGTTCGGGCAGTGCAGGGGGTCGTGCTGGGGTGGTGTTTTAGGGTTTAGTGCAGTGCAGTGGTGTTCAGGCAGTGTAGGGGGTCATGCTGGGGGTGGTGTTTTATGGTTTAGGGCAGTGGTGTTCGGGCAGTGTAGGGGTCGTGCTGGGGGTGGTGTTTTAGGGTTTAGGGCAGTGCAGTGGTGTTCTGGAAATGTAGGGGGTCATGCTGGGGGTGGTGTTTCAGGGTATAGGGCAGTGCAGTAGTGTTTGGGCAGTGTAGGGGATCGTGTGGGGGTGGTGTTTCAGGGTTTAGGGCAGTGCAATGGTGTTCGGGCAGTGTAGGGGGACTTGCAGGGGGTGGTGTTTCAGGGTTTAGGGCAGTGGTGTTCGGGCAGTGTAGGGGGTCTTGCTGGGGGTTGTGTTTCAGTGTTTTGGGTAGTGGTGCAGTGCTGTTCGGGCAGTGTAGTAGGTGTTGCAGGGGGTGGTGTTTCCGGGTTTAGGGCAGTGCTGTGATGTTTGGGCAGTGTAGAGGGTTGTGCTGGAGCTGGTGTTTCAGGGTTTAGGACAGTGCAGTGGTGTTGGGGCAGTGTAGGGGGTTGTGCAGGGGGTGGTGTTTCAGGGTTTAGGGCAGTGGTGATCGGGTAATGTAGGGGGTCTTGCTGGGGGTTGTGTTTCAGAGTTTCGGGCAGTGGTGTAGTGCTGTTCGGGCAATGTAGGGGGTCTTGCAGGGGGTGGTGTTTCAGGGTTTAGGGCAGTGCAGTGGTGTTCGGGCAGTGTAGGGGGTTGTGCTGGGGCTGGTGTTTCAGGGTTTTGGGCAGAGCAGTGGGTTCAGGCAGTGTAGGGTGTCGTGCTGGGGCTGGTGGTTCAGGGTTTAGGGCAGTGGTGTTTGGCAGTGTAGGGGTCTTGCTGGCGTTGGTGTTTCAGGGTTTAGGGCAGTGCAGTGGTGTTCGGGCAGTGTAGTGGGTCTTACTGGGGGTGGCGTTTCAGGGTTTAGGGCAGTGCAGTGGTATTCAGGCAGTGTAGGGGGTCGTGCAGGGGGTGTTGTTTCAGGGTTTAGGGCAGTACAGTGGCGTTCGGGCAGTGTAGTGGGTCGTGCTGGGGCTGGTGTTTTGTGGTTTAGGGTAGTGCAGTGGTGTTCTGGCAGTGTAGGGGGCGTGCTTGGGGTGGTGTTTTAGTGTTTAGGGTAGTGCAGTGGTGTTCGGGTAGTGTAGGGGGTCGTGCTGGGGTGGTGTTTTAGGGTTTAGGGCAGTGCAGTCGTGTTCGGGCAGTGCAGGGGGTCGTGCTGGGGTGGTGTTTTAGGGTTTAGTGCAGTGCAGTGGTGTTCAGGCAGTGTAGGGGGTCATGCTGGGGGTGGTGTTTTATGGTTTAGGGCAGTGGTGTTCGGGCAGTGTAGGGATCGTGCTGGGGGTGGTGTTTTAGGGTTTAGGGCAGTGCAGTGGTGTTCTGGAAGTGTAGGGGGTCATGCTGGGGGTGGTGTTTCAGGGTATAGGGCAGTGCAGTAGTGTTCGGGCAGTGTAGGGGGTCGTGCGGGGGTGGTGTTTCAGGGTTTAGGGCAGTGCAATGGTGTTCGGGCAGTGTAGGGGGACTGGCAGGGGGTGGTGTTTCAGGGTTTAGGGCAGTGGTGTTCGGGCAGTGTAGGGGGTCTTGCTGGGGGTTGTGTTTCAGTGTTTTGGGTAGTGGTGCAGTGCTGTTCGGGCAGTGTAGTAGGTGTTGCAGGGGGTGGTGTTTCCGGGCTTAGGGCAGTGCTGTGATGTTTGGGCAGTGTAGAGGGTTGTGCTGGAGCTGGTGTTTCAGGGTTTAGGACAGTGCAGTGGTGTTCGGGCAGTGTAGGGGGTTATGCAGGGGGTGGTGTTTCAGGGTTTAGGGCAGTGGTGATCGGGTAATGTAGGGGGTCTTGCTGGGGGTTGTGTTTCAGAGTTTCGGGCAGTGGTGTAGTGCTGTTCGGGCAATGTAGGGGGTCTTGCAGGGGGTGGTGTTTCAGGGTTTAGGGCAGTGCAGTGGTGTTCGGGCAGTGTAGGGGGTTGTGCTGGGGCTGGTGTTTCAGGGTTTTGGGCAGAGCAGTGGGTTCAGGCAGTGTAGGGTGTCGTGCTGGGGCTGGTGGTTCAGGGTTTAGGGCAGTGGTGTTTGGCAGTGTAGGGGTCTTGCTGGCGTTGGTGTTTCAGGGTTTAGGGCAGTGCAGTGGTGTTCGGGCAGTGTAGTGGGTCTTACTGGGGGTGGCGTTTCAGGGTTTAGGGCAGTGCAGTGGTATTCAGGCAGTGTAGGGGGTCGTGCAGGGGGTGTTGTTTCAGGGTTTAGGGCAGTACAGTGGCGTTCGGGCAGTGTAGTGGGTCGTGCTGGGGCTGGTGTTTTGTGGTTTAGGGTAGTGCAGTGGTGTTCTGGCAGTGTAGGGGGTGTGCTTGGGGTGGTGTTTTAGTGTTTAGGGTAGTGCAGTGGTGTTCGGGTAGTGTAGGGGGTCGTGCTGGGGTGGTGTTTTAGGGTTTAGGGCAGTGCAGTCGTGTTCGGGCAGTGCAGGGGGTCGTGCTGGGGTGGTGTTTTAGGGTTTAGTGCAGTGCAGTGGTGTTCAGGCAGTGTAGGGGGTCATGCTGGGGGTGGTGTTTTATGGTTTAGGGCAGTGGTGTTCGGGCAGTGTAGGGATCGTGCTGGGGGTGGTGTTTTAGGGTTTAGGGCAGTGCAGTGGTGTTCTGGAAGTGTAGGGGGTCATGCTGGGGGTGGTGTTTCAGGGTATAGGGCAGTGCAGTAGTGTTCGGGCAGTGTAGGGGGTCGTGCGGGGGTGGTGTTTCAGGGTTTAGGGCAGTGCAATGGTGTTCGGGCAGTGTAGGGGGACTGGCAGGGGGTGGTGTTTCAGGGTTTAGGGCAGTGGTGTTCGGGCAGTGTAGGGGGTCTTGCTGGGGGTTGTGTTTCAGTGTTTTGGGTAGTGGTGCAGTGCTGTTCGGGCAGTGTAGTAGGTGTTGCAGGGGGTGGTGTTTCCGGGCTTAGGGCAGTGCTCTGATGTTTGGGCAGTGTAGAGGGTTGTGCTGGAGCTGGTGTTTCAGGGTTTAGGACAGTGCAGTGGTGTTCGGGCAGTGTAGGGGGTTATGCAGGGGGTGGTGTTTCAGGGTTTAGGGCAGTGGTGATCGGGTAATGTAGGGGGTCTTGCTGGGGGTTGTGTTTCAGAGTTTCGGGCAGTGGTGTAGTGCTGTTCGGGCAATGTAGGGGGTCTTGCAGGGGGTGGTGTTTCAGGGTTTAGGGCAGTGCAGTGGTGTTCGGGCAGTGTAGGGGGTTGTGCTGGGGCTGGTGTTTCAGGGTTTTGGGCAGAGCAGTGGGTTCGGGCAGTGTAGGGTGTC
The DNA here is from genome assembly GCF_964204655.1 of Triturus cristatus. Lineage (NCBI taxonomy): Eukaryota > Metazoa > Chordata > Amphibia > Caudata > Salamandridae > Triturus > Triturus cristatus. The sequence goes on from NC_140579.1 coordinate 762,859,011, forward strand.
GTGCTGGGGCTGGTGGTTCAGGGTTTAGGGCAGTGGTGTTTGGCAGTGTAGGGGTCTTGCTGGCGTTGGTGTTTGAGGGTTTAGGGCAGTGCAGTGGTGTTCGGGCAGTGTAGTGGGTCTTACTGGGGGTGGCGTTTCAGGGTTTAGGGCAGTGCAGTGGTATTCAGGCAGTGTAGGGGGTCGTGCAGGGGGTGTTGTTTCAGGGTTTAGGGCAGTGCAGTGGTGTTTGGGCAGTGCTGGGGGTGGTGTTTTAGGGTTTAGGGCAGTGCAGTGGTGTTCGGGCAGTGTAGGGGTCGTGCTGGGTGTGGTGTTTCAGGGTTTAGGGCAGTGCAGTGGTGTTCGGGCAGTGTAGTGGGTCTCGCTGGGGCTGGTGTTTTAGGGCTTAGGGTAGTGCAGTAGTGTTCGGGCAGTGTAGGGGGCGTGCTGGGGGTGGTGTTTCAGGGTTTAGGGCAGTGCAGTGGTGTTCGGGCAGTGTAGGGGTCATGCTGGGTGTGGTGTTTCAGGGTTTAGGGCAGTACAGTGGCTTCGGGCAGTGTAGTGGGTCGTGCTGGGGCTGGTGTTTTGTGGTTTAGGGTAGTGCAGTGGTGTTCTGGCAGTGTAGGGGGTGTGCTTGGGGTGGTGTTTTAGTGCTTAGGGTAGTGCAGTGGTGTTCGGGTAGTGTAGGGGGTCGTGCTGGGGTGGTGTTTTAGGGTTTAGGGCAGTGCAGTTGTGTTCGGGCAGTGCAGGGGGTCGTGCTGGGGTGGTGTTTTAGGGTTTAGTGCAGTGCAGTGGTGTTCGGGCAGTGTAGGGGGTCATGCTGGGGGTGGTGTTTTATGGTTTAGGGCAGTGGTGTTCGGGCAGTGTAGGGGTCATGCTGGGTGTGGTGTTTTAGGGTTTAGGGCAGTGCAGTGGTGTAAGTGTAGGGGGTCGTGCTGGGGGTGGTGTTTCAGGGTATAGGGCAGTGCAGTAGTGTTCGGGCAGTGTAGGGGGTCGTGCGGGGGTGGTGTTTCAGGGTTTAGGGCAGTGCAATGGTGTTCGGGCAGTGTAGGGGGACTTGCAGGGGGTGGTGTTTCAGGGTTTAGGGCAGTGGTGTTCGGGCAGTGTAGGGGGTCTTGCTGGGGGTTGTGTTTCAGTGTTTTGGGTAGTGGTGCAGTGGTGTTCGGGCAGTGTAGTAGGTGTTGCAGGGGGTGGTGTTTCCAGGTTTAGGGCAGTGCTGTGATGTTTGGGCAGTGTAGAGGGTTGTGCTGGGGCTGGTGTTTCAGGGTTTAGGACAGTGCAGTGGTGTTCGGGCAGTGTAGGGGGTTGTGCAGGGGGTGGTGTTTCAGGGTTTAGGGCAGTGGTGATCGGGTAATGTAGGGGGTCTTGCTGGGGGTTGTGTTTCAGAGTTTCGGGCAGTGGTGTAGTGCTGTTCGGGCAATGTAGGGGGTCTTGCAGGGGGTGGTGTTTCAGGGTTTAGGGCAGTGCAGTGGTGTTCGGGCAGTGTAGAGGGTTGTGCTGGGGCTGGTGTTTCAGGGTTTTGGCCAGAGCAGTGGGTTCGGGCAGTGTAGGGTGTTGTGCTGGGGCTGGTGGTTCGGGGTTTAGGGCAGTGGTGTTTGGCAGTGTTGGGGTCTTGCTGGAGTTGGTGTTTCAGGGTTTAGGGCAGTGCAGTGGTGTTCGGGCAGTGTAGTGGGTCTTACTGGGGGTGGCTTTTCAGGGTTTAGGGCAGTGCAGTGGTATTCAGGCAGTATAGGGGGTCGTGCAGGGGGTGGTGTTTCAGGGTTTAGGGCAGTGCAGTGGTGTTTGGGCAGTGCTGGGGGTGGTGTTTCAGGGTTTAGGGCAGTGCAGTGGTGTTCGGGCAGTGTAGGGGTCGTGCTGGGTGTGGTGTTTTAGGGTTTAGGGCAGTGCAGTGGTGTTCTGGTAGTGTAGGGGGTCATGCAGGGGCTGGTGTATCAGGGTTTAGGGCAGTGCAGTGGTGTTCGGGCAGTGTAGGGGGTCGTACTGGTGGTGGTGTTTCAGGGTTTAGGGCAGTGGTGTTCGGGCAGTGTAGGGGGTCTTGCTGGGGGTGGTGTTTCAGGGTTTAGGGTAATGGTTTTTGGGCAGTGTAGGCGGTCTTGCTGGGGCTGGTGTTTCAGGGTTTAGGGCAGTGCTGTGGTGTTCGTACAGTGTAGGGGGTCGTGCAGGGGGGTGGTGTTTCAGGGTTTAGGGCAGTGCAGTGGTGTTTGGGCAGTGCTGAGGGTGGTGTTTCAGGGTTTAGGGCAGTGCAGTGGTGTTCGGGCAGTGTAGGGGTCATGCTGGGTGTAGTGTTTCAGGGTTTAGGGCAGTGCAGTGGTGTTTGGGCAGTGCTGAGGGTGGTGTTTCATGGTTTAGGGCAGTACAGTGGCGTTCGGGCAGTGTAGTGGGTCGTGCTGGGGCTGGTGTTTTGTGGTTTAGGGTAGTGCAGTGGTGTTCTGGCAGTGTAGGGGGTGTGCTTGGGGTGGTGTTTTAGTGTTTAGGGTAGCGCAGTGGTGTTCGGGTAGTGTAGGGGGTCGTGCTGGGGTAGTGTTTTAGGGTTTAGGGCAGTGCAGTCATGTTCGGGCAGTGCAGGGGGTCGTGCTGGGGTGGTGTTTTAGGGTTTAGTGCAGTGCAGTGGTGTTCAGGCAGTGTAGGGGGTCATGCTGGGGGTGGTGTTTTATGGTTTAGGGCAGTGGTGTTCAGGCAGTGTAGGGGTCGTGCTGGGGGTGGTGTTTTAGGGTTTAGGGCAGTGCAGTGGTGTTCTGGAAGTGTAGGGGGTCGTGCTGGGGGTGGTGTTTCAGGGTATAGGGCAGTGCAGTAGTGTTCGGGCAGTGTAGGGGGTCGTGCGGGGGTGGTGTTTCAGGGTTTAGGGCAGTGCAGTGGTATTCAGGCAGTGTAGGGGGTCGTGCAGGGGGTGTTGTTTCAGGGTTTAGGGCAGTACAGTGGCGTTCGGGCAGTGTAGTGGGTCGTGCTGGGGCTGGTGTTTTGTGGTTTAGGGTAGTGCAGTGGTGTTCTGGCAGTGTAGGGGGCGTGCTTGGGGTGGTGTTTTAGTGTTTAGGGTAGTGCAGTGGTGTTCGGGTAGTGTAGGGGGTCGTGCTGGGGTGGTGTTTTAGGGTTTAGGGCAGTGCAGTCGTGTTCGGGCAGTGCAGGGGGTCGTGCTGGGGTGGTGTTTTAGGGTTTAGTGCAGTGCAGTGGTGTTCAGGCAGTGTAGGGGGTCATGCTGGGGGTGGTGTTTTATGGTTTAGGGCAGTGGTGTTCGGGCAGTGTAGGGATCGTGCTGGGGGTGGTGTTTTAGGGTTTAGGGCAGTGCAGTGGTGTTCTGGAAGTGTAGGGGGTCATGCTGGGGGTGGTGTTTCAGGGTATAGGGCAGTGCAGTAGTGTTCGGGCAGTGTAGGGGGTCGTGCGGGGGTGGTGTTTCAGGGTTTAGGGCAGTGCAATGGTGTTCGGGCAGTGTAGGGGGACTGGCAGGGGGTGGTGTTTCAGGGTTTAGGGCAGTGGTGTTCGGGCAGTGTAGGGGGTCTTGCTGGGGGTTGTGTTTCAGTGTTTTGGGTAGTGGTGCAGTGCTGTTCGGGCAGTGTAGTAGGTGTTGCAGGGGGTGGTGTTTCCGGGCTTAGGGCAGTGCTGTGATGTTTGGGCAGTGTAGAGGGTTGTGCTGGAGCTGGTGTTTCAGGGTTTAGGACAGTGCAGTGGTGTTCGGGCAGTGTAGGGGGTTATGCAGGGGGTGGTGTTTCAGGGTTTAGGGCAGTGGTGATCGGGTAATGTAGGGGGTCTTGCTGGGGGTTGTGTTTCAGAGTTTCGGGCAGTGGTGTAGTGCTGTTCGGGCAATGTAGGGGGTCTTGCAGGGGGTGGTGTTTCAGGGTTTAGGGCAGTGCAGTGGTGTTCGGGCAGTGTAGGGGGTTGTGCTGGGGCTGGTGTTTCAGGGTTTTGGGCAGAGCAGTGGGTTCAGGCAGTGTAGGGTGTCGTGCTGGGGCTGGTGGTTCAGGGTTTAGGGCAGTGGTGTTTGGCAGTGTAGGGGTCTTGCTGGCGTTGGTGTTTCAGGGTTTAGGGCAGTGCAGTGGTGTTCGGGCAGTGTAGTGGGTCTTACTGGGGGTGGCGTTTCAGGGTTTAGGGCAGTGCAGTGGTATTCAGGCAGTGTAGGGGGTCGTGCAGGGGGTGTTGTTTCAGGGTTTAGGGCAGTACAGTGGCGTTCGGGCAGTGTAGTGGGTCGTGCTGGGGCTGGTGTTTTGTGGTTTAGGGTAGTGCAGTGGTGTTCTGGCAGTGTAGGGGGTGTGCTTGGGGTGGTGTTTTAGTGTTTAGGGTAGTGCAGTGGTGTTCGGGTAGTGTAGGGGGTCGTGCTGGGGTGGTGTTTTAGGGTTTAGGGCAGTGCAGTCGTGTTCGGGCAGTGCAGGGGGTCGTGCTGGGGTGGTGTTTTAGGGTTTAGTGCAGTGCAGTGGTGTTCAGGCAGTGTAGGGGGTCATGCTGGGGGTGGTGTTTTATGGTTTAGGGCAGTGGTGTTCGGGCAGTGTAGGGATCGTGCTGGGGGTGGTGTTTTAGGGTTTAGGGCAGTGCAGTGGTGTTCTGGAAGTGTAGGGGGTCATGCTGGGGGTGGTGTTTCAGGGTATAGGGCAGTGCAGTAGTGTTCGGGCAGTGTAGGGGGTCGTGCGGGGGTGGTGTTTCAGGGTTTAGGGCAGTGCAATGGTGTTCGGGCAGTGTAGGGGGACTGGCAGGGGGTGGTGTTTCAGGGTTTAGGGCAGTGGTGTTCGGGCAGTGTAGGGGGTCTTGCTGGGGGTTGTGTTTCAGTGTTTTGGGTAGTGGTGCAGTGCTGTTCGGGCAGTGTAGTAGGTGTTGCAGGGGGTGGTGTTTCCGGGCTTAGGGCAGTGCTCTGATGTTTGGGCAGTGTAGAGGGTTGTGCTGGAGCTGGTGTTTCAGGGTTTAGGACAGTGCAGTGGTGTTCGGGCAGTGTAGGGGGTTATGCAGGGGGTGGTGTTTCAGGGTTTAGGGCAGTGGTGATCGGGTAATGTAGGGGGTCTTGCTGGGGGTTGTGTTTCAGAGTTTCGGGCAGTGGTGTAGTGCTGTTCGGGCAATGTAGGGGGTCTTGCAGGGGGTGGTGTTTCAGGGTTTAGGGCAGTGCAGTGGTGTTCGGGCAGTGTAGGGGGTTGTGCTGGGGCTGGTGTTTCAGGGTTTTGGGCAGAGCAGTGGGTTCGGGCAGTGTAGGGTGTCGTGCTGGGGCTGGTGGTTCAGGGTTTAGGGCAGTGGTGTTTGGCAGTGTAGGGGTCTTGCTGGCGTTGGTGTTTGAGGGTTTAGGGCAGTGCAGTGGTGTTCGGGCAGTGTAGTGGGTCTTACTGGGGGTGGCGTTTCAGGGTTTAGGGCAGTGCAGTGGTATTCAGGCAGTGTAGGGGGTCGTGCAGGGGGTGTTGTTTCAGGGTTTAGGGCAGTGCAGTGGTGTTTGGGCAGTGCTCGGGGTGGTGTTTTAGGGTTTAGGGCAGTGCAGTGGTGTTCGGGCAGTGTAGGGGTCGTGCTGGGTGTGGTGTTTCAGGGTTTAGGGCAGTGCAGTGGTGTTCGGGCAGTGTAGTGGGTCTCGCTGGGGTTGGTGTTTTAGGGCTTAGGGTAGTGCAGTAGTGTTCGGGCAGTGTAGGGGGCGTGCTGGGGGTGGTGTTTCAGGGTTTAGGGCAGTGCAGTGGTGTTCGGGCAGTGTAGGGGTCATGCTGGGTGTGGTGTTTCAGGGTTTAGGGCAGTACAGTGGCTTCGGGCAGTGTAGTGGGTCGTGCTGGGGCTGGTGTTTTGTGGTTTAGGGTAGTGCAGTGGTGTTCTGGCAGTGTAGGGGGTGTGCTTGGGGTGGTGTTTTAGTGCTTAGGGTAGTGCAGTGGTGTTCGGGTAGTGTAGGGGGTCGTGCTGGGGTGGTGTTTTAGGGTTTAGGGCAGTGCAGTTGTGTTCGGGCAGTGCAGGGGGTCGTGCTGGGGTGGTGTTTTAGGGTTTAGTGCAGTGCAGTGGTGTTCGGGCAGTGTAGGGGGTCATGCTGGGGGTGGTGTTTTATGGTTTAGGGCAGTGGTGTTCGGGCAGTGTAGGGGTCATGCTGGGTGTGGTGTTTTAGGGTTTAGGGCAGTGCAGTGGTGTAAGTGTAGGGGGTCGTGCTGGGGGTGGTGTTTCAGGGTATAGGGCAGTGCAGTAGTGTTCGGGCAGTGTAGGGGGTCGTGCGGGGGTGGTGTTTCAGGGTTTAGGGCAGTGCAATGGTGTTCGGGCAGTGTAGGGGGACTTGCAGGGGGTGGTGTTTCAGGGTTTAGGGCAGTGGTGTTCGGGCAGTGTAGGGGGTCTTGCTGGGGGTTGTGTTTCAGTGTTTTGGGTAGTGGTGCAGTGGTGTTCGGGCAGTGTAGTAGGTGTTGCAGGGGGTGGTGTTTCCAGGTTTAGGGCAGTGCTGTGATGTTTGGGCAGTGTAGAGGGTTGTGCTGGGGCTGGTGTTTCAGGGTTTAGGACAGTGCAGTGGTGTTCGGGCAGTGTAGGGGGTTGTGCAGGGGGTGGTGTTTCAGGGTTTAGGGCAGTGGTGATCGGGTAATGTAGGGGGTCTTGCTGGGGGTTGTGTTTCAGAGTTTCGGGCAGTGGTGTAGTGCTGTTCGGGCAATGTAGGGGGTCTTGCAGGGGGTGGTGTTTCAGGGTTTAGGGCAGTGCAGTGGTGTTCGGGCAGTGTAGAGGGTTGTGCTGGGGCTGGTGTTTCAGGGTTTTGGCCAGAGCAGTGGGTTCGGGCAGTGTAGGGTGTTGTGCTGGGGCTGGTGGTTCGGGGTTTAGGGCAGTGGTGTTTGGCAGTGTTGGGGTCTTGCTGGAGTTGGTGTTTCAGGGTTTAGGGCAGTGCAGTGGTGTTCGGGCAGTGTAGTGGGTCTTACTGGGGGTGGCTTTTCAGGGTTTAGGGCAGTGCAGTGGTATTCAGGCAGTATAGGGGGTCGTGCAGGGGGTGGTGTTTCAGGGTTTAGGGCAGTGCAGTGGTGTTTGGGCAGTGCTGGGGGTGGTGTTTCAGGGTTTAGGGCAGTGCAGTGGTGTTCGGGCAGTGTAGGGGTCGTGCTGGGTGTGGTGTTTTAGGGTTTAGGGCAGTGCAGTGGTGTTCTGGTAGTGTAGGGGGTCATGCAGGGGCTGGTGTATCAGGGTTTAGGGCAGTGCAGTGGTGTTCGGGCAGTGTAGGGGGTCGTACTGGTGGTGGTGTTTCAGGGTTTAGGGCAGTGGTGTTCGGGCAGTGTAGGGGGTCTTGCTGGGGGTGGTGTTTCAGGGTTTAGGGTAATGGTTTTTGGGCAGTGTAGGCGGTCTTGCTGGGGCTGGTGTTTCATGGTTTAGGGCAGTGCTGTGGTGTTCGTACAGTGTAGGGGGTCGTGCAGGGGGGTGGTGTTTCAGGGTTTAGGGCAGTGCAGTGGTGTTTGGGCAGTGCTGAGGGTGGTGTTTCAGGGTTTAGGGCAGTGCAGTGGTGTTCGGGCAGTGTAGGGGTCATGCTGGGTGTAGTGTTTCAGGGTTTAGGGCAGTGCAGTGGTGTTTGGGCAGTGCTGAGGGTGGTGTTTCATGGTTTAGGGCAGTACAGTGGCGTTCGGGCAGTGTAGTGGGTCGTGCTGGGGCTGGTGTTTTGTGGTTTAGGGTAGTGCAGTGGTGTTCTGGCAGTGTAGGGGGTGTGCTTGGGGTGGTGTTTTAGTGTTTAGGGTAGCGCAGTGGTGTTCGGGTAGTGTAGGGGGTCGTGCTGGGGTAGTGTTTTAGGGTTTAGGGCAGTGCAGTCATGTTCGGGCAGTGCAGGGGGTCGTGCTGGGGTGGTGTTTTAGGGTTTAGTGCAGTGCAGTGGTGTTCAGGCAGTGTAGGGGGTCATGCTGGGGTGGTGTTTTATGGTTTAGGGCAGTGGTGTTCAGGCAGTGTAGGGGTCGTGCTGGGGGTGGTGTTTTAGGGTTTAGGGCAGTGCAGTGGTGTTCTGGAAGTGTAGGGGGTCGTGCTGGGGGTGGTGTTTCAGGGTATAGGGCAGTGCAGTAGTGTTCGGGCAGTGTAGGGGGTCGTGCGGGGGTGGTGTTTCAGGGTTTAGGGCAGTGCAATGGTGTTCGGGCAGTGTAGGGGGACTTGCAGGGGGTGGTGTTTCAGGGTTTAGGGCAGTGGTGTTCGGGCAGTGTAGGGGGTCTTGCTGGGGGTTGTGTTTCAGTGTTTTGGGTAGTGGTGCAGTGCTGTTCGGGCAGTGTAGTAGATGTTGCAGGGGGTGGTGTTTCCGGGTTTAGGGCAGTGCTGTGATGTTTGGGCAGTGTAGAGGGTTGTGCTGGAGCTGGTGTTTCAGGGTTTAGGACAGTGCAGTGGTGTTCGGGCAGTGTAGGGGGTTGTGCAGGGGGTGGTGTTTCAGGGTTTAGGGCAGTGGTGATCGGGTAATGTAGGGGGTCTTGCTGGGGGTTGTGTTTCAGAATTTCGGGCAGTGGTGTAGTGCTGTTCGGGCAATGTAGGGGGTCTTGCAGGGGGTGGTGTTTCAGGGTTTAGGGCAGTGCAGTGGTGTTCGGGCAGTGTAGGGGGTTGTGCTGGGGCTGGTGTTTCAGGGTTTTGGGCAGAGCAGTGGGTTCGGGCAGTGTAGGGTGTCGTGCTGGGGCTGGTGGTTCAGGGTTTAGGGCAGTGGTGTTTGGCAGTGTAGGGGTCTTGCTGGCGTTGGTGTTTCAGGGTTTAGGGCAGTGCAGTGGTGTTCGGGCAGTGTAGTGGGTCTTACTGGGGGTGGCGTTTCAGGGTTTAGGGCAGTGCAGTGGTATTCAGGCAGTGTAGGGGGTCGTGCAGGGGGTGTTGTTTCAGGGTTTAGGGCAGTGCAGTGGTGTTTTGGCAGTGTTGGGGTCATGCTGGGTGTGGTGTTTCAGGGTTTAGGGCAGTACAGTGGCTTCGGGCAGTGTAGTGGGTCGTGCTGGGGCTGGTGTTTTGTGGTTTAGGGTAGTGCAGTGGTGTTCTGGTAGTGTAGGGGGTGTGCTTGGGGTGGTGTTTTAGTGCTTAGGGTAGTGCAGTGGTGTTCGGGTAGTGTAGGGGGTCGTGCTGGGGTGGTGTTTTAGGGTTTAGGGCAGTGCAGTCGTGTTCGGGCAGTGCAGGGGGTCGTGCTGGGGTGGTGTTTTAGGGTTTAGTGCAGTGCAGTGGTGTTCGGGCAGTGTAGGGGGTCATGCTGGGGGTGGTGTTTTATGGTTTAGGGCAGTGGTGTTCGGGCAGTGTAGGGGTCGTGCTGGGGGTGGTGTTTTAGGGTTTAGGGCAGTGCAGTGGTGTTCTGGAAGTGTAGGGGGTCGTGCTGGGGGTGGTGTTTCAGGGTTTAGGGCAGTGCAATGGTGTTCGGGCAGTGTAGGGGGACTTGCAGGGGGTGGTGTTTCAGGGTTTAGGGCAGTGGTGTTCGGGCAGTGTAGTGGGTCTTGCTGGGGGTTGTGATTCAGTGTTTTGGGTAGTGGTGCAGTGCTGTTTGGGCAGTGTAGTAGGTGTTGCAGGGGGTGGTGTTTCCGGGTTTAGGGCAGTGCTGTGATGTTTGGGCAGTGTAGAGGGTTGTGCTGGGGCTGGTGTTTCAGGGTTTAGGACAGTGCAGTGGTGTTCGGGCAGTGCAGGGGGTTGTGCAGGGGGTGGTGTTTCAGGGTTTAGGGCAGTGGTGATCGGGTAATGTAGGGGGTCTTGCTGGGGGTTGTGTTTCAGAGTTTCGGGCAGTGGTGTAGTGCTGTTCGGGCAATGTAGGGGGTCTTGCAGGGGGTGGTGTTTCAGGGTTTAGGGCAGTGCAGTGGTGTTCGGGCAGTGTAGGGGGTTGTGCTGGGGCTGGTGTTTCAGGGTTTTGGGCAGAGCAGTGGGTTCGGGCAGTGTAGGGTGTCGTGCTGGGGCTGGTGGTTCGGGGTTTAGGGCAGTGGTGTTTGGCAGTGTTGGGGTCTTGCTGGAGTTGGTGTTTCAGGGTTTAGGGCAGTGCAGTGGTGTTCGGGCAGTGTAGTGGGTCTTACTGGGGGTGGCGTTTCAGGGTTTAGGGCAGTGCAGTGGTATTCAGGCAGTGTAGGGGGTCGTGCAGGGGGTGGTGTTTCAGGGTTTAGGGCAGTGCAGTGGTGTTTGGGTAGTGCTGGGGGTGGTGTTTCAGGGTTTAGGGCAGTGCAGTGGTGTTCGGGCAGTGTAGGGGTCGTGCTGGGTGTGGTGTTTCAGGGTTTAGGGCAGTGCAGTGGTGTTCGGGCAGTGTAGTGGGTCTCGCTGGGACTGGTGTTTTAGGGCTTAGGGTAGTGCAGTAGTGTTCGGGCAGTGTAGGGGGCGTGCTGGGGGTGGTGTTTTAGGGTTTAGGGTAGTGCAGTGTTCTTCTGGCAATATAGGCGGTCGTGCTGGGGCTGGTGTTTCAGGGTTTAGGGCAGTGCAGTGGTCTTCAGGCAGTGTAGAGGGTCAAGCTGGGGCTGGCGTTTCAGGGTTTAGGACATAGCAGTGGTGTTCGGGCAGTGTGGGGGTCATACTAGGGATGGTGTTTCAGGGTTTAGGGCAGTGCAGTGGTGTTCGGGCAGTGTAGGGGGTCGTGCTGGGGGTGGTGTTTCAGGGTTTAGGACATTGCAGTGGTGTTCGGGCAGTGTAGGGGGTCGTGCTGGGGCTGGTGTTTCAGGGTTTAGGGCAGTGCAGTGGTGTTCGGACAGTGTAGGGGGTTGTGCTGGGGCTGGTGTTTTAGGGTTTTGGGCAAAGCAGTGGTGTTCGGGCAGTGTAGGGGGTTGTGCTTGGGCTGGTGTTTCAGGGTTTTGGGCAGTGCAGTGGTGTTCGGGCAGTGTAGGGGGTTGTGCTGGGGCTGGTGTTTCAGGGTTTTGGACAAAGCAGTGGTGTTCGGACAGTGTAGGGTGTCGTGCTGGGGCTGGTTTTTCAGGGTTTAGGGCAGTGCAGTGGTGTTAGGGCAGTGTAGGGGGTTGTGCTGGAGCTGGTGTTTCAGGGTTTTGGACAAAGCAGTGGTGTTCGGGCAGTATAGGGTGTTGTGCTGGGGCTGGTGTTTCAGGGTTTAGGGCAGTGGTGTTTGGCAGTGTAGGGGTCTTGCTGGGGGTGGTGTTTCAGGGTTTAGGGCAGTGCAGTGGTGTTCCGGCAGTGTAGGGGGTCTTGCTGGGGGTGATGTTTCAGGCTTTAGGGCAGTGCAGTGGTGTTCGGGCAGTGTATGGGGACTTGCAGGGGGTGGTGTTTCAGGGTTTAGGGCAGTGGTGTTCGGGCAGTGTAGGGGGTCTTGCTGGGGGTTGTGTTTCAGTGTTTTGGGTAGTGGTGCAGTGCTGTTCGGGCAGTGTAGTAGATGTTGCAGGGGGTGGTGTTTCCGGGTTTAGGGCAGTGCTGTGATGTTTGGGCAGTGTAGAGGGTTGTGCTGGAGCTGGTGTTTCAGGGTTTAGGACAGTGCAGTGGTGTTCGGGCAGTGTAGGGGGTTGTGCAGGGGGTGGTGTTTCAGGGTTTAGGGCAGTGGTGATCGGGTAATGTAGGGGGTCTTGCTGGGGGTTGTGTTTCAGAGTTTCGGGCAGTGGTGTAGTGCTGTTCGGGCAATGTAGGGGGTCTTGCAGGGGGTGGTGTTTCAGGGTTTAGGGCAGTGCAGTGGTGTTCGGGCAGTGTAGGGGGTTGTGCTGGGGCTGGTGTTTCAGGGTTTTGGGCAGAGCAGTGGGTTCGGGCAGTGTAGGGTGTCGTGCTGGGGCTGGTGGTTCAGGGTTTAGGGCAGTGGTGTTTGGCAGTGTAGGGGTCTTGCTGGCGTTGGTGTTTCAGGGTTTAGGGCAGTGCAGTGGTGTTCGGGCAGTGTAGTGGGTCTTACTGGGGGTGGCGTTTCAGGGTTTAGGGCAGTGCAGTGGTATTCAGGCAGTGTAGGGGGTCGTGCAGGGGGTGTTGTTTCAGGGTTTAGGGCAGTGCAGTGGTGTTTTGGCAGTGTTGGGGTCATGCTGGGTGTGGTGTTTCAGGGTTTAGGGCAGTACAGTGGCTTCGGGCAGTGTAGTGGGTCGTGCTGGGGCTGGTGTTTTGTGGTTTAGGGTAGTGCAGTGGTGTTCTGGTAGTGTAGGGGGTGTGCTTGGGGTGGTGTTTTAGTGCTTAGGGTAGTGCAGTGGTGTTCGGGTAGTGTAGGGGGTCGTGCTGGGGTGGTGTTTTAGGGTTTAGGGCAGTGCAGTCGTGTTCGGGCAGTGCAGGGGGTCGTGCTGGGGTGGTCTTTTAGGGTTTAGTGCAGTGCAGTGGTGTTCGGGCAGTGTAGGGGGTCATGCTGGGGGTGGTGTTTTATGGTTTAGGGCAGTGGTGTTCGGGCAGTGTAGGGGTCGTGCTGGGGGTGGTGTTTTAGGGTTTAGGGCAGTGCAGTGGTGTTCTGGAAGTGTAGGGGGTCGTGCTGGGGGTGGTGTTTCAGGGTTTAGGGCAGTGCAATGGTGTTCGGGCAGTGTAGGGGGACTTGCAGGGGGTGGTGTTTCAGGGTTTAGGGCAGTGGTGTTCGGGCAGTGTAGTGGGTCTTGCTGGGGGTTGTGATTCAGTGTTTTGGGTAGTGGTGCAGTGCTGTTTGGGCAGTGTAGTAGGTGTTGCAGGGGGTGGTGTTTCCGGGTTTAGGGCAGTGCTGTGATGTTTGGGCAGTGTAGAGGGTTGTGCTGGGGCTGGTGTTTCAGGGTTTAGGACAGTGCAGTGGTGTTCGGGCAGTGCAGGGGGTTGTGCAGGGGGTGGTGTTTCAGGGTTTAGGGCAGTGGTGATCGGGTAATGTAGGGGGTCTTGCTGGGGGTTGTGTTTCAGAGTTTCGGGCAGTGGTGTAGTGCTGTTCGGGCAATGTAGGGGGTCTTGCAGGGGGTGGTGTTTCAGGGTTTAGGGCAGTGCAGTGGTGTTCGGGCAGTGTAGGGGGTTGTGCTGGGGCTGGTGTTTCAGGGTTTTGGGCAGAGCAGTGGGTTCGGGCAGTGTAGGGTGTCGTGCTGGGGCTGGTGGTTCGGGGTTTAGGGCAGTGGTGTTTGGCAGTGTTGGGGTCTTGCTGGAGTTGGTGTTTCAGGGTTTAGGGCAGTGCAGTGGTGTTTGGGCAGTGTAGTGGGTCTTACTGGGGGTGGCGTTTCAGGGTTTAGGGCAGTGCAGTGGTATTCAGGCAGTGTAGGGGGTCGTGCAGGGGGTGGTGTTTCAGGGTTTAGGGCAGTGCAGTGGTGTTTGGGTAGTGCTGGGGGTGGTGTTTCAGGGTTTAGGGCAGTGCAGTGGTGTTCGGGCAGTGTAGGGGTCGTGCTGGGTGTGGTGTTTCAGGGTTTAGGGCAGTGCAGTGGTGTTCGGGCAGTGTAGTGGGTCTCGCTGGGACTGGTGTTTTAGGGCTTAGGGTAGTGCAGTAGTGTTCGGGCAGTGTAGGGGGCGTGCTGGGGGTGGTGTTTTAGGGTTTAGGGTAGTGCAGTGTTCTTCTGGCAATATAGGCGGTCGTGCTGGGGCTGGTGTTTCAGGGTTTAGGGCAGTGCAGTGGTCTTCAGGCAGTGTAGAGGGTCAAGCTGGGGCTGGCGTTTCAGGGTTTAGGACATAGCAGTGGTGTTCGGGCAGTGTGGGGGTCATACTAGGGATGGTGTTTCAGGGTTTAGGGCAGTGCAGTGGTGTTCGGGCAGTGTAGGGGGTCGTGCTGGGGGTGGTGTTTCAGGGTTTAGGACATTGCAGTGGTGTTCGGGCAGTGTAGGGGGTCGTGCTGGGGCTGGTGTTTCAGGGTTTAGGGCAGTGCAGTGGTGTTCGGACAGTGTAGGGGGTTGTGCTGGGGCTGGTGTTTTAGGGTTTTGGGCAAAGCAGTGGTGTTCGGGCAGTGTAGGGGGTTGTGCTTGGGCTGGTGTTTCAGGGTTTTGGGCAGTGCAGTGGTGTTCGGGCAGTGTAGGGGGTTGTGCTGGGGCTGGTGTTTCAGGGTTTTGGACAAAGCAGTGGTGTTCGGACAGTGTAGGGTGTCGTGCTGGGGCTGGTTTTTCAGGGTTTAGGGCAGTGCAGTGGTGTTAGGGCAGTGTAGGGGGTTGTGCTGGAGCTGGTGTTTCAGGGTTTTGGACAAAGCAGTGGTGTTCGGGCAGTATAGGGTGTTGTGCTGGGGCTGGTGTTTCAGGGTTTAGGGCAGTGGTGTTTGGCAGTGTAGGGGTCTTGCTGGGGGTGGTGTTTCAGGGTTTAGGGCAGTGCAGTGGTGTTCCGGCAGTGTAGGGGGTCTTGCTGGGGGTGATGTTTCAGGCTTTAGGGCAGTGCAGTGGTGTTCGGGCAGTGTATGGGGTCCTGCTGGGGTTGGTGTTTCAGTGTTTAGGGCAGTGCAGTGGTATTCAGGCAGTGTAGGGGGTCGTGCAGGGGGGTGGTGTTTCAGGGTTTAGGGCAGTGCAGTGGTGTTCGGGCAGTGCTGAAGGTGGTGTTTCAGAGTTTAGGGCAGTGCAGTGGTGTTCGGGCAGTGTAGGGGTCGTGCTGGGTGTGGTGTTTCAGGGTTTAGGGCAGTACACTGGCGTTCGGGCAGTGTAGTGGGTCGTGCTGGGGCTGGTGTTTTGTGGTTTAGGGTAGTGCAGTGGTGTTCTGGCAGTGTAGGGGTGTGCTTGGGGTGGTGTTTTAGTGTTTAGGGTAGTGCAGTGGTGTTCGGGTAGTGTAGGGGGTCGTGCTGGGGTGGTGTTTTAGGGTTTAGGGCAGTGCAGTCATGTTCGGGCAGTGCAGGGGGTCGTGCTGGGGTGGTGTTTTAGGGTTTAGTGCAGTGCAGTGGTGTTCGGGCAGTGTAGGGGGTCATGATGGGGGAGGTGTTTTAGGGTTTAGGGCAGTGGTGTTCGGGCAGTGTAGGGGTCGTGCTGGGGGTGGTGTTTTAGGGTTTAGGGCAGTGCAGTGGTGTTCTGGCAGTGTAGGAGGTCATGAAGGGGTGGTGTTTCAGGGTATAGGGCAGTGCAGTAGTGTTTGGGCAGTGTAGGGGGTCGTGCGGGGGTGGTGTTTCAGGGTTTAGGGCAGTGCAGTGGTGTTCGGGCAGTGTAGGGGGACTTGCAGAGGGTGGTGTTTCAGGGTTTAGGGCAGTGGTGTTCGGGCAGTGCAGGGGGTCTTGCTGGGGGTTGTGTTTCAGTGTTTCGGGCAGTGGTGCAGTGCTGTTCGGGCAGTGTAGTAGGTCTTGCAGGGGGTGGTGTTTCCGGGTTTATGGAAGTGCAGTGGTGTTTGGGCAGTGTAGGGGGTTGTGCTGGGGCTGGTGTTTCAGGGTTTAGGGCAGTGGTGTTTGGCACTGTAGGCGTCTTGCTGGGGGTGGTGTTTCAGGGTTTAGGGCAGTGCAGTGGTGTTCGGGCAGTGCAGGGGGTTGTGCTGGGGTGGTGTTTTAGGGTTTAGTGCAGTGCAGTGGTGTTCGGGCAGTGTAGGGGGTCATGCTGGGGGTGGTGTTTTATGGTTTAGGGCAGTGGTGTTCGGGCAGTGTAGGGGTCGTGCTGGGGGTGGTGTTTTAGGGTTTAAGGCAGTGCAGTGGTGTTCGGGCAGTGTAGGGGGTCGTGCTGGGTGTGGTGTTTTAGGGTTTAGGGCAGTGCAGTGGTGTTCTGGTAGTGTAGGGGGTCGTGCTGGGGGTGGTGTTTCAGGGTTTAGGGCAGTGCAGTGGTGTTCGGGCAGTGTAGGGGGTCATGCTGGGGCTGGTGTTTCAGGGTTTATGGCAGTGCAATGGTGTTCGGGCAGTATAGCGGGTCATGCAGGGGCTGGTGTATCAGGGTTTAGGGCAGTGCAGTGGTGTTCGGGCAGTATAGGGGGTCGTACTGGTGGTGGTGTTTCAGGGTTTAGGGCAGTGGTGTTCGGGCAGTGTAGGGGGTCTTGCTGGGGTAGTGTTTCAGGGTTTAGGGTAATGGTTTTTGGGCAGTGTAGGGGGTCTTGCTGGGGCTGGTGTTTCAGGGTTTAGGGCAGTGCTGTGGTGTTCGTACAGTGTAGGGGGTTGTGCAGGGGGGTGGTGTTTCAGGGTTTAGGGCAGTGCAGTGGTGTTCGGGCAGTGCTGAGGGTGGTGTTTCAGGGTTTAGGGCAGTGCAGTGGTGTTCGGGCAGTGTAGGGGTCATGCTGGCTGTGGTGTTTCAGGGTTTAGGGCAGTACAGTGGCGTTCGGGCAGTGTAGTGGGTCGTGCTGGGGCTGGTGTTTTGTGGTTTAGTGCAGTGGTGTTCTGGCAGTGTAGGGGGTGTGCTTGGGGTGGTGTTTTAGTGTTTAGGGTAGTGCAGTGGTGTTCGGGTAGTGTAGGGGGTCGTGCTAGGGTGGTGTTTTAGGGTTTAGGGCAGTGCAGTCGTATTCGGGCAGTGCAGGGGGTCGTGCTGGGGTGGTGTTTTAGGGTTTAGTGCAGTGCAGTGGTGTTCGGGCAGTGTAGGGGGTCATGCTGGGGGTGGTGTTTTAGGGTTTAGGGCAGTGGTGTTCGGGCAGTGTAGGGGTCATGCTGGGGGTGGTGTTTTAGGGTTTAGGGCAGTGCAGTGGTGTTCTGGCAGTGTAGGAGGTCATGAAGGGGTGGTGTTTCAGGGTATAGGGCAGTGCAGTAGTGTTTGGGCAGTGTAGGGGGTCGTGCGGGGGTGGTGTTTCAGGGTTTAGGGCAGTGCAGTGGTGTTCGGGCAGTGTAGGGGGACTTGCAGAGGGTGGTGTTTCAGGGTTTAGGGCAGTGGTGCAGTGCTGTTCGGGCAGTGTAGTAGGTCTTGCAGGGGGTGGTGTTTCCGGGTTTAGGGAAGTGCAGTGGTGTTTGGGCAGTGTAGGGGGTTGTGCTGGGGCTGGTGTTTCAGGGTTTAGGGCAGTGGTGTTTGGCACTGTAGGCGTCTTGCTGGGGGTGGTGTTTCAGGGTTTAGGGCAGTGCAGTGGTGTTCGGGCAGTGCAGGGGGTTGTGCTGGGGTGGTGTTTTAGGGTTTAGTGCAGTGCAGTGGTGTTCGGGCAGTGTAGGGGGTCATGCTGGGGGTGGTGTTTTATGGTTTAGGGCAGTGGTGTTCGGGCAGTGTAGGGGTCGTGCTGGGGGTGGTGTTTTAGGGTTTAAGGCAGTGCAGTGGTGTTCGGGCAGTGTAGGGGGTCGTGCTGGGTGTGGTGTTTTAGGGTTTAGGGCAGTGCAGTGGTGTTCTGGTAGTGTAGGGGGTCGTGCTGGGGGTGGTGTTTCAGGGTTTAGGGCAGTGCAGTGGTGTTCGGGCAGTGTAGGGGGTCATGCTGGGGCTGGTGTTTCAGGGTTTATGGCAGTGCAATGGTGTTCGGGCAGTATAGCGGGTCATGCAGGGGCTGGTGTATCAGGGTTTAGGGCAGTGCAGTGGTGTTCGGGCAGTGTAGGGGGTCGTACTGGTGGTGGTGTTTCAGGGTTTAGGGCAGTGGTGTTCGGGCAGTGTAGGGGGTCTTGCTGGGGGTAGTGTTTCAGGGTTTAGGGTAATGGTTTTTGGGCAGTGTAGGGGGTCTTGCTGGGGCTGGTGTTTCAGGGTTTAGGGCAGTGCTGTGGTGTTCGTACAGTGTAGGGGGTTGTGCAGGGGGGTGGTGTTTCAGGGTTTAGGGCAGTGCAGTGGTGTTCGGGCAGTGCTGAGGGTGGTGTTTCAGGGTTTAGGGCAGTGCAGTGGTGTTCGGGCAGTGTAGGGGTCATGCTGGCTGTGGTGTTTCAGGGTTTAGGGCAGTACAGTGGCGTTCGGGCAGTGTAGTGGGTCGTTCTGGGGCTGGTGTTTTGTGGTTTAGGGTAGTGCAGTGGTGTTCTGGCAGTGTAGGGGGTGTGCTTGGGGTGGTGTTTTAGTGTTTAGGGTAGTGCAGTGGTGTTCGGGTAGTGTAGGGGGTCGTGCTAGGGTGGTGTTTTAGGGTTTAGGGCAGTGCAGTCGTATTCGGGCAGTGCAGGGGGTCGTGCTGGGGTGGTGTTTTAGGGTTTAGTGCAGTGCAGTGGTGTTCGGGCAGTGTAGGGGGTCATGCTGGGGGTGGTGTTTTATGGTATAGGGCAGTGGTGTTCGGGCAGTGTAGGGGTCGTGCTGGGGGTGGTGTTTTAGGGTTTAGGGCAGTGCAGTGGTGTGCTGGAAGTGTTGGGGGTCGTGCTGGGGGTGGTGTTTCAGGGTATAGGGCAGTGCAGTAGTGTTCGGGCAGTGTAGGGGGTTGTGCGGGGGTGGTGTTTCAGGGTTTAGGGCAGTGCAATGGTGTTCGGGCAGTGTAGGGGGACTTGCAGGGGGTGGTGTTTCAGGGTTTAGGGCAGTGGTGTTCGGGCAGTGTAGGGGGTCTTGCTGGGGGTTGTGTTTCAGTCTTTTGGGTAGTAGTGCAGTGCTGTTCGGGCAGAGTAGTAGGTGTTGCAGGGGGTGGTGTTTCCGGGTTTAGGGCAGTGCTATGATGTTTGGGCAGTGTAGAGGGTTGTGCTGGGGCTGGTGTTTCAGGGTTTAGGACAGTGCAGTGGTGTTCGGGCAGTGTAGGGGGTTGTGCAGGGGGTGGTGTTTCAGGGTTTAGGGCAGTGGTGATCGGGTAATGTAGGGGGTCTTGCTGGGGGTTGTGTTTCAGAGTTTCGGGCAGTGGTGTAGTGCTGTTCGGGCAATGTAGGGGGTCTTGCAGGGGGTGGTGTTTCAGGGTTTAGGGCAGTGCAGTGGTGTTCGGGCAGTGTAGGGGGTTGTGCTGGGGCTGGTGTTTCAGGGTTTTGGGCAGAGCAGTGGGTTCGGGCAGTGTAGGGTGTCGTGCTGGGGCTGGTGGTTCAGGATTTAGGGCAGTGGTGTTTGGCAGTGTAGGGGTCTTGCTGGCGTTGGTGTTTCAGGGTTTAGGGCAGTGCAGTGGTGGTCGGGCAGTGTAGTGGGTCCTACTGGGGGTGGCGTTTCAGGGTTTAGGGCAGTGCAGTGGTATTCATGCAGTGTAGGGGGTCGTGCAGGGGGTGGTGTTTCAGGGTTTAGGGCAGTGCAGTGGTGTTTGGGCAGTGCTGGGGGTGGTGTTTTAGTGTTTAGGGCAGTGCAGTGGTGTTCGGGCAGTATAGGGGTAGTGCTGGGTGTGGTGTTTCAGGGTTTAGGGCAGTGCAGTGGTGTTCGGGCAGTGTAGTGGGTCTCGCTGGGGCTGGTGTTTTAGGGCTTAGGGTAGTGCAGTAGTGTTCGGGCAGTGTAGGGGTCGTGCTGGGGGTGGTGTTTTAGCGTTTAGGGTAGTGCAGTGTTCTTCTGGCAATATAGGCGGTCGTGCTGGGGCTGGTGTTTCAGGGTTTAGGGCAGTGCAGTGGTCTTCAGGCAGTGTAGGGGGTCAAGCTGGGGCTGGTGTTTCAGGGTTTAGGACATTGCAGTGGTGTTTGGGCAGTGTGGGGGTCATACTAGGGATGGTGTTTCAGGGTTTAGGGCAGTGCAGTGGTGTTCGGGCAGTGTAGGGGGTCGTGCTGGGGCTGGGGTGTCAGGGTTTAGGACATTGCAGTGGTGTTCGGGCAGTGTAGGGGGCGTGCTGGGGCTGGTGTTTCAGGGTTTAGGGCAGTGCAGTGGTGTTCGGGCAGTGTAGGGGGTTGTGCTGGGGCTGGTGTTTTAGGGTTTTGGGCAAAGCAGTGGTGTTCGGGCAGTGTAGGGGGTTGTGCTTGGGCTGGTGTTTCAGGGTTTAGGGCAGTGCAGTGGTGTTCGGGCAGTGTAGGGGGTTGTGCTGGGGCTGGTGTTTCAGGGTTTTGGACAAAGCAGTGGTGTTCGGGCAGTGTAGGGTGTCGTGCTGGGGCTGGTTTTTCAGGGTTTAGGGCAGTGCAGTGGTGTTAGGGCAGTGTAGGGGGTGTGCTTGGGGTGGTGTTTTAGTGTTTAGGGTAGTGCAGTGGTGTTCGGGTAGTGTAGGGGGTCGTGCTAGGGTGGTGTTTTAGGGTTTAGGGCAGTGCAGTCGTATTCGGGCAGTGCAGGGGGTCGTGCTGGGGTGGTGTTTTAGGGTTCAGTGCAGTGCAGTGGTGTTCGGGCAGTGTAGGGGGTCATGCTGGGGGTGGTGTTTTATGGTTTAGGGCAGTGGTGTTCGGGCAGTGTAGGGGTCGTGCTGGGGGTGGTGTTTTAGGGTTTAGGGCAGTGCAGTGGTGTGCTGGAAGTGTTGGGGGTCGTGCTGGGGGTGGTGTTTCAGGGTATAGGGCAGTGCAGTAGTGTTCGGGCAGTGTAGGGGGTCGTGCGGGGGTGGTGTTTCAGGGTTTAGGGCAGTGCAATGGTGTTCGGGCAGTGTAGGGGGACTTGCAGGGGGTGGTGTTTCAGGGTTTAGAGCAGTGGTGTTCGGGCAGTGTAGGGGGTCTTGCTGGGGGTTGTGTTTCAGTCTTTTGGGTAGTAGTGCAGTGCTGTTCGGGCAGAGTAGTAGGTGTTGCAGGGGGTGGTGTTTCCGGGTTTAGGGCAGTGCTATGATGTTTGGGCAGTGTAGAGGGTTGTGCTGGGGCTGGTGTTTCAGGGTTTAGGACAGTGCAGTGGTGTTCGGGCAGTGTAGGGGGTTGTGCAGGGGGTGGTGTTTCAGGGTTTAGGGCAGTGGTGATCGGGTAATGTAGGGGGTCTTGCTGGGGGTTGTGTTTCAGAGTTTCGGGCAGTGGTGTAGTGCTGTTCGGGCAATGTAGGGGGTCTTGCAGGGGGTGGTGTTTCAGGGTTTAGGGCAGTGCAGTGGTGTTCGGGCAGTGTAGGGGGTTGTGCTGGGGCTGGTGTTTCAGGGTTTTGGGCAGAGCAGTGGGTTCGGGCAGTGTAGGGTGTCGTGCTGGGGCTGGTGGTTCAGGATTTAGGGCAGTGGTGTTTGGCAGTGTAGGGGTCTTGCTGGCGTTGGTGTTTCAGGGTTTAGGGCAGTGCAGTGGTGGTCGGGCAGTGTAGTGGGTCTTACTGGGGGTGGCGTTTCAGGGTTTAGGGCAGTGCAGTGGTATTCATGCAGTGTAGGGGGTCGTGCAGGGGGTGGTGTTTCAGGGTTTAGGGCAGTGCAGTGGTGTTTGGGCAGTGCTGGGGGTGGTGTTTTAGGGTTTAGGGCAGTGCAGTGGTGTTCGGGCAGTGTAGGGGTAGTGCTGGGTGTGGTGTTTCAGGGTTTAGGGCAGTGCAGTGGTGTTCGGGCAGTGTAGTGGGTCTCGCTGGGGCTGGTGTTTTAGGGCTTAGGGTAGTGCAGTAGTGTTCGGGCAGTGTAGGGGTCGTGCTGGGGGTGGTGTTTTAGCGTTTAGGGTAGTGCAGTGTTCTTCTGGCAATATAGGCGGTCGTGCTGGGGCTGGTGTTTCAGGGTTTAGGGCAGTGCAGTGGTCTTCAGGCAGTGTAGGGGGTCAAGCTGGGGCTGGTGTTTCAGGGTTTAGGACATTGCAGTGGTGTTTGGGCAGTGTGGGGGTCATACTAGGGATGGTGTTTCAGGGTTTAGGGCAGTGCAGTGGTGTTCGGGCAGTGTAGGGGGTCGTGCTGGGGCTGGTGTTTCAGGGTTTAGGACATTGCAGTGGTGTTCGGGCAGTGTAGGGGGCGTGCTGGGGCTGGTGTTTCAGGGTTTAGGGCAGTGCAGTGGTGTTCGGGCAGTGTAGGGGGTTGTGCTGGGGCTGGTGTTTTAGGGTTTTGGGCAAAGCAGTGGTGTTCGGGCAGTGTAGGGGGTTGTGCTTGGGCTGGTGTTTCAGGGTTTAGGGCAGTGCAGTGGTGTTCGGGCAGTGTAGGGGGTTGTGCTGGGGCTGGTGTTTCAGGGTTTTGGACAAAGCAGTGGTGTTCGGGCAGTGTAGGGTGTCGTGCTGGGGCTGGTTTTTCAGGGTTTAGGACAGTGCAGTGGTGTTACGGCAGTGTAGGGGGTTGTGCTGGAGATGGTGTTTCAGGGTTTTGGGCAAAGCAGTGGTGTCCGGGCAGTATAGGGTGTCGTGCTAGGGCTGGTGTTTCAGGGTTTAGGGCAGTGGTGTTTGGCAGTGTAGGGGTCTTGCTGGGGGTGGTGTTTCAGGGTTTAGGGCAGTGCAGTGGTGTTCCGGCAGTGTAGGGGGTCTTGCTGGGGGAGATGTTTCAGGCTTTAGTGCAGTGGTATTCAGGCAGTGTAGGGGTCGTGCGGGGGTGGTGTTTCAGGGTTTAGGGCAGTGCAGTGGTGTTCGGGCAGTGTAGGGGGACTTGCAGACGGTGGTGTTTCAGGGTTTAGGGCAGTGGTGTTTGGGCAGTGTAGGGGGTCTTGCTGGGGGTTGTGTTTCAGTGTTTCGGGCAGTGGTGCAGTGCTGTTCTAGCAGTGTAGTAGGTCTTGCAGGGGGTGGTGTTTCCGGGTTTAGGGCAGTGCAGTGGTGTTTGGGCAGGGTAGGGGTCTTGCTGGGGGTGGTGTTTCAGGGTTTAGGGCAGTGCAGTGGTGTTCGGGCAGTGCTGAGGGTGGTGTTTCAGGGTTTAGGGCAGTGCAGTGGTGTTCGGGCAGTGTAGGGGTCGTGCTGGGTGTGGTGTTTCAGGGTTTAGGGCAGTACAGTGGTGTTCGGGCAGTGTAGTGGGTCATGCTGGGGCTGGTGTTTTGTGGTTTAGGGTAGTGCAGTGGTGTTCTGGCAGTGTAGGGGTGTGCTTGGGGTGGTGTTTTAGTGTTTAGGGTAGTGCAGTGGTGTTCGGGTAGTGTAGGGGGTCATGCTGGGGTGGTGTTTTAGGGCTGTGCAGTCATGTTCGGGCAGTGCAGGGGGTCGTGCTGGGGTGGTGTTTTAGGGTTTAGTGCAGTGCAGTGGTGTTCGGGCAGTGTAGAGGGTCATGCTGAGGGTGGTGTTTAAGGGTTTAGGGCAGTGGTGTTCGGGCAGTGTAGGGGTCGTGCTGGGGGTGGTGTTTTAGGGTTTAGGGCAGTGCAGTGGTGTTCTGGCAGTGTAGGAGGTCATGAAGGGGGTGGTGTTTCAGGGTATAGGGCAGTGCAGTAGTGTTTGGGCAGTGTAGGGGGTCGTGCGGGGGTGGTGTTTCAGGGTTTAGGGCAGTGCAGTGGTGTTTGGTCATTGTAGGGGGACTTGCAGGGGGTGGTGTTTCAGGGTTTAGGGCAGTGGTGTTCGGGCAGTGTAGGGGGTCTTGCTGGGGGTTGTGTTTCAGTTTTTCGGGCAGTGGTGCAGTGCTGTTCGGGCAGTGTAGTAGGTCTTGCAGGGGGTGGTGTTTCCGGGATTAGAGCAGTGCAGTGGTGTTTGGGCAGTGTAGGGGGTTGTGCTGGGGCTGGTGTTTCAGGGTTTAGGGCAGTGGTGTTTGGCACTGTAGGGGTCTTGCTGGGGTTGGTGTTTCAGGGTTTAGGGCAGTGCAGTGGTGTTCGGGCACTGTAGGGTGTCTTGCTGGGGGTGGCGTTTCAGGGTTTAGGGCAGTGCAGTTGTATTCAGGCAGTGTAGGGTGTCGTGAAGGGGGTGGTGTTTCAGGGTTTAGGACAGTGCAGTGGTGTTCGGGCAGTGCTGGGGGTGGTGTTTCAGGGTTTTGGGCAAAGCAGTGGTGTTCGGGCAGTATAGGGTGTCGTGCTGGGGCAGATGTGTCAGGGTTTAGGCCAGTGGTGTTTGGCAGTGTAGGGGTATTGCTGGGGGTGGTGTTTCAGGGTTTAGGGCAGTGCAGTGGTGTTCCGGCAGTGTAGGGGGTCTTGCTGGGGGTGATGTTTCAGGCTTTAGGGCAGTGCAGTGGTGTTCGGGCAGTGTATGGGGTCCTGCTGGGGTTGGTGTTTCAGTGTTTAGGGCAGTACAGTGGTATTCAGGCAGTGTAGGGGGTCGTGCAGGGGGGTGGTGTTTCAGGGTTTAGGGCAGTGCACTGGTGTTCGGGCAGTGCTGAGGGTGGTGTTTCAGGGTTTAGGGCAGTGCAGTGGTGTTCGGGCAGTGTAGGGGGTTGTGCTGGAGATGGTGTTTCAGGGTTTTGGGCAAAGCAGTGGTGTTCGGGCAGTATAGGGTGTCTTGCTGGGGGTGATGTTTAAGGCTTTAGGGCAGTGCAGTGGTGTTCGGGCAGTGTATGGGGTCCTGCTGGGGTTGGTGTTTCAGTGTTTAGGTCAGTGCAGTGGTATTCAGGCAGTGTAGGGGGTCGTGCAGGGGGGTGGTGTTTCAGGGTTTAGGGCAGTGCAGTGGTGTTCGGGCAGTGCTGAGGGTGGTGTTTCAGGGTTTAATGCAGTGCAGTGGTGTTCGGGCAGTGTAGGGGTCGTGCTGGGTGTGGTGTTTCAGGGTTTAGGGCAGTACAGTGGCGTTCGGGCAGTGTAGTGGGTCGTGCTGGGGCTGGTGTTTCAGGGTTTAGGGCAGTGCAGTGGTCTTCAGGCAGTGTAGGGGGTCAAGCTGGGGCTGGTGTTTCAGGGTTTAGGACATTGCAGTGGTGTTCGGGCAGTGTGGGGGTCATACTAGGGATGGTGTTTCAGGGTTTAGGGCAGTGCAGTGGTGTTCGGGCAGTGTAGGGGGTCGTGCTGGGGCTGGTGTTTCAGGGTTTAGGACATTGCAGTGGTGTTCGGGCAGTGTAGGGGGTCGTGCTGGGGCTGGTGTTTCAGGGTTTAGGGCAGTGCAGTGGTGTTCGGGCAGTGTAGGGGGTTGTGCTGGGGCTGGTGTTTTAGGGTTTTGGGCAAAGCAGTGGTGTTCGGGCAGTGTAGGGGGTTGTGCTTGGGCTGGTGTTTCAGGGTTTAGGGCAGTGCAGTGGTGTTCGGGCAGTGTAGGGGGTTGTGCTGGAGATGGTGTTTCAGGGTTTTGGGCAAAGCAGTGGTGTCCGGGCAGTATAGGGTGTCGTTCTAGGGCTGGTGTTTCAGGGTTTAGGGCAGTGGTGTTTGGGCAGTGTAGGGGGTCTTGCTGGGGGTTGTGTTTCAGTGTTTCGGGCAGTGGTGCAGTGCTGTTCTGGCAGTGTAGTAGGTCTTGCAGGGGGTGGTGTTTCCGGGTTTAGGGCAGTGCAGTTGTGTTTGGGCAGGGTAGGGGTCTTGCTGGGGGTGGTGTTTCAGGGTTTAGGGCAGTGCAGTGGTGTTCGGGCAGTGCTGAGGGTGGTGTTTCAGGGTTTAGGGCAGTGCAGTGGTGTTCGGGCAGTGTAGGGGTCGTGCTGGGTGTGGTGTTTCAGGGTTTAGGGCAGTACAGTGGCGTTCGGGCAGTGTAGTGGGTCATGCTGGGGCTGGTGTTTTGTGGTTTAGGGTAGTGCAGTGGTGTTCTGGCAGTGTAGGGGTGTGCTTGGGGTGGTGTTTTAGTGTTTAGGGTAGTGCAGTGGTGTTCGGGTAGGGTAGGGGGTCATGCTGGGGTGGTGTTTTAGGGCTGTGCAGTCATGTTCGGGCAGTGCAGGGGGTCGTGCTGGGGTGGTGTTTTAGGGTTTAGTGCAGTGCAGTGGTGTTCGGGCAGTGTAGAGGGTCATGCTGAGGGTGGTGTTTAAGGGTTTAGGGCAGTGGTGTTCGGGCAGTGTAGGGGTCGTGCTGGGGGTGGTGTTTTAGGGTTTAGGGCAGTGCAGTGGTGTTCTGGCAGTGTAGGAGGTCATGAAGGGGGTGGTGTTTCAGGGTATAGGGCAGTGCAGTAGTGTTTGGGCAGTGTAGGGGGTCGTGCGGGGGTGGTGTTTCAGGGTTTAGGGCAGTGCAGTGGTGTTTGGGCAGTGTAGGGGGACTTGCAGGGGGTGGTGTTTCAGGGTTTAGGGCAGTGGTGTTCGGGCAGTGTAGGGGGTCTTGCTGGGGGTTGTGTTTCAGTTTTTCGGGCAGTGGTGCAGTGCTGTTCGGGCAGTGTAGTAGGTCTTGCAGGGGGTGGTGTTTCCGGGATTAGGGCAGTGCAGTGGTGTTTGGGCAGTGTAGGGGGTTGTGCGGGGGCTGGTGTTTCAGGGTTTAGGGCAGTGGTGTTTGGCACTGTAGGGGTCTTGCTGGGGTTGGTGTTTCAGGGTTTAGGGCAGTGCAGTGGTGTTCGGGCACTGTAGGGTGTCTTGCTGGGGGTGGCGTTTCAGGGTTTAGGGCAGTGCAGTGGTATTCAGGCAGTGTAGGGTGTCATGAAGGGGGTGGTGTTTCAGGGTTTAGGACAGTGCAGTGGTGTTCGGGCAGTGCTGGGGGTGGTGTTTCAGGGTTTTGGGCAAAGCAGTGGTGTTCGGGCAGTATAGGGTGTCGTGCTGGGGCAGATGTGTCAGGGTTTAGGGCAGTGGTGTTTGGCAGTGTAGGGGTATTGCTGGGGGTGGTGTTTCAGGGTTTAGGGCAGTGCAGTGGTGTTCCGGCAGTGTAGGGGGTCTTGCTGGGGGTGATGTTTCAGGCTTTAGGGCAGTGCAGTGGTGTTCGGGCAGTGTATGGGGTCCTGCTGGGGTTGGTGTTTCAGTGTTTAGGGCAGTGCAGTGGTATTCAGGCAGTGTAGGGGGTCGTGCAGGGGGGTGGTGTTTCAGGGTTTAGGGCAGTGCACTGGTGTTCGGGCAGTGCTGAAGGTGGTGTTTCAGGGTTTAGGGCAGTGCAGTGGTGTTCGGGCAGTGTAGGGGGTTGTGCTGGAGATGGTGTTTCAGGGTTTTGGGCAAAGCAGTGGTGTTCGGGCAGTATAGGGTGTCGTGCTAGGGCTGGTGTTTCAGGGTTTAGGGCAGTGGTGTTTGGCAGTGTAGGGGTCTTGCTGGGGGTGGTGTCTCAGGGTTTAGGGCAGTGCAGTGGTGTTCCGGCAGTGTAGGGGGTCTTGCTGGGGGTGATGTTTAAGGCTTTAGGGCAGTGCAGTGGTGTTCGGGCAGTGTATGGGGTCCTGCTGGGGTTGGTGTTTCAGTGTTTAGGTCAGTGCAGTGGTATTCAGGCAGTGTAGGGGGTCAAGCTGGGGCTGGTGTTTCAGGGTTTAGGGCAGTGCAGTGGTGTTCGGGCAGTGCTGAGGGTGGTGTTTCAGGGTTTAGTGCAGTGCAGTGGTGTTCGGGCAGTGTAGGGGTCGTGCTGGGTGTGGTGTTTCAGAGTTTAGGGCAGTACAGTGGCGTTCGGGCAGTGTAGTGGGTCGTGCTGGGGCTGGTGTTTCAGGGTTTAGGGCAGTGCAGTGGTCTTCAGGCAGTGTAGGGGGTCAAGCTGGGGCTGGTGTTTCAGGGTTTAGGACATTGCAGTGGTGTTCGGGCAGTGTGGGGGTCATACTAGGGATGGTGTTTCAGGGTTTAGGGCAGTGCAGTGGTGTTCGGGCAGTGTAGGGGGTCGTGCTGGGGCTGGTGTTTCAGGGTTTAGGACATTGCAGTGGTGTTCGGGCAGTGTAGGGGGTCGTGCTGGGGCTGGTGTTTCAGGGTTTAGGGCAGTGCAGTGGTGTTCGGGCAGTGTAGGGGGTTGTGCTGGGGCTGGTGTTTTAGGGTTTTGGGCAAAGCAGCGGTGTTCGGGCAGTGTAGGGGGTTGTGCTTGGGCTGGTGTTTCAGGGTTTAGGGCAGTGCAGTGGTGTTAGGGCAGTGTAGGGGGTTGTGCTGGGGCTGGTGTTTCAGGATTTAGGGCAGTGGTGTTTGGCAGTGTAGGGGTCTTGCTGGGGGTGGTGTTTCAGGGTTTAGGGCAGTGCAGTGGTGTTCCGGCAGTGTAGGGGGTCTTGCTGGGGGTGATGTTTCAGGCTTTAGTGCAGTGGTGTTTGGGCAGTGTATGGGGTCCTGCTGGGGTTGGTGTTTCAGTGTTTAGGGCAGTGCAGTGGTATTCAGGCAGTGTAGGGGGTCGTGCGGGGGTGGTGTTTCAGGGTTTAGGGCAGTGCAGTGGTGTTCGGGCAGTGTAGGGGGACTTGCAGAGGGTGGTGTTTCAGGGTTTAGGGCAGTGGTGTTCGGGCAGTGTAGGGGGTCTTGCTGGGGGTTGTGTTTTAGGGTTTAGGGCAGTGCAGTGGTGTTCTGGTAGTGTAGGGGGTCGTGCTGGGGGTGGTGTTTCAGGGTTTAGGGCAGTGCAGTGGTGTTCGGGCAGTGTAGGGGGTCATGCTGGGGCTGGTGTTTCAGGGTTTAGGGCAGTGCAATGGTGTTCGGGCAGTATAGGGGGTCATGCAGGGGCTGGTGTATCAGGGTTTAGGGCAGTGCAGTGGTGTTCGGGCAGTGTAGGGGGTCGTACTGGTGGTGGTGTTTCAGGGTTTAGGGCAGTGGTGTTCGGGCAGTGTAGGGGGTCTTGCTGGGGGTGGTGTTTCAGGGTTTAGGGTAATGGTTTTTGGGCAGTGTAGGGGGTCTTGCTGGGGCTGGTGTTTCAGGGTTTAGGGCAGTGCTGTGGTGTTCGTACAGTGTAGGGGGTCATGCAGGGGGGTGGTGTTTCAGGGTTTAGGGCAGTGCAGTGGTGTTTGGGCAGTGCTGAGGTTGGTGTTTCAGGGTTTAGGGCAGTGCAGTGGTGTTCGGGCAGTGTAGGGGTCATGCAGGGTGTGGTGTTTCAGGGTTTAGGGCAGTACAGTGGCGTTCGGGCAGTGTAGTGGGTCGTGCTGGGGCTGGTGTTTTATGGTTTAGGGTAGTGCAGTGGTGTTCTGGCAGTGTAGGGGGTGTGCTTGGGGTGGTGTTTTAGTGTTTAGGGTAGTGCAGTGGTGTTCGGGTAGTGTAGGGGGTCGTGCTGGGGTGGTGTTTTAGGGTTTAGGGCAGTGCAGTCGTGTTCGGGCAGTGCAGGGGGTCGTGCTGGGGTGGTGTTTTAGGGTTTAGTGCAGTGCAGTGGTGTTCGGGCAGTGTAGGGGGTCATGCTGTGGGTGGTGTTTTATGGTTTAGGGCAGTGGTGTTCGGGCAGTGTAGGGGTCGTGCTGGGGGTGGTGTTTTAGGGTTTAGGGCAGTGCAGTGGTGTTCTGGAAGTATAGGGGTTCGTGCTGGGGGTGGTGTTTCAGGGTATAGGGCAGTGCAGTAGTGTTCGGGCAGTGTAGGGGGTCGTGCGGGGGTGGTGTTTCAGGGTTTAGGGCAGTGCAATGGTGTTCGGGCAGTGTAGGGGGACTTGCAGGGGGTGGTGTTTCAGGGTTTAGGGCAGTGGTGTTCGGGCAGTGTAGGGGGTCTTGCTGGGGGTTGTGTTTCAGTGTTTTGGGCAGTGGTGTAGTGCTGTTCGGGCAATGTAGGGGGTCTTGCAGGGGGTGGTGTTTCAGGGTTTAGGGCAGTGCAGTGGTGTTCGGGCAGTGTAGGGGGTTGTGCTGGGGCTGGTGTTTCAGGGTTTTGGGCAGAGCAGTGGGTTCGGGCAGTGTAGGGTGTCGTGCTGGGGCTGGTGGTTCAGGGTTTAGGGCAGTGGTGTTTGGCAGTGTAGGGGTCTTGCTGGCGTTGGTGTTTCAGGGTTTAGGGCAGTGCAGTGGTGGTCGGGCAGTGTAGTGGGTCTTACTGGGGGTGGCGTTTCAGGGTTTAGGGCAGTGCAGTGGTATTCATGCAGTGTAGGGGGTCGTGCAGGGGGTGGTGTTTCAGGGTTTAGGGCAGTGCAGTGCTGTTTGGGCAGTGCTGGGGGTGGTGTTTTAGGGTTTAGGGCAGTGCAGTGGTGTTCGGGCAGTGTAGGGGTAGTGCTGGGTGTGGTGTTTCAGGGTTTAGGGCAGTGCAGTGGTGTTCGGGCAGTGTAGTGGGTCTCGCTGGGGCTGGTGTTTTAGGGCTTAGGGTAGTGCAGTAGTGTTCGGGCAGTGTAGGGGGCGTGCTGGGGGTGGTGTTTTAGCGTTTAGGGTAGTGCAGTGTTCTTCTGGCAATATAGGCGGTCGTGCTGGGGCTGGTGTTTCAGGGTTTAGGGCAGTGCAGTGGTCTTCAGGCAGTGTAGGGGGTCAAGCTGGGGCTGGTGTTTCAGGGTTTAGGACATTGCAGTGGTGTTTGGGCAGGGTGGGGGTCATACTAGGGATGGTGTTTCAGGGTTTAGGGCAGTGCAGTGGTGTTCGGGCAGTGTAGGGGGTCGTGCTGGGGCTGGTGTTTCAGGGTTTAGGACATTGCAGTGGTGTTCGGGCAGTGTAGGGGGCGTGCTGGGGCTGGTGTTTCAGGGTTTAGGGCAGTGCAGTGGTGTTCGGGCAGTGTAGGGGGTTGTGCTGGGGCTGGTGTTTTAGGGTTTTGGGCAAAGCAGTGGTGTTCGGGCAGTGTAGGGGGTTGTGCTTGGGCTGGTGTTTCAGGGTTTAGGGCAGTGCAGTGGTGTTCGGGCAGTGTAGGGGGTTGTGCTGGGGCTGGTGTTTCAGGGTTTTGGACAAAGCAGTGGTGTTCGGGCAGTGTAGGGTGTCGTGCTGGGGCTGGTTTTTCAGGGTTTAGGGCAGTGCAGTGGTGTTTGGGCAGTGTAGGGGGTTGTGCTGGAGATGGTGTTTCAGGGTTTTGGGCAAAGCAGTGGTGTCCGGGCAGTGTAGGGTGTCGTGCTAGGGCTGGTGTTTCAGGGTTTAGGGCAGTGGTGTTTGGCAGTGTAGGGGTCTTGCTTGGGGTGGTGTTTCAGGGTTTAGGGCAGTGCAGTGGTGTTCCGGCAGTGTAGGGGGTCTTGCTGGGGGAGATGTTTCAGGCTTTAGTGCAGTGGTATTCAGGCAGTGTAGGGGTCGTGCGGGGGTGGTGTTTCAGGGTTTAGGGCAGTGCAGTGGTGTTCGGGCAGTGTAGGGGGACTTGCAGAGGGTGGTGTTTCAGGGTTTAGGGCAGTGGTGTTTGGGCAGTGTAGGGGGTCTTGCTGGGGGTTGTGTTTCAGTGTTTCGGGCAGTGGTGCAGTGCTGTTCTGGCAGTGTAGTAGGTCTTGCAGGGGGTGGTGTTTCCGGGTTTAGGGCAGTGCAGTGGTGTTTGGGCAGGGTAGGGGTCTTGCTGGGGGTGGTGTTTCAGGGTTTAGGGCAGTGCAGTGGTGTTCGGGCAGTGCTGAGGGTGGTGTTTCAGGGTTTAGGGCAGTGCAGTGGTGTTCGGGCAGTGTAGGGGTTGTGCTGGGTGTGGTGTTTCAGGGTTTAGGGCAGTACAGTGGTGTTCGGGCAGTGTAGTGGGTCATGCTGGGGCTGGTGTTTTGTGGTTTAGGGTAGTGCAGTGGTGTTCTGGCAGTGTAGGGGTGTGCTTGGGGTGGTGTTTTAGTGTTTAGGGTAGTGCAGTGGTGTTCGGGTAGTGTAGGGGGTCATGCTGGGGTGGTGTTTTAGGGCTGTGCATTCATGTTCGGGCAGTGCAGGGGGTCGTGCTGGGGTGGTGTTTTAGGGTTTAGTGCAGTGCAGTGGTGTTCGGGCAGTGTAGAGGGTCATGCTGAGGGTGGTGTTTAAGGGTTTAGGGCAGTGGTGTTCGGGCAGTGTAGGGGTCGTGCTGGGGGTGGTGTTTTAGGGTTTAGGGCAGTGCAGTGGTGTTCTGGCAGTGTAGGAGGTCATGAAGGGGGTGGTGTTTCAGGGTATAGGGCAGTGCAGTAGTGTTTGGGCAGTGTAGGGGGTCGTGCGGGGGTGGTGTTTCAGGGTTTAGGGCAGTGCAGTGGTGTTTGGGCAGTGTAGGGGGACTTGCAGGGGGTGGTGTTTCAGGGTTTAGGGCAGTGGTGTTCGGGCAGTGTAGGGGGTCTTGCTGGGGGTTGTGTTTCAGTTTTTCGGGCAGTGGTGCAGTGCTGTTCGGGCAGTGTAGTAGGTCTTGCAGGGGGTGGTGTTTCCGGGATTAGGGCAGTGCAGTGGTGTTTGGGCAGTGTAGGGGGTTGTGCTGGGGCTGGTGTTTCAGGGTTTAGGGCAGTGGTGTTTGGCACTGTAGGGGTCTTGCTGGGGTTGGTGTTTCAGGGTTTAGGGCGGTGCAGTGGTGTTCGGGCACTGTAGGGTGTCTTGCTGGGGGTGGCGTTTCAGGGTTTAGGGCAGTGCAGTGGTATTCAGGCAGTGTAGGGTGTCGTGAAGGGGGTGGTGTTTCAGGGTTTAGGACAGTGCAGTGGTGTTCGGGCAGTGCTGGGGGTGGTGTTTCAGGGTTTTGGGCAAAGCAGTGGTGTTCGGGCAGTATAGGGTGTCGTGCTGGGGCAGATGTGTCAGGGTTTAGGGCAGTGGTGTTTGGCAGTGTAGGGGTATTGCTGGGGGTGGTGTTTCAGGGTTTAGGGCAGTGCAGTGGTGTTCCGGCAGTGTAGGGGGTCTTGCTGGGGGTGATGTTTCAGGCTTTAGGGCAGTGCAGTGGTGTTCGGGCAGTGTATGGGGTCCTGCTGGGGTTGGTGTTTCAGTGTTTAGGGCAGTGCAGTGGTATTCAGGCAGTGTAGGGGGTCGTGCAGGGGGGTGGTGTTTCAGGGTTTAGGGCAGTGCACTGGTGTTCGGGCAGTGCTGAGGGTGGTGTTTCAGGGTTTAGGGCAGTGCAGTGGTGTTCAGGCAGTGTAGGGGGTTGTGCTGGAGATGGTGTTTCAGGGTTTTGGGCAAAGCAGTGGTGTTCGGGCAGTATAGGGTGTCGTGCTAGGGCTGGTGTTTCAGGGTTTAGGGCAGTGGTGTTTGGCAGTGTAGGGGTCTTGCTGGGGGTGGTGTCTCAGGGTTTAGGGCAGTGCAGTGGTGTTCCGGCAGTGTAGGGGGTCTTGCTGGGGGTGATGTTTAAGGCTTTAGGGCAGTGCAGTGGTGTTCGGGCAGTGTATGGGGTCCTGCTGGGGTTGGTGTTTCAGTGTTTAGGTCAGTGCAGTGGTATTCAGGCAGTGTAGGGGGTCGTGCAGGGGGGTGGTGTTTCAGGGTTTAGGGCAGTGCAGTGGTGTTCGGGCAGTGCTGAGGGTGGTGTTTCAGGGTTTAGTGCAGTGCAGTGGTGTTCGGGCAGTGTAGGGGTCGTGCTGGGTGTGGTGTTTCAGGGTTTAGGGCAGTACAGTGGCGTTCGGGCAGTGTAGTGGGTCGTGCTGGGGCTGGTGTTTCAGGGTTTAGGGCAGTGCAGTGGTCTTCAGGCAGTGTAGGGGGTCAAGCTGGGGCTGGTGTTTCAGGGTTTAGGACATTGCAGTGGTGTTCGGGCAGTGTGGGGGTCATACTAGGGATGGTGTTTCAGGGTTTAGGGCAGTGCAGTGGTGTTCGGGCAGTGTAGGGGGTCGTGCTGGGGCTGGTGTTTCAGGGTTTTGGACAAAGCAGTGGTGTTCGGGCAGTGTAGGGTGTCGTGCTGGGGCTGGTTTTTCAGGGTTTAGGGCAGTGCAGTGGTGTTAGGGCAGTGTAGGGGGTTGTGCTGGAGATGGTGTTTCAGGGTTTTGGGCAAAGCAGTGGTGTCCGGGCAGTATAGGGTGTCGTGCTAGGGCTGGTGTTTCAGGGTTTAGGGCAGTGGTGTTTGGCAGTGTAGGGGTCTTGCTGGGGGTGGTGTTTCAGGCTTTAGGGCAGTGCAGTGGTGTTCCGGCAGTGTAGGGGGTCTTGCTGGGGGAGATGTTTCAGGCTTTAGTGCAGTGGTATTCAGGCAGTGTAGGGGTCGTGCGGGGGTGGTGTTTCAGGGTTTAGGGCAGTGCAGTGGTGTTCGGGCAGTGTAGGGGGACTTGCAGAGGGTGGTGTTTCAGGGTTTAGGGCAGTGGTGTTTGGGCAGTGTAGGGGGTCTTGCTGGGGGTTGTGTTTCAGTGTTTCGGGCAGTGGTGCAGTGCTGTTCTGGCAGTGTAGTAGGTCTTGCAGGGGGTGGTGTTTCCGGGTTTAGGGCAGTGCAGTGGTGTTTGGGCAGGGTAGGGGTCTTGCTGGGGGTGGTGTTTCAGGGTTTAGGGCAGTGCAGTGGTGTTCGGGCAGTGCTGAGGGTGGTGTTTCAGGGTTTAGGGCAGTACAGTGGTGTTCGGGCAGTGTAGGGGTCGTGCTGGGTGTGGTGTTTCAGGGTTTAGGGCAGTACAGTGGCGTTCGGGCAGTGTAGTGGGTCATGCTGGGACTGGTGTTTTGTGGTTTAGCGTAGTGCAGTGGTGTTCTGGCAGTGTAGGGGTGTGCTTGGGGTGGTGTTTTAGTGTTTAGGGTAGTGCAGTGGTGTTCGGGTAGGGTAGGGGGTCATGCTGGGGTGGTGTTTTAGGGCTGTGCGGTCATGTTCGGGCAGTGCAGGGGGTCGTGCTGGGGTGGTGTTTTAGGGTTTAGTGCAGTGCAGTGGTGTTCGGGCAGTGTAGAGGGTCATGCTGAGGGTCGTGTTTAAGGGTTTAGGGCAGTGGTGTTCGGGCAGTGTAGGGGTCGTGCTGGGGGTGGTGTTTTAGGGTTTAGGGCAGTGCAGTGGTGTTCTGGCAGTGTAGGAGGTCATGAAGGGGGTGGTGTTTCAGGGTATAGGGCAGTGCAGTAGTGTTTGGGCAGTGTAGGGGGTCGTGCGGGGGTGGTGTTTCAGGGTTTAGGACAGTGCAGTGGTGTTTGGGCAGTGTAGGGAGACTTGCAGGGGGTGGTGTTTCAGGGTTTAGGGCAGTGGTGTTCGGGCAGTGTAGGGGGTCTTGCTGGGGGTTGTGTTTCAGTTTTTCGGGCAGTGGTGCAGTGCTGTTCGGGCAGTGTAGTAGGTCTTGCAGGGGGTGGTGTTTCCGGGATTAGGGCAGTGCAGTGGTGTTTGGGCAGTGTAGGGGGTTGTGCTGGGGCTGGTGTTTCAGGGTTTAGGGCAGTGGTGTTTGGCACTGTAGGGGTCTTGCTGGGGTTGGTGTTTCAGGGTTTAGGGCAGTGCAGTTGTTTTCGGGCACTGTAGGGTGTCTTGCTGGGGGTGGCGTTTCAGGGTTTAGGGCAGTGCAGTGGTATTCAGGCAGTGTAGGGTGTCGTGAAGGGGGTGGTGTTTCAGGGTTTAGGACAGTGCAGTGGTGTACGGGCAGTGCTGGGGGTGGTGTTGCAGGGTTTTGGGCAAAGCAGTGGTGTTCGGGCAGTATAGGGTGTCGTGCTGGGGCAGATGTGTCAGGGTTTAGGGCAGTGGTGTTTGGCAGTGTAGGGGTATTGCTGGGGGTGGTGTTTCAGGGTTTAGGGCAGTGCAGTGGTGTTCCGGCAGTGTAGGGGTTCTTGCTGGGGGTGATGTTTCAGGCTTTAGGGCAGTGCAGTGGTGTTCGGGCAGTGTATGGGGTCCTGCTGGGGTTGGTGTTTCAGTGTTTAGGGCAGTGCAGTGGTATTCAGGCAGTGTAGGGGGTCGTGCAGGGGGGTGGTGTTTCAGGGTTTAGGGCAGTGCACTGGTGTTCGGGCAGTGCTGAGGGTGGTGTTTCAGGGTTTAGGGCAGTGCAGTGGTGTTCGGGCAGTGTAGGGGGTTGTGCTGGAGATGGTGTTTCAGGGTTTTGGGCAAAGCAGTGGTGTTCGGGCAGTATAGGGTGTCGTGCTAGGGCTGGTGTTTCAGGGTTTAGGGCAGTGGTGTTTGGCAGTGTAGGGGTCTTGCTGGGGGTGGTGTCTCAGGGTTTAGGGCAGTGCAGTGGTGTTCCGGCAGTGTAGGGGGTCTTGCTGGGGGTGATGTTTAAGGCTTTAGGGCAGTGCAGTGGTGTTCGGGCAGTGTATGGGGTCCTGCTGGGGTTGGTGTTTCAGTGTTTAGGTCAGTGCAGTGGTATTCAGGCAGTGTAGGGGGTCGTGCAGGGGGGTGGTGTTTCAGGGTTTAGGGCAGTGCAGTGGTGTTCGGGCAGTGCTGAGGGTGGTGTTTCAGGGTTTAGTGCAGTGCAGTGGTGTTCGGGCAGTGTAGGGGTCGTGCTGGGTGTGGTGTTTCAGGGTTTAGGGCAGTACAGTGGCGTTCGGGCAGTGTAGTGGGTCGTGCTGGGGCTGGTGTTTCAGGGTTTAGGGCAGTGCAGTGGTCTTCAGGCAGTGTAGGGGGTCAAGCTGGGGCTGGTGTTTCAGGGTTTAGGACATTGCAGTGGTGTTCGGGCAGTGTGGGGGTCATACTAGGGATGGTGTTTCAGGGTTTAGGGCAGTGCAGTGGTGTTCGGGCAGTGTAGGGGGTCGTGCTGGGGCTGGTGTTTCAGGGTTTAGGACATTGCAGTGGTGTTCGGGCAGTGTAGGGGGTCGTGCTGGGGCTGGTGTTTCAGGGTTTAGGGCAGGGCAGTGCAGTGGTGTTCGGGCAGTGTAGGGGGTTGTGCTGGGGCTGGTGTTTTAGGGTTTTGGGCAAAGCAGTGGTGTTCGGGCAGTGTAGGGGGTTGTGCTTGGGCTGGTGTTTCAGGGTTTAGGGCAGTGCAGTGGTGTTCGGGCAGTGTAGGGGGTTGTGCTGGGGCTGGTGTTTCAGGGTTTTGGACAAAGCAGTGGTGTTCGGGCAGTGTAGGGTGTCGTGCTGGGGCTGGTTTTTCAGGGTTTAGGGCAGTGCAGTGGTGTTAGGGCAGTGTAGGGGGTTGTGCTGGAGATGGTGTTTCAGGGTTTTGGGCAAAGCAGTGGTGTCCGGGCAGTATAGGGTGTCGTGCTAGGGCTGGTGTTTCAGGATTTAGGGCAGTGGTGTTTGGCAGTGTAGGGGTCTTGCTGGGGGTGGTGTTTCAGGGTTTAGGGCAGTGCAGTGGTGTTCCGGCAGTGTAGGTGGTCTTGCTGGGGGTGATGTTTCAGGCTTTAGTGCAGTGGTGTTTGGGCAGTGTATGGGGTCCTGCTGGGGTTGGTGTTTCAGTGTTTAGGGCAGTGCAGTGGTATTCAGGCAGTGTAGGGGGTCGTGCGGGGGTGGTGTTTCAGGGTTTATTGCAGTGCAGTGGTGTTCGGGCAGTGTAGGGGGACTTGCAGAGGGTGGTGTTTCAGGGTTTAGGGCAGTGGTGTTCGGGCAGTGTAGGGGGTCTTGCTGGGGGTTGTGTTTTAGGGTTTAGGGCAGTGCAGTGGTGTTCTGGTAGTGTAGGGGGTCGTGCTGGGGGTGGTGTTTCAGGGTTTAGGGCAGTGCAGTGGTGTTCGGGCAGTGTAGGGGGTCATGCTGGGGCTGGTGTTTCAGGGTTTAGGGCAGTGCAATGGTGTTCGGGCAGTATAGGGGGTCATGCAGGGGCTGGTGTATCAGGGTTTAGGGCAGTGCAGTGGTGTTCGGGCAGTGTAGGGGGTCGTACTGGTGGTGGTGTTTCAGGGTTTAGGGCAGTGGTGTTCGGGCAGTGTAGGGGGTCTTGCTGGGGGTGGTGTTTCAGGGTTTAGGGTAATGGTTTTTGGGCAGTGTAGGGGGTCTTGCTGGGGCTGGTGTTTCAGGGTTTAGGGCAGTGCTGTGGTGTTCGTACAGTGTAGGGGGTCATGCAGGGGGGTGGTGTTTCAGGGTTTAGGGCAGTGCAGTGGTGTTCGGGCAGTGCTGAGGTTGGTGTTTCAGGGTTTAGGGCAGTGCAGTGGTGTTCGGGCAGTGTAGGGGTCATGCAGGGTGTGGTGTTTCAGGGTTTAGGGCAGTACAGTGGCGTTCGGGCAGTGTAGTGGGTCGTGCTGGGGTGGTGTTTTAGTGTTTAGGGTAGTGCAGTGGTGTTCGGGTAGTGTAGGGGGTCGTGCTGGGGTTGTGTTTTAGGGTTTAGGGCAGTGCAGTCGTGTTCGGGCAGTGCAGGGGGTCGTGCTGGGGTGGTGTTTTAGGGTTTAGTGCAGTGCAGTGGTGTTCGGGCAGTGTAGGGGGTCATGCTGGGGGTGGTGTTTTATGGTTTAGGGCAGTGGTGTTCGGGCAGTGTAGGGGTCGTGCTGGGGGTGGTGTTTTAGGGTTTAGGGCAGTGCAGTGGTGTTCTGGAAGTATAGGGGTTCGTGCTGGGGGTGGTGTTTCAGGGTATAGGGCAGTGCAGTAGTGTTCGGGCAGTGTAGGGGGTCATGCGGGGGTGGTGTTTCAGGGTTTAGGGCAGTGCAATGGTGTTCGGGCAGTGTAGGGGGACTTGCAGGGGGTGGTGTTTCAGGGTTTAGGGCAGTGGTGTTCGGGCAGTGTAGGGGGTCTTGCTGGGGGTTGTGTTTCAGTGTTTTGGGTAGTGGTGCAGTGCTGTTCCGGCAGTGTAGTAGGTGTTGCAGGGGGTGGTGTTTCCAGGTTTAGGGCAGTGCTGTGATGTTTGGGCAGTGTAGAGGGTTGTGCTGGGGCTGGTGTTTCAGGGTTTAGGACAGTGCAGTGGTGTTCGGGCAGTGTAGGGGGTTGTGCAGGGGGTGGTGTTTCAGGGTTTAGGGCAGTGGTGATCGGGTAATGTAGGGGGTCTTGCTGGGGGTTGTGTTTCAGAGTTTCGGGCAGTGGTGTAGTGCTGTTCGGGCAATGTAGGGGGTCTTGCAGGGGGTGGTGTTTCAGGGTTTAGGGCAGTGCAGTGGTGTTCGGGCAGTGTAGGGGGTTGTGCTGGGGCTGGTGTTTCAGGGTTTTGGGCAGAGCAGTGGGTTCGGGCAGTGTAGGGTGTCGTGCTGGGGCTGGTGGCTCAGGGTTTAGGGCAGTGGTGTTTGGCAGTGTAGGGGTCTTGCTGGCGTTGGTGTTTCAGGGTTTAGGGCAGTGCAGTGGTGTTCAGGCACTGTAGTGGGTCTTACTGGGGGTGGCGTTTCAGGGTTTAGGGCAGTGCAGTGGTATTCAGGCAGTGTAGGGGGTCGTGCAGGGGGTGGTGTTTCAGGGTTTAGGGCCTTGCAGTGGTGTTTGGGCAGTGCTGAGGGTGGTGTTTTAGGGTTTAGGGCAGTGCAGTGGTGTTCGGGCAGTGTAGGGGTCGTGCTGGGTGTGGTGTTTCAGGGTTTAGGGCAGTGCAGTGGTGTTCGGGCAGTGTAGTGGGTCTCGCTTGGGCTGGTGTTTTAGGGCTTAGGGTAGTGCAGTAGTGTTCGGGCAGTGTAGGGGGCGTGCTGGGGGTGGTGTTTTAGGGTTTAGGGTAGTGCAGTGTTCTTCTGGCAATATAGGCGGTCGTGCTGGGGCTGGTGTTTCAGGGTTTAGGGCAGTGCAGTGGTCTTCAGGCAGTGTAGGGGGTCAAACTGGGGCTGGTGTTTCAGGGTTTAGGACATTGCAGTGGTGTTTGGGCAGTGTGGGGGTCATACTAGTGATGGTGTTTCAGGGTTTAGGGCAGTGCAGTGGTGTTCGGGAAGTGTAGGGGGTCGTGCTGGGGCTGGTTTTTCAGGGTTTAGGACATTGCAGTGGTGTTCGGGCAGTGTAGGGGATCGTGCTGGGGCTGGTGTTTCAGGGTTTATGGCAGTGCAGTGGTGTTCGGGCAGTGTAGGGGGTTGTGCTGGGGCTGGTGTTTTAGGGTTTTGGCCAAAGCAGTGGTGTTCGGGCACTGTAGGGGGTTGTGCTTGGGCTTGTGTTTCAGGGTTTAGGGCAGTGCAGTGGTGTTCGGGCAGTGTAGGGGGTTGTGCTGGGGCTGGTGTTTCGGGTTTTGGACAAAGCAGTGGTGTTCGGGCAGTGTAGGGTGTCGTGCTGGGGCTGGTTTTTCAGGGTTTAGGGCAGTGCAGTGGTGTTAGGGCAGTGTAGGGGGTTGTGCTGGAGATGGTGTTTCAGGGTTTTGGGCAAAGCAGTGGTGTCCGGGCAGTATAGGTTGTCGTGCTAGGGCTGGTGTTTCAGGGTTTAGGGCAGTGGTGTTTGGCAGTGTAGGGGTCTTGCTGGGGGTGGTGTTTCAGGGTTTAGGGCAGTGCAGTGGTGTTCGGGCAGTGTAGTGGGTCTCGCTGGGGCTGGTGTTTTAGGGCTTAGGGTAGTGCAGTAGTGTTCGGGCAGTGTAGGGGGCGTGCTGGGGATGGTGTTTTAGGGTTTAGGGTAGTGCAGTGTTCTTCTGGCAATATAGGCGGTCGTGCTAGGGCTGGTGTTTCAGGGTTTAGGGCAGTGCAGTGGTCTTCAGGCAGTGTAGGGGGTCAAGCTGGGGCTGGTGTTTCAGGGTTTAGGACATTGCAGTGGTGTTCGGGCAGTGTGGGGGTCATACTAGGGATGGTGTTTCAGGGTTTAGGGCAGTGCAGTGGTGTTCGGGCAGTGTAGGGGGTCGTGCTGGGGCTGGTGTTTCAGGGTTTAGGACATTGCAGTGGTGTTCGGGCAGTGTAGGGGGTCGTGCTGGGGCTGGTGTTTCAGGGTTTAGGGCAGTGCAGTGGTGTTCGGGCAGTGTAGGGGGTTGTGCTGGGGCTGGTGTTTTAGGGTTTTGGGCAAAGCAGTGGTGTTCGGGCAGTGTAGGGGGTTGTGCTTGGGCTGGTGTTTCAGGGCTTAGGGCAGTGCAGTGGTGTTCGGGCAGTGTAGGGGGTTGTGCTGGGGCTGGTGTTTCAGGGTTTTGGACAAAGCAGTGGTGTTCGGGCAGTGTAGGGTGTCGTGCTGGGGCTGGTTTTTCAGGGTTTAGGGCAGTGCAGTGGTGTTAGGGCAGTGTAGGGGGTTGTGCTGGAGATGGTGTTTCAGGGTTTTGGGTGAAGCAGTGGTGTCCGGGCAGTATAGGGTGTCGTGCTAGGGCTGGTGTTTCAGGGTTTAGGGCAGTGGTGTTTGGCAGTGTAGGGGTCTTGCTGGGGGTGGTGTTTCAGGGTTTAGGCCAGTGCAGGGGTGTTCCGGCAGTGTAGGGGGTCTTGCTGGGGGTGATGTTTCAGGCTTTAGTGCAGTGGTGTTCGGGCAGTGTAGGGGGACTTGCAGAGGGTGGTGTTTCAGGGTTTAGGGCAGTGGTGTTCGGGCAGTGTAGGGGGTCTTGCTGGGGGTTGTGTTTCAGTGTTTCGGGCAGTGGTGCAGTGCTGTTCGGGCAGTGTAGTAGGTCTTGCAGGGGGTGGTGTTTCCGGGTTTAGGGCAGTGCAGTGGTGTTTGGGCAGTATAGGGGGTTGTGCTGGGGCTGGTGTTTCAGGGTTTAGGGCAGTGGTGTTTGGCACTGTAGGGGTCTTGCTGGGGGTGGTGTTTCAGGGTTTAGGGCAGTGCAGTGGTGTTCGGGCAGTGTAGGGTGTCTTGCTGGGGGTGGCGTTTCAGGGTTTAGCGCAGTGCAGTGATAATTAGGCAGTGTAGGGTGTCGTGAAGTGGGTGGTGTTTCAGGGTTTAGGACATTTCAGTGGTGTTCGGGCAGTGCTGGGGGTGGTGTTTCAGGGTTTTGGGCAAAGCAGTGGTGTTCGGGCAGTATAGGGTGTCGTGCTGGGGCTGGTGTTTCAGGGTTTAGGGCAGTGGTGTTTGGAGCCAGAGAGTAAGTTCCTAAATAAAACAAATCCTAGGATTCCCACTATTTATACTATCCCGAAGGTTCATAAAAACTTACAGAAACCCCCCGGCAGACCAATTGTGTCGGGTTGTGGCTCAGTGTTGGAACCACTGAACCAATATCTTGATAGCTTTTTGCAGCCATTTGTTGTAGAGACCAGATCATTTGTCAGAGACACAATGCACACCATTATACTGTTTGAAGACCAACCTTTTGATGGGACCACACAGTTATTTGTCACACTTGACGTGTGTTCACTATACACAAGCATACCACAGAATGAGGCCATTGTAGTCATCAGGAACATACTAGAAACCCGCCCTACACCTCATTGGATTCCAACTGACTTCCTTGTACAATTACTGCATATCGCTATGGAGAAAAATTACTTCATCTTCCAAAATGAGTTTTTCTACCAATGCAGAGGAGTAGCCATGGGAGCCGGGTTCGCGCCGAGCCTGGCGAACCTGTATATGGACCATTTCGAAGACAAGAACATTTATTCTGATCAAAACCCCTATATCGATAATATCACTGCCTGGAAACGATATATCGATGATATCATGATGTTGTGGCGAGGCTCGGTTGACCAACTGTTGGAATTTCTATCATGGCTTAATGCTCGTAACACAAATATCCAATTCACCATGACGTACAGTGATCAATCGATCCCCTTTTTGGACCTTACACTTGAAGCAGAGGACGGCAGAATTGTAATGAACCTATATAAAAAACCAACGGATCGAAACACTTTGCTCCAGTACAATTCTCATCACCCGAGAAATCTTAGGGATAACTTACCTTATGGACAATTTTTGCGATTACGTCGCAACTGTACCAGAAGGAAAGACTTCTTTAAAGAAACTGACATTCTGCTTGCTAAACTAAGGGAAAGAGGATACCCCAAAGGACTTCTCAATAGAGCCAGAAAAAGAGCCTGGTATAGGCCACGGGAAACTTTACTTGAAGTACAACCCAAGGACCGATCAATTGATAAATTGGTATGTGTAACGACTTTTAATACCAGAAGCAACGAAATAAAAAAAGTCATCAAGAAATATTGGAATCTTGTAGGTTCAGAAATTGGCATCACCGACACTCCTATGTTTGCCTTCAAACGTGCAAAAAACATTAAGGACTTTGTAGTTTCTTCATTTCTAGAATCTCCGCCTACACCAGATATTAGATCGCAACTTGGCCTACCATCAATCAAGGGACACTACAAATGCAGTCACTGTAAGGCATGCGAATATACCACACCTGGAGCTAGCTTCAGTCACTGTGGGAAGACATATGCACTTAATCAGTTCTCTAACTGCAATAGTCAAAATGTTATCTATGCCATCAGATGCCCATGCCAGCTGATTTATGTAGGTCAGACGACCCAAAAAGTAAAAAACAGGATCCTGCAACACCAGAGCAGAATCAAGTGCAAGACCTTGGGGGCTCCCTTGGTAGAACATTACATGAACGCAGGACACACTCACAATCATCTAGAGTGGTGGGT
The DNA here is from genome assembly GCF_964204655.1 of Triturus cristatus. Lineage (NCBI taxonomy): Eukaryota > Metazoa > Chordata > Amphibia > Caudata > Salamandridae > Triturus > Triturus cristatus. Next base: position 762,900,697 of record NC_140579.1, read on the forward strand.
AATAGAAAAAATCATCTTACACCAAAGGGGTGGGAACACTGCAATTTCCCTTAATTATAAGGAGTGTCGTTGGATCCATACCCTTGATGCTGTAAATTATGGCCTCAATGAACATGAGGAGACATATGTGCAAATGAGTAAATTATAGCATGTCCTAACTGTGCAAATGAATTAACATCATTATCTCTATTTATGAGTCTATTGATGTAAGACACATTTCCCCATTAATGGATATTCCATCAGAAAGATCTATTCAATGTGTACTCATCCACAAGTATTTTGAATGTACACTATGCTACGTATAATTACTCTGAAAAAGATGAATTACACCATATGGTTAGACAGGAATATGCATGTCAGTTTTTAATTGATAACCCATAATTCTATGAGAATATGTACTTCATTAATGTTATGGTATATAGAAAACACTGTTTTAAATCCATGGTGCATGTAGAGTGAATATATTGTCAAAGAAATACATGTTCCCTTGAATGATATAATTCCTTATATTGTTTGAAAACTGCTTCAAAAAAATTGTCGGTCTTTCGTATATGGTGTACGAATATTGCTGCCGGTCCACGGTCCATTAAGGCATTGGTACACATGACTTGGTTGTCTTTGAATTAATGTAATTGATTTATTCCACATCTGTGAGGAATTCATTCCGTAACCGATATTTACTAAGCAACTAAATATTGCCTTGATGTAATATATCCGGAGTGGATATAAGAAAAGACACAAAGGAGCTCTTTTACATCACAGCCTTTCAATGTACATGTAACAACTTGTACGAATTCCATTAGTTGGTTCTTAAGACCCTTATTCCTACCGCAATCTAGCACGTTGGTCGGCTAAACGTGACCCGCTTTTTATAGAGAAAGGATCTATGTAATTACATATTCCTTTTTCTCACCTATGAGTATTGTTCGCGACTAGATTAAATCATAAGATAACTCGCCAGGAACCGGTGACCGGGTTACTTTCAGAATCCGCTCCGTGTTTTGTCTACAAGCAGCTGACAGCCTGCACGTAGACACCAATTGGGATAACGTCATATAGCCGGCTTCACCCTCGCCTCGCTGTCATTAGCTGCAGAGCGTGAGACGGATACAGACGTCTGTGCGGATAAAACTATGTAAGTTTTAAAACCATTGGCGTTTAGGCCAGCCACGCTACTTGATTCCTTTTGTAGATGTGTAAGCGTCTTTCAGCGAATTGTTTATAACAATGTTCCCCGTAATAGACTACGTGTGTTTATGTAAAAACCGTAGTGATTTTAAAGCGGTACCGTAATTGAGAAACAATTGGGAAGTTGCTATTTAAAATACCACGCATACAGGACCCCTTTGTTTCACAGCCTAAAAGCATCTAGTCGGGTTACTCACGTAGTTGGCTTTATGAGTGCCACTCGGTATGAATGACTTTCAACCCTGCACACGTTTGGCTATACGATAGAAGAATACTTGAGATATATTTTCACATGTGCGCAAAACACACACTTTCTTTTGCTTTGTATAACCACACATTAGTCTACTGTGTAACTGATTAAAATCAATCTAGGCGTTCCAGGTGGGCGCTAATCTCTGCCCTCTCATTTTCAGTAAGTGGCGATCGTTTTGACGGCACCACTCTTTTTCCAGTTGAATAATTCACTGTGAAGGTACGTGACCTGTTTACTATACTTCATTACATGTCGTCATGTACAATAGGGATTTCTAGCGCCTATTTCTGTCGTTTATTGATTACAGAATTCCTGATTAATTCAGATGTCGGCTGACAACTCTAATGAGAGACAAGGAAATTATAATCCTATACAAATCTGACTCCAGGTGAGCGTCTTTGGCACTAAGGGATACCTTCATTGTTCCCTCATTCTTCATACACACATGTCCCTTATGTAAAATTATTTGTACTTACAGGCAGCCAGCCCAACTTTTTGTCCTGAGGAAGACCCGCTCTAGATGCACACAACCCAGCACTACTATATAGGGTCGAAACGTCGACGTGCTCTGTCCAAATCGTCCACGCACTTCCACAATCAGAATTAGGAAATCATGTCCAATTGTGGTTAATGCTCTTGATTTTTGGACTTTGTCTGTATCACTTTATTTTTGTTATTTTTGTTATTTGTGTATATGGCAAATGTGATTTTATGTTAATGAGTTTATGTAAGCACTGAATGTTCTATGTTGTATTTGTATTATGGTTGGTCAGACCTGTAAATGCACACCTTTTTGAGAGAAAAATTTCCGGACACTGATTATAGAGTAAAAATTAATTTAATTTCTGAATCCTTTCGTTCATGTGTGTACACTTTTTTCGCTCTGTGAATGAATATTTACTTAATGAGACTAGCATTTATTGCATATTTAACTAAGCTTACCAATTCCCAACAGAACCATCTTTTGCCTTTATCACAAATGCCCAGGTTCTGAGGGTTACTGGGTTACCCCATTATCTTTAATGGTTACAGGGTTTTGGGCAAAGCAGTGGTGTTCGGGCAGTATAGGGTGTTGTGCTAGGGCTGGTGTTTCAGTGTTTAGGGCAGTGGTGTTTGGCAGTGTAGGGGTCTTGCTGGGGGTTATGTTTCAGGGTTTAGGGCAGTGCAGTGGTGTTCCGGCAGTGTAGGGGGTCTTGCTGGGGGTGATGTTTAAGGCTTTAGGGCAGTGCAGTGGTGTTCGGGCAGTGTATGGGGTCCTGCTGGGGTTGGTGTTTCAGTGTTTAGGGCAGTGCCGTGGTATTCAGGCAGTGTAGGGGGTCATGCAGGGGGGCGGTGTTTCAGGGTTTAGGGCAGTGCAGTGGTGTTCGGGCAGTGCTGAGGGTGGTGTTTCAGGGTTTAGTGCAGTGCAGTGGTGTTCGGGCAGTGTAGGGGTCGTGCTGGGTGTGGTGTTTCAGGGTTTAGGGCAGTACAGTGGCGTTCGGGCAGTGTAGTGGGTCTTGCTGGGGCTGGTGTTTTGTGGTTTAGGGTAGTGCAGTGGTGTTCTGGCAGTGTAGGGGTGTGCTTGGGGTGGTGTTTTAGTGTTTAGGGTAGTGCAGTGGGGTTCGGGTAGTGTAGGGGGTCATGCTGGGGTGGTGTTTTAGGGTTTAGGGCAGTGCAGTCATGTTCGGGCAGTGCAGGGGGTCATGCTGGGGTGGTGTTTTAGGGTTTAGTGCAGTGCAGTGGTGTTTGGGCAGTGTAGGGGGTCATGCTGGGGGTGGTGTTTTAGGGTTTAGGGCAGTGGTGTTCGGGCAGTGTAGGGGTCGTGCTGGGGGTGGTGTTTTAGGGTTTAGGGCAGTGCAGTGGTGTTCTGGCAGTGTAGGAGGTCATGAAGGGGGTGGTGTTTCAGGGTATAGGGCAGTGCAGTAGTGTTTGGGCAGTGTAGGGGGTCGTGCGGGGGTCGTGTTTCAGGGTTTAGGGCAGTGCAGTGGTGTTCGGGCAGTGTAGGGGGACTTGCAGAGGGTGGTGTTTCAGGGTTTAGGGCAGTGGTGTTCGGGCAGTGTAGGGGGTCTTGCTGGGGGTTGTGTTTCAGTGTTTCGGGCAGTGGTGCAGTGCTGTTCGGGCAGTGTAGTAGGTCTTGCAGGGGGTGGTGTTTCCGGGTTTAGGGCAGTGCAGTGGTGTTTGGGCAGTGTAGGGGGTTGTGCTGGGCCTGGTGTTTCAGGGTTTAGGGCAGTGGTGTTTGGCACTGTAGGGGTCTTGCTGGGGGTGGTGTTTCAGGGTTTAGGGCAGTGCAGTGGTGTTCGGGCAGTGTAGGGTGTCTTGCTGGGGGTGGCGTTTCAGGGTTTAGGGCAGTGCAGTGGTATTCAGGCAGTGTAGGGTGTTGTGAAGGGGGTGGTGTTTCAGGGTTTAGGACAGTGCAGTGGTGTTCGGGCAGTGCTGGGGGTGGTGTTTCAGGGTTTTGGGCAAAGCAGCGGTGTTCGGGCAGTATAGGGTGTCGTGCTGGGGCTGGTGTTTCAGGGTTTAGGGCAGTGGTGTTTGGCAGTGTAGGGGTCTTGCTGGGGGTGGTGTTTCAGGGTTTAGGGCAGTGCAGTGGTGTTCTGGCAGTGTAGGGGTGTGCTTGGGGTGGTGTTTTAGTGTTTAGGGTAGTGCAGTGGTGTTCGGGTAGTGTAGGGGGTCGTGCTGGGGTGGTGTTTTAGGGTTTAGGGCAGTGCAGTCATGTTCAGGCAGTGCAGGGGGTCGTGCTGGGGTGGTGTTTTAGGATTTAGTGCAGTGCAGTGGTGTTCGGGCAGTGTAGGGGCTCATGCTGGGGGTGGTGTTTTAGGGTTTAGGGCAGTGGTGTTCGGGCAGTGTAGGGGTCGTGCTGGGGGTGGTGTTTTAGGGTTTAGGGCAGTGCAGTGGTGTTCTGGCAGTGTAGGAGGTCATGAAGGGGTTGGTGTTTCAGGGTTTAGGGCAGTGCAGTGGTGTTTGGGCAGTGTAGGGGGACTTTCAGGGGGTGGTGTTTCAGGGTTTAGGGCAGTGGTGTTCGGGCAGTGTAGGGGGTCTTGCTGGGGGTTGTGTTTCAGTGTTTCGGGCAGTGGTGCAGTGCTGTTCGGGCAGTGTAGTAGGTCTTGCAGGGGGTGGTGTTTCCGGGATTAGGGCAGTGCAGTGGTGTTTGGGCAGTGTAGGGGGTTGTGCTGGGGCTGGTGTTTCAGGGTTTAGGGCAGTGGTGTTTGGCACTGTAGGGGTCTTGCTGGGGTTGGTGTTTCAGGGTTTAGGGCAGTGCAGTGGTGTTCGGGCAGTGTAGGGTGTCTTGCTGGGGGTGGCGTTTCAGGGTTTAGGGCAGTGCAGTGGTATTCAGGCAGTGTAGGGTGTCGTGAAGGGGGTGGTGTTTCAGGGTTTAGGACAGTGCAGTGGTGTTCGGGCAGTGCTGGGGGTGGTGTTTCAGGGTTTTGGGCAAAGCAGTGGTGTTCGGGCAGTATAGGGTGTCGTGCTGGGGCTGGTGTTTCAGGGTTTAGGGCAGTGGTGTTTGGCAGTGTAGGGGTCTTGCTGGGGGTGGTGTTTCAGGGTTTAGGGCAGTGCAGTGGTGTTCCGGCAGTGTAGGGGGTCTTGCTGGGGGTGATGTTTAAGGCTTTAGGGCAGTGCAGTGGTGTTCGGGCAGTGTATGGGGTCCTGCTGGGGTTGGTGTTTCAGTGTTTAGGGCAGTGCAGTGGTATTCAGGCAGTGTAGGGGGTCGTGCAGGGGGTGGTGTTTCAGGGTTTAGGGCAGTACAGTGGTGTTCGGGCAATGCTGAGGGTGGTGTTTCAGGGTTTAGTGCAGTGCAGTGGTGTTCGGGCAGTGTAGGGGTCGTGCTGGGTGTGGTGTTTCAGGGTTTAGGGCAGTACAGTGGCGTTCGGGCAGTGTAGTGGGTCGTGCTGGGGCTGGTGTTTTGTGGTTTAGGGTAGTGCAGTGGTGTTCTGGCAGTGTAGGGGTGTGCTTGGGGTGGTGTTTCAGGGTTTAGGGCAGTGCAGTGGTGTTCGGGCAGTGTAGGGGGTCGTGCTGGGGGTGGTGTTTTAGGGTTTAGGGCAGTGCAGTGGTGTCCTGGTAGTGTAGGGGGTCGTGCTGGGGGTGGTGTTTCAGGGTTTAGGGCAGTGCAGTGGTGTTCGGGCAGTGTAGGGGGTCATGCTGGGGGTGGTGTTTTAGGGTTTAGGGCAGTGGTGTTCGGGCAGTGTAGGGGTCGTGCTGGGGGTGGTGTTTTAGGGTTTAGGGCAGTGCAGTGGTGATCTGGCAGTGTAGGAGGTCATGAAGGGGGTGGTGTTTCAGGGTATAGGGCAGTGCAGTAGTGTTTGGGCAGTGTAGGGGGTTGTGCGGGGGTGGTGTTTCAGGGTTTAGGGCAGTGCAGTGGTGTTTGGGCAGTGTAGGGGGACTTGCAGGGGGTGGTGTTTCAGGGTTTAGGGCAGTGGTTTTCGGGCAGTGTAGGGGGTCTTGCTGGGGGTTGTGTTTCAGTGTTTCGGGCAGTGGTGCAGTGCTGTTCGGGCAGTGTAGTAGGTCTTGCAGGGGGTGGTGTTTCCGGGATTAGGGCAGTGCACTGGTGTTTGGGCAGTGTAGGGGGTTGTGCTGGGGGTGGTGTTTCAGGGTTTAGGGCAGTGGTGTTTGGCACTGTAGGGGTCTTGCTGGGGGTGGTGTTTCAGGGTTTAGGGCAGTGCAGTGGTGTTCGGGCAGTGTAGGGTGTCTTGCTGGGGGTGGCGTTTCAGGGTTTAGGGCAGTGCAGTGGTATTCAGGCAGTGTAGGGTGTCGTGAAGGGGGTGGTGTTTCAGGGTTTAGGACAGTGCAGTGGTGTTCGGGCAGTGCTGGGGGTGGTGTTTAAGGGTTTTGGGCAAAGCAGTGGTGTTCGGGCAGTATAGGGTGTCGTGCTGGGGCTGGTGTTTCAGGGTTTAGGGCAGTGGTGTTTGGCAGTGTAGGGGTCTTGCTGGGGGTGGTGTTTCAGGGTTTAGGGCAGTGCAGTGGTGTTCCGGCAGTGTAGGGGGTCTTGCTGGGGGTGATGTTTCAGGCTTTAGGGCAGTGCAGTGGTGTTCGGGCAGTGTATGGGGTCCTGCTGGGGTTGGTGTTTCAGTGTTTAGGGCAGTGCAGTGGTATTCAGGCAGTGTAGGGGGTCATGCAGGGGGGTGGTGTTTCACGGTTTAGGGCAGTGCAGTGGTGTTCAGGCAGTGCTGAGGGTGGTGTTTCAGGGTTTAGGGCAGTGCAGTGGTGTTCGGGCAGTGTCGGGGGTTGTGCTGGAGATGGTGTTACAGGGTTTTGGGCAAAGCAGTGATGTTCGGGCAGTATAGGGTGTCATGCTAGGGCTGGTGTTTCAGTGTTTAGGGCAGTGGTGTTTGGCAGTGTAGGGGTCTTGCTGGGGGTTATGTTTCAGGGTTTAGGGCAGTGCAGTGGTGTTCCAGCAGTGTAGGGGGTCTTGCTGGGGGTGATGTTTAAGGCTTTAGGGCAGTGCAGTGGTGTTCGGGCAGTGTATGGGGTCCTGCTGGGGTTGGTGTTTCAGTGTTTAGGGCAGTGCCGTGGTATTCAGGCAGTGTAGGGGGTCGTGCAGGGGGGTGGTGTTTCAGGGTTTAGGGCAGTGCAGTGGTGTTCGGGCAGTGCTGAGGGTGGTGTTTCAGGGTTTAGTGCAGTGCAGTGGTGTTCGGGCAGTGTAGGGGTCGTGCTGGGTGTGGTGTTTCAGGGTTTAGGGCAGTACAGTGGCATTCGGGCAGTGTAGTGGGTCGTGCTGGGGCTGGTGTTTTGTGGTTTAGGGTAGTGCAGTGGTGTTCTGGCAGTGTAGGGGTGTGCTTGGGGTGGTGTTTTAGTGTTTAGGGTAGTGCAGTGGGGTTCGGGTAGTGTAGGGGGTCGTGCTGGGGTGGTGTTTTAGGGTTTAGGGCAGTGCAGTCATGTTCGGGCAGTGCAGGGGGTCATGCTGGGGTGGTGTTTTAGGGTTTAGTGCAGTGCAGTGGTGTTCGGGCAGTGTAGGGGGTCATGCTGGGGGTGGTGTTTTAGGGTTTAGGGCAGTGGTGTTCGGGCAGTGTAGGGGTCGTGCTGGGGGTGGTGTTTTAGGGTTTAGGGTAGTGCAGTGGTGTTCTGGCAGTGTAGGAGGTCATGAAGGGGGTGGTGTTTCAGGGTATAGGGCAGTGCAGTAGTGTTTGGGCAGTGTAGGGGGTCATGCGGGGGTGGTGTTTCAGGGTTTAGGGCAGTGCAGTGGTGTTCGGGCAGTGTAGGGGGACTTGCAGAGGGTGGTGTTTCAGGGTTTAGGGCAGTGGTGTTCGGGCAGTGTAGGGGGTCTTGCTGGGGGTTGTGATTCAGTGTTTCGGGCAGTGGTGCAGTGCTGTTCGGGCAGTGTAGTAGGTCTTGCAGGGGGTGGTGTTTCCGGGTTTAGGGCAGTGCAGTGGTGTTTGGGCAGTGTAGGGGGTTGTGCTGGGGCTGGTGTTTCAGGGTTTAGGGCAGTGGTGTTTGGCACTGTAGGGGTCTTGCTGGGGGTGGTGTTTCAGGGTTTAGGGCAGTGCAGTGGTGTTCGGGCAGTGTAGGGTGTCTTGCTGGGGGTGGCGTTTCAGGGTTTAGGGCAGTGCAGTGGTATTCAGGCAGTGTAGGGTGTCGTGAAGGGGGTGGTGTTTCAGGGTTTAGGACAGTGCAGTGGTGTTCGGGCAGTGCTGGGGGTGGTGTTTCAGGGTTTTGGGCAAAGCAGTGGTGTTCGGGCAGTATAGGGTGTCGTGCTGGGGCTGGTGTTTCAGGGTTTAGGGCAGTGGTGTTTGGCAGTGTAGGGGTCTTGCTGGGGGTGGTGTTTCAGGGTTTAGGGCAGTGCAGTGGTGTTCCGGCAGTGTAGGGGGTCTTGCTGGGTGTGATGTTTAAGGCTTTAGGGCAGTGCAGTGGTGTTCGGGCAGTGTATGGGGTCCTGCTGGGGTTGGTGTTTCAGTGTTTAGGGCAGTGCAGTGGTATTCAGGCAGTGTAGGGGGTCGTGCAGGGGGTGGTGTTTCAGGGTTTAGGGCAGTGCAGTGGTGTTCGGGCAGTGCTGAGGGTGGTGTTTCAGGGTTTAGTGCAGTGCAGTGGTGTTCGGGCAGTGTAGGGGTCGTGCTGGGTGTGGTGTTTCAGGGTTTAGGGCAGTACAGTGGTGTTCGGGCAGTGTAGTGGGTCGTGCTGGTGCTGGTGTTTTGTGGTTTAGGGTAGTGCAGTGGTGTTCTGGCAGTGTAGGGGTGTGCTTGGGGTGGTGTTTTAGTGTTTAGGGTAGTGCAGTGGTGTTCGGGTAGTGTAGGGGGTCGTGCTGGGGTGGTGTTTTAGGGTTTAGGGCAGTGCAGTTATGTTCGGGCAGGGCAGGGGGTCGTGCTGGGGTGGTGTTTTAGGGTTTAGTGCAGTGCAGTGGTGTTCGGGCAGTGTAGGGGGTCATGCTGGGGGTGGTGTTTTAGGGTTTAGGGCAGTGGTGTTCGGGCAGTGTAGGGGTCGTGCTGGGGGTGGTGTTTTAGGGTTTAGGGCAGTGCAGTGGTGTTCTGGCAGTGTAGGAGGTCATGAAGGGGGTGGTGTTTCAGGGTATAGGGCAGTGCAGTAGTGTTTGGGCAGTGTAGGGGGTCGTGCGGGGGTGGTGTTTCAGGGTTTAGGGCAGTGCAGTGGTGTTCGGGCAGTGTAGTGGGTCTCACTGGGGCTGGTGTTTTAGGGCTTAGGGTAGTGCAGTAGTGTTCGGGCAGTGTAGGGGGCGTGCTGGGGATGGTGTTTTAGGGTTTAGGGTAGTGCAGTGTTCTTCTGGCAATATAGGCGGTCGTGCTGGGGCTGGTGTTTCAGGGTTTAGGGCAGTGCAGTGGTCTTCTGGCAGTGTAGGGGGTCAAGCTAGGGCTGGTGTTTCAGGGTTTAGGACATTGCAGTGGTGTTCGGGCAGTGTAGGGGGTCGTGCTGGGGCTGGTGTTTCAGGGTTTAGGGCAGTGCAGTGGTGTTCGGGCAGTGTAGGGGGTTGTGCTGGGGCTGGTGTTTTAGGGTTTTGGGCAAAGCAGTGGTGTTCGGGCAGTGTAGGGGGTTGTGCTTGGGCTGGTGTTTCAGGGTTTAGGGCAGTGCAGTGGTGTTCAGGCAGTGTAGGGGTTGGGCTGGGGCTGGTGTTTCAGGGTTTTGGACAAAGCAGTGGTGTTCGGGCAGTGTAGGGTGTCGTGCTGGGGCTGGTTTTTCAGGGTTTAGGGCAGTGCAGTGGTGTTAGGGCAGTGTAGGGGGTTGTGCTGGAGATGGAGTTTCAGGGTTTTGGGTGAAGCAGTGGTGTCCGGGCAGTATAGGGTGTCGTGCTTGGGCTGGTGTTTCAGGGTTTAGGGCAGTGGTGTTTGGCAGTGTAGGGGTCTTGCTGGGGGTGGTGTTTCAGGGTTTAGGCCAGTGCAGTGGTGTTCCGGCAGTGTAGGGGGTCTTGCTGGGGGTGATGTTTCAGGCTTTAGTGCAGTGGTGTTCGGGCAGTGTATGGGGTCCTGCTGGGGTTGGTGTTTCAGTGTTTAGGGCAGTGCAGTGGTATTCAGGCAGTGTAGGGGGTCGTGCGGGGGTGGTGTTTCAGGGTTTAGGGCAGTGCAGTGGTGTTCGGGCAGTGTAGGGGGACTTGCAGAGGGTGGTGTTTCAGGGTTTAGGGCAGTGGTGTTCGGGCAGTGTAGGGGGTCTTGCTGGGGGTTGTGTTTCAGTGTTTCGGGCAGTGGTGCAGTGCTGTTCGGGCAGTGTAGTAGGTCTTGCAGGGGGTGGTGTTTCCGGGTTTAGGGCAGTGCAGTGGTGTTTGGGCAGTGTAGGGGGTTGTGCTGGGGCTGGTGTTTCAGGGTTTAGGGCAGTGATGTTTGGCACTGTAGGGGTCTTGCTGGGGGTGGTGTTTCAGGGTTTAGGGCAGTGCAGTGGTGTTCGGGCAGTGTAGGGTGTCTTGCTGGGGGTGGCGTTTCAGGGTTTAGGGCAGTGCAGTGGTATTCAGGCAGTGTAGGGTGTCGTGAAGTGGGTGGTGTTTCAGGGTTTAGGACATTTCAGTGGTGTTCGGGCAGTGCTGGGGGTGGTGTTTCAGGGTTTTGGGCAAAGCAGTGGTGTTCGGGCAGTATAGGGTGTCGTGCTGGGGCTGGTGTTTCAGGGTTTAGGGCAGTGGTGTTTGGCAGTGTAGGGGTCTTGCTGGGGGTGGTGTTTCAGGGTTTAGGGCAGTGCAGTGGTGTTCCGGCAGTGTAGGGGGTCTTGCTGGGGGTGATGTTTCAGGCTTTAGGGCAGTGCAGTGGTGTTTGGGCAGTGTATGGGGTCCTGCTGGGGTTGGTGTTTCAGTGTTTAGGGCAGTGCAGTGGTATTCAGGCAGTGTAGGGGGTCGTGCAGGGGGGTGGTGTTTCAGGGTTTAGGGCAGTGCAGTGGTGTTCGGGCAGTGCTGAGGGTGGTGTTTCAGGGTTTAGGGCAGTGCAGTGGTGTTCGGGCAGTGTAGGGGTCGTGCTGGGGGTGGTGTTTTAGGGTTTAGGGCAGTGGTGTTCGGGCAGTGTAGGGGTCGTGCTGGTGGTGGTGTTTTAGGGTTTAGGGCAGTGCAGTGGTGTTTGGGCAGTGTAGGGGGACTTGCAGGGGCTGGTGTTTCAGGGTTTTGGACAAAGCAGTGGTGTTCGGGCAGTGTAGGGTGTCGTGCTGGGGCTGGTTTTTCAGGGTTTAGGGCAGTGCAGTGGTGTTAGGGCAGTGTAGGGGGTTGTGCTGGAGATGGTGTTTCAGGGTTTTGGGTGAAGCAGTGGTGTCCGGGCAGTATAGGGTGTCGTGCTTGGGCTGGTGTTTCAGGGTTTAGGGCAGTGGTGTTTGGCAGTGTAGGGGTCTTGCTGGAGGTGGTGTTTCAGGGTTTAGGCCAGTGCAGTGGTGTTCCGGCAGTGTAGGGGGTCTTGCTGGGGGTGATGTTTCAGGCTTTAGTGCAGTGGTGTTCGGGCAGTGTATGGGGTCCTGCTGGGGTTGGTGTTTCAGTGTTTAGGGCAGTGCAGTGGTATTCAGGCAGTGTAGGGGGTCGTGCGGGGGTGGTGTTTCAGGGTTTAGGGCAGTGCAGTGGTGTTCGGGCAGTGTAGGGGGACTTGCAGAGGGTGGTGTTTCAGGGTTTAGGGCAGTAGTGTTCGGGCAGTGTAGGGGGTCTTGCTGGGGGTTGTGTTTCAGTGTTTCGGGCAGTGGTGCAGTGCTGTTCGGGCAGTGTAGTAGGTCTTGCAGGGGGTGGTGTTTCCGGGTTTAGGGCAGTGCAGTGGTGTTTGGGCAGTGTAGGGGGTTGTGCTGGGGCTGGTGTTTCAGGGTTTAGGGCAGTGGTGTTTGGCACTGTAGGGGTCTTGCTGGGGGTGGTGTTTCAGGGTTTAGGGCAGTGCAGTGGTGTTCGGGCAGTGTAGGGTGTCTTGCTGGGGGTGGCATTTCAGGGTTTAGGGCAGTGCAGTGGTATTCAGGCAGTGTAGGGTGTCGTGAAGTGGGTGGTGTTTCAGGGTTTAGGACATTTCAGTGGTGTTCGGGCAGTGCTGGGGGTGGTGTTTCAGGGTTTTGGGCAAAGCAGTGGTGTTCGGGCAGTATAGGGTGTCGTGCTTGGGCTGGTGTTTCAGGGTTTAGGGCAGTGGTGTTTGGCAGTGTAGGGGTCTTGCTGGGGGTGGTGTTTCAGGGTTTAGGGCAGTGCAGTGGTGTTCCAGCAGTGTAGGGGGTCTTGCTGGGGGTGATGTTTCAGGCTTTAGGGCAGTGCAGTGGTGTTTGGGCAGTGTATGGGGTCCTGCTGGGGTTGGTGTTTCAGTGTTTAGGGCAGTGCAGTGGTATTCAGGCAGTGTAGGGGGTCGTGCAGGGGGGTGGTGTTTCAGGGTTTAGGGCAGTGCAGTGGTGTTCGGGCAGTGCTGAGGGTGGTGTTTCAGGGTTTAGGGCAGTGCAGTGGTGTTCGGGCAGTGTAGGGGTCGTGCTGGGTGTGGTGTTTCAGGGTTTAGGGCAGTACAGTGGCGTTCGGGCAGTGTAGTAGGTCGTGCTGGGGCTGGTGTTTTGTGGTTTAGGGTAGTGCAGTGGTGTTCTGGCAGTGTAGGGGTGTGCTTGGGGTGGTGTTTTAGTGTTTAGGGTAGTGCAGTGGTGTTCGGGTAGTGTAGAGGGTCGTGCTGGGGTGGTGTTTTAGTGTTTAGGGCAGTGCAGTCATGTTCGGGCAGTGCAGGGGGTCGTGCTGGGGTGGTGTTTTAGGGTTTAGTGCAGTGCAGTGGTGTTCGGGCAGTGTAGGGGGTCATGCTGGGG